>NC_054827.1:86701760-87354487 GCF_018345385.1 Vulpes lagopus | reverse complement strand
CTGAAATTATATTTTTATTGGTTTTAACAAGATTTACAGCTTACTAAAAAATGCAATAGAGCGGGCACCACAAAGCAAATTTGTTTGAAAGCACTAGAACCAGCACATGAATAGTCATGACATTTGGCAACATGCCCCTCTTGAAAAATAGTTCTTATAATCTATGATGGTGGATGTTCTACTAACAGAGTAAGCCGCATGTAGAATAAAATGGAAAGATTTTTAAGATAGAGATTAAAGATGATTAGGATTAAAAATGAGAAAGTATTTTAATGAAATTTCCTTTTGTTATATTAATATAAATTACAATCAAATATAAACATAAACTCTCAGTAAGTTCTTGTATAGTTAGGGATATTGAGAACATGGATTCTGGAATCAGATAGACCTTGAGTTTCTAGTTTTCTTGGTCCAGCCAGATAGCATTGGATACATTATTTAATATCTCTAAGCCTCAGTTTCCCAGCCTCCAAAATGTGAATAATAATAGTACTTGAAGGGCTTGCTGTAACAATTAAATGAAGTATAAAATACTGGTGTAGGGATCCCTGGGTGGCTCAGCGGTTTAGCCCCTGCCTTCGGTCCAGGGAGTGATCCTGGAGTCCCGGGATTGAGTCCCACGTCGGGCTCCCTGCATGGAGCCTGCTTCTCCCTCTGCCTGTGTCTCTGCCTCTCTCTCTCTCTCTCTCTGTGTCTCTCATGAATAAATAAAAATAAAATCTTTAAAAAAATAATAAAACAAAATAAAATACTGGTGCATTGCAAATGCTTAGTTTTTGTTTCTTTTACTGATGTGAAAATTAATTGCATTTTTCCTTTTTTGATCACTGTTTAAAAGGAACTATATAAATGGAAAAGAATCATTAGAATATCTAGGAATTAGAGAAACCGATTCCAAAGTTGTTTCCAAAATGCATTCTTTTTTAAACCATCTAAAACCTTTGAGAGTTTTCCACAGAGGCATGCCAACCGGTGATCTTATGAAGTGTAAAAGGAAAGCAAAAATGGAGACCCTAGCAAACAAATACACAATCCTTTCTACTTCATGCCCAGTGGTTTCTGAATCCTTCTGAAGATGCATTTTAGCGTCTTCCATCCATGAATTGCAAATTATTGTGGATTCTGGATTTATTCCATAGGCGCTAGAGTAATCTCCTGGCTCTTTAAGAATGCCTTTCTCGCACAAAGGCTCATGTCACCTCTCAAAGTACCTTAGAGATCTCAAAGTTGGCCTCAAACCTTGCCTGAGTTAACTGAGCCCTGACAAATACATTAGGGTACCTAATTACAGTGTTTAGTTAAATCTCCACAAGACGTTTTCTCTTCAGCGGAAAGCCTCTCCTCATAGTCCTTCTGCCCATCCCACTCCTACAGGAAGACTTCTCTGGAACAACAGAACATCCCAGTTTGGCCCGAGAAAGTGCGCCAACTCTGTGTTTTGCTTAGAACCTACTTTGGAGTGAACAGTGAGACTTCGACTGCGTGGAACCTTCCTCGTGTCCATGGCACTTGCTTAACTAACAGCATCTCTCAGTGACCCTGCTGATCTACAAGTGGGTTCAGTACCTCTGGGGGTTAAATAGAAAAGAATAGAGCTGTTACCCTTCTGCCTACTTACCCAAACTTTTAGGTTTTTCATACCATTCTCTCCATTGCTATTGCTGACATTTTCTACTTGGAAGAAATGAGTATCAACTGTAAACCTGGTAGTCTCTCTTCCAGATTACTTACACAAAATTTAAGTATATTTGTCCCAGCACAGAAGGATCTCTGAAATGCTGTTCATGCTTCTCCAAATTAAGACATGTTTACTGATTCATATACCCTGTTTCTTCATTTTAAGCCAGCTCCTTATTTTTAAAAATATATAAAAATATACTAAAAAGTAGTGCCAATCCAGTGATGACCCAATCAAACTTTCTTATTAAATAGTAGGAGGTCTTATATTTAGAAATTTTATTCACTAGTTTTCCCTTTGGAATAATAGTCATTATTTCTCTAAACACTCCACGATATTTCTATATGAATTTCCTTTACAAGCTATGGTGCCTTTTCCCCAGCAGGATTTGTTTATACACTTTTTCATTGGTCCTTCTCTTTAATTACAGAGTCAACTAGTTTGTCCTGGATAGTGTGATACTTACTATCAGTAAGTTTTCACAGCTATGCCTGCAATTCTTCTTTTAGAAAGAATTCAGATAGGCAACCCTGGAAAGTTTGCCATAACAGGGCACACAACTTTGCCAGCAGTTGCATAATTTTACCCCTGATGTTCTTTAGAAACCTAGGTAGAGCAAGTCTGTTGATTTATCTCTTTCTGGTGTGTTAACTAGGTCCTGGGCCCTTCTCATTATTTATTCATATCACCTTCTATCTATATAGTGCTTTGTGTTTTTCAACTATTTTCAACTTTTTAATGGGTCCAAAAGTATTGATCTTTGAGAATCAAAAGAGAATTTTTTTCCTGTAAACTTAACACTATTAAAAAAATTAATTAAAAAAGCCATAATTTAAAAGTAGGATTCGTGATAATGTTTCCTTGGAGGAAAAATAAAACGAAACAATTCATTTGCTCTGTTAGGGCTTTTGCATTCATTTCCACTCCAATATAGTTTCCCTTATTTTCTACTTTATTTCTCTGGCTTATTTCAACCTTTTTGTCTTGCTTTAGAGTCGCCTGCATAATGCTTCTCATATTCTTATTGACCATCATCTATGACTACATTATCAGTTGATTTTCAAAGAAAGCTAGAAAATGCTTATAAATAGTACTGTATACAACAGCTTCTATTGATTTGGTATCTACTGCATGGCAAGCACTGTGCTGAGCGTGTTATATGTATTTTTTCAGTCAACCCATAACAACTCTAATGGGGTGGTATTCTGTGTTTATTCCAACCATACAGAGGGGGAAATGGAAGCTCAGGAGTTTGTTGTTTGCCTAAATTCCAGTTAAGATTGGAACCTAGCTCTGCCTAATTCCAAACCTTTGCCCCTAACCCCTGTACTCTTTTGCCATTTCATTGGAGTTGAATCAAACATTTTTAGAACCATGGGTGATTAGATTAAGATCTTGTTATCTGCATTCTGGGCCAGTTCTGTCACAACCAACTACCTGATTGAGGGCAGGTGACTTAACTTGGGGGAGTCTATTTCTTCGTTTGTTAAATTCAGTGATAGATCACCAGACCTTGATGTCTTTCGGGCCTATGAATCTGTTTATATAAATATTCACTAATGTCTATGTGGTCAGGAGTGGACACCGAACAAAAGTAAGAATTGTTCAAATATGCCTCTTATAAATTGAAAGAACAATTTTATGTTATTCATAGCAATTTCTCTACATAAGAGGAACATGTTTGTTCTGTTGTTTTACTTTATTTTTTAAGTTTTTTAAAAAGATTTATTTATTTATGATAGACACAGAGAGAGAGAGAGAGAGGCAGAGACACAGGCAGAGGGAGAAGCAGGCTCCATGCTGGGAGCCCGTTGCAGGACTCGATCCCGGGACTCCAGGATCATGCCCTGGGCTGAAGACAGGCACTAAACCGCTGAGCCACCCAGGGATTCCCTATTTTTTTAAGATTTTTAAAAAATATCTTTATTATTTATTTGAAAGAGAGAGAACCCAAGCTGGGGGAGAAGCAGAGGGAGAGGGAGAAGCAGGCTCCCCGCTGAACAGGGGGCCCGATGTGGGGTCCATCCCAGGACCCTGGGATCATGACCTGAGCACCCCTGTTCTGTTGTTTTACTTTATAGTCACAAAAACGCAAGGGCTCCTTAAGCCCCTATTTTTTGGTGTGTCGGGGGTTATGTCTGTAAGTAAATTTTTTATTCATTGCCATGAGCGATGGACATGCATGTTCATTTCTTGACTTGACAACGTAATCATTGGGAGGCGTCGGGATGGCTCAGTCAGTTAAGCATCTGCCTTCTGCTTAGGTCATGATAGCAAGGTCTTGGGATCGAGTCCTGCATCAGGCCTCCTGCTTCACAGGGAGCCTGCTTCTCCCTCTGCTTCTGTCTCTTTCTGTGTCTCTCATGAATAAATAAATAAAATCTTTAAAAATAAAAAAATTTTTATTGCGATCATTGAAAGTTAGAATGTAAGAAAGTATTTTTTCTCTTTATTCAGATTGTATTCAGAGTGATCTAATAAAGAAAATTAACAGTGTCAGAGCCTGAATTTGGCTAACTCCGGTTTATTTTCCCAAGTAGCTTTTGTGTTTCTAGGCTTTTTTTATTCTGAACAGAGCACTTCAGCCTTTTTTGTTGGTTTCCATTTTGTTTCCCCACGTCTCTGCACCTTGCTCTGCCCTGCTCCTTGAGTCAGAGGACTGAAATCCATCTCCATGACCTTCCATGAACTGGAACACATGGGAAATCTGAGAGTGAAAAGTGGGGTGTTTCTTCCTTATCCCCCTGCTTTTTCACCCCACCTCTCACTGTAGCTGCATCTCCCCAACCACATTTTCCACAAGGTTGGTCTTCTTTCCCAGCTCCAGCTCTTACTGGATTCTGCTGTTTCCTTTGTTTCTTCAGCCCCAGGGGAAAATATGACTCTCCCTGTATAGCTGGTTGCTAATGCCTCACCATACTTTGTCTCTTTTCTTCGCCTGGCCTATATATCTTTGAATGATCTTTTCATTAAAGTCTCTTCATTTGAACCATCTAGGGTAAATTTTATTTCTTCCAGAGGCCACCATCCCTTACCTAAAACACTGAACTGGAATTTAATCACCTCTTTCTAAAGATTACATTGATTTCAACCAATGAATGTATATTGAGCATCTTGAGAAGCTCAGGATTATGCCGAGTGCGATGAGACGTACAAGAGTTATTTGTGGCATGATTCTTGCCCTTGACAAGTTTATAATCTAGTTAAGAAAGTTCCTGATCAAGATACTAAACAATTAATATGTAACACAGGACTTTAAGTCTTAAATTAGAGAGTTCATAGGACTATTCAGGTGATAGGAGGGAAAATTATCATAGGATATGCTCACCCTTGAGATATGCCACACTTCTTATATCTTTTTATTTCCTGAATTGGAAAATTTTTTTAGTCATCAGGCTTACAAAATATGTTGTTCTGTACTAGAAAGAATTTATGAAATTTTAACCAGCTATGGAATACTCATTCTTGAAATATCCTAGGAGAAATGTGACCTACTGTCTAAACATCATGAGGGCCAAGAGATCATTCTTGTGTGTGTAAGAAGAGTTTGTTAGCCAAACGAGAAGAAGGGTTGGCCATACGTCATTGATTCAGCCTGGAACTACCTACCATTCCCATATACTTCATGAGTAAGAAGCTGATCAACTGCCTCTGACTCTGAACTTCAATGGGAGCTTCTGAGCTCAGAGACATGCACTGAAACCCAACCTAGCCTATCAGTCTGTTTCCCTACTTGGTTCAGAGAGAAGGCTCTCGGGTTGGGAGAATGGGAAAGGCACACACTACACTCTGGTGCCTAATGTGATTATTGCAATTCAGTACACAGGTTACAGTTTTATCAACTTGGACGTCAAGAGTACAAATTGGATATTTCAAACAGGGGTTGAAAGGCACCAGATAGAACATTTAGTTTCTCTGTGTGCAGACACCAGTGGGGTCCTCTGTCAAGATAGAAAAGACTTGATGTGGGTCTTGTGGGCCTGTTTTCATATATGATTAGAATTCAGATGGGCAAGAGTAGATGGACTTAAAAGAGAGAAAAACAAAATGAGGGTAGGGAGAAAGGAGGAAAGAGCGAGGTGTTACACACACGGCACGGAGGAAGCCTTGATTTGATGATGAAGTATACCTTGAGTGGTACTAAGTCATACTGGACGGACGGGAGGGGCAGGTCAGCTTCCTGAAACTATGCTGATGAAGGAGAACAGAGCTGGGCGCCTGGGTGGCTCAGCTGGTTAAGCAACTGCCTTCAGCTCAGGTCATGCTCTCAGGGTCCTGGGATAGAGCCATGGGGTGCGGGGGGGGGGGGCTCCCTGAACAGCAGGGAGTCTGCTTCACCCCTCCCTCAGCTCCCCACCCCCTGCTTGTGCTCTCTTTCTCAAGTAAATAAAATCATTAAAAAAAAAAAAAACAGAGCATGAATATTTCTAAGTTTTATCAGCAATGTGATTTCTCTTTAAGTAATGTAATTGGCTTCCAAGTATGGATGTAGCCACTCTGTAGAATCACGGTTGGCTCTAAACGTTGCTATACTGTTCAATAAGCAGGGCTTGTATTGGGCAGGATCTCATGCAATTTCGGATCTGGAAACTGGCTCTGAGGTCCTGTGCCTACCTATGATAGTAGATGTAGGAAGGGAGGAAGTTCAGAAGTACATTGGCAGCTAAACTGACAGTGGGAATAGATCTACTAATGAGGCAACATAAGTTTGCAGCCATGGCAACAATAGTATCATTCAAGATTGCTTCCTTTGCCAAAGCAGGAGGCAACAGAACAATGATTTCCTCTCCCTGCACAGGAGCCTGCTTCCTACAGGCAGAATGAGAAATGAGAGAGGCAACACCATGTATTGCCAGCCATACCATGATAGGCACTGGGTCAAGAAAGGGTCATAGAAATAGAAACAGTAATGGGGGGGAGGGATTTTTGAGGTCTTACCAAGCACTGTCTTGTTAGTACTACATTCTGTGGACTTTTCATTTCTGTCATCCCCCTCTGTCCTCCCCATTCCAAATGAACAGAGTGGCACTAAAACTCACCCACCAGTAATAACTGCTGCATAAATGCCTTTTAACACTTGGTGCTGGAGTAGCAATTATTGAAGCACTTAGCTAATAAATACCTGGTGAGTTTAATCTCTGGATATCAGAGAATTAAATAAAAATGACTGAAAACTGGATAGTAAATTAGTAACGCCAGTTACTGAAGTGATACGTGGGGTTTTTTTTTCACATTAAGCTACCATTATGATACAGCACTCCTATCATGACAGTGCCTTGACTCCTTGATTTAGCAGAATGAAGAATTTACACTCTATATAATTATTTCAGGCAGTAACAACTTCCAAGTCAGCACCATTTTTCTCCATAAACCTGTCCTGCATACATCACATTGATGTGAAGTCAGAGGAGATAATTACCTGAAGGTACTTTGTAAACTGAAGAGCTAAATAATGGTCAAGGAATCATTATTACCATCATTCAATGAATCTTGAAAGAACGTATTGGAAGGTCATATGTAGGTCAATATTTTCTATTTCTAGAAAAATGCACTATTCTTAAGAACTAAAGGTATCGGGCAGCCCGGGTGGCCCAGCAGTTTAGCGCTGCCTTTGGCCCAGGGCATGATCCTGGAGACCTGGGATTGAGTCCCACGTTGGGCTCTCTGCATGGAGCCTGCTTCTCTCTCTGCCTCTCTCTCTCTCTCTCTTTCTCTCTGTGTCTCTCATGAATAAATAAATAAATAATCTTTAAAATAAATAAAATCTTTAAAAACAAAGAACTAAAGGTATCAAATTAAAATTTTTGAAATATTTAAAACATTTTTTGAAATATCTATTAAGAGTTTGATATGCTGCTTGCAATAACCTGAAGTGCTAACAAAAATGAATACATTAAAACTGTATTGTTCCATTACTTCTTTTTAAGGCTCTATGGTACTGTGTTCCAAGTATATACAGCTATGTTTAAAAGGATATTCCCTGCAACATTGGCATGGCAAAGGAAAACATAACAAACAAATCCAACCTGGAAACAACTCATGTGTCCATCATTATGGATCTATTTGAACAAATTATGGTACATTTATGTTATGCTATATATAAAGAAAAGAATGAACTAGATTTTATAAGTTCTAACATGGAACAATGTCCAAGAGATATTCAATTATAAACACAATGTACAAAGCAGTATGTACTGTATAACTTAGTGCATTTCTGAGAGCTATGTAATTATCAAGGAATTACTGAAAAAAAAATCTCTATATAGTAATATGTACTCGTAAACAGGAAAACCTTATTGGAGAATGTTGACTAGTCTTCTGTTAAAATGAAATTACTGTCCAGGGGCCCTTGGGTGGCTCAGTTGGTTAAGCTTCTACCTTTGGCTCAGGTCATGATCTCCGGGTCCTGAGATCGAGCCCCACGTTGAGCTCCATGCTCAGCAGGGAGTCTGCTTGTCCTTCTCACTCTCTCTCTACCCCTCCCCACTATTTGTGCTCTCGTACTCTCTGTCTTTATCTCTGTCTCAGTCTCGGTCTTGGATAAATAAAATCTTTAAAAAATAAAATAAAAATAAAATGGCTGTCCATATCACAAGAGAGTACCTACAATAATTTTTTAATGTTAGGATTTTTCTACAATGAGCTTGTATTCCTTTCATGAGCATAAAAAGTCAAGGCTTTTACAAATGGATAAAATACCTGGGCTTCAAACAAAACCTAAATACATTAATGAGTAGATAGGATTGACCTACAATCATATATTGAAAGAAATATTGAAGGTTTGAATTGCTAAAGCCAAATAGAGTTTAGTTTAACTTGCTGAGGCTCATTTCAAATTGTGAGACTGGAAAAAAATGCCTCAAAATATTGATCCCACTGCTCCAAGGCACCAGGCAATAAGTTCAAAATAAAGTTCAGAGTCCCCATGGAGCTAAAACAACTCTTCCTACTAACATAAGCTGAAACAAAGATGAGTTTTATCCTCCGGTAAGATTTTTAGCTTTTGTTTGTGACTAATAAATCAAAGGTCCACATGTTTGTTGAATGCACTCTAAGCCCCAGAGAGAAATCAACTAAAATGGTTTGAACATAAGTTGAACGAGGTCAACTTGGACTTGCACAAGAGGAGGTATCCATAATAACCAAAGTTAGCTTTGCTGTTGCTATCAGAAGCAAAGTGCGAAGAGTGTGGACTGTTGGTGAAGTGAGATATTTCAAAGATTCAGCCGTTTTAGACATGAATGATTACTTTTACTTATTTTCTTTCTTTTGTCCATCCCTATGCCTGCTAAACTACCTACCTGATGGCTGAATGGAGAAAAAACTGTAATGCCATTAAAATTAGAAAGCTGAAGGCTCTTTAGCGGTACAAAAAACAAATCTTCTGTAGACACATGGAATAATAAAATATTAATCTGTAAGGATGATGAGGTTGTAGGTGATCCAAAAAATTTCCTATTATTATTGTTTTAAAGTTAAGCAAGCCACGTATTTAAAAGCAAACCATATGTTTTTTTAAAAAGACAATTTCATGAAAATTATGTCTTCCTATTTCTCAAAGGATGCATGTGAAAAAAAAATCATTCAATACTATATTTGTGAGAATAGTTTGCTTCCAGATAGACTCTTCAAAGCTAGTTGTAAATGTAGCACAAGAAAGGAAATTTTCTTTAGTTTTCCTGTGACTAATTGTTTCAGCTTTTTCAACAGACTCTCATTATAGGCAGACATTCAAAAGCCTTTTGAACTTGAAAGTTAGCTTCCATAAGTTCATTCTATCCCTCGTGACATTTTCTTACAAGGATATAGAGTAAATGTGGATGTATTAATAATATCCCTTTCTGGAAAAATAAAGATTAAAATTTAAAATAAGAAAGCTCTATTACATTACCACAGATTCCTAAAAGATCCATAGGGAATCTGGGGTCCTAGATCCATAATACTTATAATAAAACATTGCAAGCACTGTTATATTTATAACATAAACACATGAAGCCATATTTAATAATTTTAGAATGGTGCAAATAAATTCCAAACCTTGATTCAAAAATATTTTAAGTGAAAGGAACTCTTATAATAAACTTAAGAAACTAGTCAGAAGGTAACATAAGCTTAAATTTTACTTCAATTCAAGCTAAACAAATGGGGTTTAATAGCAGAAATTACATGAATTTGAGAGTTTAAAATACTGATAATATTGACTGCTGGGTGAGTTACAACATAATATGTTAGAGCTATCTTGGTTTTCAATTAATTTTAATGAAAGATTATGCAACGTAATTACTTTGCTTTTATTCTTGTAAAAAACAGGTTCAAATGTAAGCTATTACGTGAATGTATTTGCTTCTAAAGATATAATTGAACTGCAGCACTGGGCTCTTTATTTCTTCACCTAAAATCTGATGGTTGCACATTTGCTAACTTTTGATACCATGTGCAATAACATTCTCTTTATAGAATCATGATGAGAATCAATAGCATGTAGAAAACAAAATAAAAAAGGATACATTTTTTAATAATAATGTTTAAAATGCAATAGTAAAGTAATAAGAAAAAAATCTCATCACAATGATTTCTTATTAACTCTTAAAAGCTTCAACCCACAAAGATTAATTTCTATCATCTTTCTCATTCTTTACTCACAAAATAAATGTATTATAATTCTATGACTTTTTTTACAAGAAACTAGGGATGCCTGGGTTAAACAAAATAGACTTTTAAGTCTACATATTTGGAATTCCATTGAAAAACTTGGTCAAAAATGAAAAGACACCACTTAATTTGTAGACAGGTAGGACAGGGAAATAAAGGCACAGAATCTGGTGCCAGACCAGATCTCAGGCCCTGGTTCTTACTTGCTGTGTGGTCTTGGGCAAGTTACTCAACCTCCTTGCCCTCAGTGTCCTTATCTGTAAATTGGGATGATAATAATAGCAGTACTTCCTTCATAAGGTTGCTGTTAAATTTAAATGAGTAAATAAGAGTATAACATTCAGAACTGTTGCACTTAATGAGTGCTATGTAAATGTTAGAAGTTTTTGTTATAGTACATTCTTCTAAATACTCTAAATTAAAATGTAAATGGTAGTTTCATAGTTCAACTGTAGTCGATCAGTTCAAAGCTAATCTCCGGTCCTGTCTTAAGGGACAGAGTTTTCATTGAGGAATGTCCAGGAAGGAAATCCCAGGGCTGCCTCATTGGTCTTTGGCCAGTGATTCCAAATATCCTGAGTCGAATCCATTCCTCAGGAAATGTGGTGAATGACTCAGCTAGGCGGGAACCCACCTCCTCACTGCTAGCTGAACAAACGCTGAAGGATTGTTTCCTAGAGTCACTTGGTACCGGAGGGTAAGTTTTCCAACACAGGACGTAAACTTGAAGCCACTTAAACTTTCATGTCATTTTTTCCAGAAAGGTGGAAGATTAACAAAACCATTTTAAAGTCAGTTAGCAGTGCATGAGCTTATCAAAATAAAATAAAGAAGCAAGAGCTGTAAAGAAACGAAACTCAGTTTTCTGAAGAACCTACCTATCGAGTGACAAGAGCAAAATACCCGGCGGATTCCCTGGAGGACTCCTCACCATGTGTCCAGCTGCCCTGTCTGTCATCTCGGGACATTAACAATGGAGGATTGGGTAGCAGAGTCAGATTTGCTGCAAAATACTTTAGAGTTGCACTGATTTACATGTGCACAATTTAATGCACACCACTAATATTTCCAAAAACATGGTGGACCAGTTGTGAGTTACCTACAGACTGTTGTGGGTACAGCAGCCTGATAATTCCTCTCTTGCTTCTTGATTCCTATTTTCAGAATAAGATTACTCATTTCACAATAAGAATAATAGTTAAGATTAATTTGGAATTTAATATGTGATTCTGTGCTAAAAACTTTCATGTATTGCCTCATTTCATCTTCAATCCCAGGTATTATTATTTTTATTGTTATTATACACATTTTACAGAGGAGAAAACTAAGGCACGAACTGTGCCAAGGCCTTAGAATTTTTATTATTTTTTAAGGATTTCATTTACTTATTTGAGAGAGAGAACGAGCAGGGTGAGGGGGAGAGACAGGGAGAAGCAGCCTCCCCACTGAGCAAGGATCCTGACACAGGGCTCTGTTCCAAGACCCTGAGATCAGGACCTGAGCCAAAGTCAGATGCTTAACTGACTGAGCCACCCAGGTGTACCGAGGCCTAGTAATTTTTAAAAGGAGTATCTGGGGCTCATACTAAGGCCTGTCTAACTCCAAAGCCTATAGCTTTTACCCTGCACTGCAGTCTTCTCCAGTCTCTGGAAGGAAAGAAGTGCTTCTCTGTTGTAAGGGATGGGCAAGACGTGAATGTGTTTGAAAGTGAACGCATTGGTCTTAGGCAAACGCTTTGGGAAAATATATCCATCTGTGGTGCCTGCCCACTTCCATTTCCTCACCTTTCCTCCTACATTGTTATGTTTCCTCTGTGGTCTGGAATACAAATTTAATAGAACTATCGATTCTAGGATAAAATTTGCTAATACAAAATACAATTTGCTTATCTAATCATGGCACAGATGTCTCTCCCCGAATTTCCCATAGATACTATGTCAGCTCCATATCCTCACACCATGCTGTGCTCCTGCTGCCGGTTACAGACCCGGGGCTTAGCAGAGACAGGAAACCAGTTTGCTGCCCTGAGTGAGCCCGAACACATGCCCTCTCTTTGCTCTCTCACTGCTCAGCAATGGCCTTCTCAGATCAGCTCCAAAATCCCTTGAGAACATGATACTGATGTTCTGAAAGGGTCAATGGCTTTAGGCTTGGTCCCTATTATTAAAATATAGGTTTTGATGAAGGAACTATTTGAAATTCTGGTTTCTAAAAGCTTTTTTTAAAGTTATGGTGATGACCAACATAGTCTAGAATTCATCTTTGTACACAGCTTCTTAGAAAGAGACCTCTGGGGCAAAATGAATGTTTGATTGTCATATAACATTAGTACCTAAAGATCACAAAGCTTTTACTCTAGAGATGAGGAAATGGAAATCCCAAGAAGCTGAGAAATATACTAAAGTTACACAACTTATTAATACCTATACTGAATTAGAAGCCAGGTCTTCTTATCATATCTCTTCTGGTGAACAAACAACACGGCCAAGGCCAGTATGATATGATGAAAGGAGCACTTGGTTAGGGATGAAGAGAGCCTGACTCTTCCACTAACTATGTGACTTTGGATTAGACCCTTACCCTCTTTTGACCAATTCCTTCAATCATAAACTCATGGATCTGACTTAGAATTGTCCAATAATACAGCTACTAGCTGTTCACATGGCTAGTGAGCACTTGAAAGGGGGTTAGTCTAAATTAAGATGTTCTCTAAGTATAAAATATCTGCACAGTTTCAAAGACTTAGTACTAAAACAAGAATGTAAAATATCTCATTACATAGTAATTTTTCTATTAATTATTTATTGAAATGATGACATTTTGAATATATTGAATTAAGGAAAACACATTACTAAAATTTTTATCTGTTTCTTTTCCTTTTTCTTTAATGGTGGCTACAGCAAGTTTAAAATTACATATATAGTTTGCATTATCCTTCTACTGGACATGCTGCAATAGAAGTTCTCTCATGTTCCTCTTAGGTCAGGGGTCAACGAACTTTTTCTGAAAATGTCCAGATCATAAATATTTTAGACCTTGGGGACTGTATGGTCTCTGTTGCAACTACTTAATTCTGCCTTTGCAGCACTAAAGTGACCATGAGTGTGGCTATGTTTCAATAAAACTTTATACGTACATGCGTTTATAGAATACATTTAGATGGATGTGGCTGTGTTTCAGTAGAGCAGTAGTTACAAAACAGGCAGTGGACCAGATGTGGTCTACAAGCTAGCTATAGTTTGCCACCTACATTCTACGAGTCTGTTCATTCTTCTACTCAACACTCACTGAGAAGCTATTATTATTTTAAAATATGTAATATAAGGACTCATCCTCTACCTTCAGTCTAGAGGGGGAGCCAGGGGCATGAACACATAAGCCATCATGATACAGTGTGTGAGTAATGTCATAGCCAAGGGGATGAGAGAGGACTTTGTAAGGGAGCAGCAATTGAGTTAGAAGCCTGAAGAAGGAGTTGGGAAGTTTCAGACCTAAACCATACACATTTATCTGTGGAAATATGATAAGGGGATGTGTGAGTATAGGGGTGGGGTAGGAGGGACTGTGGTAGTGATAGTGGGAGGGGAGGGCAGAGATGAAAGGGGCCAGATAATGAAATGTCCTCTATGCTATATTGAGAGCATACGCAGATGCTATGACAGTACATATTAATATAGATAAGATGGGAATTCTGAGGGGCATGTATACCACCTTGAGGGCAGGCCCTGTGGAGGGCAGCCAGGCTGGCAAGTGTGGAGAAGCTCCGGAGAAGCACAGAAGCAGCGGCAGGAGCAATGAGTGGGCAACCTCTGGGTAACTAGATCAGTGTATTTTACATTAGAGGACTGATAACCTAGCCCGACATAGCACCCATAGGGTCAAACAACCTTAACAGGTACTGTTGGCAGGCCTCAGGCAGAAGCACACAGAAAAGGACAAGAAGTAACCGAAAGGGAGGAAAGTAGTTGAAAGAAAAGGAGAGTGAGATGAAAGCTGAGGTTCCCCTAGAGGTAATAAATGGCTAACTGCCTTAGGAGACCCTCAGTGAGGGGCGCCTGGGTGGCTCAGTCAGTTGATCATCTGACTCTTAGTTTCAGTTCTGATCATGATCTCAGGGTCGTGAGATCCAACCCAAGGCAGGCTCCACTCTGAGCATGGAGTCTGCTTCAGTTTCTCTCTCTCCCTCTTTCTCTGCCCCCCACCCACAGCATTCTCTCTCTCTCTCTCAAAAAAGGAGAACCCTCCGAGAGGCTGAGTTGGGTCTGAAAGGCTAAGTCCAAAGGTTCTTGGCCCAGGCTATGTATGCACTAGAATCTCCTGTGCAATTGGAATAAGAAAAAAAAATGACTGATGCCCCAGCCCCATCCCTCTAGAGATTCTGATTTAATTGAAATCAGGGGCCTATGCATTAATGACTTAAAAAGATGATTCTGGTGCACAGCCAGGGTTCAGAACTGCTAGTTTTGGCTGGCTGGAAGCTGATGTGATGCCTTATGACTATTTGGTGATAAGAAGATGCTCAAGAAAAGCCAGGTAGGGCAAAACAGAGAACAATGGCAATTACATGCTATACTAATACACAAATATTTATAGTTGGTTAGTACTGTCATTTGCTATATATAAAATGTACCAGCATGCAGGAAATCTCTGCATTTGTCTGAAATAACTAAAATCATATGGCTTCACTAGACGTTATCGGTGCTAGATTTTGCAGAGTACTCTGTTTTTGTGGGGTCATCAACTTTTTGGAACATGTCTTCTGATGTCCCATTGCCAGTCACTTCAGAAAGGGGAATATTGCTATAAAGTGATCAATTAAACACAGCTACAGACAATCAGCAAACACTAAGTTCTGGTTTAGGGTTTTTTCTTTCTTTTTTTCTTTCTTTCTTTCTTTCTTTCTTTCTTTCTTTTTTCTTTCTTTCTTCTTTCTTTCTTTCTTTTTTTTTTTTTAAGATTTTAATTTATTTATTCATGAGAGACACACAGAGAGAGGCAGAGACCTAGACAGAGGGAGAAGCAGGCTCATGCAGGAGCCCAATGCAGGACTTGATCCCAGGACCCTGGGATCATGCCCTGAGTCAAAGGCAGATGCTCAACCACTGAGCCACACAGGCATCCCCCCACCCTTTTATTTCTGACTGAAGGTAGAGTCATACAAAAATATTTAATCAAAGGTGTACAAGTTTAAAAGCAATTAAATAATATTTCATCTTTTTGCGGTGGGAGGATTATCAATAGACATCTCTTTGCTTTTTAAGTCAAGAATAGGAAATATGAAATTATTTCGAGAGACTGAGCCAGCTTAGCTGACCGCCTCATTAAATATTGCAATCCCCGCTCCCTAGCTGCCTGCCTTCCTTAAATTTTCTATACTACATAGCTTTTCACTTTTTTCTATACTACATAACTATTTCCACTAGAATATAAACTACGTGGTGGCAAAGATTGTTAGACAACAATCTTTGTCTATGCAGCTCCTGGCCCTAGGAGGGGCTCCATAAATGTTGAAAAATTGAATTAATTGCTTAAAAATGCTTGTTACTGTAACATGTTGCAAAGATGTTTGAGGAAGAGGGGAGGTCTGATATCACTTTAAGAGTGAGTTTCTTTAAGAAGCAGTTTTTTAAAAAAGTGGTATTCTACTAAAGCTGTTTGGAATGAGTCAATAATACATAGATGGCAAGTGTGAGTATAAAATCAATTATGAGACTGGGAAAGATTGGACGAAATGGGTCAGCATTTGTAGAATTGCCTGTTGACTAAAAGAAGATCATTTTAGGATTTTCATTCTGGTCTAGGTCATGCTAAAACACCTTTTCTATCCTCTTTTGCTATGAGGCCAAAAAGGTGAGGTCTGAAATAGGGAGACTTAAAGCAACTGCTTTCTTTCTCTAAGTTGTAAGCAGAGCAGAAACTGCCTGTAACAATTTATTTATGAAAAGTTGCTCTGAAGACCATTGGTCTTGGATCAAAGGCATGCCTGCAGATCGTGATTTTAAGAGAAGATTTATGGCAAATTTAATCTGCATGGGCCAAAGTTAACCTGAGTTAGTTTAATTAGAGGATTATTGATGAACGTACTTTACTATAGTTATAACAAAGGCTAATGGTCAAGGTTCTTGGTTGTAGAAGAATGTTAGATTTTCTCACAATTATACATTGTAATCACTTTCTTTTTTTTAAAAAAAATTTTATTTATTTATTTATTTATTTATTTATTTATTTATTTATTTATTTGAGAGAGGGAGAGAAACAAGCCGACTGTGCTCCATTTCATGACCAAGCAGATACAGCGCTCCATCTCATGACCCTGAGATCATGACCTGAGCCAAAACCAAGAGACAGAGGCTTAACTGACTGAGCCACCCAGGTGTCCCCATTGTGATCACTTTCTAATAAAAGCATAGCATCATCATTATGAATTTTGCATAATGCATTATACACTTCAGCAACTAGGTTTTACATGAAATGGTGTCACTGAGTGATAGTTACTCACTCTTGTGAGAAGCCCTCAATGCCGGGCCCGTGGTTGAATCATTACTTCTCGACTGTTGACAGCTAACTAAATTTTAGGCTTGTTACCAAATTGTAAACTGGTCCTGGGGTACTCATCTCCAATCCCAGGCCAGTGAAGTGGTAGCACCGGTAATAAAACATTGACTTCAGTTGGGTGCCTGGCTGGCTCAGTTTGGTTGAGTGTGTGACTCTTGATTTCAAGGTTCTAAGTTCGAGCCTCACGTTGGGTATAGAGATTACTTAAAAATAAAATCTTGAAACAAAACAAAACAAAACAAAAACCATTGACTTCAGTTCTATATCCTAGTTAGTGAAGGTAGACAAACAGACTCAAGAGCTATGAGAAGAGAAAGGAGAACAAAACGGAGAGGCAGGAGAGGGAGAAAGATAAACAGTGAAGAAATCAAGATGAGCCATCAAGGGACAAGAACAATATGCCAGGTAGACTCTTGTGCACAAGCGTACATGCTTATGCCCGTGCACACAGAGATCTCAGAAAGACAAGGGGAATCATGGTGACAGACAGACTCAAGTTTAGGCCTTATTACCAAAGTCTTCTATAATATCTCCCCCCAACTATGGATATATATATACGGGAATAACAACACCTCGTACTTGCAAAGCGAGCTGATACACATAAATCAAGAGTGAACATTTATCTTTCCTGTCTTGGGATATACTCTTCAGGCATTATAAAAACCTTACAAACCCCAGATTTTAAGTTAAAATTTTTCCAAGTAACTTTCAAGATTACACGTCACTTAGAAGATATAAGAATATGCTCAGGGGATCCCTGGGTGGCTCAGCGGTTGAGCGTCTGCCTTTGGCCCAGGGCATGATCCTGGAGACCTGGGATTGAGTCCCTGCATGGAGCCTGCTTCTCCCTCTGCCTGTGTCTCTGCCTCTCTCTCTGTGTGTCTCTTGTGAATAAATAAATAAAATCTTAAAAAAAAAAAAAAAGAATCTGTTCAGATATCAGAGTGGTTTTGAATGGACCAAAGAAGAAAAGATTAAAAGAATGTTTTTTAAACCCTAGGTAAGAAATAAATAAATAAATAAATAAATAAATAAATAAATAAATAAACAAACCCTAGGTAAGATATATAGGAATCGAAAGAGAGTAAAGTATGAGTAATAAAGGGAGGACTCAAACTAAAATTGCCCTGAGGTCCCTACCCACACCTCCTTCTGGGGAAGTTGCCCTGCTCACTTCTGCTGACCTATCAGGTTTTGTGCCACAGGACCCTTCCTCCCCACTGCCCAGCTACAGGTGCTGGTGCCAAAAGGTGGCATCTGGTCGAGAGATTGCCATTTCAGTGACTTGTCTATTGCTAACAAAATATAAGCTTTGTGACAGCAGACATCTTTGTTTCTTCCACTGCTTTTACCCCAGAATCTGGAAGAATGTCTGGCATATATTACATATTCCTTAAAAATTTGATGAATGAACGTGGCTTGATGAGCTGTGTCAATTACAGTCCTCTCTGGTGGATCAGAAATTTGAGAAAAAAGAGGAAGTATTGGGGCCAAAGGTGAAAGGATGTTGGAAACTTGAATTGTAGCCAAATTCATGCTCAAGTTATCAGAAAATTAAAAACAAATGGCGCTGGGAGAGAAGGAATCGAAGGGTGCAAAGATGTTACAGGAGGCCAAGAAGCTGTTCTGTACCCCATGTGAACTCATATCCCGCAAGACTTCCTGTGCTTAGAGCCCCTAAATATCACCTCAGTGTCTTAAAAACAATTCCTTCCCCCATCCCTTGAGTTAACTTCAGTAATTCTCTGTTCCTTGTAATTATGAAGGCTCTAACTTAAGCCATAATGTTGTATTTGTTACAGTAGTGATGTCCCAAAATAAGGTTATTAGAACTACTTACATGATACTAATAGAAGGATGCTAAGCTGTCAAACAGAAATAATTAAAACTTGCAAAAAAAATAAATAAATAAAACTTGCAAAAATAGGGATGCCCAGGTGGTTCAGCGGTTGAGCGTCTGCCTTTGGCTCAGGTCATGATCCCAGAGTCCCAGGATCGAGTCCCACGTCGGGCTCCCGGCATGGAGCCTACTTCTCCCTCTGCCTGTGTCTCTGCCCCTCTCTCTCTCTCTCTGTTTCTCATGAATAAATAAATAAAATCTTTTTTAAAAAACTTGCAAAAATATGAAAATAAGCTTTATAAAATGAAATCAGTCCAGTGGCTAAGAATACTTGAAAAACATTCATGCCACAAACATTAAGTGTGTAACAGGTGCTGGCATTGTGCTAGCCAGGAGATAGCAACACGAGACATGCTCAGCTCTCTTCAGGAATCAACAGTCTAAAAAAAAGTGCAGCCAGTACAGTGAAAACTCTAAAGGAGATCCAAAGTGGAAAGAGAGCATGTGAAAGGGAGACATTTTGAACTCCGACATGAAGAGTCAATAGAACTTTGCCAGCAATAAATGAGAAGATTCTGCAGAAAATTTGTACCCGAGTTGCTGAGGGGGAGGAGGAAGGCATTTTAGGCAGGAGGAAGAAATGTGCAAATGCATGAAGGCAGGAAAAAACACATTCATGGAATTATGATTCTGTGAAGTACAAGAAAAGACAACAGAGGACGAAGTTGAATAGGTAGGCAGAGCTAAATGGTGAAGGAAAGGAGATTTTATTCTGTAACTAGAAGCCCTCGGGAACTACGAGTGCTAGAAAGATATGATTACATTTGCACCTGACAAATTTTGCTCTTGTGGTGGGGTGGTTTGAACAGAGCCCTACAGTAGTCAGAAGTGGGATTTACTGGGTGGTGAGGTGGTGAATGGGAATCATGCTTGTGGGGTCTGGAGAGAAGAGGTGGAAATATAGAGGAAGATCTGGATATGTGAGTTTGGGGGTAAAATCATCAAGACTTAACCATTGACAAAGATGAGATTGATAGGTTTGTTTAGACAAACAAAAAAAAGCTGAAAACAATCATTAATATTTGGAAGTAACATTGTTGTCTCCAGAAAGAATTTATACATCCTTCCTTAATCATCAGAACCCCAGTGTGGGAGAGCTACTGTCATTATCAAAACCCATTTTGTGGAAAATAATAAGTCTCTGAGAGCTGAAGTGGTTTGCTCAAGGTCACTTATACTTTATGAGAGGCGGAGCCAGAGCTAAAATTGACTTTTTCTGACTTTCCCCCTTCACCCAGTCATGTTGATGAAAATCAGATGAACAGACAAGAGAACACAGGAATAGCTTCCTCAAGGTAGCTCTACTGTTGAAAAATCTACAAGACAAAATGTTAAACATCTATCAGAGTATTTTTATAGAATTAAACTAATTGTTCACTTATTCATTAAAATGCTCAAAGAACTAAAACATTCAGGACCCAAGTTTGATTCTTTTCTTTCATATATTGATTTTGTGGTTGAACTCAGAAGTAGGAATCTTCATTTTTCTTATTTTGCTCTCTTTGAAGAAAAATGACATTTTATAGTTTTGTGAGCAGGGTTATTTTTCTTGTCGCGATTTTGTACTCTGTTTCAAAAATGGCATGTGGTGCAATTCACAGTGCCCTGGGAGCCAGCTTCTGATGATACTGCACTGAGTCTTTATGTAACACTGCTCTTCTAAGGAGTACAATATTCTCTACCAACATTAGGCTCACTAATCTTTATGACGTCCTTGTCATTTCAAAAAGCATCAAGAATTTTATTCTGTCCTTGCAAATAGAGGAACTCAGTCTTAAAATGGTGAAGTCTGTTCACAAGTTTTCCAAAGTAGATCATGCCATTCTCTTTTATTTTCAATCCACTAGACACATCAGGCTCCAGCTTGAGGAAAAAATGTATTGTTGTTTTTAGATTTATGTTCACACTCACATAACCTGTTTCAATACATTCAATTGCCTACTATGGATGGGTTACTGTGTAAGTTATTTTGTTTAATCCTTAGGAATGCTCCAGTCTTTTACCTACTCAGGTAATGATTAAGGGCATTAATTTAGTAGAAGAGAAATGAATAAGAAGAAGAAGAAGAAGAAGAAGAAGAAGAAGAAGAAGAAGAAGAAGAAGAAGAAGAAGAAGAAGAGGAGGAGGAGAAATGAATCAATTGATTTTTTTCCAACTTGGGGGAAGAAAACAGAACTTTTTTATCACTTTGTATTTAAAGTGAGTTGCATTCACAGAAAATATGTGCAAAAATTATAAGGGTACAGCTCAAGGACATGATTATTAAAACCAAATATCAATCATTGTCAGTGAAATAACTTTTTTAAGTCTTCAAATCGTTGGAATTTTTTCTGAAAAATAACTTTCTATTTACGTGCGTGTTTCCAAATATTTTCATAACTTCACAAAATGCTTCCTTTAATTTTCACACATTTTAATTATAATCGCCAAAATATATTAAGCAGGGAAGTTTTTGAGAGAACCATTTAAGGTAGGCTTCTCTACCAGAAGCAACCACTAGGGGGCGATCAAAGCTGTCATTTCCAAAAGTATTTTGCAATCACTGAATCAGAATTTTAGAGCTGGAAGTGACCCAAAGGTCATTAAACCCAAACTTCATATTTTATGGACACGAAAACTGAGTCCCAGTGAAATTACCTGATTTTTCCAAGATCACACAGACATCTATAAATAGAGGCGGCTTAGAAGTCAAGCTTTCTTGCTCCTGTCCAGCCCATATTTTTCCTAATTGAATTTCAGTTCTTCTTTCTGTATCACTTGGCAAACATTTACCATCACTT
This sequence comes from Vulpes lagopus, assembly GCF_018345385.1. Taxonomy (NCBI): domain Eukaryota; kingdom Metazoa; phylum Chordata; class Mammalia; order Carnivora; family Canidae; genus Vulpes; species Vulpes lagopus. The sequence goes on along the minus strand of NC_054827.1, from coordinate 87,332,922 downwards.
TGTGAAGCACTTCATTGAATCGTCATCTTTTCAGCTCTTGTTTCCTATCTGGAAAAACCTGGAGACATGTGTTAGATTTCTTGGTACTTCTTCCTGTGAGATTGATGGTATTGAGTAATGTTTTGAAGCCAGAAGCAGTGACCCAAGCGTGAGCTCTCTTGTTGTATCATTATTCAGCAAGAAAATCATCATCATCATCAAATACATGTTCTGTGAATATTGTGGTTTGGCATTACTTTGATTCTTTAATCTAACAAAATATAATAAATACTAAAGCTCTCTACTTCTAGATTTATAGTCTAGAAAAGATTATGCACATGTATACCAGGAGATGTAAATAAAAATGTTCACAATAGCATCATTTATGAAGAGACAAAAAAGAGGAAACAGCCCAAATACCCATCAGTAGTTAGTAAAATGGGTAAGAAAATTGTAGTCTGTTCATGCAATGGAATATACAGAATAACAAAACTGAATGAATTGCAACTTCAGGTATCAATGGATGATAAATGTCAAAAATATGTTGAATATAAAGCAAATCACACAGCCTAAATATGTGTGATGCCATTTGCATCAATTGCAAAAGCAGGTAAAGTTAAATCATACATTGCTTAGGGACTAATAAGTCAATTAACAGAAACAAGGAAAGGTTAACAGAGTCTAAGCATGTGATTAGCTATGGAGTGGTGGATGGGGAGGAGGACATTATCAGGGAGAGGTACAAAGGAAACTTCTAGAATACTGATAATGTTCTATTTCTTAAGATGAATGGTAGGTGCAGAGTTATTCTTTTATCATTCTTCTTTTGACAGCATATATAACTATCCATATACACTCCTGTGGAGGTGTGATGTATTTCACAATAAGAAAGTTTAACAATAAAAAGGTAGGGATCCCTGGGTGGCGCAGCGGTTTGGCGCCTGCCTTTGGCCCGGGGCGCGATCCTGGAGACCCGGGATCGAATCCCACATCAGGCTCCCGGTGCATGGAGCCTGCTTCTCCCTCTGCCTGTGTCTCTGCCTCTCTCTCTCTCTGTATGACTATCATAAATAAATAATAAAAAAATAAAATAAAATAAATATTCTCATTCAAAAACATAAGGCATTGTTTAAAAAAACAATAAAAAGGTAATCTTTTCTTTACATTTTAAAAAATTTTATTCAAATTCAATAATTAACATATAGTATTGTTACTTTCAGAGGTAGATGTCAGTGATTCATCAGTTATATACCACACCCAGTGCTCATTACATCATGTGCCTTCCTTAATGCTCATCATCGGGTTACCCCATCCCACACCCCTTCCCCTCACTTTGTTTCCCATAGTTAAGAATCTCTTATGGGAAAAGCTAATATTTTCTGAATTAACTTGAAAATTCTAAATTACAGTTACAAAGACACATCTTAAAAACTGTTTTCTTTTTCATTTAGAATTAAAGTTTGGTTTGAACTTATATCTCAGAACATATTGAGAATTAAACATAGTACAAAATATTGCAATAAGGACCATGTTTTAAGAAATAGGCTTATACTAAGTCTGGGTAGGCTAAATATGGCTAGGTCTGATGTTGTTGGATATAGCTATATTTATGTTGGGCCAACACATTTGAAAAACCAAACATCCTCTTTTCATTGATGTTTCCAGAAATATGACGTATCTGGTGAGCCTTATATTGAAAACCAAATCCACTTGGTAATTTTTTCCTTTTGTTTTAGATGTGATATTGTAAAAGCAGAAGCTGTCAAAAAGAACAGCAGATATAGTCTATTATCCACTTTAATGTATCTTCAGCCATTTGGGTAACTGAAATGTGTTTCTGCTGAAATGAACATGGCCTTAAACAACTGTGTGTGTGTATTTTAGAAATATTACAAGGAAATTACTCCCTATTATAATGTGTGTATTTATTATTGTAGATTATTGTGGCATATGAATACCTAATTGTATTGTTAAGCTCTGTAAAAGTAAAAGACTCTTGGCTGATGGGCAGAGCAATTCTCTGTGTCAATTCTTAGGAGAAAACATGGGACCTTATGCGGGAAATCAGAACTGAGAGGGCAGTGGAGATGGGGGAGGGTGATAGACTAGGGAGCTGGATCTGAATTTGAATATTCTAGATATCTAGTCAGAGTCTCCATGGCTCATATGATACATGTGCACAAAGTGAGAAAAGGTACCACCTCCCCAAGTCTCCATCAAGACATTCTATTTTCCATGATTATAAAATTATAATGTACTAAATATTTAACAAGGCACTTAGCTGCCATTTGCCAGAAAATTATCTTGATAAATATAAAAATATGTGATGTCTACAATGTGGATGATACCTCCTTAGATATGATATCTTTGTGCAGTGCCCAATATGCATACCTGTATTAGTTCTATGATTGGGATTGTATACCTATATGGTGGGTACTCATCTATGGCACACTGCATTATGAAGATTGGAAGCTAAAAGGAGTCCAAGCAAAATTTCTTTTTCCTAAGGCCTCATGTGGAATAGAGAGATATCTGTGAGAAAGCAGACTCTTCCTTGGATATACTTTATTTTGATTTTTACCTTCTCTTAAAAAAAATCTCCTACATTTTAGTCTTCTTTTTTTCACAGTCCAGTTTGGTCTCAGCAAAAGGAGCAATGTCTTCTCAGCCAGCCTGAATGGTGGCAAGGCAATCCACTGCAAACGGAACTTCGGGTCTAGCGGCCCTTCCTCACCAGGAAATTCACCATGGTTCCAGACTTGGGATTTCCAGATTTTATTTCCTTATAGATAATCCTTACATTTTCTTACAGTTGCTCTCTGGAATTTTATGTTTTGAGGAACCAAGGATTGTGAGTTTTGAAAAAACAAATACAAAAAGCAGAGTTCAGAAACTTCAGATTTTAGCAATAGCTAATAATAGTAATACTTATTAAGCAATAATTATGAGTTATGCTAAAATGTTTTATTTATTTATTTTTAAAGATTTTATTTATTCATTGATAGAGAGAAAGAGCACAAGCAGGGGGTACAGCAGACAGAGGGAGAGGGAGAAGCAGGCTCCCCGCTGACCAGGAAGCCTGACCAGGGGGACTCGCTTCCAGGACCCTGGGATCATGACCTGAACCCAAGGCAGATGCTTAACCAACTGAGCCCCCCAGGCGCCCCTACTACAATGCTTTACATGCTTATGTTTTTTAATCTTTGCAACTAGCATATGAACTAGGTCTGCTAATAGATGAAATTGAGGCTTAGGAAATTTAAGTAACTTTTCCCAAAATACAGGAAATATATGGTAGAGGCTACATCAAATGTAGGCCTGTCTGTGTGATCATGGAGCCCAAATTTATCATCATACTATGTAGAGTAGTCCTTAAAGATACAATATTTTAATAATAAATGGACTGAGACTGGGGCACCTGGCTGGCTCAGTTGGTAGAGCATATGACTCTCGATTTCAGGATTGTGAGTTCAAGCCTCATGTGGCTGTAGAGCCTACTTAAAAAAAAAATGAAGAAAAAAATTGAGATTGAGAGAAATTTTACATCTAATGAATCTTTAGCTTTTCTTTTTTTTTAGAGAGGGCAGCAAGGGGCAGAGAGAGAGAGACAGAATCTTAAGTAGGCTCCATGCCCAGCACGGGGCCCAACGTAGTTCTCGATCTCGCAACCCTGAGATCATGACCTGAGACACAATCAAGAGTCCGACACTTAACTGACCAACACTCAGGTGTCCAGAAACTTTAGTTTCAGGCCCCAATTGCTTGCATAAGTCCTTTTCAAGTCCTGTGGAAGGGCCCTCACAACATGCCTTATCTGGCCTCCTGATTTTGTAAAATGTGAAGGCATAAATTAAATTTTATATTCATTTTCTTAAAGTAGGCTCCCCAAATTGTGCAAGCTATGGCCTCACAAAACCTGATCATTCCCTGGCTGTTCCAGTCTTATAGGAATAAGCAATCTGTCAGCTAGAACTATCCTAACTCATCCAGTTGTTACTCATTCAAGGGTTTTTGCATAGGTGTCCTGGCCATTTGGAACTTATATTCCTATCCCATGAACACACTTGCATTATCACCTCCGTAACTCACTAGAAAATGACTCTTTAAAGGCAGATAACATAGTTTTTTTAGCCTGTATTACCCTGACATTGAACACACTAAGTCCTTAGTAAATATTTGTTAAATGAATAAATGAACATGAGATTTGTAAAGCATGAAAATCCATTTCCCTCCCATAGTACTAATGACTAAAAATCCATGCGTAGAGGGTTAGGCTTTCTGTAGAGCAGTAAGATTCTGGAGCTGTCTTTATTTAGCAGATCAGAAGTTTCGGATTTGAATTTAAGAAGGTCTGTTTCTGATGGCAGGACTGGAAGTAGCAAGCGGAGTAAGAGAAGTTCTGGGAGAACCTGAGTTCATACTTGGGTATATAAACATAGAAGAGATTGGGTTGACCCAATGCTTCTTCAACACTCTGGTTACTCTACCATAGATTTGGGGTTTCACATTAGTACAAGGCTAAACTACATTCTCCATGGAGTTGTCTTACACCTGTCCCCTGTACAGTGGGATGATATGGGGGTGTTTTATGTAAGAAAGAGCCTGGCACAGAGGAATAAGGAATTAGTACCTGTCCCTCATCTGAAAACATCTAAGTGGGAAAACGCATGGCAAAGGGAACTATGATAGCAGAGTGACTAGAGTTGCTATGATGGTTGATCTTAGGCCATAGGATCCCCAGACATCTGGTCACATATTATTCTGGGTATGTCTATGAGGGTGTTTCTGGGTGAGATTAACATTTCCTTTTTTTTTTTTTTTTAATAATCTGCACGCTCAACCTGGAGCTCAAAGTCACAACCCCAAGATCGAGAGTCATATGTTCCACCAAATGAGCCAGATAGGTACCCCAAGATTAACACTTCTAACTGGAGACAGGAAAGCAGAGTCTTCTCTGAAGTGGGTGGGCTCCAATCAGTCAGCTGAGGGCCTGAAAAGAGCAAAAAAAGGCTGGCCCTCCCCCAGTTAAGGGGGAATTTCTCTTGCTGACTACCTTTGAGCTGGGAATTTTGCTTTTTTACTGACTTAAGACTCAGGATTGAAACATTGAATTGGAACATTAATTCTTCCTGGGTTTCCAGCCGACTGACCTTCAGAATAGAGCTACACCATCAGCTCTCCTGGGCCTCCAGCTTGTTGACTGCAAATCTTGGAATTTGTCAGCCTGTGTAATAATGTGAACCAATTCCTCATAATAGATTTCATTATGTATCTGTATCTGTCTGTCTTGAAATCTCTGTATCCTATATCCTATAAGTTCTGTTCCTCTGGAGAACCCTGGTTAATAGAGCTGGAAATAAGGGTCTGAAGGGGCAAACATACAAGTTTCCTATGGTCTGTGTGTGGATTACATAAAAAAGGACTGGATTTTGGTCATCTTAAAAGAGGCTCCACCAAAACAGTCTTTCTAAAGGGTGGTGGTGGACCATCTGAAGCTTCAAGCTGAGATGCAGTATCTGGAGTGGCAAATGGTGGAGAAAGCCATAGTCAGCCTAAAATCATATTTTATGAAAGGAAACTGGAGTTTAGGGATCCTCGGATGTGGGAACTCAAAGAGTCTATTGCACCAGCTGGAGAACAGTACTTGTGTCCTCTAATCTACCTCCTCCACTGATAGGATCATAGAATAGCCACAAGAAGCACTTAGAAAGTATAGAAAGAGATAGATCTAGAAAGAAAGAATATCCCTGTCTCCTCCCTGCTTCCCTGCTACACAAACCTACCCTGGCCTTTCCCATTTTAGGCTTGCAAGCCTGAATCAGGCCGGAGGATGAAGAAAGTGGGGGCGGGGGTCAGGAAGAGAAACTTCGAATCAAATGAGAGTATAAAATTTTAACATTAGATAATCCTGAGTCTTATTTATTTATTTGTAAAAGATTTTATTTATCTATTCATGAGAGACACAGAGAGAGAGGCAGAGACACAGGCGAAGGGAAAAGCCGGCTCCCTGTGTGGGAAGCCTGATGAGGGACTTGGTCCCGGGAGGCAGACGTGTAACCACTGAGCCACCCAGGTGCCCCAATCCTGAGCTTTTTAATACCTGAATATGACCAGAAAAACTAGGACCCCTGCCTGAGATGGAGGAGAATCATTTGACAGAGGAAGTTTGAAAGAGCGGTGGAGAAAGAGTTGTTTTCTTTTGCTCTTTGCTCTTGACTGAGTTCAGCATATTCGATTGACCAGTTGTACGCAGTTAGCCAAAAAAGAAATTTTTGGTGTGCCGATTTGTAAAACTTTCTATGACTACCATTACTATTTTATTTCAAAAAGTCTAGTGGAGATCTAAGAGTGCCCTTGATTTAAGCCCCAGGAGATTTGCTTTCCCTTTTTCTTTCCTGCCAAAGGCTAACAAACTCATTTCCTGAACCAATTGGATGATTCAAAATTTCTCATCTCCAAAGTATAGCCTTAAAATCCTTTAAGCAGAAATTGAATATTGCAGCTTTATATGTATCATTGTAATAATATAAGCATCAAAATGACACCAAGACTTAATGAGCCAACAAGGTCTGTGATTAATTCAGGAAGGTAGGAGTCTGTTGAAGAGGAGGGGGTGGTTCCTGCCAGGAATCTTAAATGCTTTTTGTCAAGGGAAGATACATCCTCATGAAGTGCAGATCATGTAGCTGCAGGGCTATGGCTTTCAAACACTGCCCCTATTTCCAGGAAACAATACATTTGCCTTGAGTATTCATAACAACCTCTCAATGTTTAGCAACTCGCTGCTTTTTGCCAGGCAGCAAAGTTCTCTGCTAAAATGTTGTCAGATCATCAACCCACAAGCTCTAAACCACCAACCCACTAGTTCTGTTCTTCACTAATTTTCTTTTAATGCCTGTTTGTTTGTCCGTGAGGTAGGGAAACAGGGAGCTATTTTGATGATTTATGGCATCTGCTTGATCTCCAAGATTTGATTTGTTTAAACATGGAGTCTGGTATTCAGAAGGCACTTGAGAAGTTTGCAAATAAATGAATATCTTTCACTGAAATTGATTCGAAGGAACGATTAATCCCCTTGGCTGCTTCTTGTTTCCCTGCAAGTGGGGAATCAAAAAGCATCAAAATGGAAGGTACCTGTTGTGCCAACCTTGACTTCAACACTCAAACAGAGCATAAAATCTCTAGGATTAGTAGAAATAGTTTTGGTTTTCTAAAGCAGCTTCTGCCCTCTCAGGATTTGCTACGGGATGCTACTTTCAGATGTCCACAGCCTAGTCTCTGTCCTTTAAACGTTTCTTTCTTCTGCTTCCGTTCCTTTTTTTTTTCTTGTCTGTAGTATATGAAGGAATATATCTGAAGGAATAGGGATAGCTCACACAATCCCCAAGAAACCAGGGAACCAGGGTATGCAAACAAGCGGGAATAGGAAAGGCAGATCCAATAGAATGGCCAACAGGACTGCACTCCAGCATCGTCTGGGGAGGGTCCTACGCCCCAGCTGAGTGAGAAACCCTGTAGCTTTGCACAGGTGATACTGCTGTCCCTGGACACTAGATACTGCCAGTGGTTCCATGACTTCTGCTGCCCCTAAATCTTTGTTTATTTTGGAGATGGGGGGAGGGGCAGGGGGAGAGAGAGAACCTCAAGGTGAGAGAACCTCACTATTATCAGTAATGATTGAGAACCTCGCAAAAAGCTCAGTGAGCCCCTTTCCCGTGTGCTGTAGAAGCTGAAAGGCTGACTAGAGAGTATGACTATCTCTTGGGATCACGTATTGACCTGCAGCATCATTATTGCCTGTTGCCATTCTAGCCCAGGACTTTAAAAAGCCTTTCTTTCTGTTTGCTTTTGGCTGAGACATGGGGTCAATAACTATTTTGGGTTAAAAGGCAACAATGCAGCTGTTGGTGGGCATAAGCGGTAGGCAGAGAGAAAGATGGAAAAAGTAGAAAGTAATGGAATTAAGCGAGAGCAAGGGAAAGAGAAGCAAGCTGAGAGGAAGAGCAGACCAGCAGAGGGAAGCCAGAGATGGGGGCAGCACACATTCCAGAGAGGACCCATCATCTACTATTAACTAATAAAAAGCATATGGATTATACAGGCCTCTTGCACTTTTTTGTAACGTGGAAATCACCAGAACATTTCATTTTTCTTGGCGTGGTTGATACTTCTGGCCTCGATCATTTAATTTTTGAAAGGGGTAGTAATAGCTACTTTGGATTTTGAAGAGAATTTGAGAATTCCGTTAAATCAGACAAAGTAATCAAAGCATTTAGCCTAAGGCCTGGCATGTGGTTAAGTGCCCAGTGCAATGTTAGATTCCCTTCCCTTTGAAACAATAGGTAAATGTTTTATTGTCACAGGAAAAGAGCACGAGGAAAACAGAAAGAAAAACAGTAGGATGAAGTCTATAAATAATGACGTAACCACCTTTATTTCTGTATTCTGAGCCCTTCTTCCTCCATGACTTCTTTTATCAGAGCTGTCAGCTACTAACAATTAGCTGATCTGAGTTTTTCCTGTTCGGCTTCCTCCGTTAGAAGGGACAATGTCTGTTTTGCTTTGGGGGAAGGGAAGGGTGGTTTTCACTGTGCTAGGGGAGTGGATGGACTCTGCAGGCTGAGGAGCCCGCAGCCCTGTTCAAGCTGGCAAGGGGTGCAGCAGGCCTTTCATTCTGGGATGTCCGTCCGGTGTAGGAATGGACACGGGAAGAGTGAGGCTCCAAGCCAGGAATCACTTGTACACTCAAATCTGCGCTCGGTGCCTGTTTCATGTTGGGTGCTGGGCAGCCTGACCCATGGTAGGGGGATGCAGGAACCTCAAATAAGTATGTAAATACATACTTGGGTAAAGACGATGAAGGCAGAGAAAGGACAGGCCCTATGGCTGAAAAGAAATGCTTCTCTGATGTGACTCTTGGGCTTGAGGATACATAAAACTAAGGCAAAGGAACAAGAGCGAACCTTATTCGGGAAGAGGAGAGTTGAACATGTGTCCATGCTGTGGCGACAGATGAGGTTGTAGGGGGCGGGGGTAAAGAGAGAGGCAAAAGAGGGGATCACTTATGAAGCAAGAGTCTTCAGAGGGTGTTCTCAGTGTTGGGGTAGAAGCATTAGCTTTGGCCGGGAAGAAGGGTACCCTTCGCTCCAGGATAGACTAGAGGGAGAGGGGATGGAAACATGTATTGATAGGTTTATAGATGAAGGATAAGATATGGCAATTTTCCAGGGAGGGTCTTACATTCTTTGTGCAGTAGGAAAAGAGGTTGCTAAAGGTCAGAGAGAGCTTACAGAGCAGAGGGCTTGATGCAAGTGGATTGGAATGGCCTCCTTGGAAAACCAGAGGGAGTCATGGCAAGTGGGTCCAGCTCTGTCCCAGAGGCTCCTGTCATTCCTCTGAGGGATGACCCCTTTAGTCTCCTTTTTCTCCCTTTAATTGTTATATTTTCCAAGGAACTCAGTAGTGAAATACAGCAGCCAGGAGGACAAGCATAGCAGAATTCTCCCATTATACCTATTTGTCCTAAACAAGAAGATGATATATTTAAGCAGGGCTGCTTTCATCTAACTCTTCGAGGAGACCCAATAATGATACTGGTAAAAACTAGAAATCTGATAAGACTGAGCATGGATGTCAATATGGGCAAAAAAGGAATTCTTCTACACTGCTGGGGGTGGTAGGTGGTAGGTGTGTAAATTGGCACAACGGTGCAAGGTTGTGATGCCTTGTAAAATTTAAACTGCTATAAACTGTGAATTCCATAACATCTAGACACAGCCTTAGAAGATTGTTTTTCAAAAACTGCAGATAGAGGTCCTGTAGTAGGTCCAGAAATTAAGAGGCTCTCAGCTAGCAAGTGAAAAGAATGTAGACTAAAGACGGGTAATATCAGAGGTCATTAGTCATAGAAAGGATAAGTACTGTTTCTCATGGAACTGTGATTTCAGCCCATATATGCAACTGGTTATGAGGAGACACGGGCTGGTCCCAATAAGATATTTCCCATTGTGGGATGGGGTTGAAATAGGTAGAAAAACAGTGTTCTGGAGAGACTCAGGCACATGCACACAAGGAATCATGATTATAGCTATTTCTCACAGCATCGATTATAATAGTGATTTATAATTTAGGAAACGATCTCTGTCAGTAGACAAATGGAACCTGGTCTGTTTATACAATGCAATATATTTTTTAAAGATTCTCTTTATTTATTCATGAGAGACACACAGAGAGAGGCAGAGACACAGGCAGAGGGAGAAGCAGGCTCCATGCAGGGAGCCCGACATGGGACTCGATCCCAGGACCCCGGGATCATGCCCTGAGCCAAAGGCAGATGCTCAACTGCTGAGCCACCCAGTTGCCCCTACAATACAATATTGAACGAGGTCCAACTACATCAGCATACATCAATCTAAAAAGTGAAAAAAAGCAAGCTGAAGAATATATGATACCAGTTATGAAAAAATTTAAAAACCCACAAAGTGGCTCTATACGTTGTTTTCACTATATTTATATTTACATAAAAGAATAAAAAAGACTGGAAAGAAACACCATACAATTGGACATGGGAAAAGGAAATTTCATTTCCAAATTTTTTTATTGAAAAGGTTTTTTTTTTTAAAGATTTTATTTATTTATTTATTAATGATAGACATAGAGAGAGAGAGGCAGAGACACAGACAGAGGGAGAAGCAGGCTCTATGCAGGGAGCCCGATGCAGGACTCAATCCCGGGTCCAGGATCGCACCCTGGGCCAAAGGCAGGCACTAAACTGCTGAGCCACCCAGGGATCCCCATGTTGAAAAGGTTTTTGAGAAAAATATGGTAAGGTAATAATTGCCAGTTTGGGGCAATGAGCGCACCCTTGTTTACTATATTCTTCTTTGTTCTCATTGTAGTTTTAAAAATATGTTCATACATTCTTTGATATTCCTCCCCTCAAGAGATGGAGCTTAATTTCCCTCTCCTTGAGTTTGGGCTGAACTTGGTGACTTGCTTCTAGCGAATAGAAAGTGGCAGAGAGGATGGAATGCCACCTTTAAGATAAAGCCAGTAGCTAGGCCAGAAGACTCTGGCTGGTATCCTGGATTCTCTCCTCACCTCTCTCTCAGATTTCTCGCTCTGGGGGACTAGCTGCTAAGTCATACGAGCAGCCTTATGGGGGGAGGCCCACATGGTGTAGAATTGCTATCAGCAGTGATATGAGTGAGCTCAGAAGCAGATTCTCAGCCCCTTCAGATGACTGCGGTCCTGGCCAACAGCACAACTACAAGTGTGTAAGAGACCCTGACCAAGAACCACGCACCTAAGTCATTCCGACCCTCAGACATCATGTGAGATCATAAGTGTTTATTGCTTAAAGCCGCTAAGCTGTGGGGTTGTTACATTGCAGTAGATAACTAATGTAAGTTCTCTGTGTTTATATTTTTTCTCAAAAAGGGAAAAAGTTCCCCTAAATATATTTATAAGTAAATAAAGCTTTAAAAGAAAAAAGGACAGAAACTATTAGGAATTTCCTACAAATATCAGCACAAACCAGAGAAGTCAAGGATTGGAAGATAATAGAGTCACAGAATGAAGCTTAAGAGCAGGAACTCTGGAACTAGACAACCTAGGCTTAAAGCCTGCCTCTTCCTCACTAGCTTTGTGGCCTTGGGCAAGTTACCTAACCTCTCTGACCTTCAGTTTCCTTACCTGTAGAATGAGAATAATAGTAGTACCTGCCTCATTGCTTCACTGTGAAGATTAAATGAATCTGTTTTCTGTATTTATGAATTTGTTTCTGTTTTTTTTAAATTGTGTTTTTAGATTCTACATATAAGTGAAATCACATGTTATTTGTCTTTCTCTGACTTATTTCATTTAGCATTACCTGGTGTTGTGACAGATGGTGACCACCCTTATCATGGTGAGCATTGTGCCAATGATAGAATTGTTGAATCACTCTGCTGTGCACCTGAAACTAATATAACACTGCATGCCAATTATACTTCAATAAAAAAAATGAATCAATAAATATGAGGCAAAAAAAAAATATGAGGCAATTAGAATAGTGCCTGACAAACACTATATATAGTGTTTTCATACATGTAACTTATAATTTTTATTATTGTTTAAAAGAAAGGGACCTTCAAGATGATCTCATTCAATCCCTTCATTTTGCAAATGGAGGTTGTTGGTTCAGGACTTAGAGCTATTTCTTCCTTGGAATGGAAGAAAGGATTTTCGTTTTTCTCCCTTTATGTCAATTGTATCTACTGAGTGTCCCAGTTTGCAAGGATCTCTGCTGGGCTTCTTCACATATAGTACTTTATCTAATCCTTAAAATCGTGTAGGTATTTTTGTTACCTCCATTTTGCAAAAAACACCCACATTCTGAAAGCTTATCACTTACTCACAGACTAGTCAGTGGGAAAGTCAGAATTCAAGTCAGGTCTTCTGATAACAAGATTAGTGGTGCAAGTACTTTCTTAACCAGTTTAAGATATTTTATAACGAAGTGTTATGATTATAAAGGTCTTATAGACTTCTCTGCCTATGACCTCATGGGTCTCTAGAACAGATACTTTCTTTGAACTCTTTTGCAAGTACTCTTTACTGTGGGTCACTTTCATATTTTTCAAGGAATGATCAAATCTGGAATCTCGAATCCATCTTTCCATAGAGCAAGACCTATTTCTACAGAATGCATTGCTTGGTCTATTTCACTTCCATAATATTCTCCTACTTGGTTCCCGGTTCTCTATTCAAAAGAGGAACATTTTAGCTGACTGCTAAAACTTGGCAGGGCATCTAGTAAGATTTAGCATATTATGTGGAAACTCAGGAAATACTACCGTTCTATGAAAACTAAACTGGAACCTAATATTAATCAACCAAGAAGCTTTAGCTTTGTTATTTGATTTTCACAACAATCCTATGAAACAAACTGAGATTTTTCCTTGTTTTAGAGATGAAATAGAATCTCAGGGAGTTGAAGTGACATATTTAGAATAACACAGATTAGAAGTGGCAGGGACGCCTGGGTGGCTCAGCGGTTGAGCGTCTGCCTTTGGCTCAAGGTGTGATCCCAGAGTCCCAGATTGAGTCCCACATCGGGCTCTCTACATGGAGCCTGCCTCTCCCTCTGCCTGTGTCTCTGCCTCTCTCTCTGTGTCTCTCATGAATAAATAAATAAAATCCTTAAAAAAAAAAAAAAAAAAAGAGCGGAAGGCAGAGTTCCTTTTTTTTTTTTTTTTTTTTTTAAAGATTTAATTTATTTATTTGAGAGAGAGAGTGTGAGAGCTTGCAAGAGGGCCCAAGCAGAGGGAGAGAGAGAATCAGACTCCCCACTGAGCGGGAGCAGAAGTGGCAGCATGCTGGGTGTCCTTTTCAAAACATCTCTGTACCTTTACCCAGAAATTCCATATCCGGGTCTTTAGCCTACACTTGAGAAACACTCTCAAGAATACTGTGCAAGAGTACATGTACAAGTGTTCCTTGTAGCATTATTCATAATAGTGAAAACCTGAAGAAAACTTAAATATTCAACCATGGAAGTTTATTTTAAAAAATTATGACCTAAAAAAAAAATTAAAAAAAATTATGACCTTATCCATAGCATAGTATAGGAGGGACACTTAGAAGCCATCCAGAACAATGAGGTGTACACACACAGCAAACACACAGTGACATGAAGAATAGACACGAAAATTGTTTAATTAAAATAATTAATTACTTAATTAATTAATTTTTAAAAACCCAAGTTGTGGGGGTACCTGGGTGGCTCAGTTACATTGTTTACAGTTTTATAATGGTTATATGTTACCTTACACTTAAATGTTTTACGTTGAGCTATTCAGAATTTTTTAAAAGTTACTCAGCCTTGCAAATATTTATTGAATTTTTGTTATATGTGTGTTCAGCACTCTGCCAGTGGTTAAAGACCTCAAGAAGAAGCTCTCTTGAGGAAGTTGCATCTGGTTGGAGAGAAAAGCAGAACTTGGTAAATGATACAAGACAGTTTTTATAATCAACTGTGGTGGGGGGAATGACCAATTAAGTGTGCCAGATACCTTTCAGGAAGAGTCACACAGATTTTATTTTCTGTTGGAGGCTTTGTACCAGGGAAGTGGCCTCATGTCCCAAATTTTCCTGCAGCGTGACCTTTGCAACCTCAGGTATCACTAAAAAACATGAATTGCTCAATATCACTCAGGGTAGTTGAACTAGAATAACGTGTCCCTTCTGTATGGATCTATCCCTTAACGGGTCTCAGAGAGAGAATTCAATTGGCTTGTCTGGTGTTACTTGGCATCAACAGAAATTGGGCCACTGGGCAGAAACTGGGTGATACCACCTCAGGCACCTGATGTCCCTCGTGAGTAGCCCGAGAAGGTCATTTCTGGCTAGTCAAACTCTTATGGCCAGGCTATCTGGGTTCATCTTACTGACCCAGCATGCTCCCTGAGCCACTGAACTGATATTTGAAAGAACTGATTGGTACTATTTTTCTTCACAGCCAATATTTTCTTCGTGGCTAATATTATGGATACTTCCTACAGCTGTTTAGTATAAATGGTAAAAGTGAGAATAGCAGGGGTAAAGGAAAAATGTTTTTGACCATAGCCAAGTTCAAAAAACTTAAAGAGAAATTGGTGTCTCTGCTAGTTTTCTTGTTATTATTCCTTTTTTAAAGATTTTATTTATTTATTCATGAGAGAGACAGAGAGGCAGAGACACAGGCAGAGGGAGAAGCAGGCTCCATGCAGGGAGCCCTCTCCGGAACTTGATCCCGGGACCCCGGGACCAGGCCTGAGCTGAAGCCTGGGCTCACCCACTGGGCCACCCAGGCGTCCCTCTGCTGGTTTCCTTGGGCTGGGCAGGCTCTGCAGAGTTGAACAGGCTGTACCTGCAAAAGAATGTTTGGCGGGGGAGTCAAGGACTGAAATTCAAGCTGAGCTCTGCTCACCGAACACAGTGCAGCGGGGCTGTGTGGCCTGGCACGTGATCGGGTTCGGTGGGGGGACAGCCTCTCTTCCGAGTAGCCTAAAAGCAGCCTATGCTCTAGCAGTAGCCCTGCTCTTGGGATGATACTGGCTTGTAAAGTACCAAACTACAGAATCAGACCTGAGGGCTGTGCTAGAAGATATGGAAGGAAGGGGCTTCAGAGGGAAACTCAAGTAAGAGTTTCCAACTTGCACCTGGTACATAGTTGATATTTAATAGATATTTGTGAAATGAATAAATAGTGCTGAGGATAAAGTAGTGAGAAAACCAGACAAAATCTTTGAGTTTATATAATGAATTACAGTAGGATACTGAATAATTGGTACTATTTGATAGCATTTTTAAAATATTATTTATTTATTTATTCATGATAGTCACACACAGAGAGGGAGAGAGAGGCAGAGACACAGGCAGAGGGAGAAGCAGGCTCCATGCAGGGAGCCTGACATGGGATTCGATCTGGGGTCTCCAGGGTCGCGCCCTGGGCCAAAGGCAGGCGCTAAACCACTGCGCCACCCACGGATCCCTGATAGCATTTACATAAAGAATACAATAAACTAAAATTAGATTGAGATGTGAGACTGGAAACTGAAAAGAACCCAAGTGTCCATTGACAGGAGAATGGATACACGGCAGTACATTCATAGAATGCAATTCTGCACAGTGGTAAAAATTAATTATCTACAGCTACACACTAATTTGTATTCAAAGATACCATGCCTGAAGCTTCACAGCCATCTCGACATCATGCGGGGAAGTCTTTGTATCACTGCATCACTGAACCAGGGCTAGCAACTACCTCTGAAATAAACTCCATTTAGTTTAGGTCACTGATGATCAGGTTATCTTTTTATTTGTATACATAAACATTTCTAATACATATTAGTTACCTGAGAGGACTATTCAAGAATTACTAAGGATGATAAATCAGGGTGGACTTTCCAGTTCATACTGTTGAAAACTTTTATTATAAGAATATGTTCATGAATTACTTGCTGAATTTAATTGAAAGAATTTAAGTACAAGGAGTCAAGAAGTAGTGATATACAGCAGGTCACATGGGCCAGCTTTTCAATCTTTCTCAACCAGACTTTTATTTAAAAAAAAATGTTTTCAAAAAAAAATAAATAAAATAAAATACATGTTTTCAACCAAATTTTTATAATATTTACATAACTTGCCTTCTCTCAGATTTCCCCCCAGAATTATTGCTTCTTAGCACAGTCATGCTATAACTTCCTTTCCATAGTTCATTCATCCTTTGTTCTTGGGCTGTGTATCTTGGCACCTTCAGAAATCTTCAAATTACAGATTTTATAATAGCATTTTTTGGGGGGATAAAACTTCTAATTAGGAATCACTTTTAAACTAGGCTCTTTTTCTTTTTCTGCGGTTCCAACCACCAGCACCAAAAGTTGGCTTTCTTGTGGAGAGCATTTCCACAAAGAAATGATAATTTATAAAAATGAATTTGGGGCACCCGGATGGTTCAGTCGGTTAAGCAACTGCTTCTTAATTTTGGCTCAGGTCAAGATCTCAGGGTCATGAGATCAACCCTCACTTTGGCTCCATGCTCAGCATGGCATCTGCTGGAGACTTTTCTCTCTCCCTCTCTCCCTCTCTCCCTCTCCTAACCCCCCCACCCTGCTCACATGCACGCATGTGCTCTCTCTCTCTCTAAATAAGATAAAATCTTTTTAAAAAAATGAATTCACAAGTGTGCTCCTGTATATAAATATAAGAAGTGCAAAATTAAGTCAAAATTTTAGGTGTGTTCCAAGCAATCAGATAGTCTCATTCAATAGCCAGAAATTCTATAAAGCTAGAATTTATGTAAGTAAAATTAAAATTCTTACCACAAAGGAATAACAAATTGTTCCAAGACCAAGGGGCTACTAAGCAATTGATTATATTATTTTTTTAAAAGATTTATTTATGTATTCATGAGAGACATAGAGAGAGAGAGAGAGAGGGAGAGACATAGGCAGAGGGAGAAGCAGGCTCTTCACAGGAGCCGGATGTGGGACTTGATCCCGGATCCTGGGATCATGACCTGAGCTGAAGGTAGCCACCCAACTGCTGAGTCACCCAGGTGTCCCTAACTGATTATATTCTTAACATTTCAATTCAGTAAGGCCTCTCTGAGGTTATGGTCAGAATACTTTGACTAGATTTCTGACATTTAGAAAACTTTTAAATATCACATTAATCAAAACTCTTATAATGTATAATTTATTTTTAAATTTTTTACTTTATTATTATGCATAACAGACATAAAGTATAAATAACAACCACAATGATAACAATAAGTGAACACCCAGATGCCCTCTACCAAATTTAAGAAATAGAATATTACCACTCTATGTCCTACTCTCTATCCTGCCTCTACCTCATCCTTCCTTCTCCTTTCCTCCCCTTCCCCATGGCTATTTTTTACCCTGACTTTATTTATCATTTCTTTGCTTTTCTTTACGGTTTTGCCACATATAAATGTATTCTTAAATAACAGATCGTTAAGTTTTGCATGTTTTTGAACTTCATATGAATGCAAGCATATAGTTCTTTTCTCCTGAAACATGTGCTTTTTATTTTTCTTTAACATATAGGTGCATGAAGTTCATCTATGTTGACATATGCAGCTGTAATTTATTTTCCCTGCTATATTGTATTCCATTTTATGAATCAACTGCAATTTATTCATTCACTTTCTTGTTACTTGAGTCACCAGTTTTCTGCTGTTTGAAACAATGCCAGTGTTAACATAACTGTACATATCTCTTGGGTAAGAATTTCTTTAGGGTATATATTTAGGAGCAGAATTGCGGGATTGCAAGATATATAAATATTCTACTTTATTTGAAATGCCATAGTGTTTTCCAAAGTGGTTTTAAACAAAGATTTTTTAATTATTATTGAAGTACAGTTGACATATAATATTAAAGTGGTTTTAAAAACCAAAAATGTTCAAGATTTCTCATTGTTTGATATCCTTATCAATAATAATTGCCATAGGCATATTTTAAATTTTTGCCAGGGATATTACTGTAGTTGGCTGAACATATCTTTATATTTTTATCTCTATAGTTTTCATTTTTGAATTCAACTTTAGCCTCTATCTGAAGGTATCTTTCATCATCTCCCTGTATCACATATTTCTTAGCAATCATTTTAAATAAATCTACTTTTCAGATGCTGAGAAAAGAGCTGGATGATACTGAGATTGACTTGAGGACTAGTAGTGATAACTTACCAGAGTGGCACCATCTGGGTAGTGCACTGGCACAATTTGATACATTCAGAATTTCTTCCATCTCCTTTCCCTCAGTTCCATCCATCCTCCTCCCCAAAACATCAAGTTGTTGCCTGGGATTGAGCTCATGTGACTTCTACACTGCAATAGAAGCTGGCCTCTAAAGTTCACAAGTGTAATTTTTAATGCCTAGGTATATACCTCTGGTATCTGTTTAGCACTTGGAGTCACTTGAGGTGCCTGGGGGGCTCTCCGTTAAGCATCTGCCTTCAGCTCAGGTCATGATCCCGGGATCCTGGGATCAAGCCCCACATAGGGCTCCCTGCTCAGCGGGGAGCCTGCTTCTCCCTCTCCTCCCTGCTCATGTTCTCTCTCACTATCTCTGTCTCTCTCAAATAAAGAAATAAAATCTTAAAAAAAAGAAGAATTTGGAGCCATCTGCTGAATTCTATGATATGACTGCTAAAATTAAAATCTAAAAACTCAATGCAGTATTTCTTATAGATCTACTTTATTATGATTAATGCTCAAGTTCCGCTTAGAGATGTTTCCTTATGGTGGCAACTAAGGTGGTCACACATTGCGGGGTGAATCGGAGAATACTTCTGACTCCGTTATCCTGGAACGGAATGCATATTCCATTTTCACGTAAACAACAAAGGTATTGGTAACTTTGTTTGGGGGCAGGTAGTGGCGGGAGGGAAGGAGTCAAAGCTGTTAGTAATGGTGAAGGTGAAACATGAGAATACTCGGACAACGACGAAACTGAAGTTTAACTGTTCTTAATAAATACTCAGAGTTTAATCCTCATACCAAAGAAGTAGCTGCTATCATAATATCCCTATGTAGGTAAGGAAACCGAGATGCAGAGATGTTAAATCAACTTGGCCAAGGATCTCGTATAACTGCAAAGATGTAGCTAATACAGAGACAAAATACATAGGCAAATAGACTTTTTGTTTTTGAAGGATGCCAAGAGTTTGAAGTTATTTTTCTTTTCTTATTTTAATCACATTTCTATTTTCTGTAAAAAGCCACACTCCAAAGTCTTATTCTTAGATTTCTGGCAGCTTGGACATCTAGCCAGATGATTGGAATTTCAGTCACTTTTTTTTCAAAGTACTTATTTGTAGGTGGTAGTGTTACTTTCGAACCCTACTTTGCATTTTTTTTCTGGGGAAGATTTGAAAAAGCCATCTGGTTAACATTACCCTGAAAAATTCTTCTCTGAGTGGAGCTTCCTAAGAAGAAATTATAGGAGGAGAGTGTGGTAGAAAGCCAGGCAGAACACAAATAGAAACATCTAGAGACTGAAGCCCTGCATTCTGATACTTATGAGAACTATCTTTCCCTACCATAAATTCACTTTTCTTCCAGCTCTTTTCTTCACTTTTCCTTTTGAGGAAAGATTTTTTTTTTTGAATGAAACTCTGTTTCTTGAGAACACTTTTCTAGCTCTTGCTGAGGTTTAATCTTGTTCACATACTGCTTGTTTGATTTTGAGCTGTGGGCTCTTTTCCTATTAGCTGTCTCTTCTATAGGTTTTTATTACCACCATCCTTCACCTCCCCAATAGGGACATTTTTGTTGTTACCCTTTAACTAGAGGAGAATCTGGCAAATAATAGGTGCTCAGTAAATATTTGTTGGCTAGCTGAATCACTGCTTACATGAATGAACAAATGAATTAGTGAGTGAAGACCTTTCCAGGAAGGAAAGAAACAAGATCAAAGAGAGTACACTTGAAACAAATCATTACTGATGAACTTTGTAAAGAAGTGTAGGTGATATTGACTTTATTCTTTTTACATTTCCCTAGCATTTGTTAACCTTAAGAAGTCCACATATCCGTGTAACTTTAGGGCTCAGCTTAGAAAAATCAAATGATATTCTAAAAATGACTTTTGGATCAACTTAAAAGATTAGTTTTTTTTTTTTTTTTGGTCTAATTGATTCATTTAATTGCAGTTTTTCTATCCAGTGATTTGGAATCTTCCACTAACATGTGTTAGATCTTCATTGCCTAGTAAATTACTCTCATTCACAGAATATGTCTTTTACTTTGAATCTTTTAGAATATTTTCTCATATTGAATCATACCTGTTTAAAAAACATTCATGATAACAAAATTTGAGATACTGATTGGCATTTATTGCAATTCTTATTTTTGTCTTCATAAAATTAAACTTTCAAAAGGTAATTTTCAGGTTCACAGACTTTAGCTGTTATCATATCCTTTGAATTGATATTTTTTATTTTCCTCTTAATACATTCCTGTATTTTCCAAAATTTCTCCAATAAACCTTCATTATCTTTATTAATCATAGAAAGCAATAGATTCTATTAGCACCCCCTCCCTCCAAATCAGCCATTTATCACTGAACAAATTGCTGCTCAAATTTATATTTTTTGTAGAAATTTCTTTTTTTATTTTTAAAGATTTTATTTATTTATTCACGAGAGACACAGAGAGAGAGAGGCAGAGACATAGGCGGAGGGAGAAGCAATCTCCACGGATTGCTCCCCAAATGTGGGACTTCTTCCAGGAACTCTGGGATCACGCCCTCAGCTGGAGGCAGATGCTTAACCACTGAGCCACCCAGGCGTTCATTTTTGTAGTAATTTCTGAAGGCATGAGAATTACTATAACGCTAATTTCATCTTGAAATGTCTAAGGGCTCTCTCCAAGAGAATGAATAGGGAACTACATTCACAGTGTATCCATGGAGAATTTGCAATTGTCTTCTTTGATTGTACTGTCTGTTCTCAATATCCAAGTTGAAATTGTATGCCGATATACTTACAATGATTTAGAACATATGAGTTTATATCCTTTTCTTTATTATATCCATTGTTTTCTTACATGTAAAACAAGGATCAGAAATAATTGTTAAGCTTTGTTTTAGTTCTGATACTCTCTAATCTTTCACTAAGGTTGTTCTACAATAAATTCATTAGAGGTAGAATTATGGAGTATTGTATCTTGAATTCCCAAGGACACTGTTCATCATTTGAGCCAGGATATGTTCTCAAATTGTATATAAAAGAATGCACGTTGAAAGTATACCCATGACCTGTAAGGAATCACACTGGATAGGGAGAAGTTGATAAGTTTGAAGAGGGACACCTGGGTGGCTCAGTGGTTGAGCATCTGCCTTCAGCTCAGGGAGTGATCCCAGGATCCGGGATCGGGGCCTGCATTGGGCTCCTTGCAGGGAGCCTGCTTCTCCCTCTGCCTGTGTCTCTGCCTCTCTCTCTGCATCTCTCATGAATAAATAAATAAAACTTTAGGAAAAGACAAGTTTGAAGGGTTAATTCTATAATATTCATCTAACTCTATCCTATATCTCTGGTGTCAGTCACTCCTTCCTAATTAAAAAGACATCTGTGTATCTCCATGTGACATTACCTAATGAAGAGGAACTTTCTAGAATTTCGTTCAATCTTTTATTTCTCTAACTATAGAACATGTTTATAACCTAGTCTCCATTAATGAAATTCCATCCAGCTACCTCATGACTTTCATACACATCGCTGGGGGAACTCAGGATGTTTCTGCTCTGTTTTTAGAAGAGGTAGTGGCCTTTGGACCGATTATGAATTAAGAAAAAAATATGTAACAGGAATTTTCTTTTCCAAGTCCATTTTCTTTTTTTCTTTTTCTTTTTCTTTTTTTTTTTGTCCAAGTCCATTTTCAATTCTGCTGAAGGGAGTCAGTGAAACTTGGTAGTTAAGTGGTTAAAAACAACAGGCTTGGAAACAAACAAACCTGTTTGCCTCCCAGCTGTACTTTCAACTTCTGCCTGCCCTTGGACAAGTTACTTTCCAACTCTGATCCTCAGCTTTGTCATTAGTAAAACAGAGATAATAATAGAACTCGTTTCGTATAATTGTTTATGAGGAATAATTACATGCCATATACAAAGCGCTTTGCATTCCATTTAGTCAAGCAATACTTATTGAGCACTAGAAATGTGCCAGGCACTCCGCCAAGCTCCTGTCCAACTCAGGACTGTTCTTTTTCTTCCCTCAAATTTTTATCTAACTTCCATTCCATCAGGTCTCAGTTTATTTTTTTTAAGACTTTATTTATTTATTCACGAGAGACACAAGGGTCTCAGTTTAAATTGCACTTTCTCATAAAAAACTTCTGTGTTAGTTCAGATCCTCCAAGAAGCTAATGCCAAGACAGGATTAGACATGCAAGAGATTTATTAGAGGAGATTTCTGTGAAAGAAAAAGAGAAGGAAGAAAGAAGCAGGGAGAGACTCAGATTCCAATGCAAGTCTGACATCTGTTGAAGGAGAGGAAGAAGGAAGGAGAATTGGGTAGAAAAAGATTGCAGTACTGTCTAAGAAAGTTTTAGTTTGGCCATCAGGGAATTTCTGAGCCAGAATTGCCCATTAGAGGAGTCCTGTGTCCTGCAGGAATGGGCTGGCACTAGCATCTCTGCTGTGCTCAGTTATTGGCTGGTTGAGGTTCACAAGAGGCATAGGTTCAGCTTCAGGTGTGCTGGATCTGGAGAGGCAGTCGTTGGAGTTGTCAGTCAACTACGCTCCTCACACAGGAGATCTCAGGAGTGCATGTCCGTAGCCCTCATACTTCCATATGGGTTGGAACCCCAGTCAGTTGCTGTTACAGAAGCATGTATTTTCCTTTTCTCTGTTACTACCATACACATCAAATTTTGTTTTCTAAATCTGTGAAGGTTACTGTCTCTGAACTGTCAGCTATTTGAGGGTAGGGACTGCATCAGTCTTGCTTACCATTGCTTCCCCCAGATGCACAAGAGGTACCAGTTTTTTTTTTTTTTTTATAATAGTCACAGAGAGAGAGAGCGAGAGAGGCAGAGACACAGGCGGAGGAAGAAGCAGGCTCCATGCACCGGGAGCCTGATGTGGGATTCGATCCCGGGTCTCCAGGATCGCGCCCTGGGCCAAAGGCAGGCGCCAAACCGCTGCGCCACCCAGGGATCCCGAGAGGTACCAGTTGTAATGGCAGAGAACAGCTACAAAGTACAACAGTAGTCATTATTGTTACCCACTCTCTTCTGTTCTGCACAACAGCCACATCCAAATCAAAGCACTGCAGTCTCCTACTGCAATATAAATTGCAGATTTCAGTTTAATGTTGTTTTCTTTGGAGCATCTTTATTTCATTTTGTCTTGGGGAGAGGTTCCACTTTTACTTTTAACATACATTGAAGTGCAATCAAAAGTGGTGAGGTGTTGAAGATGGATTTTTGAATGTACTAAAGTATATTCACGCATAAGGAAATTGGAGCATTTAGTTTCCAGTTGTAAATTCTCTTCACTTCCTTAGGGGGTGGAATCTGAAGATCTTTCTTCTGGGCCCAGAAAGCTATCTGTGGAGACTGGTGATTGTCAGCTTATCTCTAAAATGACCTACTTCCTCACCCCTATCTCCTTTTCAGAAAGCAAAATTTTCATCAAATTTAGCAGAATGTGTTAGGGAGATAAGAATGGGGATGTAAGGTAATACAAAAGATGAAGGAACCTAGAAGTTGTAGTTGACCACACATCACGGAAGAGTTCAAGATACCCATCATATCAAATTAACAAGTACAGAACCACACTATCAAAAAGTCCTGAGTCCCTCAGACCTTGGGAAGGAGTTCCAGACACCTTGGGAAGGTGTTCCTGACTCCTTCCCAAAACTGGCGGTTGAGTTGGGGAGGGGACAGGGGGGAGGAGGCCTAGGATGCTGGAGTCGGGCTATCTAGACTCAGGGCTTATCTTTGGCATTATTTGTGGGACATTGAGCAAGTTGCTTGATTTCACTGAGACTTAGTTTTTTCACCTCTAAAGTGAAGATAATGAAAGTAGTAATCTTAGAGGCCTGTTAATCAGATTATAAGGGATCATTTTTGTAAAGTGCTTAGCAAGGTGTCTGGCCTATAGCAAGCTCCCAATAAATCTCTACTATCAATTCTCTGGACTTCCGCCTTACTCTGCTCCAGACATTTTCCAAATGTGACCATAGACAGTTTGAGGAGCCAGGAGGTCAAAATTATTTTTATAATAACAGTAAGGATTTATTTCTCTTTTTCATTGTTTTATCATTTGCTTTGGTAGTTCAAAAACAAATCGCTGTAGACCACAACATACTATTCACACCCATTATGGTGGCTATAATAAAAAAGATAGGAAATAACAAATGTTGGGAAGTATGTGGAAAGATTGGAATACTCATACACTGCTGATGGGGATATAATGATGAAGTCACTTTGGAAAAGAGTTGGCAGTTCCTCAAAAAATTAAACACAAGAGTTACCATATGACCTAGCAATTTCACTTCTAAGTATATACCTAAGATGATTGAAGATGTATGTTTAAACAAAAACATGAATGTTTATAGCACCATTATTCATGATAGCCAAAAAGTGGAAACAATCAAATGTCCATCATCTGATGAATGGATAAACAAAATGTGGTATATCCACACAATGGAATATTGTGCTGGTTAATACTTTTTAAAAAAAATATTGTATTTATTTATTCATGAGAGACACAGAGAGATAGAGAAGCAGAGACTTAGGCAGAGGGAGAAGCGGGCTCCATGCAGGGAGCCCGATGTGGGACTCGATCCCTGGACTCCAGGATCACACCCTGAGCTGAAGGCAGATGCTAAACAGAATGTTGAGCAGCATCCCTGGCTTCTGGTCATTAGATGTCAGTAGCAACCACCCCCAGTCCCAAGTTATGACAACCCAAGATGTTTCTGGACATTGCTAAATAGCCTCTGGGGGCAAAATCACCTTCAGTTGAACACCTTTGCACAAATCAATAGTCCTTGTATTCTTTACTGTCATTCTCTTGCTGTTTTAAAAAAAATTACAACTTTAATTAAGAATGTTCTTAATGAAGCTGTAAAAATTATTAATTCTAATGGCTACTGACCCTTGAATTCACATTTTAAAAATATTCTGCTTAAAAAAAATAAGAAGTATTCATAAGTTACTTTTGTTACAAACTAAAGAACTATAATTGTCTCTTGGAGAGAAACTGTGGGATTGAGTTGCAAGCTGAACTAACTTCTTTTAATATTATGGAACGCCATTTTTATTAAAATATCTATTGACAGACAAACTGGTTAATTAGACTTGGGTATTTGACAAATATTTTCTCAAAAATAAATGAAATGGAACCATCAGTTCAAGGAAAACAAACGATATTTGTTGTCATTGATATAATTGAGCTTTCAAGAAAATAAACTGTGAAAGTTGCCTCATCACTGTGATCTTGACAGCTTCCAAATACTTAGATTCTTCTGATGAGATTGGAAGTGATATTAACAAATGGGATATTTTGATAGCGTAGGATGAAACATGTCAACATTTTGAAGATCTGCATAACTCAATGAACCGATATTTCCAATTGACCCCTGTGGGATTTTAAAATTGTGCATAGTTTAAAAGATTCACTTAAAGTGCAACATGGACCAAAAGATTTTTCTGTTTAAAAAATTTTTAATAGCTTGTTTAAGATATAATTGACTCATAATCAGCTGCACATTTTTACACATGCATACACACATGAAACTATTACAACAATCAAGATAGTTAACATGAGTAGAGCTCTCAACTGTTTCCTTGTACTCCTTTGCAATCTCTCCCTTCTGGCCTTCTCAGCCCTCTGCCCCCAGCTATCATTTTTCAGACTACCATGGACTTCTTTTTTCTCCCTAAAGATTGGTTTTCATGTTCTAGAATTTCATATAAAGGAGATCATACAGTATGCACTATTTTTTTCCCAATTTCTGTCACTGATATAATTGAGATTAATCCACGTTGCTTTACATATCAATAGTTAATTTCTTTTTATTCTCGGTAATATTCCATTGTATGGATATTGTGATTGTTCATTCACTTATCTGCTGACAAACATTTGTGTTGTTTCCAGTTTTTGCCTATTATGAACATAATTGCTATGAACGTTTGTGCACAAGTCTTTGGGTGAACATATGTTTTTGTTTCTTTTGGATAAATACCTGGGAGTATAATGTCTGGAAAATGTAAATATACATTTAACTTTTTAAGAAATTGCCTCTTTTCCAAAGAGGTTGTACATTCCCATTAGTGGTTATGAGAGTTCCAATCACTCCACATTCTAAACAACAGTTGGTGTGGCTGGTCTTTTTAATTTTACCATTAAGTAGGTAGGTAGTACTATTTCATTGTGGTTTTATTTTCTCTAATGCCTCATAATATTGGATATCTTTTCATGTGCTTATTTCTCATTCATATAACTTCTTTGGTGAAGTGTCTATTCAAACTTTATGCCCATTTGTTTATTGGGTTACTTAATTTCTTCTTATTGAGGTAGGAGAGTTTTTCGGGTTTTTTTTTTTTCTGTGCTTTTTTGAGGTACAAGAGATTTAAAAAATATACATTCAGGGTGCAAGCTCTTTACTAGATATATGATTTGCAAATACTTTTTTCAGTTTTGGCTAGTCTTTTCATTTTCTTAGTGTCCTGAGAATAAATGCTTAATTTTGATGAAGTTCAGTTCATTACTTTTTGTCATTTAAGGATAGTGCTTTAGGTATCATACCCAAGAAATCTTTGTCTAGCCTAAGGTCACAGATATTTTTCCTCTAGAAGTTGTAAGTTTTATGTTTAGACCTATGATCCATTTTGTGTTTTCACGTGTTATTTTATTCATTC
The DNA here is from genome assembly GCF_018345385.1 of Vulpes lagopus. Classification (NCBI taxonomy): domain Eukaryota; kingdom Metazoa; phylum Chordata; class Mammalia; order Carnivora; family Canidae; genus Vulpes; species Vulpes lagopus. The sequence continues at coordinate 87,306,020 of NC_054827.1, read as the reverse complement.
ATTCATTCACTCATTTATGCCTATGAATACTCACATGTTTGAGTATTAGTGAAAAATCTTTCTTTTTTCCCACTGAGTGCCTTTGTTGAAATGAATAATTTTGGCACTTTTTAAAAAAACTCTGTTCAGTTTTGTCAATCTTTTTTTTTTACACCAATATAATCTGGCTTAATGTAGCTTTATAGTAAATATCGAAATCAGATAGTGTAGTGTAAGTTCTCCAAGTTTGTTCTTCACTCTCAAAGTTGTTTTGGTTGTTCTAGGTCCTTTGCATCTCCATATAAATTTTAGAATTCTTTTGTCAATTACAAAAAAAAAAAAAAAAAAAAAAGCGCGTGCTGGGATTTTGATTGAGATTGTGTGAATCTACAAATTTGTGGGAGAACTGACATTTTTACAGTTTTGAGTCTTCTGAACCATGAACATGGTATATCTTGCTGTTTGTGTTGTCTTTTCTTAAAAAAAGATTTATTTAGCGATGTCTGGGTGGCTCAGCGGTTGAGGGTCTGCCTTCATTGGCTCAGGGCGTGACCCCAGGGTCCCAGGATGGAGTCCCACATCGGGCTCCCTGAATGGAGCCTGCTACTCCCTCTGCCTGTGTCTCTGCCTCTCTATGTGTCTCTCATGAATAAATAAAATATTTAAACAAACAAACAAACAAAAAGATTTATTTATTTTAGGGTGAGAGTGTGCATACATTCATGAGTGGGGAGAGGGGCAGAGGGAGAGAACCCTCAAGCCGACTCCCCAGCTGAGTGCAGAGAAGGACTCACTAACTTCATCAAGACTGCAGGATATAAAAATCAATATACGAAGCCAACTGTATTTGTCTTCTATTAATACTGTGCAATCTGAAATTGAAATTTAAAATACCATTTAAAATAGCATCAAAAATATGAAATACATCAGGGTAAATTTGATAAAAGACATTCGCCGGAATATCTGTACACTGAAAATACAAAATATGCTGAGAGAAATTTAGGAAGACACAAACATGTGGGGCGCCTGGATGGTTTAGTCAGTTAAGCATGGGACTCTTGGTTTTGGCTCAGGTCATGATCTCTGGGTGGTCAGATTGAGCCTTGCTTGGCTCCATGATCAGTGTGGAGTCCTCTTGGGATTCTCTTCCTCTTCCTCCGCCCCTCCCCCTGCTTGTGTATGCGCAAGCCCTCTTCCTCCCTCTCTCTCTCTAAAATAAATACATCTTAAAATACATGTATATTTTATATCTTTTATCTTTTACCTCTTTTATCAAGATATATATATGTCAAAACTACGAAAAGGCTGAGTGGCTATATTTACATCAAAGTACACTTTAGAGCAAAAAATATTACTAGGAGTAAAGAGGTTTTATAAAGTGGACCATTCTTATAAAATGGATCATTTCATAAAATACTTTTTGGTCAGCTTCATTATGGATAAATTCATCTAGATAACAGAACAATTATAAATGCAAAAAAGCTTAGGCAACTAACAGCAGAATTTAAAATACATGGAGCAAAACTCACAGAACACGCAGAATTAGAAGAAGCCATAATTATAGAGTTCAATACTCCTCTCTTAATAATTAATAGGATAAATAGACGGAAAATCCGTATATTTTAAATCCCCCAGGATTTAAAAGATTTGAACGGTATCAACAAACTTGATGTGATTGACATTTGTAGGACATTTTACCCGGCAACTGTGGAATACACATTCACCTTAAATGCACACTGAATATTTATCAAGACAGACCATATTCTGGGTCACAGAATAAGTCTCAATAAATTGAAAATGATTCAAATTATGCAAAGTATGTTATCAGATTAGAATGGAACTAAATTAGAAATCAGCAACAGAAAGATGTCCGAAAAATTTCTCAATTTTTGGAGACTGCATAACACACTAATAATCCATGGGTCAAAGAAAGAAATATACAGGGAAATTAGGAAGTATTTTGAAATGAAGGAAAAGGAGAACATATTAAAATGCGTGAGATAGGGATCCCTGGGTGGCGCAGCGGTTTGGCGCCTGCCTTTGGCCCAGGGCGCGATCCTGGAGACCCGGGATCGAATCCCACGTCGGGCTCCCGGTGCATGGGGCCTGCTTCTCCCTCTGCCTGTGTCTCTGCCTCTCTCTCTCTCTGCGTGACTATCATAAATAAATAAAAATTAAAAAAAAATGCGTGAGATGTAGTTAAAGCGATACTGTGGGGACACATCCCACCAAATGCTTATATCACAAAAGAAGAAAACATCTACCATCAGTGATCTCAGTTTCCGAGTTAAAAAACCAGCAGATAAAGAAAATACACCTTAAAAATAAAAGAAAGTAGAAGAAAGGAAATAAACCTAGGAGCAGAAATGAAAACAGGGCGAAAAAATAGGAAAGCGAAAGACGACGTGGGGATGCGAGATCAGGCAAGTTGATAAGAGCGATCAGGAGAAAAGATGACACCAATTACCCGTTTCGGAAAAACGGGAAATTCTTCTGTAGGTGTCCAAGGAAAATAAAGGAATATGGTTAGAAGGTTGACATCGACTAATCCCGACAAGTCATTTTCACGACTATTAAAGCTCCTTCCAGAGCAAATACTAGGTATTTGTTGAATAAAGGAGTATCAGCTATTATTACCAGCAGGGAGCCGAGCCCAGGCCCCTCCCCTCCCCCACCCCCGGCCGCGGTGGAAAAGCCTAACAGCTCGGCGCTCACACGCCACGGAAAAATGGGTCGGGGAAAGACTTTTTTTTTTTTTTTAGATTTTATTTATTTAACCATGAGAGACCCAGAGAGAGGGAGAGAAAGGCCGAGGGAGCAGCAGGCTGCACGCGGGGAGCCCGACGCGGGCCTTGATCCTGCGACCCGGGGGTCAGGCCCTGGGCCACAGGCGGCGCTAAATCGCGGGGCCGCCCGGGCCGCCCAGGCGCAGACGGTCGGAGGAGGAGACGCGCGCATCGCGGCGGCGCCCGAGCCCTCCGCGACCCCGCCGCCCCGGGCGTCCGGCCCCACGTCCGGCGCCCACCGCCGCCGAGCCTCCCCCGCCTTCGCCGCGGGCTGCCCAGCCAGGCGCCTGCGCACTGCAGCCGCGCCGCGGGAGGGGGCGAGGCGGCCGCCGGAAGTGTGACCCCTGGCTCCCCGCGCGCGGTTCGCATCCGGGGTCGTGGCGGCCTTCCGGGGGCTCCTGACAGGGCTTCGTACGCCGATTTCTCGGCGACTTTCGGGTCTTCCGCTTCTTGCTCCCGCCCCGCACTCGCCACACGCTGGCCGGCCCTGAGTTCCTCCGGAGTCGCTCCTCCCCGGCCGCCGAGCGCGGGGTTTAGCTCGCGGGCCGGGCCTGCTGCGGCTGGAGGGGGGCGCCCGCCGCGCGCGCCGAGCCCTCGCTGCTCGGGCCGTGGGCCGTGGGCCGTGGGCCCTGGGCGGGCAGCGCCGGTCGGCCCGGCAGCCCTCCCCCGGCTCCCCTGTGAGTTAGCGGCCTTCGGAACGGGACGCAGTCGGGGAGGCCGGGCCGGGCGGGGCGGGGCGGGGGCTCCTCCTGCAGCCGCGCGGCGCGGCTCCCGGGACGGCTCGGACTCGCGCGGCCGCCGGGCTGCTGCGCTCCGTGGGAGAGGCGGGCCGCCGCCTCGGCCGGCTCGCTGCCCTTCCGCGCGCCCCGCTCTCGGTCTAGGGCCTCGGGAGGAAGAGTGTCCGGGACCCCTGCGCGGTGTTTCAGAGGGCGCTGAGCTGCCGAGGTGAGTGTCTGCGTCGAGGACTCGAAATCTGAGACGTGTGTTCGGCGGGGCCTCGGTTCTTGGTCTGGCGGTAGGTGCGAGGGGGCTCTCGGCGTCGTGCCGCCCCTCGCGGTGACGCCCTGTCCGGAGGCGAGCCGGGGCCCGCGCCGGGGGGGGGGGGGCGAGCGAGGGGGGGCGGGGGGCCGAGCCCGGGGGCCCGTGTGCGTCGGCCCAGGGCCCCCTCTGGTTCTCCGCCGTCCAGCCCTTTGTCTAAAGTGGCACTTCTTGCCAGTAGGGTGAACGGAAAGGAAACGCGCTGTAAAACTTAGGCTGAATCGGAACTTGTTAACCGGCGATAGTGATTTTGGGGAGGGAAGATCATAACTGAACACGACATCTGTGTGTGTATTACTGGTAACGTAGTATTTCTGTGAATAGTGTCTTGTATGTTGTTTTGCTACAAGGTTTTTTTTTTTTTTGATTTTTTTTTGATTTTATTATTTTTTTGAGAGCAGAGAGGCAGAGGGAGAAGCGGACTCCCCGCTGAGCAGGGAGCCCGATGCGGGATCGTGACCTGAGCCCAAGGCAGCCCCCAGATGCCCTCCTACACGCTCTTTTTTTTTTTTTTTTAAAGATTTATTTATTTATGAGAGAGAGAGAGACAGAGACAGAGACACAGGAGGAGGGAGAAGCAGGCTCCACTCAGGGAGCCCGACGCGGGACTCGATCCCGGGACTCTGGGATCACGCCCTGGGCCGAGGGCAGGCGCCAAACCTCTGAGCCACCCAGGGATCCCCCTCCTACACGCTCTTAATTTGTACAGCCAAGAGGCTCATAGTGGCCAATAATAGTGACATAATTTTGTTGATGTGTTAGCCCCAATGATGTCTAGTCCGGAAATGCCCCCATAATATTGGCTTTATATGAAACAGGCCATTTACCAGTCATTTAAGAAGTGTCTGTTTTAAACCACATGACAAGACTAATGTTTAGCTCTTGGATGGATCTAATTCTTTTTTTATATATATATATATAAATTTATTTTTTGGTGTTCGGCTCTAATTCTTAATAAAAAGGAATGTCCTTTTGAAAGCCTTCAGATAGTTTTGGCAACGGGTGAGCAGGATTTAGGAATTGGGACTTTTTGGATTGTGGAGAAAAGTGAGTTTAGGAGATCAGAGGCGTAGGCGTTTGGACACAGTGGGCAGATGACTTGGTTTAGATGCCACAGTTCTGGCTTTTGACTTTTATCCTAGGAGATTCTGCTTTCCGGGAAATCCTAGGATGAAGGATTTATGTAACCTTGAAAGTTCTCTGATTGTGGAGGAGAGGTCAGGTTTCGGAGAGAAATTCCAGGTTGTGAGTTACAGGAGCAAATACTGTGTCAGTAGGAATTACTTTGTAAACTACTCTTATACAGCCCGTGGCTCTCATGTATGATTATTTACAAGTAAACCTGTGTAATTTCCCATTCTGTCAGCCTTAGTCAAGAAGCAACTTTTAAGGTTCTTTCCTTAAGACAAGAACCAAATCCAACAGTTTTTAAAACACTTCAGAAGTTCTTAGATTATACTATTTTATAGTCCTATACATATTGAGAAACTGATAACTCTTGAGCTAAGAAGAACAGGATACCACCAATATCTGGATTTTATTTATCATGAAGTTATATCTGCTATTTACCGCAGTTAACACGGACTAGCATTTTATGTAGATTATTATGGAGACTTAGTGAAGAAGCCTTTCATTCAGAATAAAGAAAAAAAATTAAGATTTTGTGGAGGTCTCCTTAATTCTGCTGTGGTAATAGGTTTGCTGGATTTTTTACTCTAAAACTAGAGTCTGTTTAGAAGTGATCCCTTATAATGTATGACAGGTTATTATTTTTGGGTTATTTTAGATTATTCATCAAAATCAGTGTTGAAAGGTATTAGAAAAAATATTAGAAGGAGTCGAAATTACTGGACTTTGAGCTTACTTCCTTATCTCTGGATGGTCATGCAGGATGCCTAGGCTGTGGAGCATTGAATTCTGTTGGTTAATTTCCGTAGGCATGATCCTACTGTGAAAGCTGGCCTAGTTAAGAGCCAGACTTGAGGGCCAAGATTCATAATGAGGAGAACCTGACAGATACGTGGTTGTGGAGGGACTGCAAAAGCTTCATTGCTTATCTGGAAATTTGGGATAGGCTGAACTAGATATCTGTCTTAAGGTAAACTTTTGGCCGTGTAATCATTGTAAGCTTTTAAGCCTTGGATAATTTGGTCATTAGCTTTGTAGAGTACTACTGGGCCACAATACATCTTTTGACTAGTTTGGATCTTAATATGTCATGGAATAAGAAATAAGGTGGAGTCTGGGCTGACATGTCATTTTGGGTCTAAAAGTCTCAGTATATGTGGATAGGACTTTATATGGGCCCAGAGGAAAAACACAAGCATATAATCTGTAGATGTAAACAAAGTGTCTAGAATTTTAACTGTGAACTGATTTAAATAAATCTGAAAGTAGAACATTTTAATTTTAGCTCTTCTGAATATAAATTCCTTCCCTTGTTTGATGAGATCTATAGTATTTATATTCCAACAAAATGAAATATCAAGCAAAATTCATTTTAATGAATTATATTTAATGTCATTTTCTCATGAATCTTATGATAAGGTTTATGTTTTATGAGAGTTTGGGTCAGGGAAGCAGAATAAAGAAGGCCAGGAAAGAAAAGAGCGTGAACCTGGGCAAGGGTAGAACAAGTCTTTGATTGCATGTCTTGAATCTTGCTTTCTGTGATTGAGTTTTTAATAAGGGGTTGTCTGGAATCCTGCATGGTTCAAGATAATTTGTTTCCTCTGAGCAGTGAAAATCAGTGAGTACAGCTTAGCAATTATGATAGGATTGATTTTTTTTTTTTTTAAACTCTGCAATAGGAAGTACAGACCTGTTGTTGAAAAGAGTTGATAAATTCTTTTCTGGAGGTAACACCTTGTCTCTTGTTCAGATTAGGGAGTTGGGCATTTTGGATGAGATCTCATGGTGTCCTAAGACTCTTGTTCACAATCCATTATGAACCCTGGACTGGTGAATCTCATTATCTGTGGGCAGTCTCAGGAATTTTAATCTTAAAAAATTGAAAGAAGAACAAAATTTGTATGAGTGATTTATTAGTTTCTTCCCAGATCTTTGTCTTCTTTCTTGTTTTCTCCTGCTTCAATTTTTCCACCCAACTGGTCTCAATACCTAGACGTAGCTACCATTTCTTTTAGCTGCTTAAGTGTTATTTTCTTCTTTTGTCCTAAAAAAAACCCCAAACAAACAAAAAAACTTAAACCTTCTATTACTTGTTTTTAAAATTGACATCTACCAAAAATGAGGAATTAGCACCTTTATATGCCCTCTTTTATCATTAAATTGTGATGTACAGGGCAGCTCTGGTGGCTCAGCGGTTTAGCACCTCCTTCAGCCCAGGGCATGGAGACCCGGGATCAAGTCCCACATCAGGCTCCCTGCATGGAGCCTGCTTCTCCTCTGCCTGTGTCTCTGCCTCTCTCTGTGTCTCTCATGAATAAATAAATAAAATCTTTAAAAAAAAATGTGATGTACATGAATATGTAAATACATGTAATATATAGGATGTATAATCCTTAAATATATGTAATAAATGATATATAATGAACATATAACATTTTTTTTAAACTAGTATGAGTTATTGTGAGAACCAGATAGGTAATGATTATATTTCCTTTTTTATGTGACTTTTTGAGAGTTTTTTGTTGCTCTTGTTTGTTTAGTCATTTCCTTTTAACTTGCCACTTTTCTGTTCCTATGAGTATTTCTGCTCTGTTAGCAGAACTTTGTGGTCAGATATATCAAGTAATCTGCCAGTAAAGTTTTAAGTGTTTTTTTTCCCTTGGCTATCTTCTTGAAACCCTTTATCCTATTGGCTCTAACTTAAGCTGGTAGCTTCCCTTCACCATCATTCTGGGGAATTTACTTTGTCTCTGCTGTACAGAGCACATCTCCCTTTTCGTGGATCCCAGGTTTTGTTTTGTTTTTTTGATACCCTACATGTCTGAACATGTTTGTTTGTTTGTTTTTCTCCCTTGCCTTGATATTATAGTTGGGTATGGAATTAGAGCTTGAGAGCATTTCCTTCAGAGACTTGAAAGCACAGACTTCATTGTCTTATGGTTACAGTTTCTGCTGTTGCTAATAAGGAATTTAAAGACATTTTGATTGTCAGCTTTTTATTTATAACATTTTACTTTTCTGTAATGTTTCATAAGCTTCTTTTTCCTAACGTTCTGAAATTTCACCATAATATATCTTGGTATATACACACACACACACACACACACACATATATATATATATATATCTTGGTATACACACACACACATATATATATATATATATATATATATATATATTTTTAATGTACTTTGTGCTCATAAGGTCCTTTAATTCTCAGGATTGGCTTTCTTTGGTTTCCTTTTCTTTGCTTTCTCTCTTCTACAGGAACTCCCATTATGTTGGATATTGGACCATATAGTTTGATTCTCTTATGTTTATTATCTTACTGTCCTGCCTTCTTTCTGCCCTCCACCTGTTTTTCCTTTTTTTTTTTTCTAAGAGATTTCCTCAGTGTTATATTCTATTTTTTTTTAAATTTTTTTTTTAAATTTTTATTTATTTATGATAGTCACAGAGAGATAAAGAGAGGCAGAGACACAGGCAGAGGGAGAAACAGGCTCCATGCACCGGGAGCCTGATGTGGGATTCGATCCCGGGTCTCCAGGATCGCGCCCTGGGCCAAAGGCAAGCGCCAAACCACTGCGCCACCCAGAGATCCCCTATATTCTATTTTTTTTTTTTTTTAAATCTTTTTTTTTTTTAAATGAGGATGCTCTTTATTTTATTTTATTTTTTTAATTTTTTTTTAAATTTATTTATGATAGTCACAGAGAGAGGGAGAGAGGCAGAGACACAGGCGGAGGGAGAAGCAGGCTCCATGCCCCAGGAGCCCGATGTGGGATTCGATCCCGGATCTCCAGGATCGCGCCCTGGGCCAAAGGCAGGCGCCAAACCACTGCGCCACCCAGGGATCCCCCCTATATTCTATTTTTTTATTCAGTACTTCTGCTTTCAATTTTGTAATTTCCAAGAGGCTTTTCTGGTTTTTAAATAATATATTCCTGTTTTTCTTTTAAAGATTTATTTATTAGAGAGAGAGAGAGAGAGAAAATGTGTGAGCAGGGGGAGGGGCTGAGGGAGGGATTCCAGATTCTGTGCTGAGTGTGGAGGCCAGTATGGGCAATTAGTTTATGACCCTGAGATCACAACCTGAGCTGAAATCAAGAGTCTTTTGGATGCTCAACTGACTGAGCCACCCAGGCGCCCTGAAATAGCATATTCTTGTTATATGAATGCAGTGTTTTTTAAATTAATTGTGAATTTTTTTGGTTTTAATTTGTTTTTGGCATTGTTTTTGTTTATTCCTTGATCTTTTTTTCTAATAGTGATCATGGATGTTTATATTAAGTGAGAGGTACTAGAAATCTAATTGAAAATTCTGTGTGCGTGAGTGGGCAGTTCAGTAGTAGGCTTCACTGTAGGTTGTTAGCGGGCTTAACTTTTCCTTGGTGGAAAACTGTTACTATATTATAGGTTCTTCGGTTACTGTATTATGTGGTTTCTTTCTCAGTTATTCCATAGATGGATTTTCTAATTGCCTGTGTTGGGAAGGATCCTGTTTTCACTTTTGTTGAATTTACTTAATTCTTGCTTTCAGTTTGTTACCTTAACCTATTCTTTGTAAGTTTATAGCCTTTTGGAATCAGTCATTGCAAAGTATAAATATCTTATCTCTTGCCTGGTCATTGAACAGTTCTGATTGCTTTGTACAGTAGCTCCCCCTTATCCACAGGGGAGATAGTCCAAGATCCCCAGGGGATGCCTAAAACTGTGGATACTACCTAGCCTTATATATAATGTTTTTTCCATATATATATGTACCTTTAATAAATTTTAATTTGTGAGTTACGCATAACAACTAATAAGAAAAGATTAGCAACAACTAATAATAAAGTAGAACAGTTATAACAATATGCTGCAATTAAAATTTTATGAATGTTGTCTCTCAGAATATCTTCTACTATATTCATCCTTTATGTGATGATGTAGATGAGATGAAGTGAGGTGAATGATATGTATATTGTGACATAGTGTTAGGCTACTATTGACTTAAGGATATGTCAGGAGGATTATCTACTTCTGGGCTGTGGCTGACTGCAGATAGCTGAAACCACATAAAATGAAATCGTGGATAACGGGGGACTGTTATGTATAAATTTTCCCCATTGCTCTGGAACAAGGTCTCTTTTATTATATGTGTTTTATATAAGTTTTTCATACTTTGAAGAGAATCTCAGATTTTTAGGGTTAGGCAATACAGATTCCTTCCCTGGTTTGAGCATATCTTTAAGAAAATCTGTAAGATCTATATCCTAGGAATCAGGTTGTCATTTTATGGCTTTTACCTTTAAATAAATTAGATTGGGTATAAACATAAGAATCTGTATGGCTTTTTAAAATGTCTGTATTGGGTGGTTTCTTTTGTATTATCACAGTATGTGGTAATAACTTGATTTCTAAAAGATCTGTTGATATTAGAGTAAATTCATTACTCTAAATAAGAAACTTGTATGTATTTTACTATCATTTGAATAATAATATTCTTTTTTTTGAATAATATTCTTAATCTAGATTTAAAACTCATTATTAGCAAGTTCTTTGTTACCTATAGTGGGACTTAGCGATGTGTTTAAATTTTTGAAATAACTGCAAACAAAATTCATAACTGATAACTAATTGCTTTAAATAGTAGTTACTTGTTAATAAAGAGTTCAGTAGTTAATAAGCAGTTCAATATTTTTAACATATAATAATTTGTTTTTAAAATCTATTCTAGGTAGAAGAATACATGTTCACTTTTAGTGAACAAGAGCATGTTCCCAAACTCAATTTTGGGTCGCCCGCCTTTCACCCCAAACCATCAACAGCATAATAACTTCTTTGCCCTGTCGCCAACTCTTTATTCACACCAGCAGCTTATAGATGCACAGTTCAATTTTCAGAATACAGAGTAAGTGTGGTGATATTTTGGTCCATATCATTTAAATTTTTTTTTCTACTTGGCAAAAACCCTTTTTATATGAAATATTTGAAGTTAAAATGTCATTGTCTTGTTTTCTTTTGATCGGTGAAATATTTAGTTTTTATGAAATTGTTTTTTATGTTTTTAAGGAAAAAATGTTTATTACTACTGTTCTTTATGTGTTTTTGGTAGCTTGTCAAGAGCTGTGTCTTTACAGCAATTGACATATGGAAATGTCAGTCCAATACAGACCTCAACTTCTCCATTATTTCGAGGAAGGAAGTAAGTATTTCTTACTTAATTATTTTAAATATTTAAAAAATTTTAGGGATATGTTTGTTGATTTATTCCTGCCATTGCAAATTTTAGATGGAATGAAGTTCTATTTTTTCAGAATACTACTTTTAATTGAGATAGTAACTAAAGTAGATGGTTTTCTGTATTAGTTTACTAGGGCTACTATAACAAAGTATAACACACTGGGTGACTTAAAGAACAGAACTTTATTTTCTCATAATTCTGGAGGCCAGAAGTCTAAGATCAAGGTGTTGGCAGGTTTGGTGTCTTCTGAGGCTTCCCTCTTTGGCTTGTAGATGGCTGCCTTCTCTGTCTCCTACATGGTCATGCCTTTGTGTTTTCTGTGTCCTGATCGCCTCTTGTAGGGATACTAGTCATATGGGATTAGGGCCTGCTTTTTTAAAATATATATAAAAAAAAATATATATATATATATATATATATATATATAATCATGAAAGACACAGAGAGAGAGAAAGAGAGAGAGGCAGAGACACAGGCAGAGGGAGAAGCAGGCTCCATGCAGGGAGCCCAAGGTGGGACTTGATCCCGGGACTCCAGGATCACGCCCTGGGCGGAAGGCAGGTGCTAAATTGCTGAGCCACCCAGGGATTCCCCAGGGCCTGCTTTAATGACACCATTATAACTTCTTTAAAGGCCAAATGCCCAAAACCACATTTTTGAGGTACTGGGTATTAGGGCTTAACCATAAAAATTTTGAGGGTATAATTTCAGCACATAATACCTTCTTTCTAGTAAAGTTTGCTATATGATTTATCTAAATCTTACATGGGTGAGGTTCCATAATATTTTAGTAAAAATTCTTGCATAACTTGAAGCTTTCTATAGAGAAGTCAGAGCCAATTAGTTTTAATCAATTAAAAGAAATGGATATATTACAAAGTAATTATAATAGAACTTTAGAGATGATTATTAAAATAAAATTTGGCAGTACTTGTAAAATACTGCTGTTTAAACCTGTATAAACATTCCATAACTATGTCCAATTAAAAATAACACTGAGAATTACTGATCACTCATGTAGTCAGCGTTGTTCTTAGGACTTTACAAATGATTAAATTTCACAACACTGAGATGTTATCCCTCTTCTGTTGAGAAAGATGAAGCACACAGAGGTTAAGCAACTAGTTAATTCAGGTGGAAGCACAACTCGGATGTAGGCAGTCTGGCTCTACATTCTCTGCTTAGACGCACTGTGAGTTCTTTGAAGTTGTTGTGGAAAACTATCTAGTGATGCTGAAAGTATTGACTTTATTCAGATTTTAACTTTTTTGAGATTGTGTGGATAGCTAACTTGTGAATCACAAATGAAAATAAATTCCATTGGCTCATAGTTAGACATATTTTAAAAACTAAAATTGGGATTCTCAGTAGAAGGTATTTAAAATTAAATCACTTTTATGTTAAAAGGTAGTAAATACACTCTCATGTTTTTAGCATTGTACATTTTTTACCTGTAAGTGAGAGTTCCACATATTTTACGGGTCAAGGAGGGAAGAATCAGTGTAATCCTAAAGGAGTTTTATAATAAAAACGTCAGGTAGCTATGACCCATAGAATTTTATAGCTTAAAAGAGATCAGACCATTTCCCGTGGTCTGAAGTATAATTTTTAATTATTTCCTTTTGTTTTTTTATTTTGAAAATTTTATACCTCCAGAAAACTTTAAAGAGCAGTACAATAATCCCCTGTATGCAGTTTACCTAGATTCATGAAAGTTTTGCTACATTTTTTTTTTTGCCTCTTGTTCTCTCTACCCCTACTTTTTTCCTAAACCATGTGAAAAAGTTGTAGATATCACTTCATTTTATCCCAGAGCACATTAGTATGTTCCTCCTAAGAACAAGGATATTCTCCTAATAACCAAAATACACTTTGTCATGCCAAGGAAGTTAACATTAATACATTACCATTATCTGAAATGCAATTTATTTTCATATTTCTTTAGTAGTTCATTGTCTTTAAGCTTTTTAATATAATCTTTTCAACTGATGAGCCAGAACTCATCAGGTGGATTTAAAGAGCCTATTTGTTTATTTACTTATTATTTTTTAAGTTTTATTTTTTTTTTTATTTTTTTATTTTTTTCAATCCTGAGGTCTTTTATTTTCTTTACAGTTATCATGCCATGAATTCATAGGGAATGGGTTCCAGCAGTTCAGGCTCCTTTCCATTGGTTCTCACAAAGTGTGCTTCTCTGGGTGGGGCAGGCTGGCGCTTCAGTTGGACCCAAGTACCTTTCTCTTTGGCTTCCTTCTTTTTCTGATCATTTTCCTTCACACGCTTCAGGAAGCTATCTCGGCTCTTTGAGTGTTTAATATGCTCAATGCGGACATTAATTCTCTTGGCAAGAATCTTGCCCTTAACTTGTTTGTTTACAACAATGCCAACAGCATGCTGAGTAACATTGTAGACCCTTCCAGTTTTGCCATGGTAACATTTGTGGGGCATTCCTTTTTGAACAGTGCCCATTCCCTTGATGTCCACAATATCACCTTTCTTATAGATTCACATGTATGTGGCCAAAGGAACAACTCCATGTTTTCTAAAAGGCCTAGAGAACATATAGCGGGTACCTCTCCTCTTTCCCTTTGTGTTGGTCATTTTGGCGAATTACTGGAAGATGGCGGTTCCGGCCGAAAGGCTAAGTTTTATTTTTAAGTAATCTCTACATCTAATGTGGGTTTGAACTCACAACCCCAAGATTAAGTCTCACGCTCTACTGCTGAGCCGGCCAGGTGCCCCTTAAAGAACTTTTATTATTAGTGTTTCTATGAAGATAAAAACATTGGGGTAGTTCAAATGTAGGAGACTAACCCTGATGTACATATGTAGTTTTTTAAAATAAACATTACTACTCATTTTTCCTAGGGTATTTTTTCTAAGGCATCTCTTATGTTCACAGTGAATATTTTAAGATTCCTATAGAGCTAATAATGTGGCCTTGCTGAAAGAGTCAGTATTGGTATTTGTTACTTATATATTTTTAATTTTTTCTGTTTGTTATTAGAAAGTTATATCTTTAATCACTAAGGTATATTGCTTGTTTTCAGGAGATTAAGCGATGAAAAAAACCTTCCTCTTGACGGTAAACGGCAACGTTTCCATTCACCCCACCAAGAACCAACTATAGTTAACCACATCGTGCCTTTATCAGGTGAAAGAAGATACTCAATGCCGCCATTGTTTCATACACACTATGTACCAGATATAGTCAGATGTGTTCCACCTTTTCGAGAAATACCATTTTTAGAACCTAGAGAAATCACACTGCCTGAGGCCAAAGATAAGGTAATAATAATGTAGATTTTAGTTTTAACTTTTGGGAAATTAATATAATGTACTGAAAACACTGGACATACCTAATGTTTTGGATTAAGTAGAATTTGCCTTTTTTTTTGCTCTGTTTAAACTATTCAGTTTTCTGTCTAAATTTGATTTTTAAATTTTTGTTAGCTGTTATTTTATGGAAGTGTAGCTTTCATATCAGGAAATTATATTTTCTCTGATTTATAAAAATCTAGATTAGAGCTCAGAACATTTGATTTCTTAGTTTAGAAAACTCTGTTATTATTTTTATTATAGAGAAACACATTTTCATATGGTTATTGTAATAAAGTGCCAAAAAGCATTTTCTTTTGGGATTTTTGTGTTTGTCATGAGGTTTTTGAATGTCAAAAATAGAGAATCCAGGTGTCACTGAAAGACTAATATATTTAGAGTGATATGATGAAGAAAGATTTATCAGAAACATTATTTGTGAAAAACATTTCAAATAAATGAAGCTGTTTAAAAATTTTTGGAAAATGACATTATCAGGCTTAGGGAACAATGAGTTATTTAACATTAATATTAATGTTAAATTAATAACATTAATACTCCCCACCCCCCAATTCTAGGTTATTTAGAAGAGTTTGTAATGTAAATATCTGTGTTCTCTTGGCTTGTCTATAGCTAATATTTGCTGTTTTTGCATTTTCTGTTTTTTTTTTTTTTTTAAGATTTTATTTATTTATTCATGAGAGACAGAGAGAGAGAGAGAGAGGCAGAGACACAGGTAGAGGGGGAACCAGGCTCCATGCATGGAGCCTGATGTGGGACTCGATCCCAGGTCTCTAGGATCACGCCCCGGGCTGAAGGAGGCGCTAAACTGCTGAGCCACCCAGGCTGCCCTGTTTTTGCATTTTCAAAGCTCCTCCACTTTCAAGAAATATGACATTTGTAGGCTAAGGAGAATGATCCTGAAGAGTATAGTGACTGTTTTACTGATCTTTGGGTTCCTAGAAACCAGCATAGGTCTGGAACATAGTAAGTTTGCAGAAAATGTTGGGTCAAAAAAGGAACGCTTGCTTCATTCTTCAGTTGTGCTGCTTTTTATTCCTTTATCATTCTTTCTTTGTTTAAGATATAACTGTCATAAAACCCACTCTTTTAAGTATATGATTCAGTGGTTTTTAGTGAATTTGCAAAGTGCTGCAATCATCACCACTATCTAATTCTATTATATTTGCGTCATCCTCAGAAGAAACCTTATATCCAGTAGCAGTCCCTTCCCATATCTGACCTTCCCAACCTGCTCCCCCTGCCTTTGGCAACCACCAATTGATTTTTTATCTCCCAAGGATTTACTTTCTGGACATTTCATATAAATGGAATCATACATTATATTGTCTTGCTTTTTTCATTTAGCATATTTTCAAGGTTCATCCATGAATGTGGCATGTGTCAGTTTTTTGTCTTTTTATAGCTAAATAATATTCCATTTTATAGATCTATCTTATTTTGTTTGTGCATTCATCAGTTGATCAACTCTGGGGCTGTTTCTGTTCTTTGAGTATTTTCAGTAATGCTACTATGAAAATCTGTGTACAAGTTTTTGTGTGGACGTATTTTCATTTCTCTTGGGTATATACCTAGTGAAATTATTCGTAATGTGGTAACTATAAGTTTTTGAGGAACTGCCAACGTGTTTTCTAAAGTGGCTATGTCATTTTACATTCTCACCAACAGTGTATGAGTGTTCTAATTTCTCTACATCCTTGTCAACACTTGTTATTGTCTTGTTTTTGATTATAGCCATCCTAGTGGGTATGAAATGGTATCTTATTGTGATTTTGCTTTCCATTTCACTAGTGACTAATGATGTTGGTCATCTTTTCATTTGCATGTTGGCCATTGTGTATCTTCTTTGGATAACTGTCTATTCAGATCTTTTGCCCATTTTTTAATTGGGTTATTTATTTTTTATTGTTGAGTTGTAAGAGTTCGTTATATGTTCTGAATATTAGACTTCTGTCAGATATATGATTTGCAAATATATTCTCCCATTCTGTGGTCTGTCTTTTTCCTTTCTTGTTGGTGTCATTTGAAACGCAAAAGCTTTTCATTTTAATGAAGTCCAATATATCTGTTTTTCTTTGGTTGCTGGAGCTTTTGATGATATATATATAAGAAATCATTGCCTGATCCAAGATCACAAAAATTAATGTCTATGTTATTCTAAGAGTTTTATAGTTTAAGCTTTTAGATTTAGGTCTTTGGTCTGTTTTGAGTTAATTTTTGTATGATATGAAATAGGGTCCAACCTCATTCTTATACTGTTAGTCCAGTAGTCCTAGCACTATTAAAATGATTCTGTCATTCTTTTGTTATTATTAAGTAGGAAAGCTGTTAGGGAAAACCAGCAGGAGGGAGGAAGAGATGAAGTAAAATGGGAAAAGACTGACTTGAGAAGTTTTGGTAGTGTTTCCATACCGTCTCCTCCCCCCATTCCCCACCGCCCCATTCATTCTCCTTTCTTTGCTTTCTCATTTTAAAGAAACTCTTGTAATGCTATAGTGTGAAAGCCTGTGGTATGAATCAAATCTGACCAACTCTTTGAATATATAAGGATCTTTTACTATTTTTTGGTTTTTAATGTATATATGCAGGCTCATTTTTAGTGGAATTTATAAGTATTGAATTTTTCTATATTTTTGCATGTATCTTTATGTCTGTAATAGTTAACTGTTAGAACTAACTAAATAACTGCTGGTTCTGCATATAGACTAGGCATATGTTGAGTCTCAGTAAATATAATAATTTATATTAATCAGTATATACCATCCAGTAAAGTATGAGTAACTTTTTCTTTGCTTAATAGCATAGGAAAAGATTCTCTCAAACCTCATGTTTCTCAGAGAAGCATTTATTTCAGAAAGATAAAGATATATTTTGTTGTTGAACCAATTTCTTTTTTTTTTTTTTTAAAGATTTATTTATTTATGATAGAGAGAGAGAGAGAGGCAGAGACACAGGCAGAGGGAGAAGCAGGCTCCATTCCGGGAGCCCGATGTGGGACTCGATCCAGGGTCTCCAGGATCGCGCCCTGGGCCAAAGGCAGGCGCCAAACCGCTGAGCCACCCAGGGATCCCTGAGCCAATTTCTTTGAGTGCTACTTTCTACCTGCCTAGTTGTAGGAGAAAAAAGGCAAGCAGTTAGTTCTGTGTTCATTCTTTTAAGCGAACACTTTTAAAGAAAACTAACATTTATTGCTGTCTTTTCTCTTCTAGGCATTCTACATATGTTATGTCATTTAGTCTTTTCAACAACCCCATGACATGGATATTATCCTAATTTTACTGAGGCTCAGAAAGCTAAATAACTTGCTCAAGGTCACAGCTAGTAAGTGACACAACCAAGATTTGACCCTTGTCTCTGATAATACAAAGAGAAGTAACTTAAGATGCTTAAAATTAAGGGTAGGGAGATGACAGTCTTAGAACTAACTATAACACCAGGTAATCTGCCATTGAAGGTTTTTGAGTAGAGGAATAGCACAACCAGATTGGCATTTTGGGGAAGATAGTTCTTGTGGTATAGTAGAGTTTAGCTTGGAATAAGGAGGGCCTAGAACATGGATGATTAGAACCTTGGAAGCTGTTAAATTAATTCAGATGAAAGGTGCTGAAACTTCCATTTATGGCATGTGGTGGGAAAGATGTGAGAGACCATGCATAAAGAAAATTGGTAGAATGTGTGGAATCATTGAATATAGGGAAGAGAGGAAGAAAGGGGCATTTGTGACTCTAGTGATTTGATTTTGGACTACTTAACAGAGATAAGGAACATAGATTTGGGGTGTATAAATTAATTGAGCAACTAGTCAAGATCTTTTTGGAACTGGGAAGATTTGTAATTTTTGTGCTCTTGTGAAAGCTCGTATTCTGCAAATTGCACACTAAGAATATAGGGCTATGGGAAAATAGGGCTGGAGTAGGTTACTCAAAATCCAAACAATTTTGTAACCAGAACACTATCAAGAGTAATAATCAATACCTTGGGAAATAACTTGGTCAGACCAGGTAGGCAGCTTAGTATGGCTAATGCTGCTGCAGGGGATGTTAAAAATATACAAAATAGAGTTGAGATATTGCCTTGTGGGCATTGAGACAAGGCAGTTAAAAATGGAGCTCTGAGTCCGTGAGGCTGTTAGTAGACACAGAAGGAAATATATCAGCAGAGAGCTGTTTGAGGCTGGGGGGATGCTTCATTGAGTGGAAACCCTCAATATAGTGGGAACCCAGATAGGTGGGACTTATTTTTAGTTGTGTTAGATCTATAAGGACTCCTACCTGTGTGGCAGTCAAACTGAGAGATTTTTTCTTTCTCAGGAAGGTTATGATGCATAATTTCAGCTCCGTGTGCAAATAAATTAACACATTGAATTGATACCATTTACCTACTTATCAGCTGTCTATAAGTTCATTGGTATTGTAGAAAAATACGTTGTAGTTAAATTGGCAGTATGTATTTCAGAATCAAGACAGGGCCAGAGATATGAATCCTGAAGTCACCTGCAGTTAAAAGTAACAATTGAAACTCTTGGAGTAGACTAGATTCTGTAATTATTTAGTATTAAACAGATATTTGTGAGTGCTGTTATTTGTGTGCTACAATGTTGTACCACAGTGTTGTGCTAAATATACATGGTCACGGTCTCTTTACCGTGTACATACGTAACAGTATAGTAAAAGGGAGAACTATTAAAGAACAACCATTTAAATTACAGTTTTATTTATATATTTATAAGTGCAATGAAAGGAAGTTACAGTGCTGAGGGAATGTTTTTTGAGGTCAGGGATGGTCTAGGGGAGATAATATTTGAGCTGAGATCTAAAAGATGAGTTGGGGGTGAACTATTGAAAGAATGGTGGGGTTGGAGACAATGCTGTGGGAAGAAGGAACAATATCTTTGAAGGTCCTTCTGTAGAAAGGAGCATGGAATATGCAAGGAACTGAAAGGCCAACTTGGCTAGAGTTTGGTTGATTAGGGGAGAGTGGCTAGAAGTAGGGAGAGGGCCAAAGACTAGTGTCATTTTGGTGTTCAGCCTAAGAACAGTGGTAAACCAGGCAGGGTTTTCTTAGGCCGTGAAGAAAGGTCAGTTAAAATTATTCTGACTGCAGTGTATGAATTTGAACAAGGGTAGATGTAGGAAGTCATTGTAGTATTCTATTCAAGGTGAGAAATGATGATGCCTTGAATTATGAAGTGTTGATAGTTAAGATGAAGAGAAGTTGATGGATTGAAGCTGTATTTGGGAATTGGAATTGCTAGGATTTGGTGATTAGATTAGGTCACAAGCCTCTGGATTCTTGACATTTTAGACTAACTTTCTTTAATGCTGGTTTGTGCATCTTAGCATGTCTAGCTCCATTCCTGGCTTCAGCTCCCCAGATGCCACCTATCCTGTTACGAGAAACAAAAGTCTCCAGACATTGCCAAATGCCCCTTGGGGTGAGGGTGGGGAGCAGAACTGTTGCTTGTTGAGAACCACTGGATTATATAGAGATGAAGATACTGAGGCTTACTTTCCAAGTTTCAGCCTTCTAGATGGATTCATGATAGGACCATTCACTGAGATGGAACAAAATGGAAGAGGAGCAATTCCCTGGGTGTGTGTGTGTGTGTGTTTGATAGGAATTGGAGGATAAGCAGGGGGCTCATGAAGTCTGTGGACGTGTTGTCTTTATCGGACATTTGAAACATCAAATTAGATATTAGAGATGATAGTTTAACATTATAGATCTGGAATTCAGAGGAAAGATATTGACCAGAAATGTACATTTGGTAATCATTTTTGTAGATGGTAATTGAAGCCAAAACTGTGGATATGATTGTTCAGGGAGAGAAGAGAGCCTGGATTCAAGACTGAAATAGTTGGTAGGGAGAATGAGAAAAGAGAAATGGAAACTAAAAGTATATGCAACTGTTTTTAGGAAAATTGCCTGTGAAGGTGAGGAGCTAAAGATTTGAAGTTGGAACAAAGGTGGTTTTTAAATTTATTTTTATTATTATTTTTTAATTTGTAAGATTGGAGAAACTTTAACCACTATAAATGTTTATGGGGAAGATTTAGTGGAGAGAGAGGAGATTGACTACTCTGCAAAGAAAAGAACAATCATGAATAAGGTTCCTCAGAAGGTAGAAGGAGCATGGATCCTGCTTATATAGGTGGAGTGTCTGGCTTTATAAGAGAAAATTTTGGAAATGGATGATAGGAGGAGGGGAATAGGTATAGATAACCAGGAAGTTGTAGATACGATATGGAGAAGTTAATGTGGAGTTCCCATAGTTGAGTGGCTTCTTCCTGTTTTCTTTCTGAGTTATTATGCAAGGTCATCTGTTATGAATGAGGAGAATGAAGTGGGATGTGGATGTCCAAGGTTTGAGAATAGTGGAGAAGGTTTAAAATAGTATTGATTGAGTCCAGGAAATCAAGCTGTGACAGAGAAATAGAATGAAGAAGACTTGAAACAGTCCTTGCTGAATAGTTTAGGGGACTCACCTTGGATTGGTAAAAATGAATTTATTGGAATTAATAATAAATCAGTCAGCTGCTTCAGCCAGCTCCAAGGAAAGATTTTTTTTTTTTTAAAGATTTTATTTATTTATTCATGAGAGACGCAGAGAGAGAGAGAGGCAGAGAGCCTCTCAGGCAGAGGGAGAAGCAGGCTCTATGCAGGGACCCTGATGCGGGACTCGATCCCAGGTCACCAGGATCACACCCTGGACCGAAGGCAGGCGCTAAACCGCTGAGCCACCCAGGGATTCCCCTCCAAGGAAAGATTTTGTTAGAAGTTTTAATTACTTTGAAAGTTCATATTCTGTATTTTGAAACCTAAAGATTTAAGTTTTTGAGAATGAATACTCTGAGTTTACTTCTTTCACTCTTTTAAAATCTTTTGTCTGTTTTTCAAGTTGCTGTATTAACAAACAACTCTTTAAGTAAAATATCTGAATTACCTTTCTTGAGTTAACTTTTATTTCATTCTAGCTTTTATGTGAATATATGGTTGCTTGGACAAAAAAGAGGCTGTAGAGGAATCGAGAGTTAATCAAGCTCCTGAATTCTATCTATTATAACTCTTCTTTGGAAATTCTGGTTAGTTTGAAGATATTATGTGAATTGAAGTAATTGATTTTGAATTTTTAGTTGAGGTGAGGTTAGGCTGAGGTTTTCTTGGTATTGATTATAAAATAAAAAGATGATTATGAATGAATTACTCAAGATACCTTGTATAATGTTTAATTTTGGAAAGGAGAAAATTTTATGGATCCCCTTGGTACCCTTAGAGGAATAGTTTCAGGACAGTTACAGATCTCTTAGAGACTCTATCTTTAAAAAATTTTTAAAAATTTCATTATTGTCCTTTGTTTATAAACAAATTAAAAAAGGTTAATGTTTGTAAAGCATTAGCTTACTGAATATAGTTGGTCCTTGAACATCACAGGGGTGCCAGTCTCCTATGTAGTTGAAAATCCCTGTGT
The DNA here is from genome assembly GCF_018345385.1 of Vulpes lagopus. Classification (NCBI taxonomy): domain Eukaryota; kingdom Metazoa; phylum Chordata; class Mammalia; order Carnivora; family Canidae; genus Vulpes; species Vulpes lagopus. The sequence goes on along the minus strand of NC_054827.1, from coordinate 87,284,053 downwards.
AACTTTTGATACCCAAAAAACTTCTCTGCTGGTGGCCTACTGTATGTTACATGTATTATATAATGTGTTCTTAAATAAACTGGAGAACAAATGTTAAAATCATATGGAAGAGAAAATATGATTATATTACTATACTGCGTTTATCGAAAAAGTCTAGGTGGACCTGTGTGGTTCAAACCTGTGTTATTCAAGGGTCAGCTGTAGTTGAAATGTGTGTATGCCCACATCTCCTACCTACCTCCTTTTTTCTAGCTTTATTGATATATGAGTGACAAAAATTGTATGTATTTAAGGTGTACACTATAATGTCTATACATTGTTAAATGATTACCATAATCAAGCTAATGTCCTTCACCTCACAGTTAACTGCATTTTTTTGTGGTGAGAACAACTGAGATCTATTCTTTTTTTTTTTTTTTTAATTTAATTTATTTATTCATGAGAGCCACAGAGATAGAGAGAGAGAGAGAGAGAGGCAGAGACATAGGCAGAGGGAGAAGCAGGCTCCATGCAGGGAGCCTGAGGTGGAACTCGATCCCGGGACTCCAGGATCACGCCCTGGGCTGAAGGCAGATGCTCAACTGCTGAGCCTCCCAGGGATCCCAACTGAGATCTATTTTCTTAGCGAATTTCAAATATATAATGCATTATTATTAATTAAAGTCACTATATTGTACCTTTTATTTCCAGAGCTATCTTATAGCTGCAAGTTTGTATGCTTTGACCAACATCCCATTCTCCCCATACCTTCCAGCTCCTGATAATCACCTTTCTACTCTGCTTATTAATTTGACTTTTTTAGATTTCATATGTAAGTGAGATGCAATATTTTCTTTTTATGTCTAGCTTATTTCATTTAGCATAATGTCTCCAGGTTTGTCCATGTTGCAAATGGCATAATTTCCTTCTTTGTAAGGCCAAATAATATTCCATTGTGTGTGTATATGTTGTGGCTATGTATGTATATGTGTATGTATACCACGTTTCTTTTTTTTTAGAGCTTTATTATTTTTTTTTAAGATTTATTTATTTATTCATTCAGAGAGAGCGAAGAGAGAGGCAGAGACACAGGCAGAGGGAGAAGCAGGCTCCATGCAGGGAGCCCGATATGGGACTCGATCCCGGGTCTCCAAGATCACACCCCAGGCTACAGGCGGCGCTAAACCGCTGCGCCACCTGGGCTGCCTGTATATCACGTTTCTTTATTCATTCATCCATTGACAGACTTTTAGATTCTTTCCATATCTTGGCTACTATGTTTAATGCTGCAGTGAACATGGAAGTGCAGATATCTTTTTGAGATAGTGATTTTATTTCTTTTGAATATCCAGAAGTGGAATTGCTGGATGATATGGTCATTCTATTTTTTTTTTTTTTATGATAGTCACAGAGAGAGAGAGAGAGAGAGGCAGAGACACAGGCGGAGGGAGAAGCAGGCTCCATGCACCGGGAGCCTGATGTGGGATTCGATCCCGGGTCTCCAGGATCGCGCCCTGGGCCAAAGGCAGGCGCCAAACCGCTGCGCCACCCAGGGATCCCTGGTCATTCTATTTTTAATTTTTGAGGAGCCTCCATATTGTTTTCCAGTGTGGTTGTACCAATTTACATTCTCACCAACAGTGTATAAGGATTTCCTTTTCTCTACATCCTTGCCAATACTTGTTACCTTGAACTTTTTGATAGTAGCCCTTTAACCAGTGTGAGATGATATCTCATTGTGGATTTGATTTGCATTTCCCTGATGATTAGTAATGTTGAGCATCTTTACAGGTACCTGTTGGCTTTTGTGTGTCTTCTTTGGAAAAATGTTTGTTCAGGTCCTTTGCCCGTTTTTAAATTGGGTGATTGATTGATTGCTATTGAATCATATGGGTATCTTGTAGATTTTGGATATTAACCCCTTATTGAGTATATCATTTGCAAATATTTTCCCATTCTGTAAGTGGCTTTTTCATTTTGTTGGCTGTTTCTTGAGCTGTGCAGAAACTTTTTAGTTTGATGTAGTCCTACTTGTTGATTTTAGCTTTTGTTGCCTGTGCTTTTAGTGTCGGGTCAAAAAAATCATTACAAGACCATTCTCAAGGAGTTTTTACCCTATGTTTTCTAAAGAGTTTTACAGTTTCAGGTCTTATATTTAAACTTTAATCCACTTTGCATTGATTTTTGTGCATGGTGTAAGATATGGGTCTAAATTCATTCTTTTGCATATAGATGTCCAGTTTCCCTGACATTGTTGAAGACTGTCCTTTTTCCATTGTGTATTCTTGGCACCTTTGTCAAAGATGAGTTAACTGTATACGTAAAGATTTATTTCTGGGCTCTCTAGTGGTCTCTGTGTCTGTTTTTATGCCAGTATTATACTATTTTGATTACTATAGCTTTGTAATATAATTTGAAATTAGGATTGTGATGCTTCCATCTTTGTTCTTACTCAAGATTGCTATAGCTATTCTGGGTTATTTGTGGTTCCATAGGACTTTTTAGCAGTGCTTTTTTTTTTTTATTTCTGTGAAAAATGCCATTGGAGTTTTGTAGGGATTGCATTAAATCTATAGATTGATTTGGGTACTATGGACTTTTTAATAATTTTAATTCTTCCAATCCATGAATGCGGGATATCTTTCCATTTATTTGTTGTCTTCAGTTTCTTTTGTCAATATTTTATAGTTTTCATTGTAGAGATCTTCCACCTCCTTGGTTATTAAATTTATTCCTAGAGCTCTATCTTTCTAATGTATGTGTCAGAAAAGTTTTGAAAGCTACTGAAATGTATTTTTATGTAGAAAATCAAGGCTAGGACTCTGCACAAAAAGTCCTCAAGTGAAAGCTTGTTTTGTTTTTCCATTCTCCTTTTACTTCTTGGTTAAGTTCAGTAATATATACCTAGAAGCAGTCAAACTTGAGAAAGAAATCAGCAATTCAAACTGCCTAATCAGTGTGCCAGCTTATAAATTAAGAAGACTCTACTCCTAATAGAAACATCATAATTTAACACACCAGCAAGGAACATGTCGTTTTTGGCATGAGATTTTCCTGATTTTATTTTAGTTTAGTTTATTTTAAGAGAAAGAGAATTCAGCATCAATAATGAATTTAAACCATTATTATATATCTAGCTTTATCTTACTCAGTAATTAGTACCAGCTTTTCTGTAGTTACAGATGTTACAAGGATTATGGCAATTTTTGTTGCCTACGGGGAGAGAGCAAGAGACAGCCTGAGGAATTGCCAATGTTTGTTGAAATGCTTATGACTTAATAACTTATGTTTTCTGTACTATATTTAATTTTATTTCCCTTGTCTTTGAAAGCTCTCTACTAACTTGTGTTTATTTTTTCAAATGGCACTTATATTTAGTAAAAAACCTGTTACCATTTTCGTATGATCATGTCTTGGTAATGCCAGCTCAATTTTTATTTTTATTTTTATTTACATGGGGACCCAGGTAATGGGGACAGATGTAGAAGCTGCTGAGAATGACACGTGAAAGTTAGACCTTAAGCTTTATTTATCGACACATTTAAAAACTTTTCTGAATCTCAATCTTACTTGATGGCTTGTGTTGACCTAAGACAACTTCATTGGTAATTTGTTTGGGACTGACTTTGAAGACAGGTTATAATACTTTTTGGGAAAAATGAGCATTTATATTTGGAAGAAACGTTATTTTTAGTATTTTATGTTATATGTAGGTAAATCTTTTGTACAGTTTTGAACAGATACAAGTTTTACTTATAGTGAGAAATAAATATCTTCTACAGTTACTTTTAATTAAAATAATAGATCTTGGGAGGGCAGCCTAAACGGATAGTATTGTAGAGATTGAAACAACTTTAAGAATAATCTATTATATGGGTACTATGTTGGAATAATGTTTTTAAACTAATGATGAAGAAAAATATGCTTCTGAGTGAAATAAAAGCAATTAAAGAAAATTCCTGAAGTGCTATTTATAGTCACCTTGGTATTACATATATGATTTGAATATTTAATGCCTGATATTCGTCAGCCAAAGAGAATTCATATCATACATTTCATGCCCCACACCAGAATTATAGAACATTGAGCCATCTTCTGAAATATTTCTCTAAATTTAAGTAGAAGTCTTATTTTAGCATGTTGGTACATTTGTTTTGAGTTTTGCTTTATTTGTACTCTATATTCTGTATGGTGTCTGTTCTAGAATTTGAGAACATAATTTGATAATGTGAATCCCTAAGTAAATAGCTAGATAGGAGAATTCTTTTGTATAGAAACCTATTAGTTCTCCATTATAGCAGTACTTGAAAAAGAAGAAATGTTTCCGTGAATGTAAAAAAGAGAAAGGAGCAAGTATATATAATTTTATATTTTTCACATAATCGTAATTTTTTTGTATAGGAATGTTTCTATATGAATATGATTTTTCAGATGAAAGAACTTTATAAATATGAAAAAAATTTCATTTGAGCATTGTTATAAAGAAGTTTCTTTTTTGTTACTCAAGAAAGATAGTTATATGTAGGATGCTACTTATTATTAGTTCTAGGATTGTGTTGATCTACCTGAATCTCTAGATCAGGGGGTTGGCAAAATTTTTCTATAAGGGCCAATTAGTAAGTATTTTAGATATGTGGGCTATGTGGGGCCTTTGTTAAATATTTTTTCTTTTCTCTCTTTTTGAAACAATGCTTAAAAAATGTAAAAATTATTCTATTTTACTGACTCTGCAAAACAGTTTAGGGGCAGTATTTGGCTTATAGGCCATAGTTTGCCAATCCTGCAAATGAATAAAACTTAATTGTTCAAGTGTCATTTAAAATTTTATGTTATCCACTTTACCAGCAACTTCTTTCAAACCTTTTATTAACTTGGATGCTTTTTAAAAAGCTTTATTATGGAAAATATCAAATATATAAATAGAATATAGTATCATAAATCTTCGTATCACTGAGCTGTATTTAAAAACCACCAGCGTACTGCCAATTTTATTTTATCTGTACCTCTCTCCCTCATTAGTTTGAAGCACATGAAAGGTGTATCATTATATTCACAAATACTTCAGTATTTTTATCTTTTAAATCTATCCTTTTGCCTATGCCATGCTTTCTTGATTACTATAACTGTTATAGTAAGCCAGTCTTGAAGTCTGGCAAGGTAAATTCTCCAACTTTTCCATCCCTTTTTTCAGCTTATCTTGGTCTTTTGCTTTTCAAATAAGATTTAAGTTTATTTTCTCAATTTCTAGAAACAAACTTGCTGGGTATCTTATTTTGTTTTGATTGCATTGACTCTATGGATTAATTTTAGGAGCATTAACATCTTAACAGTAGTTACTTGATCCATGAACATGGTGTAGCCCTCCATTTATTTAGGTTTTTAATTTCTCACATCACTATCTTGTAATCTTAAGTATATAAGTTCTATATACTTTGTGGTAAATATACTTCTAAATATTTATTTTTTTACTGATATTGACAAGTTTTTAAAATGTAGATTTCCAATTGTTTTTTGTTAGTACTAGTATATATACTTGACAGTCACTTATCCTTTTAGAAAATGAAAACACAAGAGAAGAAGCCTTGGCTTGATATAGTATGTTAAAATTTCCATTAGTTTTGTGAACATGTTTTTCTGGTGTGTGTTTGATTATCTATAGCAGTGTTACTCTATTCTTAGTTTTCTTATAAAAACTTTGTATGGTGGGGATCCCTGGGTGGCTCAGCGGTTTAGTGCCTGCCTTTGGCCCAGGGCGCGATCCATGCTCCCGGCATGGAGCCTGCTTCTCCCTCCTCCTATGTCTCTGCCTCTCTCTCTCTCTCTCTCTCTCTCATTCTCTCTCTCTCTCTCTCTATGTCTATCATAAAATAAATAAATAAATAAAACTTTAAAAAAAAAAAAAAAACAACTTTGTATGGGAGTTGACCAGAGTCCTTTTTAGGCATTATTTCTTCAAATTTTTTCTGTCCTCCAATTCTCATCTCTCTTTCTGAGATTCCAGAAATTTGCATTTCATATTTTATAAATACAAATAAAAGTGAGGTGCCTTTTCCTGTACTACTATTAAATTAGAATGGTTGGTAGACTATACCTTTCCTAGGGTTTATGGTTTTAGGAATCTTATTCTCTAATTATGTAGTATTCAGAAATATACTTTCGAGATCTTTTCTCTCCTTTTTCTTTCATCTAGACTAGGATTTTTCACCCTCTGCAATATCAGCATTTTGGGGCCAGATAATCTTTGCTGTGAGGGATCATCCTATTCATTGTGTAGAATGTTTAGTGGCATCCTGGCCTACTAGATGCCAGTGACCACCCCTACGGCATCTCTCTTTCCCCTGGTTATGAAACTAGGATGTTGCCAGGCATTGTCAGCTGTCACCTGGGAGTCAGAATCATTCTAGACTCTGTTTTCTTTGACCCTTATGACTCTACTGTTTAGGTTAGATTTCTCCTTCTGGCAGTATTTGCTGCTGTGTTGCTTTAGAAGGGAGCTTTTACATGGTTTTGAAATTTTTGATCTTTCTGTGATCCTGTGAACTTGGCATTTACCCATGCATTTACCTGTGAACTCTCATCTGTAGCCTTTGAAACTCTCCCCCAGTTTTGATTGCTGTTCCACTCTGAATTGGATTCCTCAATTTGAGGAAGGGGTCAGGAAGTGTAGTACCCCTTAGGCAATTTGATTTCTGGATGGTCTGGCTTCAGGACTCTCCAAAATCTTTTTCTTTGTTTCCTTCTTAATGTTTCTAGTACCATGTGGGTCTTGATTCTATTGATATTTGGTCCCAATTGCTCATATTTTGGGGTTCATGAGTAAGACCTAGTCATTTGTTTTGTACTTGTTGACCCTGTTTTGTTTTATTTTGGTTTGGTTTTATATATTTGTTTTATTCTTCTAGTTGGTCCTTTTTGGAGAGAGGGTTTTTAAAAAACTATTAAAATATTAATGTTAAGTATATTAATATTGTTATCAAAGAGATATTAAAAAATGATGTCTCTTTCATTGTCAACTTGCCCAGACTACCTCTGCCTTCTTAAAATGTGTATTCTAAACATGACAAAGGAAAATATTTTGTTTACTTTTTGCCAGTCTATTAAAATTTTTTCTTTTTTTAAATAAAAAATTTATTTCTAATGAAGTACAGTTGACATGTAATTATATATTAGTTTTAGGTGTACAACAGTGATTTGACAATTATGTATGTTAGGAAATGCTCATTACATTACTCACTACATTACGTGTACTTACTCTGTCATGGTATAAAGTTACTATCATATTGACTATGTTCCCTATGCCCAACCTTTCAATCCTGTACATAGTTATTTCGTAACAAAGTTTGTGCCTCTTAATCCCCTTCATGTATTTCCACTATTCCTCCAGCCTCTCTCCTTTTGACAACCACTAGTTTTTTCTCTGTATGTATTATGAGCTTCTCTTTTTTTGTTTTTTCTGTTTTAAGAAAACATTTTAAATGTGGGTGAGACTTATGTCTGGTATGGACCCTGGGAAGGCTTAGAGAGGGAGAGGTTGAAATGCAAGAGAGAGATGGAAAAACTGATGGAAGTATTTTGTGAACTGGAGGTGATCAGGAGGCTAGAATACAGAAGTATTGGTAGAGGGATTAACCTTGAGCAGGGGAAGAGAACAGTTTATCTGACAGAAGAGATAAAAAGATGAGATTTCATTCAGATATGTTAGTTTGCAAGTTTATAGTTAGGAAACTGGGAGGAGTGTTACATCTGCTATTTTCAGGGTTTTTTTTTTTTTAGTAAACTTTGTAAAAAGTTATTTGCTAAAGAAAATGAGGTAAGTATAGGGAACTTGAGGAAAGTAGTAAAGATTTTAGAATGGTGATGGTGAAAAATGTTAGCAAAATCAGCCAGAGGCATGGGAGTCTGAGTGAATGAAATAAGTTGAAAAATGCCAGTTTTGTGATTTAAAAATTTTTTTCAGTTTCATGTTCTGATGAAAGAGCTTAGAAGATGGTTGTATAGACCTAAGATTAGGGTTTTGCAGGACAGGTTTTAGATTGAGCATGATAAGGGGATAATGTTAAGGCATGATAAAATAGAGTGAGTGGTTCAAGGGATGCACTTAGTGGTATAGACTGGGTTGGGAAGGAAGTCATACCATTCAGGTGCTAATAAGCTGGCAGGAAAGGGAGAATTTAGTGAACTCTGGGTCTGTGTGGTTCTGAGGCAGATATGAAGGGAGTAATAAGAAAGTAAGAATTGGACAGGAGATTGAAGCCAAGGTAATATATTGGAATTTAAAATTTCAGAGCTAGAGTTCTGTTCTATCGTAAAGACCTGCGTTGTGGCTGTGGGAGTGCTGATGAAATGCTGATGAAAAATACTAGAGTAAGAAGAGTTCAGAAATGGTGGCATATGTTGTGATAGCCCATTGCAGATGAGGTAAAATTACCTGTGATGATGGTTAAGAGTTGAGTTGGAGGGGAAAATGTGAACCAGATAGGTCAATAAACAAGGAGATCTGTCTATAGATGGCAACAAGAAGACAGGATTCAGGCCAGTGTTGTAAAAATGGGGAAAGAGAGTGGTTTGTGTAAGCAAAGACAACCAGGGGCTTTTCTTCCAAAGTTTGTTAATATTTGTTATTGGTGATATGAATATTGGATTGGGCTAACTTCTTTGTTAAAAAGACAGGTAGTAAATATTTTAGACTTGGCCCCTCATATGTTTCTGTTGCATATCTTATTTGTTTTTATGACCCTTTAAAAATGTAAAAACCGTTCTTAGCTCATGTGCCTTCCAAAAACAGGCAGCAACTGAAGATTGTAGTTTGCTATACTATGGATTATACTCATTAAGAATTTTCTGTAACCATCTGTACTTTATTGTGACTTATCAATGATACTTTACTTTGGAAAAATTAGTAACTATTTCAGTTATTAAGTACTATTGAGTGATAGTAGTTTTGGCAAAGTGTTAAGGAGATAATATATTTAAAATACTGTTGATAGTGTTGCTTTACATTTCTTGGTATAATAATTACTTTTACATTTCTGAACAAAATTTTTACTTTTTTTTGCGGTGGATTCAAGTTGAGTCAGCAGATACTGGAGTTATTTGAAGCATGTCAGCAGCAAGTAAGTGATTTAAAGAAGAAAGAATTGTGTCGAACACAGCTGCAGAGAGAAATTCAGCTGTTATTTCCACGTATGTTTCCGTATTTTGGATGCCCTTTGTATATGCATTCCTGCCTTAAAATTTAAATAATGCCTTATAATTTCGTTCTGTTTCTCTAGAAAGCAGACTTTTTTTGGTTGGGTCCTCTTTAAATGGATTTGGTACCCGGAGCAGTGATGGTGATTTATGCCTAGTTGTAAAAGAAGAACCAGTAAGTAATGAAACATTTGTTGCAAGTGTTCTTCTCATGTTAAGTCTTTCAAGAGAAATTTTATGTAAAAATCATTGAAGAGGAATGCCTGGGTTAAGCTCGGTCCTGAATTCAAGCCCTGCGTGGTCTCCATGCTGGGTGTGGAGCCTACTTAAAAAAAAAATCATTGGAAAAAAAACTTGTTTTGTTTTAATTAATTCTTTGGACTCTCTGTTCATAGTAATTCAAGGAAAGCCAGGAAATGCTGCTGCTTTTGCTTTTACGGCATGTGCACATGCACACATATGTATAACAGCATTAATTTATTTTTGAGTTGTTAAATTAAGATGGCTTCACTGTGTTTGGCCTCTATTTTGAAATATCATTGGATTGGAATATTGCCAGGATGCAACAAGAAGAGTATGTGTCAGTATTATCTTGATATATATTTCCTTTCCATTTGAATTATCAGTGATTCTGTTTTTTTAATCTTTCCCCTTGAAAATGCTATGGGGTTTGGAGTTCTTATTTTGGGAATATAAAAACAGATTGCACTGACTTTTAAAATAAGACTATTGTGATTGAATATATTTTTTGTAATCTTTTGGCTTTGTTTCTTTTTATTTCGCAACCAAATTTAATTATTTAGATTTATGTTTGTTTGAATTTCCTGATAACTGATACTCTTGTGTTTCCTTAATACCATAGTAATGGGTGTTCATTAAGTTGACTTGAAGCATTCTCTTTAATATGCTGAGGTCTCTTCTGAATTACCAAAGATTAAATTTACTATAATTTTAATATACATTCCACCTCTTTAAAAATGCAAAAAAATCTACTGAATGGTAGTATATATTTTTATTATTTTTATTACTTCATTAACAAAATTGGCTTCTAGTTACTGCAAATCAGAGATTTATTCCAGGAAAGAAACTCTGCCATTATTCTAGGCTTTGAAATCACATAAAGGAAAACTTTTTTTTTTAAATTTTTTTTTTATTTATTTATAATAGTCACAGAGAGAGAGAGAGAGACAGAGACACAGGCAGAAGGAGAAGCAGGCTCCATGCAGGGAGCCCGACGTGGGACTCGATCCTGGGTCTCCAGGATCGTGCCCTGGGCCAAAGGCAGGCGCCGAACCGCTGCGCCACCCAGGGATCCCCATAAAGGAAAACTTAAAAAAAAAAAAAAAGCCTCAGAAATAATAATAGCGAAGAATATTAGTTTTAATTTAATCTTTCTCTCATACAGTTTGAGTCTACTTAGCCACATTCCACTAATTCTCTCTTGTTCATATGTTTGAATCATGTTGTCAGAACTTACACTGAGACACCATAGATTTGACCCTTATCCTTAAGAAGCTCACAATCTGGATAGGGAAATATAACATGTTACAGAAAGTTAAAATTCTGTTTGTTTTTCTAGAAGATCACTTTTTTTTAAAATTTTTTTTTTAAATTATTTATTTACGATAGTCACAGAGAGAGAGAGAGAGAGGCAGAGACACAGGCAGAGGGAGAAGCAGGCTCCATGCACCGGGAGCCCGACGTGGGATTCGATCCCGGGTCTCCAGCATCGTGCCCTGGGCCAAAGGCAGGCGCCAAACTGCTGCGCCACCCAGGGATCCCTAGAAGATCACTTTATGTACACTTATACTAAAGTAAAAAAATGGCATATAAAACTGTTCCAATATTTTAAAATTTAGCGTTAATTAGGAATTGATTTAGGAATGTTGATAGGAAAGACAGCATAAAAGTTAATGTTTTCTATAATATAATTTAATGCATATTGAAAAATAACTCCAAAGAAAAGTTTACTTTGTATGGTTTCTCTTTGTTGAGAAACATTAAGAGAATAAAACACTAAATTTAGAAAGATAATGAAAAAACTATTTTTTAACTTTTCAGTGTTTTTTTCAGGTAAATCAGAAGACTGAAGCACGGCATATCCTCACCTTAGTCCATAAACACTTCTGTACTAGACTTTGTAAGTCTCATTTGCTTCAAGTTCATATGACATCCAACGTAACTATTTAATATATCTCTCACTTTATTTTCTGGTAAGAATTGTTAATTTTCTGGTCAGGATAGGTATAATATGTATTTTTTTCCAATGAATTCTTTTTTAACTCTTGATTAGGAAGATAATAGTTCTTTATTGAGTTTACTTGTAAAATAATCCCACTGCATGCACTGCAGAATTTAAATATATATAAACTTCAGTTCTTTTTCTAAATGGGCTGTTAGGGAAGGGAAAGCCTGAATATGAATAGCTGTAGCACAGAGTATCTTGGGAAAGATGAAAGAGTGATACGGATTCATGTGAGGAAATGAGAATTTCATCTGTTTCGCAGTGACATGCAGTTTATGACATCACATTTTAAAAATATCGCTGAACGTGAAGCCCATGAATGAATTACTCCCAACAAAAGCAAAATTATTGATGTAGGCTATTATAAGATTTTATTCTTTGAATAAGCAAGCTAAGTGGATTTTAATCCATTTGTTAAGCCATCTCAAATAATTTATTTTAAATTTCCACAGAATATTGTGGACAGTTGAAGTCACACTACCTACATGATGTTGAAAAGAGCTATGCCTATTTATTCAACAGATACTCCTTATGTGTCAGGCTTTAACCTGGAAAATACAAAGTCAAGTGACAAATTATTGTCCTTGAATAAGTTATATTTTTTGTTAGAAATGAGTGATTTATTTAAGTGGACTTAAGTTTTCATATTTGTAAAACAAAAGACTAATTCATACCTTAAATGGATTTTCCACAGCTATTTATTAGAATAATCAAATATTAAAAATGAAAGGGATGTTAGAAATTGTCTAATTCAAAGGTATCCTGGTTGTTATTTTTCATAGTTAAGGAGAATGATGATCAGTGGGTTTAGTAATTTGCCTGAAGAGTATAGTTTGTTGCTGTTCAGAACCTGCATCTGGCACTTGAAGCTTTTAATCTTATTTTTCATTGAACCTCGTTGGATTTCTGCACACAAATTCTATTTGAAGCTTGACATATCCTATTATGACTTGGGTGGTAAAAGCATTTTAACAGGAAAATTTCTTACTTTTAAGGCTGGTATTAGTTTTTCTTTAGTTGCAACATTAGGAAATTGTTCCTTTGGAAAAAATTTGCAGTTCTTTTTTTATATATTTCTGTATTTTCCTAATTATCTATAATGAACATGTATTATTTTCAAAGTTTTTTTTAAAAGTTTGATGGAATGAATGAAAGACATGTATACATGTATTCTTTCATTTAGAGATCATACTTATTTAAATATATATCATTGCCCTATATATCATGTTGTAGGCCTTTCCACATTTAAGACTCTTTGTAAATATCATTTTTATGGCTACCATAATATTTTGCTTTGTGCTGTACCAGAATTGAGCTGTCCCACTGATGCTAACCTAGGTATTTTTCACGCTTATAATGCTGTGATGAATTTCTTTCTTTTTTTTTTTTTAATATTTATTTATTCATGAGAGACGCAGACTGAGAGAGAGAGAGAGAGAGAGAGAGAGGCAGAGACACAGGCAGAGGGAGAAGCAGGCTCCATGCATGGAGCCCAGTGTGGGACTTGATCCCAGGACTCCAGGATCACACCCTGGACCAAAGGCAGGCGCCAGGGATCCCCTGTGATGAATTTCTTTATGAATATTGTTAGATATTAGACCACATTTCTGAATTTTAATATAAATCCCTCTAAATAGTATTGGAAGTTTGAGTCTTAGACTTTGATAATGTCTTTGCTCTCTTATCAAAGACTGTTTTCTTAAATTATTTTAGTTTAGTAAAATACTGTTTTTTAAAAATGTGCATTAGGACAGTATGAATTTGAGAATATTCACATTATCTTTTATCCTTCAGCTGGCTACATTGAGAGACCTCAGCTGATTCGAGCAAAAGTGCCAATTGTGAAGTTCAGGGATAAAGTCAGGTAAGTCATTGTTGAATTTCCCTTTTTCAGTTGCTTTAGATCATTTTTAGATATTCTTTTGGTAGATAATTAAGAAATATATGCTACAACATAATAGCTTATTTTCATCAGTTCTTAGAACTGCTTGGTTTGGTCTTTGAGATGATTTGTTGGAATAGTCTGAGCAATTTTTTACGCTTAACTGTACTTAGTTATTCTGCTTGACATTTCAAGTGTTTGAAACTATCCATTTTAAAGAATGTATTTTATTTACATTTCACATTTTTAAGTGATCTCTTGCCTTTTGGAAATGTAATCACTCTTCAGAATATATCTTAATTGATGAAATTTGATGTGTCTTTATATCAAGGGTGTTATTATAAATGTAATTACATCTATCAGTACACTCTACCAGCCTGGGTTCTGAAATTCTTATGGGCATTGAGATTGGAATCTTTTATATAATCTTTGAATATAAAATGTAAATAATTATTGGCTGTTTCATGGTTAAACAATACTTACTGTTCTCTAAAGAATAGATGGGATTGTGAAAAATTAGGTTTTCTTGTCCAGTTTTATAAAAGTTATACTGAAATTGTTTACATAAATAGTTGATCCTCATTATTCATGGATTCCTTATGAATTTGTCTACTTGATGAAATTTATTTTGTAACCCCCCAAATTAATATAGCAGCACTTTCATGGTTATTTGTAGACATGTGCAGAGTGGAGAAAATTCTCAGTCACTCAATGCATAGGTTTCTAGCTGATGTTAAACAATGTGACACTTCTGTCTTATTTCACCTCTCATACTGTAAATAGTTATTCTTTTCACTGTCCAGTTAGTGCTGTGTTTTTTACATTTTGGTCCTTTTTATGAACAACTTTGCTGTTTAAAATGGCCCCAGAGCATAGTACTAAGTTATTGTCTATTTCTGTGTACAAAGCTGTGATGTGCCTTATGGAGGAAATACATGTATTAGATATGCTTTGTTCAGGCATGAGTTACAGTACTCCTGGCCGTGAGTTCATTGTCAGTGAACAAGGTGTCTTTAAATGGAAACACATTAAAAAAAAGTAACATTTTGATGGATTGATGAAAATGTTTTGACTAAAATCTTGTAGAAACCTAATCCTTTGTTTCCTTTAGGAGCAGTGGTTTTATATTCTCTAATTCAATGTTTATAGTGACTTTATAAAGCATAACTACTGCAAATAATTAGAATTGACTGAATATATATATTTTAAGCAAATTCTTATATATATGCCTGGCTCACACTTTCCCTTCCGTTCATCCAAATATCCATCTAATCTATAATGATTTATTGAATTATCATCAAAAAAATAATGGTAGAGTCTTCTAAAGCACTTTATAGGAGAGATAAATATAAATAAAACTATTAGCTTATTATAATCATTTAAAAATACATGGTTGTAGTTGTAATTATATAAAAATTTTATTCCTTTTTGTGTAGTTTAAAATTTTTTTTAATTAAAAAAAAGTTTTTGGGATCCCTGGGTGGCGCAGCGGTTTGGCGCCTGCCTTTGGCCCAGGGCGCGATCCTGGAGACTCGGGATCGAATCCCACGTCGGGCTCCCGGTGCATGGAGCCTGCTTCTCCTTCTGCCTGTGTCTCTGCCTCTCTCTCTCTCTCTCTGTGACTATCATAAATAAAAATTAAAAAAAAAAAAAAGTTTTTTTTGGGATCCCTGGGTGGCTCAGCGGCTTTAGCACCTGCCTTCGGCCCAGGGCGTGATCCCAGGGTTCTGGGATCAAGTCCCACATTGGGCTCTCTGCATGGAGCCTGCTTCTCCCTCTGCCTGTATCTCTGCCTCCCTCTTTCTCTGTCTCTCTCTGTCTCTCTCTCATAAATAGATGAATAAAATCTTAAAAAAAAAATTTTTTTTTGAGTAGACTCCACACTGGGTGGGGTTTGAACTCACAACCCTCAGAGCAAGACCTGAGCTGAGAACAAGAGTCAGATGTTTAATGAGCTGAGCTGAGCCACCTAGGTGTACCTCTTTTCTTTTCTTTTCTTTTCTTTTCTTTTCTTTTCTTTTCTTTTCTTTTCTTTTCTTTTCTTTTCTTTTCTTTTCTTTTCTCTTTTTCTTTTCTTTTCTTTTCTTTTCTTTTCTTTTCTTTCTTTTCTTTTCTTTTCTCTTTTTCTTTTCTTTTCTTTTCTTTTCTTTTCTTTTCTTTTCTTTCTTTTCTTTTTGTCTCGTCTCGTCTTGTCTCTTTTCTTTTTTTAGTTTTACATTTTAATAACATTGTTAACGTACAGTTCTATTTGAAGTGTAGAATATAGTGATTGAACAATTCTGTGCATTACTCAGTGCTCGTCACAATAAGTGTACTCTTTAATCTCCATCACCTATTTCACCTATTTGCTACCCATCTCCCTTCTGGTAACCATCAGTTTGTTCTCTGTAGATAAGAATCTGTTTACTGGTTTTTCTTTTTTTTTCCTTTGCTCTTAAATACACTAATGGGGGCAGCCCTGGTGGCTCAGGGGTTTAGCGCCACCCTCAGCATGATCCTGGAGGCCTGGGATCCAGTCCTACGTTGAGCTCCCTGCATGGAGCCTGCTTCTCTCCCTCCCCCTCTCTCTCTCTCTCTCTCTCTCTCTCTCATGAATTAAAAAAAAAAAAAAAAGAAATGTAATGGATTTCTGTATATTGATTTTGTATCCTGCAACTTTACTGAATTCATTTATCAGTTCTGGTAGTTTTTGATGGAGTCTTTGGGTTTTCTGTATATAGTTTTATTTCTTTTTACTGATTTGGTTGCCTTTTATTCCTTTTTCTTGTCTGATTGCTGAGGCTATGACTTCCAGTACTTTGTTGAATAAAAATGGGGAGAGTGGGCATCCTTGTCTTGCTCTTAGGGGGAAAGCACTCAGTTTTTCACTGTTGAGTATGATGTTAGCTGTGGGCTTTTCGATATTTAGCCTTTATTATGGTGAGATAGTTCCTTCTAAACCCTACTTTGTTGAGGGTTTCTATTGTGAATAGATGTTGTACTTTGTCATGTGCTTTTGCTGCATCTATTGAAATGATCATATGGTTTTTATTCTTTTTCTAATGGATGTAATGTGTCACGTTGATTGATTTGCAAATATTGAACCCCACCCTTGCATCCCAGGAATAAATCCCACTTGATTGTCATGATTTTTGTAATGTGTTGTTGGATTGGATTTGGCTTGATAATATTTTGTTGAGGATTTTTACATCTGTATTCATCAGAGATACTGGCCTGTAGTTCTCTTTTTTGTGTATCTTTATCTGGTTTTGTTATCAGGGTAGTGCAAGACTCATAGAATAATTTGGAAATTTTCCTTTTCTTCTATTTTTTTGAATAGTTTGAGGAGAATGCGTATTAACTCGTCATTGAATATTTGGTATAATTCACCTGTGAAGACTTCTGGTCCTGGACTTTTTTATTTGCTGGAAGTTTTTTGAAAACTAATTTAATTTCATTGCTAGTATTCAGTCTGTTCATATATTCTGTTTCTTTCTGATTCAGTTTTGGGAGGTTATATATTTCTGAGAATTTACCCATTTCTTTTAGATTGTCCAATTTGTTGGCATATAATTTTTCATAATATCCTTTTATATCCCATGTATTTCTGTGATGTTGGTTGTTATTTCTCCTCTTTCATTTGTGATTTTGTTTTAGTCCTCTCTCTCATTCTCTCTCTCTCTTTTTTTTTTTTTGATGAGTCTGACTAAAGGTTTATCAATTTATTTTTTTTTATTTTTATTTTTTTTTAGGTTTATCAATTTAAAGAACCAGCTGCTCGTTTTACTGGTGTGTTATATTGTTATTTTTAGTTTTAATTTCATTTATTTCTGCTCTAATCTCTATTCCTTCCTTCTACTGGTTTTGGGTTTTTGCTCTTTTTTTTATTTTTAAAGATTTTATTTATTTATTCATGAAAGACGGAGAAAGAGAGGGGTAGAGACATACTCAGAGGGAGAAGCAGGCTCCATGCAGGGAGCCTGATGTGGGACTCTATCCCGGATCATGCCCTAAGCCAAAGGCAGGCGTGCTTACTGCTGAGCCATCCAGGCGTCCCTTTTGTTCTTTTTCTAGCTCATTTAGGTGTAAGTTTAGGTTGTGTATTTGAGATTTTTATTACTTCTTGAGGTAGTCGTATTTTGCTGTAAACTTCCCCTCAGAACCACTTTTGCTGCTTTCCCAAGATTTTTGGTCATTGTATTTTTGTCTCCGTATATTTTTAAATTTTCTCTTTGATTTTTGGGTTGACCCATTCATTGTTTGGTAGCATGTTAAATCTCCCTGTATTTGTGTTCTTTCCAGTTTTTTTTCTTGGGGTTGATTTCTAGCGTCATAGTCTTGTCAAGAAAAGATGCATGGAATGACTTCGATTTTTTTGAATTCTATTAAGACTTGTTTTGTTGCCTAATATGCGATCTGTTCTGGAGAATGCCCTGTTGTTGTGCACTTGAGAAGAATGTGTATTCTGTGTAGGGATGGAATGTTCTTTTTTTTTTTTTTTTTTTTTTATGAAAGATGCAGAGAGAGAGAGAGGCAGAGACACAGGCAGAGGGAGAAGCAGGATCCATGCAGGGAGCCCGATGTGGGACTCCATCCCGGGACACCAGGATCATGCCCTGGGCCAAGGCAGATGCCCAACCAATGAGCCACCCAGGCATCCCCTGGAATGTTCTGAATATATCTGTTAAATCCATCTAGTCCAGTGTGTCTATTGTCAAGGATACAATAGCCACTGTATCCTTGTTGATTTTCTATTTGGATTTAAGTGGGGTGTTAAAGTCCCCCACTGTTACTGTATTACTGTTGATTATTTCCTTTATGTTTGTTATTAACTGCTTAAAATATTTGGATGCTCCTGTGTTACTGTGTTAACACCCAAAGATAAGTGATGTTAACATTTTGGTGTAAAATTACAGTCCTTCTATGAATATATATGAGTGCATAAGAGTTTTTAGAATTAAGATTGAGATTATAATTTTTTATTTATCATGGGTATTTGGTTATATCATTGAATTTTTTTTTTTTTTTTTAAAGATTTATTTACTCATGAGAGACAGAGAGAGAGAGAGAGGCAGAGACACAAGCAGAGAGAGAAGCAGGCTCCATGCAGGGAGCCTGACATGGGACTGGATCCTGCCTCTTCAGGATCAGGTCCTGGGCTGAAGGTGGTGCTAAACTGCTGAATCACCTGCGTTGCCCTGGTTTCGTTTTTAATGGCTTTACATTAGTATTTCATTGAGTGAATATATTTTGATTAATTTACTTATTCCTCTGTTAGAATAAGCATTTTGTAAATAAAATTTTTTCCGTATATAGGATTACTTTAGTATTTCCAGAAGTAGAATTTGAAGCAAGTACTGTGGATATTTATAAAGCTCTGAAATCATATTTTTGGAAAAGTTTTTAATTGCAAACTGGTTTCCTTCTGTTTTTTCCTCTTTATGGAGTTACATAAAGGAAGTGCAAATTGGTTTTGGTGTTAGCCTTTGCACAGATGCAATTAAAGAATCTAATAACTCCTTTGTTGCTTTAAGTTTCCCAAAGGCAATCTGAAGTGTTAACACTACTATCCACTTTTAGTAATATGCATGGTTAATGGAAAGATTATAGGATTTCATTTCACAAAACAAGAAAATCTGGATTGGTAAATGTCAAATTTTATAATTAAAAGTTTATAGAAGGAAATTTTATTAAATTTTATTTTAGGCAGTCTTTTCATAGAAAAACTCTGTTCAGAAATTGGGCTTGATAATATATTTATTTATAAATATAAACATATTTATATTTATAATCTTTCCTTTCATTTTGGATTTAAGTATTCTTTGTAGATCTCATCATTATTGCCCTATTTTCTAAATTGTGAATTGCACGATATCTTTGCTTTCAAAGAAGTAACCCTTCTGTTATGTGTTTGTTCTTCTCAGATATCAGTAGCTAAATTCGGCATAATTTTATAATTTGTATCTTATTTATGTCTTATCCTTTTTAGAGGGAATATGATGTATAGACTCTCTTTTTTTAAACCTATATTTTATTTGGCATTTATTCCTATTTTTTTTAAAGCAAATGATGCTTTAGTTCCAAATTAGTTAAGGATGTGTAACTTGGTTAGAAATGGTTTTGGTCACATAATTTTATCTAGAAAGGACTGCAAAATTTAAAAATTTTCTTTTATTGAGAATAATTGGAGCGTTAGTAGTACATTGTAGATCTTACAACTATAATTGTGTTTTATATTTTTAATATATACCAAATCATATTAAAGTGGTATACTGAGTATATTTATTCTTATTTCTTTATGCCTCATTTTAAAGTATTGGGCCTTTGGGCTCATGATATTTTTACATCATTGGGTAGTGGATATTATTTTAGGGAGTGAGTTTGTTTAAACACTTGAGCTAAAGTGTTTTTCTCTCTTTTTCACAGTTGTGTGGAATTCGACTTGAATGTAAACAATATTGTTGGAATAAGAAACACATTCCTTCTCAGAACTTATGCATACCGTAAGTTGTTTATTTCCAAATAATTGTCATCTTCTCTATATCTTTCATTCTTTATTCTTTTTTAAAGGTGTTTGTAATAAATATTGACATCTGTTTAATTATGTTTATGTATAGTATCTCATTTTATTATATGTATAATATATTGCTACACTAAAATTATATACTACCAGAGTTATAGGTCAATAAAACAAATTTTAATAATTGATAATTTTTAAAGGTGATTAAGATACCTTTTAAAAGTAAGGCATATTTATGGTGAACACAGTATTTAATAAACAGGGAGGCAATACTCTTTGTTGGAGTTGGGAAATGATATAAACTTTCAAAGAAATCATAATTTCTTATCATTTTTAAGTTTCAATTTTACTTTCAGTTGAAAATCGAGTTCGTCCGTTAGTACTGGTGATTAAGAAGTGGGCGAGTCACCATGAAATAAATGATGCCAGTCGTGGTACTTTAAGCAGCTATAGTCTTGTATTGATGGTTTTGCACTATTTACAAAGTAAGTATTTTGGGTTTTTCCCAATTTTTAAAGTGAAAACACAGTTAAACTTCATTATGATGTCTTCTCTCTTGACTATCTTCAAACAGTTATTGTTTTAAAAAGTTCTTTCTAAGGCCTATAAAACCATATTTCTTAATTCATTGCTCTGAACAAATGTTTTAGAAATATTACTCCCTGGGGGCACCTGGGTGGCTCAATCCATTAAGCATCCAACTCTTGATTTTGGCTCAGATCATGCTCTCAGGATCATGGGATCAAGCGCCTGTACTGGGCTCTGTGCTGGGCTGGGCATAGTGCCTGCTTAAGATTTTTCTCTCTCCGTCTGACTGTAAACTCCCCGCCACCTCCAAAAGAAGAAATGTTATTTTCTGGAAAACATAAGGAAGTTTCACTGTGTTTTTTATTTTATGACAGTTTTTCAGTATTAACTTTTGAATTCAAAGAACTTTACTGCTGTATTGTGGACCCATTATGTTGAGGCACATGCATGTTCAGAAGGTCTATAAAAATAAGCTCAAGCACCATTCATCATGTTTTTTTAATTTTTCACTTGAGGCAGGATTTTTTTTTTTGGTCAAAGAAGTTTTTATTCCTTGTGAGCAGGCATGGAGAATGGGCAGAAGACTTCATGTTAATATAATAGACCCTTTATCAGGATGTCTAGGGTCTGATCTGTTCTGGGTTAATGTTACGTCCATAGTTTAGGAAGCAAATATAACATAGTGATATTTATGTTCATACCCTTTGGCTCAGTGTGATTTGGTGATTCCATTTCTAGGAATTTATCCCAAGGTAATCAGGGATGCATGCACGGATTTATATAAGGCTGATTTTCATGGTGTTTGTTGAAATAATAGAAGATTAGAAATCTAAATTTATAAGAATGGGGGAATAATTGAAATAATTATAATGTTAGCCACTAAAAATGATGCCCTAATATTTAATGATGTAAGAAAATACCTGTGATATACTCTAATATATGTGATACCAATTTTAAGAATAGTATCTATTAGAGTTTGTATATATTCATATGTATACAAATATTGAAAAGTTATGTCAAAAATTTATCAATTATTTAGATTTAGTCAAATGTACTTTATAAGTCACAACTGAAACTAAAAAATGAATAGACACTGTGATTTAAAAATTAGATTTGACTACAGCATTTAACATATATGAACGTCCATAATATATGCTCTTTCCTTCCATTTTTATGGATTACATTTGATTGTCGTCTTTAGAGAAAGTGTACTTTAGGGGTGCCTGGGTGGCTCAGTCTGTTAAGCATCATCAGACTCTTGATTTCAGATCAGGTCATGATCTCTGGGTCCTGCAGTTTAGCCCCAAGTCAGGCTCTCTGCTTGGCAGGGAGTCTGCTTGAGATTTTTGCCTTCTCCCTCTTGTCCTTGCCCGTCTCCTCTCAAATAAATAAATCTTGGGGGAAAAAAATATACTTTAATTACAGGTGCCTCAAGGTGGTTTGGCAAGCAAGTTGAAAGTTCAGACATTAGTATTTTACCAGTGTTAAGAAATCATGTTAAAATTTTGTTTAGATTTTGTTAAAGGTTTTTTATTTTTGACAAAGCAGTCCCAT
Source organism: Vulpes lagopus (assembly GCF_018345385.1). Classification (NCBI taxonomy): domain Eukaryota; kingdom Metazoa; phylum Chordata; class Mammalia; order Carnivora; family Canidae; genus Vulpes; species Vulpes lagopus. Next base: position 87,262,177 of record NC_054827.1, on the reverse strand, counting down.
TTACTGAGATAGTTTGCAATTAATGGCACTCTAATCACCGTTTCTAGGTCTTTGTTAAAGGACCTCAACTATGCAGAACTAAAGAATAACTGAATTATTTGGCAAATTTTAAGAAGCTACCCCTCACTAGAAGAAATTAGGTTGAAATAAGTAGCTGTATTTTTTTCATCATGCAAGAGTCTGCAAGGTGTATTGGGCAGTTCCAGTCACGCCACAGTGAAGTAGTATTTGTGATTTTGGCAAAGCTATTCTATCTTTCTGATCTTAATATTCTTACTTATAACAGGAATAGTTGGATTAGGTGGACCTTTAAGTTTCATTTAATTTCTTAAATGTTTTTAATATCTTTTTTGCCATGAATAGAGAAAGGAAACAGACTTCTGTATGTAGAAAGGTTGAAAAAGATGAAAACATTTCCTATGATGAATTTCACAGTCAGTAATAGACTACATTTGCTTGAAAGTGACTGAGGAAAGTATGACGGGCAGAAACTCAATGACAAGAAATTTTTTTTATTTTTTTTATTTATGATAGTCACAGAGAGATAGAGAGAGAGGCAGAGACACAGGCAGAGGGAGAAGCAGGCTCCATGCACCGGGAGCCCGACGTGGGATTCGATCCAGGGTCTCCAGGATCGCGCCCTGGGCCAAAGGCAGGCGCCAAACCGCTGCGCCACCCAGGGATCCCAATGACAAGAAATTTTAATGGCAATCTAAGGTTAATAATAAAAAGGCAAAAGTATCAACTGGTTAGAAATAATAATACAGACGAAATATTCATAGACTATTTACCATGTTACCAGACCTGGAACTATCTCAGGCATTTTAAAATTACTCTTGAATTCTCAGAATTGTTGCTTAGTGCTGTTGAAGATCTATTTTTAGTTGAATTTTGATCAGAATGGAATGTTTTTATGTGTAAATTTATGGGGGCTTGACCAGAAAGCTCTCATCTGAAATGTAAGCAAAGTAAAATCTTAGAGAGTAGTTACTCTGAAGGCGTTATCAATTGATCCGATGCTGCAATCTAAGTTTTATTTTGCTTTTGAGAAATTTAGAAGTTTTAAGTCCAGAATTTTGAAGAAAAAATAGATGTTACAGCCAGATTCTTCCTGAATGTATGTTGCTTTGGGTAAAATAAACATTTGCAAAACTACTGAAGGCTTTGAGGTTACTATGAGGATAGTGTTAATAAATAACTGCCATAGTATACCAGTTGCTTTTTTTTTTCTTTAAAATTTTATTTATAAAAATAAATAAATAAAATTTTATTTATTTATTCATGAGGGAGAGAGAGAGGGAGAGAGAGAGAGGCAGAGACACAGGCAGAGGAGAAGCAGGCTCCATGTAGGGAGCCTGACGTGGGACTCGATTCCGGGTCTCCAGGATCACGCCCTGGGCAGAAGGCAGGTGCTAAACAGCTGAGCCACCCAGGGATCCCAGATCGGGAGAATCTTAAGCAGGCTCCATACTCAGCATGGAGCTTCATGTGGTGCTTGATCCCACAACCTTGAGATCATGACCTGAGCTGAAATCAACCGACTCAGCCACCCAGATGCCCCTCAAATTGCTTAGTTCTAAAGGCTCTTTGTCTATTGAAAGACCCTAATGCAATGGTTGGTATTTGTTTCTCTCTTCTAGCATTCTAGTTACTATTCTAGAGTGAGAAAAATTTTTTTCTAATTCTCTATAACCTTTTCTTCAGTTTTTAAATTATACTTTTACTTTATTAGGAGTTTTCAGTGAGAAAGGAATTCACTTCTCATAAGATTTTCCAGTTTGACTTCTGTATTATAGCAAAAATTATTAGTCATTAAAAATATTATATGAATATAAAGACTTTTAGGATTAAAGTAACTGGGGCTTGAGTTTATTTGTAGGATCTTCTAGACTTTTGAGCATTTGAATGACTCTGGGAAAAATATTTTTACTTCCTAAGAGTGGTTCCGGTAAGTAAGGAGTTTTTCCCTCAGTCACACACTGAACATTCAAGAGTATCATGGAATTTTATTTTATTCCAATTTCAACTTGGATATGAAGCATGATACAGAAGAGAGATATAAATACTATGGGATAGAAATGTATACATTTATAATCACAGTTGGAAATAAGTTGGTAATAATGGTTGGTTTTGTGTACCTAATGTATTCTAGAAGTCATTTAAAAAGGTTTTTGCAACGTTGCAAATTAAAGATAATGGTTACTGAGTTTACTTAATTATATATAATGTATCTCTAATTCTTAAATACGTAGTTTATCATACAGTATTATATTTGGTCTTTAATCTTAAATCTTGAAAAATACATTACTTGTATCCTACCGTACTCAAGATATTGTATTTTTTTTATTGTGAATATTAAGCATTTTGCTTTTCATGTTATTCCCTTTATCCTATAATGTGAAATTACTGTTAATGCATTTAATGACGTTGGATTTTGGTAAAGCTATTGAAGAATGAAGAATGACAATTAAAAAAGTAATCTATGAAGATAATGATTCCTTTATATGAAATTTTTATTTTTTTATAGCCAATTGTGGTATAAATATCCTGATTTATATTTCTAAACTTGTTGAGGCCTTCTTTATAAAAATTTGTGAAGATGAAGATTGTTTTTCAGTTTTTTTCCCCAGTAGATCAATTTCCTAAAACTGAGAAATTAAAAATAAAGGGGGCAGTTATGATACAGATGTTGTTCTTTCATGATACAAGATCATTGGACTGTATTTAAAAATTTTCTTTTTAGTAGCTACATCCATCTTAACAGTGTCCATTCAATATCTGTAGAACAATCCTTGTCTTGCTTATTTCGTGTTTGTGTCTGATGTTGGACCAAATGATGTGTGTCCATTGATGGCCTATTTTTCTAAAACCATGTAAAGAACATTGGTTTATATAGAAGCATAGAAGCATACATAGTTTATTAACAAACCTTAAGTTATCAACTTAGATATATTTGAAATTTAAATTTTTAGGGATCAGAATTAATTCACAAAATATACAGAAACTGTTGAATTTAAGCAGAAACCCTTATAGTCTTATACTTGGGGTGTAGCTTACAAATTATTGTTTTGTAAAATGAATTATGTGAATCACGGAAGCTTTAAACTTTTTTTTTTATAGCCCTACCTGAACCCATCCTTCCATCCATCCAAAAAATTTACCCAGTAAGTGTTTCTTATAAATTATTATAATACATATTATGACAAGTATATGTGGAACTATTATATGCAGTATTAATGTGAATATAAAAGGTGTAATAGTTACCTTCTAACTATATGATAACATTTTCTATACAGGCTGAGGCATTGGCCACCAGCACATTAAAAATATTTCACGTACTTTTTTGGAAGACTGTGATATTTTATTTGGTTATTGTCAGACAGTCTGGTCATTTATGTTAGTGGTAGAATTTTTTGCATGATGCTCATGATTATCCCAAATAGGAATTAAATATGCTCAATTGGTCAAGGCCCAGTTAAACTCATTCTAGTTTTCTTCATGCTATTTTCAATTATAGTTTTATAGCATTTTTTCTAGTTAGTAACTCAGAAGTTTTTCATCCCAATGTATGTATACTTTGAAAGCAGGGGAAAAAATTAAAAAGTTGAACAACTGGATAATCATTTTATCTTTCATTTGATTTCACCAAGTCATACCCAAAAGAAGTAACATCAGTATGCTCCTTGGGTGCATAATATTAAGACTCCTGATGTTGATTGGAAACATTAAAGAAGTGAATTGTGCTTAGTAGGAAAAGTTTGGTATGTACTCAGTTTGAGTTTAGAGAAACCTAGGTCATGTACATACTCGCAATCTATAATATTTACTATTATTTATTTTCCAGTTTTTTGTGTTCTTTTTTCCAGAATTCTGTTTTCTTGTTTTATAGTCCTACTGTTTCTGTTTTCCTTCATAGTCATCCTTATTCCTGGTTATTTGGAAATATGTAACTATCTGTTTAGATTGTTTAACCTTCTGAAACCATATAATTTCTACCTGATTTATAAACTTAAAAAAAAAGAACTGTTTTCTAAACTTACTAAATAGTTGCAAAACACAGTATCTGGTTTGAGTGATCAATTTTCAAAGGACATACTTACTCTGTATGTATCATACAAAATGTGAATCTACTTGACTGGAGTCTAAATTAAATATAGCTTAATTTTTGATAATTGAGAAGAACTGATGTTCTGTTTTTGAACATGGGTTATTGTAATGCACACATGCAAAATGCTGGGTAATAAAAGATTCATTGTAATAGAGTTTTCTTGTAATGAGGACCCACCAGTTTGTGGTGGGTCATGTGGTAAAGACACCATCTATAAGAATCTTCTGGAATCTGGATATCCTGTGTTTCTCATTTTAAAAACTAATTTCTGCTGTGATGAAGAACTATTGTAATGAATTTCAGTTATTGCTAGGGATCAGTATTTATGCTTTCATAAACATTATGAAAATGAAAGCATCAGAAGGTATAGAAATAAAAGTAACTTGAACTTTTGTCCTTAACCTTGCATGGTTTTCTCCCTCCAATAAAGTATTGACTCTTTAGCTTATACTGAAAGGTCAAAGATGATGACTGGGTGTTTACTGTTTCATTTTTTTTGTTCTTTAAGACCTAGGTTTCAGTATAGAAAGAGCTGTGTATATTTTTCACATAAAAAGCATCTACTGGTTAAACTTATCCTTTAGTCTCTTATTTGGTATGGAACAGATTCTTCTACAGAAATCTCAGTTAAAACCCTGTGCTACATGAGCTCTTTTTTACTAATATAAAACACTAATGAAATCTCAGTTTAATGCACTATGCTGGAGAACAGAATAGACCTACTGTTTTTATTATTGGATACCCAGGTTCTTAGTATATCTTAGTTTAATAATATACTTATACTTAGTTTAATAATATACTTAGTTTAATATACTTAGTTTAAACTGGTATATCTTAGTTTAAAGAGCCTCATTTTTTACTTCTCTTTCATGTTTCTAATTACTGGCTTTCCCCCATGACAGAGTTTTGACTTCTCTTCACATACACCATCTTCACCCTACACTCTCCACCCGTTTTGGTAATAATCTTATTTCTGTACCTGTAATAAGGAGCTAGATTAATACTTGGAGTTCAGCTCCAAGTCCTTAAAAATACAAATAGCAAGACCTGCTAGATTTAAGAATGTCTTAATTTGCTTTCAGGTGTGGTTACATTATCATAAATATTTTTTTAATAAATTAATTTTTATTGGTGTTCAATTTACCAACATACAGAATAACACCCAGTGCTCATCCCATCAAGTGTCCCCCTCAGTGCCCGTCACCCATTCGCCCCCACCCCCCGCCCTCCTCCCCTTCCACCACCCCTAGTTCATTTCCCAGAGTTAGGAGTCTTTATGTTCTGTCTCCCTTCCTGATATTTCCCACACATATCATAAATATTTAAAGTACATTATCTTTAAGGTTGATGCTTACATGGTTAAGGACTGTCAACTCTAACAAGATTGGAAATTTTATCTGAAATCTGTAAGGTGATTTATCAGTAGAGTGCTTTTCTCAGTGGTCCATCAAATGGAACAAACAAGTCAGCTTATTTAGTATCTATTTTATGTCTGCACTCTATAAATTTTATATACAGTATCCTTAATCCTAAACAAGTAAACTTCTATAGTATTATTATCCTTGATTCACAGATGAAGAAACTAAGTCTTAGGAATGTTATATTACTCATTTAAGCTGTACAGTCACAAATTATGGATCCAGAAACTGATATTTTTTCTCTTTTTCTGTGCTAAGACAAAATGATAGTAGTATTCAGTAATATATCATTTGTGTATATCTGATTGTTTCTATACAGATAAACCGTTCTTTATGAAAAACATGTATGACAGAATTTCAGCTTGTATAAATAAGTTTGAGAATGACTTAAAACTTTATAGTAACAAAAACAAACTTTGTTATTTTGCAAAGGAACAAGGTTCTTTTAAATTTTGAGCTTCTCTAATATAGTTAAACAGAATTTTAAAAGTAGGATAAAAACTTTGGAATAGAATAACATGTTAAATGTATTATGCTTTTTTTAAAGTTATTTTCATATTTTCTCAAACTTATGGTAATATATTTATTTTAAAAATGGATTTGGTGTTTTAATTCAGTTAGGATACTAAATTAGGCAAGAAAAGGATGAAAGACTATATATAACTGTGTCTCTGTTTTTAAAGCTGTATCTTAATATAGTATAGTTTTATTACTACTTAATTCTTATTGATTTAAAAAGGCAACATGAGGATGAGCACTGGGTGTTTTTCTGTATGTTGGTAAATTGAACACCAATAAAAATTAATTAAAAAAAAAAGGCAACATGAGTCATAGAGGACAGAATATTTAGTATGGAGTTAAAGCAAGGAAATTGAGAAAATTCACATATAGAAACTCAGGGTAAGCTTTGGAGGGGATCTTTATTTTAATGCAAGCACATTATGAGATTACCTACATTTAGAAGACAACTTATATTTGTTTCTTTCTCTAACGGTATCTTCATATTCCAGAATGCCATCTTTTATAGTTATGAGATTAGGAATTCTGAGAATGTAGAATTCCTCTGTGCAGTTGTATATTGAAAATATATTAAATTTTACATATATGCATATGTATACACATATAGCAACTTTTTTCAATTTTAAAATGCATATAATATGAAGGATTTTAGTTATGTAAAACAGGCTATAAATGAATTCCTTTAAAAAGAGAAATTTAAAAATTTTAGTGAAGTCTGTTTTGATGATAAGAAGCATTTTCTTAAAGTTGATACTACTTAAATTTTAAAAGTTATAAGGAAGTTAATTTTGAAATAATACATTATTTTAGTAGGTAACCATACTGCATTGTATGAATTGTAGTTCTAACGATAATGATGCCTGGCATATACTAAATAATATATAGGGAATTCTGTTGCTGCTGTGCTTTACATACATTGTATCATTTAATCCATGTTACTGTTCTATGAGTACTGTTATTTTTCTTACATTGTAGATGAAGAAGCTGAACCTTTGGAAAGCTAAGTACTTTGATTAAATTCATATGGCTAATAGTTTCAAAGTTAGATCTGACTCCCAAGCTCATGCTCTTAACCACTTCATCATAGTATTTCTTTATGATACTTATGTTGATTTCAAAACTTTAAACCTTTTACTAAAAGCAGATATAATTTAAAGGAAATTTAATGATCGTGTCTTTAACATGTTATCACCAATTAGTGGTAATCTACATACAACTAGGAAAAAGCTTGGTAGAACTTCAATATCATTTAGTTCTTTCTCTCTTCAGGCAGAACTCTGCTTAAGTACTCTATATCAGTTATCTTTTTCTTTGAGACCTTACTCAGTGTTTATATCCAGGCTCTAATAATTCATATTGTTAGAATAGTATATAACTTAAATTTCTTTGTTTGCCTGGAGGTATAAAACAGTCATCCTTCATTTAAGTCATGTATCTTTTTTAAAAGTATATTTTTTATTTGTTTAGAGAGAGAGAGAGCATGCATCCATGCATGCACACATGGGGAGAGAGGCAGATGGAGAGGGAGAGAGAGAATCTCAAGTAGACTCTGAGCTGAGTGTGGAACCTGATGCCAGGAGTCTGCTTCCCCTCTCTCTCTCCTTCCACCTCTCATGCTGCTCACCCACTCCCTATTTATAAAGGAAATAAAATAAAATCTTTAAAAAATAGATTAGGGAATAAATTTATTGAAAGAGATAGGGAGCACATGTGTGTGCAAGCAGGGGGAGGGGTGGAGGGAGAGGGAGGGAGAAAATCTCAAGTAGACTCTATGCTGAGCACAGACCCTGAGATCATGACCTGAGCCAAAATCAAGAGTCAGCATCCAACTGATTGAGCTACCCAGGTACCTCTAAGGCTTGTATCTTTTTAAAAGAACAGTTACCAAGTAAAGGTTTAGCCAGCCCAATTTATTCCAGAAAATGCTTAATTGTCCAAACTTTGAAGGTAAGATATTATGGCACAGTCTCAGAAAATAATGGAATTTGGCACAAGATGTTTTTGCCATTTTTGGTAGGCAATTATTATTTTTTAAGATGTTATTTATTCATTCATGAGAGACAGAGAGGCAGAGATATAGGCAAAGGGAGAAGCTCCCCTGTGGGGAGCCTGATGCAGGAGTCGATCCCAGGACCCTGGTATCATATACCCTGAGCCGAAGGCAGATGCCCAACCTCTAAGCCACCCAGGTGTCCTTAGATAGGCAATTACACAAACAAAAAAGTAAAGCTTTTCAGACGTTTATTGAGGGGTTGCCCATTAAATTTTTCTTAACTTGGCGTTGATTGAAGGAAGATGTGTAGCTTCAAAAATGTTAGCATTCAAATATCAATTGGAAAATGTTTTTAGGAATTATGTCATTACAGATTTGGTTATTAGAGGCTCCAAATAAGATACAACCTTAAAAAGTAATAAAGATGTCTTCTTCATATTAAAAACAAGTAGCAGTTAGTATTGATAATACCTTCCCCAAATGCTTTGAAAATTAGATGTTACATTGTATCAGTTAAATTGGTTTTCCATGGATTTAGGTTGTAATTCCTTTGACTTTTGGATTGGTCTTTATGTGTTTTCTAATATGTTAGCTTAAATTCTTCCCACCCATATCCTGTCCTAAGTAACACATATTATTCTTAAATATGTATGCATGGGAGAACTCCCTTTAAAAAAAAAAAATCTATGAAATTTTTCTTAAGCAGAGGAGTTTTCTGTAATGTTAATGATTATAAAAAATGGGGATTTTTAATGGTTAAATGCAATTTTTATTTGTAGTGTCTTTTGAACCCTAAATTTTTTTTTTTTTTTTAGTTTAGATTTCTCATTCAGTTTTCCCCTAGTATGTATGACATGGCCCTTTTTGTATGACTATAAAAAAGAATAGTGGAGCTAAGAGGAGACTGGTCAAATTGTTGGTCCAAAAACATTTCACTATTTTAGTAGAGTAGGTATCAAAACTCTTCAGTGTTAATCTACAGTTGCTAATCGTTTCTTTTTTCTTTTTTTTTTTTTTGCTAATCGTTTCTTTTAATTATTGAACAAAATAAAAAATTTTAAAGTTTCAGTTTTAAACTTAAGGTAAGAAGATGACTTTTATTTCAGCATCAGTTCATAAACTGAATGCTTACTGTGTTGTGTCATAGACGACAAAATTAGTAAGCTTTCAGAGCGGAATCTATTTAACAGTGACCCATTTTTCTTTTCCTTTTCATTTGAATTTAGGTTCTACATTTTTGTTTAGCCAGAAAATAAGATTGAAATTCTACTATTTAAAATACTGTCCTAAGTCCAGTTTTACACTTAGCAAGTAAAAGACAAAGGGTAGTAGAGGCAGTACCTTTGCTCTTCTGTCTGCCTTCAGTCTTTATTATAAATTGAGACTTCTTTCCTAACTCCCCCTAGTCTTAGAGACAATTTAGATTTCTACTTGAGTCTCCTAAAGTAATACTAAATCTGCTAGAAGTATAAGGGAAAGACCCAAGTTTAGGAGTGCCAGCTTTACAAATTGTGGTTGGAATAGAATTGTCTTCTGAGAGAAAAGTAATCACTTCTTGGTAGTTAAAAATTATGGATAGGGATGCCTGGGTGGCTCAGCGGTTGAGCGTCTGCCTCTTTGGCTCGGGGCATGATTCCAGGATCTGGAATCGAGTCCCACATTGGGCTCCCTGAATGAAGCCTGCTTCTCCCTCTGCCTGCATCTCTGCCTCTCTCTCTCTGTGTCTCTCATGAATAAATAAATAAAATCTTAAAAAAAAATTATGGATAGAATTGTAGGTAATCGGACAAGGGAGAGCATTTTTTATTTTCTTGCTCCTTTATTTTTACTAATGATTTTTGAGGATTACCTTTAAATAGATGCACTACTATGCTTCTCTGTATTACAACTTAGTTATTTGGGGAGCCTCTGTTTTTTATTTTTTATTTTATTTTGTTTTATTTTATTTTTATTTTTATTTATGATAGTCACAGAGAGAGAGAGAGAGGCAGAGACATAGGCAGAGGGAGAAGCAGGCTCCATGCACTGGGAGCCCGACGTGGGATTCGATCCCAGGTCTCCAGGATCGTGCCCTGGGCCAAAGGCAGGCGCTAAACCGCTGTGCCACCCAGGGTTCCCGGAGCCTCTGTTTTTTAAAGTTGGATTACTAATTGAATTGGTATCCATAAATGCGAGGTTAATTTGTTAGGTATTTGGGAACCTTAAGAAGAACTGTCATGCCTTACCTAGTTGCTTTATTTATTTATTTTTAAATTTATTTATTCATGAGAGACACAGAGAGAGAGAGGCAGAGACACAGGCAGAGGGAGAAGTAGGCTCCATGCAGGGAGCCCGACGTGGGACTCGATTCTTTGACTCCAGTCACACCCTGGGCTGAAGGCGGCGCTAAACTGCTGAGCCACGCAGGCTGCCCTACCTAGTTGCTTTAAAAAAAAAAAAAAAAATCTATTACTACTCTGGTGGCAAAGGGGAATGTAGAAAACATGTCATAAGGGCAACTGTGCAAATTACCTTAAAGAGAATGTTTTCTAACATTGAATATGTATTACCTGAGAATCTCTGTAGTTCATTTAGTATGTTTTAGAGCCAGAACTTGCTGCTAATAGAGGAAGGATCAGATGCGAAGATGAATGGCATAGTGTAGGCAAAAAGAGTTAAGTACCCAATAGTATTCTTTCTAATAAGTGTGTTGTTTGGGTGTGGATTACAAGCAAATGTTAACCCTCCTTTATGAATATTGTGATAAAAGTTTGCTGCATATCGCTTGCTGGTTTGTTTCCTATCTTTCTTCTTTCCCCTGCCCTCTTTGTCTTTTCAAGTTCAATTCATGTTGAATGTCTGTCTTCTCTTCCCATTAAGATACAAAATACAAGAATGAAATAAAATTTTAAAAATCTTAAAATTGGTTTAAGTACTATTCATGTATTAGTCTCTTTTATGGCCTATAAGAGAAATTTAGGTGGCAGGTAGAAAATGCTCTTACCTTGATCTTAATACAGCCCTTATAAAGTACAACTGCTTTTTGTAGAAGCAATTAAGAAGGAGGTACATTTATAAAGAAATCTGTATGTTATGTGATGAAATCTTGGTATGTACAGTAAGGATTTATTTATGAGTTAGAAAATCTTTTTGGTGCTGCAGGGATCCACTTAAATTGAGCGATATGCCTCAGCTGTGGTTTAGAATGTCAGTAGTTTTTAGGATACTTTCTGGCATACTCCATACACTGGTGAAATGTTAAGTGGAAGAAAATCTTCTAATTTCCAAACTGCCAACATAAAGATTTCTTCTCTCTTCTTAAGAGAGCATTAGATCAGGATTTGTAAAGTTTTTAGTGTGTGTTTTATATTTCCTCCTTTTTCTTTTTGACAGGAATCTTTTAGTCCGGCTATACAGCTGCACCTTGTACATCAAGCTCCATGTAATGTTCCTCCTTACCTCTCGAAGAATGAATCAAATCTTGGGGACCTCTTACTGGGCTTTCTTAAATATTATGCTACGGAATTTGAGTAAGTGAACTTCAAATTGTGTTTATTCATTTACATATGTAAATGCTGCACTTTTGGTCAGAAGCTATATTTGTTCATTTCAGTGCTATGATCTTGTGCAGAAATGTGTAGTTTATAAAACTTAGTATCTAATTAATTATTAGAAACTAAATAGATTTTATATTCCTATCTAATGAAAAATTATAGTTCAGTGAGCCCAGTTTTAGTTGATTTCAATAGTGATCCCATTTTATGTTTAGCTCCCTGTTTCCATATTAGGACTGGAATAAATGTTTGTGTGAGCCTTGTGTAGGTGCTATATAGTTTGAAACATCTGTTTTTAGGAAGTTAAGATTTATAGTAAAAACTACAGCTAAGATTAACTTGAAGAAGATCTACTTGATACCTAAATAGTTGTGTTTGTATACAAAAACCAAGGAAAACTCCTTTCCTTTTTTCTTCTGAGGGTGTTATATAAACAAGGAACACTAAAGTGTATAATCAGGCTGGACTTAACTGAATGTTTAAAAGAATTTTTAGTCCAGATTGAGTGAGTTTAGGGATTGCTGGTCTTCTGATCAATTTTGAAAAGCTTGAAGGGGATGGGGGGAGAAGAGAAAGGACTTAGGAGTTTTACAAAGTTAGAGGAGGAGGGTACAGTAACCATTTTGAAAAGATTTGGGGAGGGGGAATAATAATAGTATTTATGATAAATAAATATTACTAGGTGGGAAAAACTTCCAAAGAGATTATATGTGTCATCTTATTTACATAATAGCCGTATGATATGGTATTATATCAAGTGCGTTTTACCAGTGAAGCATATATAGAAGTGAAGAAACTTGCCCTAAGATCACACAGCTGCAAAATTCATACTCTTAACTATAATACCTTACTGCAGTGTTGGTATTGCCTTACTTGCTATGATGGAGTAGCTCTAAAGAAACCTGACTCAGATGTTTTGAAACATAGGGCATGAAAGAAGTAATTCCTCAAAGCAAAGCTTTTACCAGATTGTGTCTGTTTTGTTTACAGTTGGGTCTCCAGTACCTAGCCTAGTGCTGAGAGTAGGTACTTGAAAAATTCCTGCTATAAATAATTTTGAAGCAGAGGGTAAAATTATAGACATGTTGCAAAGATCCTTAAGATGACTTAAAAATTACTGAATCAAGTTAAGAAAAGGAGTAGGAAAAGTTCTGGTGCAAAGTAGTTCAATAAGAATGAAGTTATAATAATCAGCATTAAAGATGACTAGGACCAGAGTGTAAGTCCAGGGAACAAGGATGAAAAGGAAGGAGCCTTCATTCATAAGATGAGAAAAGATTTAAGACTATATGAGATACGGAACATAACAGACTATAAAGGTTATTCTAGAGTTAAGATTTATAAAATGTTGCAATAACAATAGCTGCTGTTTAGTAAGTATTTACTTAGTTATTGTGAGTGATTCCTATGTATTACCTCATTTAATCCTCATAGTAACCCCTTGTGAGGCCTAGGGAATTTGTGTCCTTGAAACTTCCCCCCCATGGCAGTACAGTCTCAGGTCTGATTTGAAAACCATATTCTTAATTGTTAGAATATATTGGCATCGTCTTTTTTTTTTTTTTTAATCATAAATTTAGTGAAGTTTGCAGAGAGGGAAAATGATTCATAGAAAAAAGGTATTTTTCTGCCATGTATAGTTTAGGATTAGAGCATCGAGATACCAATGACGAAAGTCAGCTGTTTTGCTGGACTGAAACAAGATGGTAGATGAACAGTTTTGTGTTAGTTTCGTGTTAACAGAAACTAGCTGGTTGTGCCAAATGATACTGGCTAGGATGCTGAGACTTTGAAAGAGGTTTTGAACTTTTGGATACATTTGTTATCACTGATGCATGATTTAGGAGACATAAATCTTTCATGATATAGTGCATTTGTCAAATGTATTGTTATTTCATACCAGATATCTTCATAAATTTGACTGTAGGGAACACTGCCAGGAATGTAGTCATGGCAATGAACTAGGTGCTGTGCAAAGGAATTCTGGCAGCTGTTAGAAATGTTTGTAAGGATTTCTTCTAAACTTTGAGATATGCAATTAAAAATTCTCTTTACCTGAAGACAGAATTAAGTGCCTATCGAGGGATGCTTGAGTATGTGGAATAAATGTTGCAGAAATTTTGTATGGCCATTTAAAAATTACTAAGATTTTCTTATCTACTTCACTCACAGCTTTCTCTTAAACCTTGCTGCTGAAAATTTTTTAAAAAAATATTTTATTTATTCATAGAGAGAGAGAGAGGCAGGAATACAGGCAGAGGGAGAAGCAGGCTCCATGCAGGGAGCCTGGCATGGGACTCCCGGGTCTCCAAGATCACACCCCAGGCTGCAGGTGGCGCTAAACCGCTGCACCACCAGAGCTGCCCGCTGCTGAAAATTCTTAAAATGAAGCTAGGCTGCTAGAACTGTACCTGGGACAGGGAACTGACCAAAAAGTAGGATGAGGTTGCTCAGAGAATCTAGGAAAAAATAAAGTCAGAATGTAATAATTTTGTATTTTAACAAAATAAAACTGTAAAATATCTTACAGACTCTAAGTGCTAGAGATTCTGGGAACCTTGTAAGTTTACCTATTTTGTAATCCTGTTTATTCCCTGGATATTTATTTAATCACATCCATTACTACTAGTCTTATCTCTTGAGTTAAAAATGCATACCTACATACTTGAATACATTTTTTTGAATACATTTTTTTAAGAAGGAAATTACAAAAGCCCAAATTTTCTGTCTCCTTTCTTACTCTCATTTTTTCCTCTCATTTAATTTATAGATCTGTGAGTTCCTACTACATATCAAGCTGTTTCTCTGTGCACCGGGCATATGGCAGTTAGCAAAATAGGCACAAATCTTTGTCTTCATGGAGCTTACATTGTAGTATGTATTGTAGTATGGAGAGATAGACAATAAACAAATAAAATGTATAGTATGTTAGATAGTATTAAGTGGAGAAAAATAAAAGCAAAAAAGGTTCTGATACATGCAGTTTTTGCAATTATAATACCTGCATTGCAATTTAATACTTAGCATGGTGAGAGAAAAGTCCCCTGGAAAGGTGACCTTTTAATAAAGACCTATATGAGAGGAATGTGTGAGTTACGTATTTATGGAGAAGAACTTTTTAAACAAAGGGAAAAGGAGGTGCAAAGACAAAGACCCTAATGTGGGGGTTTGCCTAACATCTTCAAGGAACAGCAGAGGCCAGTGTGACTGGAAGAGAATGGAAGAAAATGCTGTCAAAGAGAATTAAGAAAGTCCATGTCATGTAGGCCATCTAATCTAATCTGGTTAATTTGGGTGACTTTGGCTTTTCCTCTGGGTGATGTGGGATACCCTGGAGAGGTTTTGGTAGAGAAATGATGTAATCTGCTTTGATTTATCACAGGTAAGAATAGACTAAAGGGAGCCAAGAGCAGAAGGAAAGAGATTACTCAGGATATTACAATAATCTAAGAGAAAGGATGTAGCTTGGATAAAGATGGTTACAGTGGAAGTGGATAAGAAGTGGCCAGATTCCACTTGTATATTGATTTGCAACAGATTAGATGTAGCTGAGAGTCAAAAATGACTTCTAAGTTTTTGGCCCAAGCAACTGAAACAATGGAGATGCCATAGGGTGTGATGGGGAGAGCAAAGGAGGGGTGTTCTTGATTTTAAGATTTTGTACGATTGACAAAATATTTAGGTGGAGGTATTGAGTAGATAGTTGGATATACAAATCTAGAGTTCAGGAGAGAGGCATGGTTAGTGTTATATATTTGGGAGTTGTCAACAGGTAAATGGTATTTAAAGCTATGATACTGTTTGAGAAAACCAAGGAAATATAGATAGGAAAAAGGCCCAATGTTAAGGGATTATAGGAAATACAGAAGATACAGGAATATGTTAAATGACACAGTAAAGAGAGATAGACAAATTCAAAATGTAGATATTCTTTGAAAAATGATCCTACTCTCTTAAAACGTCAATGCCATTAAAAAAAAATAATAAGTGTGAGTACTTTTCCAGGTTAAAGAGCTGAAACAATCAAATACAAGAACCTTGATTGTAATCTGATTAGGGTGGAGGAATTATGAAAGGCATTTGAGTTACTGTTAATTTCTAGATGCTGTTGGTGTTATAAAGGAATTGGCCTTATTCTTAGGAGATACATGCCAAAGAATAAAGAAATGAAGTTTCCTGATATCCACAGCTTAACAAATAGTTCGGTTCAAAACATGCACATGTACACAAGCAAATGTGTGAAATGTTAACAACTCTTCATTTGTTCTTGAGTTTTATGCATTTCAGTTTTTCTCTTTGAAAAATTTCATAATACAGGGATACCTGGGTGGCTCAACAGTTGAGCGTCTGCCCTGTCTCTGGTCGTTATCCCTTGGTCCTGGGATCGAGTTCTGCATCGGGCTCCTCACAAGGAGCCTGCTTCTCTCTCTGCCTGTGTCTCTGCCTGTCTCTCTGTCTCTCTCATAGATAAATAAATAAAATCTTTAAAAAAAATTTTCATAATACAAAAATGAAATAGAAATGAGGTAGGGGTAAGAAGGAACTAATTTATGTCAAAAAGGAAGGATCATCGAGATAGAGGGAAAGCCAATAGAATGTGTTGTCTTATAATCCAAAGGGGGGAAAAATGTCTCAAAGAGGACGGAGTGATTATCTATGTCACATTTTTTGATAGATCAAGTACAGTATGAGAACTGAAAGCTGACCATTGGAACTTTGGTCCACATGGATGGAGGCCCTGGACCCCACACGGGGTCCAGGGCCCAGCTAGTTTCTGTGAAAAAATAGGGATAAAAAGCATCATTGGTGTGGGCCCCGAAGCAGACAGGGAAGAATTAAATACAGATAGGGTAGTGCATAGACACTAGTAAGATTGTGAATTTAAAGGTCAGCATGGTTGCTTACTTTTTCTCCATGCCACGTTGAGCTGGAGGGGAAAGGATTGAAGTAGACAAAAATTTAATTATGAATGTATTTCAACCAACTAAGTTCAGTGCACCAAGAAGGGTAAGAGAGTTGAGGAGAGGGAGATATGTAAGCAAATGATATTAATAACTGGCCATGAACAGAATATATTAAATTCAGTCTTGAAAATGTGGGCACAGGGATGCATGTAGGACATCCAGGTGGCAGTTTCTTTTTTAGATTTATTTATTTATTTATTTATTTATTTATTTATTCATTCATTCATTCATTCATTCATTCATTCATTCATTCATTCATGAGAGACAGAGGGAGAGAGGCAGAGACACAGGCAGAGGGAAAAGCAGGCTCCATGCAGGGAGCCTGACATGGGACTCAATCCCAGGTCTCCAGGATCAGGCCCTGGGCTCAAGGTGGCGCCAAACCGCTGGGCCACCGGGGCTGCCCTAAGTGGCAGTTTCTAATTGTTAGTTGCAACAGTTGTCCTAGAGCTTAGTAACAAGGTCAGAGCTGGAGAAAAGGATTGGGAAAGAAACTGCAGATTGTTAAGAGTTTCGGAGGGTTGATGTAGCATTAGAAGAGGATCGGAAGAGGCAAGGTCCTGATGAATGCTAGTATTTAAGGGGTTAGGGAGAAGAACGGGTCAGGCAGAAGAAAAACAAAGCAAAACAAAACTCTGGAATTAAAGCAGAATTTTCTGTTTGCTTACAAGGTTTGAAATCCCTGACAAAATTTTCTTTTTGCTTCCCAGCCCTTAATAATAAAATAAAATTATATATATTTGTTCACTTAATTTTACTAGTCTTGTTCAGTATCTATCTGTATAGCCACACCATTCAGACCTGTAGTTTTGACTTTATTTGTTGGATGTGAATTTTTGTTTGTAATGTTCCAAAGTAAGCGAAGTATTTTGAAAAAAATACTTTGTCACGGAAAGAATGGCTAGAAGAGAGTTAATAGATCAGTAGTTCATTATCATTACTGACAAAAAGAAGCAAGCATCTTACCAATGTAGAGTTGGTAAACTCAGTTTTATATTCGAGAGATTATCATATATTATCAAATCTATTTTAGATTAAATTAAACCCTGTATCCGCTATTCTGTACTTTTCTGATACATTCCTTTTCTATCGACTGTGTCTTTTTTTATTTTTAAAGATTTGATTTATTTATTCATGAGAGATAGAGAGGCAGAGACACAGGCAGAGGGAGAAACAGGCAGGGAGCCTGCTGCAGAACTCGATCTCAGGACCCTGGGATCACAACCTGAGCCAAAGGCTCAACCACTGAGTCACCCAGGCGTCCCTAGACTGTATCTTATTTTACATTTCAATTACTGAGCGACAATGATAGATTTTTACATGGCAACCGATTTATGGTAGAAAAATAGGTATGGGGAAGCCTGGGTGGCTCAGTGGTTGAGCATTTTGCCTTTGGCTCAAGGCGTGATCCCAGGGTCCTGGGATGGAGTCCCGCATCAGGCTCCCCAGAGGGAACTTGCTTCTCCCTCCGTCTGTGTCTCTGCCTCTCTCTGTGTTTCTCATGAATAAATAAATAAAATCTTTAAAAGAAAAAAAGGAAAAATAGGTATGATAAAAGGCTTAATTTAGAGTCTGTTTTAAAGAAAGATTTAGGGAAAATGTTTCTAAATTGCCATTTGAATTCTACATTTAAATTCACCTCTAAGGGGGATCCCTGGGTGGCTCAGTGGTTTAGTGCCTTCCTTCTGCCCAGGGTGTGATCCTGGAGTCCCGGGATCAAGTCCCGCATCGGGCTCCAAAACATGGAGCCTGCTCCTTCCTCTACCTGTGTCTCTGCCTCTCTCTCTCTCTTTCATAAACAAATAAATAAATAAATCTAAAAAAAAAAATAAATTCACCTCTAAGAGTAAAAACAGTATATAAGTTATATATCAGGTTTTATGATTTCAAATATTTAATAGTTAAGTATTTAAAAGTGCTTTGAAAATGCAATAGATTGAATCAGTCTAAATAATAGTGATTTAAAATATTTTTTTCTTTATGGAGTACTTCAGATGATACAGCCACTTAAATAACTGCATTATTTGGGTTGGTTAAAGTGAATATTGGTATATTACATATGTTTCTCTGACCCAATTCAGAACCAGGTATTGGCATGTGATGTAAATTCAGGGTTGGATTTCATACAAGTATGCTGGTGAGGAAAGTTCCTTTGATTTAAGAAAGTACAAATTGTAATTTAACAGCAGGATACAGTATTTCAATATTCTTGACTTGTCTGAAAGTAAAAAAAAAAACAGTCTATCCCCCCCCCCCCCCCGCCTTTTTTTTTAAAAGATTTGTGGGCAGCCTGGGTGGGTGGCTCAGCGGTTTAGCACCGCATTCAGCCCAGGGCTTGATCCTGAAGATCCAGGATCAAGTCCCATGTCGGGCTCCTTGCATGGAGCCTGCTTCTCCCTCTGCCTGTGTCTCTGCCTCTCTCTCTCTCTCTGTCTCTCTGTCTCTCTCTCTCCCTCTCCGTCTCTCATGAATAAATAAGTAAAATCTTTTTTTTAAAAAAAGATTTGTTTGAGAGAGCATGAGTTAGTGGGGAAAGGGAGAAGCAGGCTCTCTGCCTGAGCCAGGAGCTCGATGTGGGGCTTGATCCCAGGATCCTGGGATCATGACCCAAGTCAAAGGTAGATGCTTAACAGACTGAACCACCCAGGAGCCCCTCAGTCTGTCCTTTTTTTAACATAATGTTTCTAATTTTAATTTTATTACAGATTCAACTGTTCTGTAAGTTCAATGAGAAACATGTAGTCTCAGGAAAAAAGTTCATTTTATTAGTGAAATAGATCTTATATGGTATAAAGTATAATTCTACGGTAATCATGTTTGGTTCAGGCTTGTGGTTATATAATTCTCCCCTTTACATTGCTATTTTATTGTTATTATTTATTTATTAATTAATTTAAGTAATCTCTCCCCCCCAGGGTGAGGCCTAAACTCATGATTCTGAGGTCAGGAGTTGCATATTCTACATATCCACTCAGCTAGCCAGGTGCCCCTACATTGTTATTTTTTAAAAATTTTGGAAACATTTGGACCAACAGAACACTGTACTTCTTTTCTGTTTGGAGTTTATACTAATGGAGCTGCTATACATGAAATATCTAAAACATGTTACTGTAGTTAATACCTTTTCTCTTTGATAACCCACTTAGTTTTTTAAAAGCTTAAATTCTGATATGTATTCTTAAAGAACTTAAAGCTGTCTTTGCAAAGTATTTCTAAATTGTGCTCATAAGAAAAAAAATAGGAAATCATACTTTCAGTTATCAAACTTCACAAGATGCAATTTTTTTTGCATATTTAACATAGAGATTAATCAGTTTTCCAGCAACAAATGCCATATTGGACCCCCATTTATATTCTTAGGAATTGTTTTTATCTGATAAATAGAAGAAGGATAGGATAGTGCTAGAGTTGGAAGGTCCCAAACCTTGGTCTTTCTATTGTAACTGAAATGGTGGACAAAGCTAAATATGGCTTGGAAAAAAAAGATATCAACTATTTTCCAAACTCATTTATCTCTTGTATACAACCTGAATAGTCATATGTTTTAGAATGTTCCTTGAGAAAAAGAAAACTGTACTTGTGCAGAATTATTATAATTGTAAAGAAATTTTTAAAAAACAGCATGTAAGGTTAGTACATACTAAAGACTGGACAATTTACCTTTAGACATGCTGATAGAAAATTATTTTACTTGAATACAAATGTACTGTTAATAGCTACATTTGACATACAGCAATAACAGCATTATTTTGTAGAGTATTAATTTTTCCTAAAACAGTATCTACTGGCTTCTCTTGGATAATTATAAAATTTTCTCCCAAATCACACAAATGGATATACAGTAAACAAAAATTATTTAATGATATCAGAAAGCAGCACAATTTACATTTCTCTTAACAAATAAGAAGTCCTTACTGAGGTGCTAACAATGAACAAAATTTTTACATTTTTTGCCTTACACTTTCTTATTTTTCATATTACTTCATTTATTCAGTAAATACATATTGAATGCCCACTTTGTACTAAGCAACTATTTGAACAGTGAAAAAAATACATAAATCACCAGTATCTTGGAGCTTCAATTCTGCTTGAGGAAGACACACAATAAACAATAACATACTAAGTAAGCAAATGATTAGAAGAAGTGCTTTGGAGAAAAAAGGAGAAGGGGAAATGGGGATTGTGGGACTGAAAGTCAAGGCAAGTTTCAGTATTTTGTGAGAAAATTAGAGTGGGGCTAGGAAAAATTAAGAAAAGAGTTAACACAATTATGGTTTTCTTTTTGTAGCTGGAACAGTCAAATGATTTCAGTTCGTGAAGCCAAAGCCATTCCCAGGCCTGATGGTATTGAGTGGAGAAATAAATACATCTGTGTAGAAGGTATATTTCCCACAACTACTTATTTGCCATCCAGTTATCACTGTGGTACTGAGAATTACTTAAATCCAGTTTGTATTTCAGTTAAAAGTAACAAATTTACATTCTGGCTTGCAAGTCATTCGTTCATTCATTCATTCATTCATTTTTGTTGCAAGTCATTTAGTGATAAAAATTTTCCTTCCTTTTTTTTCTTCCAATTTTTTATTTAAATTCCACTTAAGATATAGTGTAATATCAGTTTCAGGCGTAGAAGTTAGTGATTCAGTGTTTCCACACGTGCTGCTCATCACAAGCACCCTCCTTAATCCCCATCACTGTTTCACCCATCCCTCCACCCCTTGCTGGTAACCATCAATTTGTTCTCTATAGTTCGGAGTCTGTTTCATGGTTGGCCTCTCTCTTTTTCCTCCCCTCTGTGTTCGTTTGTTTTCTTAAATTCTACATATGAATAAAATCATATAGTAGTTGTCTTTCCCTAATTCTACTTAGCATAATACTCCCTAGTTCCATCCACATTGTTACAAATGGCAAGATTTCATTCTTTTTTTATGGCTGAGTATTTTAATTTGGAAAAGTAATTTAATTCTTCAGTTATAAAAAAATAATAAATATGAATTTAGGCATTTAATCTTCTAGTTCATAATATTTGAGAAATCTTTATGCATCCGTCCTGCTTGTAATTGATTGAAGCTTAATTTCATGACTTGAAGGTGGAAGAAAATACTATCTTCATGTGATGATTCTTACATTTGAGATAAAATGAGTTCTTTTAAAATTAAAATATTGATACTTAATGCAAGCTAGATTTTTATGAATAGAAATGTATTTTACTTTAAAAATTAAAGTCTCTGAAGATAATCTGTTCTTTAAGATTAATTTATACGTAGTTAAATATTTCTTGGAGTTGGTGGTAAATTGCCTTCAAGAAGCAAAATTATTCTCACAGATGCTAAGTTGAAGACTTTTGTAAACCTTGAGGTAAAAAAGAAAGTGTTAAGTTCCGCGTTTGTAGGAAAACATCAAGTTTAGAATATTTTAATCTTGGATTATATGCAACATCTTAAAACTTTGTGAATATGAAATTAAATTTCCTGCTTTGGTGGTTGGTTTGTTAAATTGCACAGTGGGTGTGTATTATTTTAGTTACTTGTGCTCTTTTGAATATTAACCACTTGTAAAGTGTTGTGTGTGATGTGATCCAATAGCTTGGCATATGGCATTCATCTACTAAAAAAACACAGGCATACCTTGGATATATTGTGGGTTCAGTTCCAGACCATCACAATAAAGCAAATATCACAATAAAACAAGTCAAGTGAGTTTCTTGGTTTCCCAGTGCATATGAAAATTATGTTTACCCCATAATGTAGTCTATTAAGTGTACAGTAGCATTATGTCTAAAAGAATCATGTACATACCTTAATTTAATAAGACTCTTATTTAAAAATGCTACCCATTATCTGAATTTTCAATAAGTCATAATCTTTTGGGTGATGGAGAGTCTTGCCTCAATGTTGATGGCTGCTGTCTGATTGGGATGATGGTTGCTGAAGGTTGAGGTAGCTATGGCGATTTCTTAAAACGAGACAGCAGTGAAATTTGCTATATCAGTTGACTCTTCCTTTCACAGATAATGTCAGTAGCATGTGAGAGCATTTTTATACATAGTAGAACTTTTTCAAAATTGGTGTCAATCCTCTCAAACCATGCCCCTGCTTTATCAACTAAGTTTATGTAATATTCTTAATCCTTTGGTGTCTTTTCAGTATTGTCACCAGTAGATTATATCTCAAGAAACTACTTTTTTTTCTCATTTATAAGAAACAAGAGCTATCCGCTTAAGTTTTATCATGAAATAATAGCAATTTAGCCACATCTTCAAGTTCCACTTCTAATTCTAGTTCTCTTGCTATTTTCACCGCATCTGCAGTTACTTTTTTACTAAAGTTGTGAACTCCTCAAAGTCATTCATTAGGGTTGGACTCAGCTTCTTCCTAACTTCTGTTATTACTGATATTTTGACTTTTTCCTATGAATCACAAATGTCCTTAATGGCATCTAGAATGATGAATCCTTTCTGGAAGGTTTTCAATGGCTTATGCCCAGATCCGTAGAGGAATCACTATTATGGCAGTTACAGCCTTACAAAATATATTCCTTAAGCAATGAGACTTGAAAGTCTAAATTACTCCTTAATCCACAGGCTACAAAATGGATATTGTGTTAGCAGGCATGAAAATGACAATCTCGTTGTACATCTCCATCAGAGCTCTTGAGTTGACCAAGTACATTGTCAATGAGCAGTCCTATCTTGAAAGGAATTTTTTTCTGAATATTAGGTCTTAAAAGTGGACTTAAAATATGTTGTAAACAGATGGGCTGACATCCAGGCTTTGTTGTTCCATTTGTAGAGCACAAGCATAGTAAATACAGCATAATTCTTAAGGGCCCTAGGATTTTTAGAATGGTAAATGAACATTGGCCTCAGCTTAAAGTCATTAGCTGAGAGTCATCTTGCCTTTTGAAACTTTGAAGCCAGGGCAACTAGAGAGTTCTCAGAATCCTAGGTGGCATCTTCTTCTAGTATAAGGCTGTTTCATTTACATGGAGAATCTGTTGTTTAATGTTATCTTAGCTAGATCTTAATAAATTTCTGGAGTTTCTACGTCGGCACTTGCTACTTCACTTTGTGTTATGGAGATGGCTATTCTCCTTAAGCCTCATGAACCAACCTCTGCTAGCTTCAGACTTCTCTTCTGCAGCTCCTTCACTTCTCTCAGCCTTCATAGAATTAAAGAGAGTTAGGGCCTTGTTCTAATTAGGTTTTGGCTTAAGGGAATGTGGTGTTTACTTGGTCTTCTGTCCAGATCACTGGAACTTTCTCCATAGAAACAATAAGACTGTTTCACTTTCGTATTCATGTGTTCACTGGAGTGAACTCCATGCTCTTTTCATTTCTAGAAAGAACTTTTCCTTTACATTCACAACTTGGCCAACTGGTCCAAGAGGCCTAGCTTTTGGACTCTCTTGGCCTTCACCATGCCTCCTTCACCAAGCTGAGTCATTTCTAGCTTCTGATGGAAAGTAAAAGATGTGCAACTCTTCCTTTCACTTCACTTGGATACTTCAAGGCCATTGTGGGATTATTAATTGGCCTAATTTCAATATTGATGTATCTCAGGGAAAAGAGAGGCCCGAGGGGATGGAGAGAGATGAGGCAACAGCCACTGGGTGGAGTGGTCAGAACACACACATTTCTTAAGTTTGCCATCCTGTGTGGGTGTGGTGCCCATGAACAATTGTAACAATAACATCAAAGAGCACTGATCACAAGTCACTATAACTCATATATTATGAGAATTACCAAAATGTGATGGAGACAACAAAGTGAACAAGTGGTGATGGAAAAATGGCACCAGTAGACTTGCTCAACACAGACTAGCCATAGACCTTCAATTTGTTAAAAATAAACCCACAATATCTCTGAAGTGCAATGAAGTGAAGCTCAGCAAACCAAGGTTCGCCAGTATATGACGGTAAACTCTCATGAATAAATGAAATCTTATAAAATAAATAAAATGCCTGCTTAGATTCTACTGGCTCTTGTAAGTACCTTTTTTTTCCTCTTTTATAGTGACAATTTTTTTTTTTTTTTTTAAGTAGGCTCCATGCCCAATGTGGAGCCCAACTCGGGGCTTGTACTTATGACCCTGAGATCAAGACCTGAGCTGAGATTGAGTAAGATGTTTAACTGAGCTACCCAGGCACCCCCAGTGCCAAAATTCTTAAAGTCTAGTAATTTTTACGTAGGCTTGCCTTTATTTCAGCTATCTCATTTTTAATGCCTTTAGTTATCTTGTTTTTCTCACTAGCATCTTTACTTTCCTTGTCCTCTCATATAGACAATTTCCTTATATGGACTCCTCTCTCGGTTTGTGGGTGAAGGGTTAGTGGGGTGGGGGTGAATATTTGGAAAGTGGTGTTGGAGACTCACACACATGAACACTTTTCCTTTTTTTTAATCCCCGTGTTCTGTACTTGCTACCCTGTTTCTCTTTTTCCTTTCACTACCAAATTTCTCCTACCAGTAACTGTACTCTCTGTATCTTTTTCTAAACCATCTACTCACATCTTAACTCACGAGTATTAAACCTGTACTTTCAAAGGTAGTGACTTTTCTCCTGCTGGATAAATCAGTAGTCTTTTAAGTTTAAATTAAATTTAAAATGACCTTTGTGTGATATTTGATATTGATCACCTTTTTTCTTTATAGTGAGGTTTTTTGGTTTTTTTTAATAATTCTTTGTTCTTTAACTTTTTAAAAAATTTCCCTATGGTAAGGATGGGTCCTTGACTCTCTGTCATTTTTCAGAAATCTTACTGTTGTGATTTAGATTTAATGTACGTATGCTGATGACTGTTTTCAGTTATCCTCTCACTTGAATTCGACCTTATTAAAGAGTTCACAGCTATAAAATATTTTATATGTATATATCAAATAAGAAATTAGGCTTCACAATATGCAGTTGCTATTTTATAGGTTAAAAACTCATAAATATTGGCAGTTTCATATAGTTCAACCTAATATAAAAATTGAAGTTCTAATTTTAGTAATTTCTTGTTTATATGTACATTTAATGTTACAGAACCTTTTGATGGAACAAATACAGCCAGAGCTGTGCATGAGAAGCAGAAATTTGACATGATCAAGGATCAGTTTTTAAAGGTAAACAATGCATTGGATTAACTCTAGAAGCATTAGTGAAATAGTATGCTTTGAAAATGAAAACATATTATTTATAATAGGGACAGAATTGCCCTGGTTCCTATGTTATGAAGACATGAATACAGCACAATAGGGAATTTATTACTTGATAGATACACTTTTCCTTCTGAGAAGTCTGACTTTTCATTCACATGGCTTTCACTTTGATGGAAGTAAGCATTTCCTTCGTGAGCCAATTAAACTCTCAAAATGAATAAAACCTAATGGACTCATTTCTCTCCTTAAAATTTCAAGTAACTTCGTGTAGCTTTAGAAGAAAGCTGAGTTCCATGATTTTTCTTCTGCATACCCCGTTGTAGAGTACCTTTTTATCTTTGCTTATATTTTGAGAAATTAAAAAAAAAAAATCAGTGTGTATCTTTGTATAAACACACATTTTGTATATGTAAACTTCAGCCATACATATAAATACATATGTAAACATAGGTATGTAATATATATAATAAACTCATTTATTATTTAGTTCTTTAGTCCACAGTATGAATTTATTCATCAGTGATTTTGTTAGGTGTGGTCTCTTTCTTCAGGGAGTTCCACAGTACAGTGTAGAAACACTTTGATGGAAATATAAACTATGAGACATTTAGGAGAGAATGCTTCATTGAAGAAAAAGATCCGTGAACTATGAAGGTCATTTCAGAGGAATATTTTTTCATTAGAATGGACTTTATTTGATGATAATTAAAAATGCAAGTGTGTCATACTACAAGCTGTCCTTCACATTAGGCCCTCTCAGTTTGTCAGCCAGAATAGAAATTTAAAATTAATGGAATTCTGCAGGGCAAAACAAATATCCGAGAGGGACTGTTTTTGTCTATCACGTTAAATTGAGAACTCAAAAATAGCGTTGCTACATTGTTGATACATGAGCTTTTCAATTAGGATTGATTAGCTATAAAACCAATACTTCCTGTCAGTTAAACAACTGACATGAGAATAAACTACAAAGATGTGCAGTTTACCAAGTAGTGAGCCAGATTTTTAGCCGGTGAATAAGAATTTTAGTCCCCCCCCCCCTTTTTTACAAGTTATATTTACTCTTCTTTTTCGGAAGTACATATAAACTGGTTCATTAGAAATTTTACTCTCTCCTTCATTATACTATACTATTTTTGATTGAAAAAGCTTACTAGATGCAAACTATTCAGCTAAGTAATTGAAGTAATTTTCTCACACCTTCTCAAACTCAAAGGTTTTGTCTTAATTACCTTGCTGTCCTAGATGAAATTGTTCAAATCTGTGAATAAATGTTAATGTTGTCAGTTGTATCTTTTTGTACCACCTCTGTGTCCATTTCTTTTTTAATGAATTGGAATCATGCAGGTATGGGGTTTTAAAATAATTCTTTCTGAGGACAGAAACAATACTTTTACTATATTAAAAATTTGGGAGATAAAAAGTGCACTTATATTTTATGTTTTAAGAATGATTTTTCTTTCTCTCCCAGTCATGGCACAGATTGAAAAACAAAAGAGATTTGAACAGTATACTACCTTTAAGAGCTGCTATCCTGAAAAGATAACTGGCCTCTATTTCTTAATAAATTCTTCTGAGAAATAAAGAACAATAGTAACATCATAATGCTTTTGTTTACCTCCATCATGGTTTCTTTTTAATTGTTCTTGTTTTCATGTTTTATTTTTAAGAGAACATACTTATATAAAGATTACATATTTTATTATGACATTTCCTAATAAAACCCTTTGATTTAAAGATGTATTTTTGAAAATGTTTACATTGATTAGTAATATTATGGCATGAATTTTCAGGAGATCAGATAAAATATTTTTTGGGGAATTATCTGAACAAATAAAAGGTTTTTGATATAACTTCAATTATACTACATACTAATACTGAAGAGATGTGTGGAATTTGGGGAAGGGACTGATCCATACATACTTAATGTAGAATGTACAGTAAATAGTTCATTGCCTGTCTGTTCTAGTAAAGTGAAGATTCAAGCCAGTTATTCAGTTACTTGAAGCAAAATGAAATCTGTTATTTCACTGAAATCTTGCTGCAGAGGCATGAAATACTGGACAATTGCCTTAAGTCTTCACTTGACTCACCAGGATAGACTGAGGCTTTGAGTGTGTCTAAATTAGCTTTTCATTAGTACTTCACATGCTTTTGATGTACTTTTGAGGTAGCTTTAAATTTTTTGTTGAAAACAGTACATTTTTGCACTGTAGTAATATGAGCACTAACTCTGTATTGTTCAGCAGTTAGTAAATTGTTTTAAAGAATTAGTTCATTGTAGACATTTTGAGAAGATTATAAGTTCCCTGTGCTTTATGATAGTTTAGTGCATTGTGCACTTTTACTTTATTTCATGTTTTCTTTTATTTTCCCTGTGACATGAAACAACCAAAACGGAAAGATCAAAGTTGAGATTATATTCTATTGATTAGTATCAGATTTTTTTCTGTATACAATTATAGGATTGTAATCTAAACTGGAATTTTTAGGCAGTAAGCCACTATAAAATGTTTTAGGTAAGACATAAGATGATTATAAAAAGCTTAATGTTTGTAAAGCTAACCTTTTTTAGTATTTTTTTCCATATGAAAAAGTAGTGGTGGCTGCTAAAAAAAAAAGCTACAGTGTTTATTAAAGGTTGTTTTGGTTCATGTAAATATTTGTAAATTGGTCAGTGCCTGTACATTGAAATATGAAAAGTAATCTTGAAAACAATTTTAACTTTTTCAGAAGGACTGTGTACAATTTCTTTTAGACCTGCTGTAGCAGTTTGTACCTCTAATGTCTTTGGGTTTTTTGCAGACCAATTCAAATGCTAAGACTTTTGCTTTCTTTGACTTGTAAAGGTGCATATTTTCATTTTCTTCTCTAAGTTTAAATTTTTGTATGATGTCAAAAGGAATAAAGTTTATATATGGAAATTGTTGATGTGTTTTGTTTTTTTTTCTCGGCTAGTCTTTACTTTTGAGATGTGATCGAGGCTGTAGTTCCCAACTAGAGCTGAACTGAATATAACTTTTGTGCTTGATAATTTAGATTATACAGACTATACAGATTATACAGAATTGAGTTCATTCTTGGTTAAGGCAGCTAACCACATCAACACTGTATTTCTCTGGTATTATTAGGAATGAAGCTTTCCACATAGGTGAATTTTTTTTTAGATTATTGATGTTTAACACTTTTGAAGCAATTAAACTCACACATCAGTTCTTGGAAATTTTTCTAAGGTATATACACTGTGCAACTTTTTTTTTTTTTTTTATCAGAACGTATTGAGTATAAGTAATATTCTAGTGAGGACTCTGCCAATCATTAAAAACAACAAAACATAGTCCTACTACTGCTCTGTGGTAATACTGTGGTAGCTCTCAGGGATGTATAGGTGCTTCTGCAGTATTGGGACATTTCCTAAGAAAGCTCTAGCATTCATGGACCGTGGTATGGACTCTTCTGTCACTGTCTTCTCAGCGCTCAGTGCCATGCCACCTTCCCCCCATTTTACTGTGGTTACTTTTTAGCTATCTTGCTCTGACACATAGATTAAGAATTTAATAAACATATACCCATTTCTAAATCACTGAAGCCTATCTTGTGATAGCCAAGTATGTCAGATAAGTGGGCTGTTAATATATGGAGAACTTTTTAGACTTTAAAATTATTTTCAGTTTGAATTACTTGTGTGGTGAATAATAAATTATTTTCTATTAATCTGGCCATTTCTATATATTTGCATGCATTGTTAAGAAAGTGTTAGAAAGTTAAAGATGTGTAATCTGTACTGCAGTTCTAAATTTTGGATTAGTCTGAACTAGGATCTTTGCAAATAAATCTTGTTGACTTTAAATTAGTGTTCCCAAGAAATGTTGAGTTAAATGGAAGGAATATACAGTGGCTGCCTGTAGTTTTGGTTAGTGTTTGTTATAACAGATTCCCATAACTGTGATTGAATTCTTGTCCTAGGTGAGCAGTCATTTGGGATTACTAGTTGGATAAGCCTAGCTCATGTTAAGATATTAACTTGGTGAACCTAGTTTAATGAAC
Organism: Vulpes lagopus; assembly: GCF_018345385.1. Lineage (NCBI taxonomy): Eukaryota > Metazoa > Chordata > Mammalia > Carnivora > Canidae > Vulpes > Vulpes lagopus. Next base: position 87,232,453 of record NC_054827.1, on the reverse strand, counting down.
CCTGGAAAACTGGGCCCCTCTCTCCTTCTCATACACACCACCTGATACTTCTGTACTGTATCTGAACTATCTGCAGTTCTTTGCTTACAGACTCAACACATCCAAGCTACTATAACTGGTGAATACTACCTATGTTCATCATATTTAACAACTCCATGAATAGAATTTGCTGTAATTAAAAATAAATGTTGGCTATTCTAGCCAAAAAATCATCCTCATGAAAAGAATATACTTAATGCGCTAAGTACTTTGCTTGCTTCTGGGCTTGTAAGAGATGGGGATGGTGGAGAAAAAGATGAGTAACAAATTTACAAAGTGTACTGAGGGAAAAAGACAAACATGATTTGAATATAGGATAATGGAACTTGAAAGAGGGGTAAGTAACTTAACCTAGGCATTTCAGAGAAAGGTGGTGATCTTGAATGGAGAGTTATCAGGTCGATAAACGTCGGAAAAACCTTTCAGGCAGAAGGAACTGTGTAAATTAAGGCACAGTGGTGTGACTTGAATGTTGGGAATTCTGACTTCTAAAGAAGAAACCAGACAAATGTAGGCTGTTCTCCAGTGTGCATCCTTGAGCGTAGAGAAGCCATTGAGGGGTTTTTAAGCAGGGGCAATACTATGATCCAACCAAAGGTCTGAATTTCAGACAGAACTTAGACTTTGGCCAACCTGAGGGAAATTATTTCTTTTGAAGGTTTTTAGGGGAGATAAAAATGTCCTGGCCGAACCGTCAGCCGGCCACTGATTAAGAGAATACACTGTTAATTGATTTGCAAACATAAAAGCCAGTAGGGAACGAGCAACGGTTGAAAACTGGGCCCTTGAAAGTGGCAGATCTGGTTTTGGCAGGGACCTTGAGCCAGCCAGCGTCCCAGGCTTTCCTGGGCCTCCGGTTCCCATCTAGAAGGTCGGCCTTGCACTTCGGCGGGCCGCCGCAGGGCTGGGAGGGTGATGAAAGCAACAGCCCTGGCGGAGCGCGTGCACCGCGGCGGGGCGGGGGTCCGCCAGGCAGCCTGGCACCGGGCGTGCAGCCGGCGGGGCCCTGGGGGGGGCGGGGTGCCGGCCGCGTTCCCCCCCGGGGCAGGCCGGGCGCGGGGAGCCGCGCGGCCGCACCTGGACGCCGTCCATTTAAGGCCCGGGCGCGCCCGCCCCCGGCGGGAACCCGAGCTGCCCGCGCGCCCGGCGGCCCAGACGCAGGCGGAGGGGAGGGCAACAGCAGGCGCGGGCGGCCGCGGCCCCGGCCCCGGCCCGGCGGAGCGCGATGGCGAGCGGCGGCGGCGCGGACGGCGCGGACCGCGACGAGGAGGCCCCCCGCGGGCCCGCGAGCCTCGAGGGGTCGGAGGGCGACGAGTCGGAGGAGGAGTCGGAGGAGGAGGAGCCGGACGCCAGGTGCGCGCGCCTCGCCGGGGCCCCGGCCCCAGCCCCAGCCCCAGCCCCAGCCCCAGGGCCTGGGGAGCCCCGCGCGCGCCCCGCCCCGCGCGCCCCGGGCAACTTGGGCCCCCGACGGCGGACCTCGCTCGGGCCCCGGGGCCGGTAGCTGTAGGAGGGCTGCGGTTCGCGGCTGCAGCTCCACTTACTGGGGAAGGGCAGCAGTTTCCATAACCCCTGTCCTTAGAGACCCTCCCTTTCCCCCCATGGCCCCAGATGCCAGCACCTCAAGGAATGTGATACATCAGGTAATACTGTATAAAAACAGGGCTCTCCGCCCTCCGCGTCCTGCCCGCCCGCCTGCAGGCCCTACAGCGACAGTAGGAGGCCCCTCCTGCCTGGGCCGGCTTCCACTCTCACACATTCTCCTTGCATATGGGGTGGTTTTTTGTTTTGTTTTGTCAGTGATGTCCTTTCCTCAACCTATTAATACCAGTAGACGGGCCCTGTGGGCGGCGGCCGTGCACTATTTCGGAGTGACCCCCCCCCCACCCTTGCTCGAAGCTACAGCTGCCTCCAGCCAAAGCCAGCGGGGCCGAAGGTGAAGTAGCCCCTAGGGTGGCACTGATGAAGGTGAGCGGTCGCTCAGTTTAGAAGTCTGGAACGTTGCTCACATACTCACCTAGTAACTGCCAAGTGGGGAGTAGTAGGCACAGCACCTGCCCTCAAGGACTTTATGGAAGAAGTCAGAGAGTAATCCGGGGAGTATGAGTCGGTGTGCTAAATAAATGAGAGGGGCAGGGAGGCCAGGCCTCGCATACTGTGGAAGCTTGGAGGAGACCGTAGATCTGTGACAGCCTTGACAAGTGGGCATGACCTCAGCTTTAAGGAGCAGGTCGGAGATGCAGAAAGGAAAAGCAAGAGAGAAGCTACCTCCGGGAAATGGAACAGAGAGTAGTGACCTCTGATTCCTGGGCAATGCTGAGAACGGGAATCTGTCAATTCCAGCCTATAAAGGTTATAAAACCTTTCCCCCTTCGTGGTGTTTAGGATCCTTGTATCTTTGCCCGACCAAAATTTACCACCTAGAGAATTTGAAAACTCATTTACTCTAAAATGTGAGCAGCTGACAGTGATTCAAAGCACCACATCAGGGTTGCATTGCCTCTTGACAAGGTCAAGATCTTCAGGTAAAGATAGGATTTGTCTGCAGTAAATTTCAGCCTGCCCTGAGTACAGATGGTAAGTAGACATCAGAGCAAGAGTCAGAATTAGTAGAGTGAGGGAAATGAGAGAATGGGGTAGGACAGACCATCACACTTTTTATTTTTTTTTATTTTTTTTTTAAATTTTTAATTTATTTATGATAGTCACAGAGAGAGAGAGAGAGGCAGAGACACAGGCGGAGGGAGAAGCAGGCTCCATGCACCGGGAGCCTGATGTGGGATTCGATCCCGGGTCTCCAGGATCGCGCCCTGGGCCAAAGGCAGGCGCCAAACCGCTGCGCCACCCAGGGATCCCCATCACACTTTTTAAATTTGGATTTGATGATATGGGTAATAAGTCAGTAAGCTTGTGAGAAAGATTTAGGAAAACAGACTGGAGTTATGGAAGGATTACTGACAACAGATTGGAAAGTTGGTTTTGGGAGGACTCAGATCAGAGAGACAGTAGCAAAGAGAAAGATGTCTAGGGATCGGACCATGGTGAGGGCCAGGGGAAAGGAGGTGGGAACCATAGCTAGAAGTAGAGCCATGTCAGTGGGCAGGACCTCCTAGGGGAACTGGGAGTCCTCCACTTTTTTGCTACCCCAAGGTGTTGTCAGAGATCAAACCATTTTGTTGTAAGTTTACAAATATAGCCTAAAGTTCCTTTTTTCTTCTGAGGCTAGAGATGAGAACTTGGAATCTTCTCTAAAAGATGGGAGGTAAGAATGCTGTCTCATCATTCTTTGCCCCTTCCTCTTGGCTCTTCCACCAAAGTTTTACAATTGTAAGAGAGCCCACTCACTCTCTGCTAGTGTTAGTGCTGAGTGTTTATGTATGGTTTCTCATTTTAAACCTTCCAAGGAACACTATGTGATGACGGTTATGTTATAGATGGGGAAACAGGCTTTATTTAATTTACTGAGGGTATAAGGCAAGTCATTGTTAAGAACCTGGAGGTGAGCCTGGGTCTGCTTCCTCCAAGCCACTGCTGGACTTTGAGCACCTCCCTAACTTTGCAGGAGACATCCTAACTGTAGGTGAAAGCGGTGCAACTCCCAACTAGCTTCTACCTTGAAAAAATTATTAAGCGTCATCTCTTTGCATCATATTGGGAGTTTTACCCTATTTTTAATGGAAAAGTTGTTTGCATTTTCTTGGAGGTTGGAACCATTCTCAGAAGTTAAATCACAAATAGATTAAAAAAATTTTTTTTAGAATTAAAAAAAAATTCATGAGAGACACACACAGAGAGAGGCAGAGACATAAAAGGAGAAGCAGGCTCCTTACAGGGAGCCCGATGTGGGACTTGATCCCTAGACCTGGGTTCATACCCTGAGCTGACGGCAGATGCTCAACCGCTGAGCCACCAAGGCATCCCAAAACTGATTTTTTTTTAAACTAAGAGGCACATAATAGTAAATAAGTGGATATGGCCTAATAGTAACAGGATGATTGATTATTGCATCTCCTTTACATGATATTACTAAGCCATTATTAAAATGCTAATTAAGATTTCTAACAATATGGGAATTATGTATATTAATATGAAAAAATGTTCATTGTATACTTTAGAATAATCTCACTGTAAAATAAAATATATATTGGAAAAAGGCTTAAAAGGTTAATAAAGTTTCATAAAAGGTTAATAAAGGTTAACATAATAAAGAATATAATAAAGGTATGGTAACCTTTATTAACCTTACAGTTAAAAAAGGTTAATAGTGGTTGTCTCTAAGTGATGGGGTAATGGTTGACTAAAATTTAAAAAAATATTTATATGTATTTTTTGTTTTTTCTATAGTGGATAGTGCATTTTATTGTCAGAAAAAATAAACTGGGGCACATGAGTGGCTCAGTGGTTGAGTGTCTGCCTTTGGCTCAGGTCATGATCCCGGGGTCCTGGGATCAAGTTCCTCATTGGGCTCCCTGCATGGAGCCTGCTTCTCCCTCTGCCTATGTCTCTGCCTCTCTCTCTGTGTCTTTCATGAATAAAATAAAATCTTTATATAAAAAAAGAAAAATAAACTTAAAAATTCAAAAGACACAACTGTAATCTGCTTGTAAACCTTTTCTTTACACTTTCAGGGATAGTATATGGAATTATCTATAGCCACCTTTCTGAATCACGGAAAAAATTCCCTTTAATTATAAAAATGCTTTTCTAGTACAGAAAAGCTTTCCATTACACATGCCAGTGCTTATACTGAATCAGAGAACTATCTTTCCGATAATATCATTTAGTGATATGAGTATGATACATGGCATGAAGAAGCTGAGTTTGAATCCTATTAGCCATTCTATCATAGGCAAATTCCCCTCTGAGCCTCAATTTTGCCATCTGTTAGATGGTAGTAATAATTCCTAATTTAAAAGGTTGTCACAGGATTAAATAAACTTATGTGAATATGTGTAAGAGTACTTCCCTTTAGTAAATTCCCAATAGGTTTTTGTTTCTTACCTCCCTTCGAATGAACCATCATTGGCAGCCAAGCTTTACCTTCTGCCTACCTTCATCAATGAGGTAAGAATGATTGTCTCAGTTTTTAATGCGAGTAATGATCCTATTTCACTTGCGCATTCCTATATTCATTCATTCCCTATATATTCATGGAATGCCTACTAATTTCCATGGACCATGCAAGGTGCCAGGGATACAAAAATTACTAAGAATCGATTCCTGTCCCAAGGTGTTCACATTCTCATTGGAGAAACAGAAAAATATAATTATGTCATGAACTGTTATAAGAGATTAAAGTAAAAAAAGGTCTGTGTGAAGTACCTCAAAGTAGGAATAAAGTCCTGGGATCCATCCTGCCTGGAAGGACTAGGGAAGATTTCATCAGGGGTCTCTGGAGCAGGGTATTCAATCGTAATGAAGTGCCTAGAGAGCAAATAATTAGTGGATATCAGAAAAGGATTTTTGTGTTGCTAAAACTTCATACAAAAGTTAGATGTAGAAAGCAGCTCTATAAAATCCACAGGATTTCAGAGCTGGGGGGAAACTTCAGAAACCTCTTTTCCCAGCTAGTTTTCTTGCAGATTCAGAAACTGAATGTCAGGGGACATTTGTTCAAAGTCACACAAATTTTTAGTGGTGGAATTAGGAACCCAGGTGCCTGAGCTCCAATCTAATGTTCATTAGTTTATTCATTCAACAGATATGTATTGAACTACTGTGTGCCAGACACTTTCTAGGCACATAGGATATAGCAGTGAACAAAAGGACAAAGTTTCTACCTCTGGGAGTGACTTCCCAGTTTGGGGAGACAAACAAACAAATAAATATATAATATGCCAGATGACAATAAGTGATATGAGGACAAATACAGCAGGATCAGGGTTATGCTGTTTTGGAGAAGTTGATGAAGAAGGCCTCTCTGATAAGGTGACATATGAGCAGAGAATGAAGGAGTGAATGTTCTAGGAGAAGGGAGGCAGGAATATGTGTGGCTTGTTTGAGGACACAAGATCAGCTTGCTGGTACAGAGTAGATAAGGGGGAGAGCGTTGGGAGATGAATCTAGAAGGTAGGTGGGTTGCAGATTGGGTAGGGCTTTATAGGCCATTGTAAAGACTTCACATTTTATTCTGATTAAAACAGGAAGTGGTATGTGGTCCACATATCACTCAAGGTTTAAAACAAACAAGAAAAACATGGTGATTGCACTATTTCACTAAATAGTAAGGGCCTATACATTCATTAGTCATATTTATTGAACACAGACTGGTGCCAACCACGGTGCTACATGTTCCAAAGGTATGGTCTATGCGGAGGGAAATATGTAAATAGGCGCTCATTATTTTTGCATTTTTCTGACTGGAGACCAGTGAAGCCTGACTCTTTTAAGTCTTTCTGACAGATCACTTAGACAATTTTTCAGTATTTTTGCTTTGGAACATTTTCTGTTGTTCAATTTTAATTTCTCTGTTTAAGCACAGAGGGTTTTTGCCACAGCAGTACCCACGACTTAAAAATCATCTTAAATTGCAGTTCGCCAGTGCCTGTATAAAATAGGTCTGTCCAAGCTGATAGGATTGAAATGGTTAGCGACATGTGCATTTAACTAATCATTGTAAGAAACAAAACTTCTGGAAGGTGAAGGGAGTTGGTAAGGGGTTTTTGTTATTAGTACAGAGCACTCTGTTTCCATATATCTATTTATATGCTGTCTCTCACTGCTGTGCTTACCCAGGTGTTTTGACAAGTGTGTTATTTGAGCCAGCCCTCTTTTGAGGTCACTGGAAAGAGCTGAGATGGGAGGGGTGACTGCTCAGGATGCCAGAGACTGAGGGAGAGCCAGAAACTGAAGAGCTATTTAAATGTTGGCTGCATGGGTATTACATGCCCTTGGATAGAGTTTGACTGATATAGGTAATACAGCAAGAGTTGGATTTTTTTTTTAAACAACGTACCTATTAATGTGTGGGATATATTGACTACAGAATTTTGCAAAAAGAAATGTGTCTTGTATTTCCTGTATATTCTGAACCTAGGTTTAATGAAGACTCAATTCAGACAATTTAACCAAACTCCTCTTCTACCAAGAAAACTTAGAGAACCAGGTATAAGAGACTGGATGTGGTTTGTACCTGAAAGAGTAATTTTTGGCTTAGTCCAGCATTATCCAATAGAAATGTAATAATGTGAGCCACATATGTAATTTAAAATTTCCTAATAGCCACATTAAAAGAAGTAAAAAGATACAGGTGAAATTAATTTTAATATTTTATTTTCTTTAACCCAAAGTATTATCATTTCAATATGTAATCAACATAAAAATATTAATGGGATTTTTTAAAATGTTTTTATGCTAAGTCTTTGAAATTTGATGGGTATTTTACTGTTCAGTGTGTCTTGATTCCTCCGTTGCAGATACATTTCAAAAGCCACATGTGGCTAGTGGCTACTGTATTATTAGACAATGCAAGCCTGAAAATACCTAGTCATCCATTAGCTTCACTGGAATCCATAGAACTGCTCCCGAAGTTGTTTATGCCAGGCCATGTGCTAGGCTCCAGGAGCATAAAGGTGACTGGGTGACACAGTTGCTTCTCCCAAGGAGCTCAGTCTGGCACAGGGAAGCAGTTAGTTTCAACATAATGTCATAAGCACTACACTAAGGATTTTAACAAAGGAGTAAAGATATAAATTCTTCTTTTTAAAAAAGATTTTACTTACTCATTTGAGAGAGAGCAAGCATGAGTGGTGGGGAGGCAGAGGGAGAAGCAGACTCCCCGCTGAGCAGGGAGCCTGGTGTGGTGCTCAGTCCCAGGACCCCGGGATCATGACCTGAGCCAAAGCACACACTTAGCTGACTGAGCCACCCAGGTGCCCAAGACATAAATTCTTCTTAAACTTAGATCTAGAAAGGTTTTACGGAGGTAATACAGCAGCTGGGCAGAAAGATATTTCAGGCACAGTATGTAGTTAGCTCCTTGTTCCAGCTCTTGTGCTGCTAATTGCCGGTCTGTCTAAGCTGTCTTTTTCTCCTCTAGAAGCACTCAACATTGCCAGGACTGAGAATATTTGTCCAATGAATAAGTGAATGGCATGAATAACTGAATAAATGAATAAGCAAGTGAATGTCAAATCATCCAGACTCCTGGAGATGCATTTGCTCCTGAGAAGCAAATTTAGTTGGGATGTTGAGCCTGTTAGATTAGGGAGATTTGGGGTGCTATTCATTTACCAGGAATTGACAATGTCCAGTGACTCTGGAAACACAGTAGTTCGGAGGGGACAGTGATAAGTACTGAGGGATTGTTCAATTAGGATGTCTGCGGTCATCATTCCCACCTTCTGTGACTTGTTGGAAAGCCTCCTCTAGACTGACCCTTGAGCCAGATCATAGATGGGAGGATCAGAATAGGCTTTGCTTTTTTGTCCAGGGAAAAGTCCTCTATTAAGGCAACTGGAGTGTATATTCAGTTCCAAAATTCCACATCCTAATCTAATAAAGTCCAAGATATGCGGTAAGATTAATTGATGCTACGGTCATCTACCAAACCGAATGCTCAAAACCTTCTTTTGGAGCCATTAATATGTCGGGGTTTTTTTGTTTGTTTGTTTGTTTGTTTTGATTATGCTTCCTTTTAAAAAAATTCACATGCTAAACAAATTTACATTCACCACAAATTTCTTCTTAATGGCTGATTTCACTAGGGCACTTAAAATTGTTGATTTTTAAAATAAAATTAATTTCCTTCTGCTTTAACTTTGTTAAATTAACATTTGCTAAGTGGAGCATAGGGTGCCAGATAGTGATCCATAGGTTGACAAAAGACCACAAGAGAAACCACCATAGAGCACTTTATTACTCACAAGTCCTAGAGGAAGTACAGGACATGCCACTGGGGGCCACACCGGGAGGTCAAGGCAGAGTGTGAACAGAGAGGACATCAAGACCTGGGACACAAGCCTTTATTAGGGTCCATGAGTGGAGGACTTTGGGGGTTCCTGGGCTAAAGCTAGATAATCAATTCAAACTAAAGTGAGTGGAGTGAGTGAAGTTTTGGTAAGCTCCATGGGGGTCTTATCTAAGACACAACGGAGAGGCATTGAGGGCGGGGGAGATGATTGACCACAAGAACTGTTAGGGAAGTTATGTCAGGAACTTCTAATGGCATGTGACTCTTCAGACTGTTACCCAGGGCATGTGCTAGCATGAGGGAGGCTGGTGTCAGTGTAAGGCTCCTGCAGGTCACTTAGCCAAGCAAAAGGGATGCCGAGGCAGCAATGCCTTAGGAGAAGCTCATGACACCTTCAACTTCAGAGATGTATCTACTATAACAAAAGAGGCTCACTCATTCAACACATATATATTGGGGACCCACACAGAGTGAGTGAACAAAACAGAATTCCTAATCTTTAGAGTTTAGTTTCTGGGGAGGGCAGAAAGTAAACAAATAATCTCACCTGTAATTAGTTGAAGTGAATTCATTGGTAAAATGAATTGGGCCTGGGGGACTGAGGTGGGGAGTCTAGTAGGACCCCAGCCCATCAAATGTCAGTCCCTGAAGCTTCCTTGCTCATTTCCCTGTGAGTTTTGTCTCATTTTCTGGGTCCATCTGATTAGCCTTTCTCTGCCTGCAGAAAAAGGTTTCGCTGTCCTGCGGTCCAAGTCTGGCAGGAAAGCCTGGCTGCTGATGGCACTTATCCTGGAAGGGGCCTTAGCATCATTCCCCTGACTTCTGTTTCTGATGAGTGAACAGAGATCCAGAGAAAGGAAGAGAAACCAATATTTACTCAAAGAATAGCGAGCCTATTCCTTGCACTGTCACTTGTTATTTTGAGTTATTTTTCACAATAACTCTGTGATATAGGCATTGTTTTCATCTCTGTTTTATGGAAGAGAAAAGAGAGGCTTAGCAATACTGAGTAATTTATCTAATGTCAGACAGCTGGAAAGTGCACTGGGCTTCTAACCCTAGTCTAATAACAGTCAGTGCTAGAACTCTCATGAGTTCAGTGCTGACCTCAACAGTATACACACATCTGGTCTTTATTAGCCAATTTTTCTTTCTTGAGTGTGAAAGTACTTTAAAAAATAATTATTTCACTTTGCTTCTAATTTTAAAAGCAAAGCAGAGAAGACCCAGAGAATCTACGTAGTAGCTAATCCTGACCAGCACCTTAGCATATTGGGTTTCCTTGTGTGTAATAAGGAGAGTAGATCTTACATTTAAAAATAGATGTTAGGCAATCTTGTGTGATTGCGTTTTCATAAGGTCAAACACAGCAACACCAAAATAACTTCTCTGCGTGCTCTGTGGGATCATATGATAAATGTTCAATAGGTATTTACTATAATATCTATAAAATTCAGATCCTTTGTTTAAAAGAATTTGTATTGGATTTAGCATGGTACACTTTGGAATTTTCATATCTAGTGTTTGTTTTCAAGAAAGAATGAGGAGAAGAGTGAGACCATTGTGGTCTTTGTCTCCTCTTAGAGTTTTTGGATCTATAAGAAAAGCTTTTATTTTATTTTATTTTTTTTATTTTTATTTTTTTTAAATTTTATTTATTTATGATAGTCATACAGAGAGAAAGAGAGTGGCAGAGACACAGGCAGAGGGAGAAGCAGGCTCCATGCGCCGGGAGCCTGATGTGGGATTCGATCCCGGGTCTCCAGGATCGCGCCCTGGGCCAAAGGCAGGCGCCAAACCGCTGCGCCACCCAGGGATCCCTTTCATTTTTATTTTTTTTTTTATTTTTATTTTTTTTAAATTTTATTTATTTATGATAGTCATACAGAGAGAAAGAGAGTGGCAGAGACACAGGCAGAGGGAGAATTTTTAAATTTTATTTATTTATGATAGTCATACAGAGAGAAAGGAAAAGCTTTAATAAATCCTCTCCTCATCCAGCACCATTTTGGGCTTAAACCAGGTTTATAATGCAAAAACACCTGATAGGATTGGAAAGACCTGGATTATCATCCTGAACTCTGCCATTTATCTGCCTTGTGACTTGGTGCAAGACACTTAACCCCTGTGTGCTAAGTGCTGCATAGGGTTTCCAGGCCCTATCTGGCCTGCTTGCCCCTTGCAGCTCATCTCACCCCATTCTGCTATGTCCACTACATTCTGGCCCTGCTGGCTTCTTTCAGAACCTGCATCATGCTCAGCCTGTTCCTGCATCCATGTCCTTGGCTTGCTGTTTTCTCTCCCTGGTGCTTCTTCCCCAGGTCTACTCTGCAGGTGTCAGTACAAATGTCACTTCTTAAAGAGACTTTCCTCAACCACTCTGCCCCTCAGGCTCTCTTCTTTCACTCACATTATTCAGTGTTTCAGATTGCTCTTCAGAGCACTTATCAGTGTCTGAAATGGTGGGGGGTTTTATTTGTTTATTCATGGTTTATTACCACCACTAGAGTGGAAACTCCCTGAGGGCGGGGGCCTTGCTTCGATTCTGTGCTGCATCTCTAGTGGCTACAACACAGGGGCTGGCACACAGTAGGTACTTCAGAATGGTTGTCGAATGAACAAGTGGTTAGCACTCACCCCAAAACATGTTATCCCAGGGCCTCAGATCAACACTCATACTGTCATAGTCTTAAATAAAAAATCATTTTGTTCCTGGGTGCCAAGACAAGAGCACAGAGAAGGAGAGGTCACGAGTGGTCTTTGAATTTGGCAAAATGCAGGCCAAAGGGAGAAATTAAGGACAGAAATGCTAACGCCTTTGAGAGGGTTAAAAATTGAAACCTATCAGCATCTGTTTTAGATTGGATTCCCTTTTGAACAAAATCCCTTCAAACATAGGACCTAAGACACTCTCCTGGGAGAAAGGGGCATCAGAAAGGGGGGAGTAGGTGCTTAGGAGTGAGAGGATACCAACAGCCCACTGGAGCTCAGCTGTTCCTCCTCTGTTCTGCTCAGAGGAGTGAGCAAAGGATATTACCTTGAACGCTGCAGAAAACAGCTTTTTCTGAGCTCTCGGCCTCACATCACTCATAACTCTGGGAGGGAGGGATATTCTTATTTACTCAGAGAATCCAGGATACAAAGGAAGGGTGAGGAGAAAGCATATATAAAGTTGGCAGTGTTGAGATTTGAACTAAGATTGCCTGGTAACGAAATGTGTAGTTAAATCAGTGGGTAGAATTAGGACTCCTACTCCATTTATGTACTCCACCCTTTGCAGGAAAATCCCTGGATACCAACCCAGGTTGACAGGAGATGCAGGGTCACACAGCCTCTGTAGCTGTAGGACCAAGGTAGAGAGAGGATGGCCAATGGCAGAAAATCAGGGCCTTAGCATCTGAATAACTTGCAAGAATCAAAGGCCTACTTAATCACAGAGTAGAATGACAAGAAATGGCAACCATCTCTCGAGTTTTTCTTTCCATTTCTCTCTGCTCCAGTTCTTTCCTGCTGCTCCAACTCCCAGAGTTTCCACCTATCAATCCCACAAGTTCCATTGAACTAAGTTTGCATAGCTTAAGAGTCGAGAATCACAAATTCAGAAACCCAGGCTTTAGTAACAACACTGCCTCTGAACAGCTTCCCATTTGCCAGTGAAGTCTTATGTAAGTGATTTTTTTCTGGGTGAAGGGAGCTGCGTTGGGTTCCAGAATCTGCATCCATCGGGTTTTGCGTTGTAATAGCAGCTAACTGTGATCAATTTACACACAAAATGACTATTCCCAAGATATTGGTAGTTCCAAGAATCATGAGAAGTGTGGAAAAGAGGGTTTAGGTAGCCAGTAACAACCATTAAAACCTTGCCTCAAAACTGGTCTGGTGAACTGTACAACTCAATTATAAAAAGACAAACCAATATTAAAAAGCAAAGGATCTGAATAGACAGTCTGTCAAAGAGACAAATGTCCAGTGAGCACATGAAAAAATTGTTCAATATCATTAGCCACTGGGGAAATGCAAATCAAACCCACAAGTTACCATTTCACAGCTACTAAGGTGACTCTAACCAAAAAAGACAATAGTAAGTTTCGGTGAAGATGGAGAAAAATCAGAACCCTCATACACCACTGGTAGGAATGTAAAACAGTTACAACTGCTTTGGAAAACAATCTGGTAGTTTCTATAGCAGTTAAACATAGAGTTACCATATGACCCAGCAGTTCCACTCCTAGGTATATACCCAAGAGAAGTGAACAGATCTGTCCACATAAATGCTTGTTCACAAGTGTTCATAGTAGTGTATTCATTATAGCCAAAAAGTGGAAATGACTGAAATGTCCACCAACTAATGAATGGATAAAGAAAATATGATATATTCATACATGGGATATTATTTGGCCATAAAAAGAAGTGAAGTAATGATTCATGCTGTATCACGGATGAACCCTGAAGAGAATACACTTAGAGAAAGAAGATCAACATTTTGTATGTTGTATGTTTCCACATTTTTGAAGTGTCCAGAAGAGGCAAATTTGAGAGATGGAAAGTTGGTTAGTGGTTGCCTAGAACTGCAAGGTAGATGAAGAGAGAATTGGAGAATGATGCTTAAGGAGCATAGGGTGCATTTTGGGGATGATGAGAATGTTCTAAAATTGACTATGGTGATGGTTGCTCAACTCTGTGAATATACTAATGAATTGTACACTTTTAAGTAGATGAGTTGTATGGTTTGTGAATTATATCTCAATAAAACTGTGTTTCAGAAAAAGTTCTTGGGTAAGGAAATGGCTGCCACTGCTACTGGGCACTAGTGTCACTATCTGTACTGTTGCCACTCCCATACCAGCAAGTCAGGATTGCACTGCAGCCTCTGCTACCCTCAGAATGACGATCTCTCCCGTCTAGTTCCTTCATCAGTGGCTCTCAAGTCACTCTGGAATGGCTGTGAAGATCATCACGGCGAGAATAGCTAGCATTGCCTCCTCTAGGCCCCACAGGATGGAGGATTCACCAAATGGAAAGAGAGGTCACATGTCTACTGGAACAGCAGGAGGCACTGCACTAGGCTTTCCTCAGGTTTGTTACCTGATCCTCAAGATGTTCAATACATGGTGCAGTAGATTTTGCTTTTTCTATGGATATATAGCACTTTATTTAAACAGTGGAACAAATCAACTAGTTAATATTTCCATAAAGAATTTAATTGGAAATACAGAGCAATGACCAAATACAGCCATATGAAGTGGAAGTACCTTTTCCCATTAAATATCACCTGAACTTAACTATCACTGTTTATTCTAGCTTTGACTTTCCATTTTATAATAAAAACAAACAAGTCTTTAATTTAGGCCTCAACATGCCCTGTCTTGCACATTTTGGTATCTCTGCTTTGAGGTTTCAGAGCTCTTCTGAAATCTCTTAACTATCTATTTGCCATTATTAGAAAGTTAATTGCCTTTTAATTCTTTTAGTCCTATATACATAGGTCAGTGCTCCTTTGGAGATTTATGCTCCAACTCACAAGTGGGCTACTATGACCCTGGTCAAGAGGTGAAGTGAGACTCAAGTAGTATCAGATTGCCTTTTCTGGTAACTTGGAAATGGAGACACACATTATATTTAGATAGTTTTAGAAACAAAAGGTTTTGGGGACAGGTCTCAACTTTTTGGAGATCTATTCCTCTTTGTTTTGATCTTTTCAATGATGTTTTGGATCAAATACTGGTTTTTCTTTTTTTTTTTTTTGGTTTTTATTTTCTTTAAAAAATTATTAGTTAATTTTTATATTAGTAAAAAAAAATTCTAAATTTACTTATGTAAACTGTCCAAGAAGAACATTAGCTAAAATTGCTGAATATAACTTGATCTCTCAGTTAGCACCCAGAAAAAAAATGCTATTTAAAGCTAAATAAAGCCTATCTGTCAAGGCAGGGAGCCCAGAATATAGAAGATGGGTGGAGAGGAGATTCCATATAGATGGGAAGGATAAAACTTGGAATGTAGGATCACTCAAGTGAGTTTCTAAAACCGTAAAACAATCCACCCAAAATAGAGCACATACAAGGAATGCCTCTGTCCCAGAATCCTTCAAGCATGTATTATTGTCTACACAGGGTGAGAGAGTGAAAGCCATTTGAATCTATCCTGTAACTCGGGAAGGTGCCTGTCCTTCATCAATGCAGCTCATGCCATCCCCCAGAGGTGAGGTTGTATTGCTTTTCCCACTCCTTTCTCTTTGTTCTCTGGTTAAAAGAGGTTGAAACAGGGAGAAGCAATACGTTTCCAGAAAGCCAGGATTCTGGTTTTGTTTTTTATTTGTCTCTTAATCTCCCTGGGAAATAATTCTTTGTTTCAAAGAAAAAGACTACAGCAATTGTGTAGACTTTGGGACTGAAGGTGTCATCTGGTGGCAGCCCTGTTGAGCCATGTGCAAGAGAAACTGAGGAAGCTATGCTAAAGGAGAGACAGAGACAGAAGATTCCTGATGGTTTTACTGTTTCCTCTTCCCTGTGAGGCCTAGATACGTCTGCCCCTGGATTCCATGAGAAATCTCTATTCCCTTAAGATAAGTGCCCCTCTCGTCCCTATTTAAGCTAGCTTGAGGGCATTCGTTCTTAGCACTGAGTGCTTTAATCATTTCTATCAGCCATTTTTTTCTCATATAGACCTTGGCTACACATGTGCCCTTCTTCAGGGCTAGCCAAAAGAACTCCCTTAAGGTGGAGTCATGTCCCACATTTCCCAAAATACTTTTCTCCCCCAATCAGGAACCTTTTGGACATCAGTAGCTACAGTGTTGAAACCCAAAGCTGCCACTCAACCTTCATCACCGCAACTTACTACCAGCAAAATTTTAAAAGCCTGCTTCAGATCTGGAGCAACTCATCCTTCCCATCCACATGCCTCCCTTTTGGAAATATTTTAAACTCTATTGAACTTAGAGTTATGGACCTGAAGAGAGTTTTATAATGACCTAGCACCAACTTTAGCAGATACCATCCAGGTACTGCTAGCAAAATTTGTGGTCAATCTCGGTTTGACCTCAAGATTCCAGGCTTGCTTGGAATCTCTCCTGGAGTTGTTAAAGCCTTAGCACTCGAGTTCTCCAGAATATACTGG
The DNA here is from genome assembly GCF_018345385.1 of Vulpes lagopus. NCBI lineage: Eukaryota > Metazoa > Chordata > Mammalia > Carnivora > Canidae > Vulpes > Vulpes lagopus. Next base: position 87,216,387 of record NC_054827.1, on the reverse strand, counting down.
TGATAGCTGCGTGACCTCTTTGAGCCTCAGACTCTGAAAGATGTGGGTGTCTGTGGGAGTAGATGAAACTATGAACGCACCAGGATATCATGTGCTCCTGGAACAGAGGGGAGTGTGAATAGGTGTCAGTTCCCCTCCCCTTCCTTCAGTATCATCTGTCAGGACCTCCTGACTTGAGCAGTGTTATGGACCCTTGCTGCCAGCTAACAATGCTGCTCTCCCCCGACCACTCACCCACACCTGCATTGGAGTGTACTCTCAGATGCACAAATAACTCTTCTTGATTGGTGCTTTGTTTTACTTTTGAGTTAAAACTGGGAGTGAATGTCAGTTTGGACTGTACCAATCTCACTAGTGTCTTCCTCTCATTTCCTCGATCGAGTGGTCAGAAAAGGTCAAACCTTTCTTGTTAGAAATGTATTTAATACATCTCAGGGTCACGTTAAAATACACTAGTCCTAAAGCTCCACGACACTAACCGTGAGCTTTGAGCCGGAACAGGGTCAGGGATGCTGTACCTGTGATGTACAGTAGAATAGCTCTCAGCACAGTTTGGTGAAGGGCTTTTCTCTGAATTCGGATTTCAACATGATTGTGGCATTCTGGCACTAAAAAGGATTTCATTCTTTCTCTTTTGTTTAGGGACCGTGTGTAATTTGTTGGAACACACAGTACACACTCCTAGATGTTGACTGGGAGAATGAGTAACGATTGAGCGATACAGAGAACAATAACCAGAAAACTCACCAATTTTACTTGGCTACACATTCCAGAGGTGATTATTGTTAGAGAGATGCCTTCTGTCGTAATTAATTATGGTTATGAGTAAATCAAAGTGGATTTGTAGATCCTCAGGTCTGGGCTTTACGAGGTTAATTCATCATTGGAAAGGAAAAGGCAGAGAACAAACATCTGGAACACTTACTTTGCCAAGGATTGTACGCAGTATCTTACACGTATCATCACAACACAGCTGCCTTAGGAAGTACACACTAGTCTCCCTGTTAACGGATGATGACCTTCAAGCTCAGGAAAGGCAGGGGAAGTAATTTGGTCAAACTCACACGGCCAGCCAGTGGTGAAGCCAGGATTGATTGATTGATTGATTGATTGATTTTTGAAGCCAGGATTTAAATGCAGATTTCTCTGAGGTAAAAAAAAAAAATTATTTCCACCATTACCCCATCTGTCTCTACCCCATAGGCTCAGTGCTGTGGTATATACTAAGGTGAGGAGACAATGGTTTCTGTTGGAAGAAACCTAAGGTCAGATAGAAGACACATGGTGAGTACTAATTGTAATAATGCAAAATAGCAGTAAATAGAGACTGTGGTGAAATTATCAGAGAAACACTCAGTGAGCAGAGAATCCCAGTAAATCTCAAGTACTGTATTTCATCTGAGAGAGGGAGCTCATTAACAACTAGCCTAGTCACATTTTGATTTTCTAAAAACAACTCTCAAGACAGGGCTCACATGGTACCCAGGGTTGATAAAAGTGTGGGTAAGGGTGGAAGGTTCTTGCACAGGCGACTGATAGGAACGCACACTGATAAACCTTGTGTACTTAGCCAAAATCAAGAGTCGGCCACTTAACTGACCAAGCCACCCAGGCACTCCAAAAAGCATATAAACGTTAAGCTTTTCTAGTTTTTTTATTGTTTTTAGATTTTATTTATTTGAGAGAGAGAGAGAGAGTAAGCATGAGGGGAGAGGAGAGGGACAGAGGGAGCAGGAGAAGCAGACTCCCAGCTGAGCTGGGAGCCCAATGTGGGGCCCTACACCAGGACTCTAGGATCATGACCTGAGCTGAAGGCAGACACCTAACTGAGCCACCCAGGAGCCCCTGTTCAGAATTATTTTTAAATTTAAAAAGTGAACTCCAAAACATACCATTTGTGTAAAAAAAAGTTTTAAAAAAATGTCAGGATAGAACAAGAATGAAGAAATACACCAGTATATTAAAAGTAGTCATCTCTGAGTACTGGGATTACTGATTAATTTTCTTCTGTGCTTTTCTGCTTCCCCATATTTTCCACAGTAAAATTCGTAACCTGCAATTAAGAAGAATTCTTCCTTTTAAAGACAGAACATCAAAATATTGATTTTTGGGGTGCCTGAGTGGCTTCATCCGTTAAGTGGCCAACTCTTGATTTCAGCTTAGGTCATGATCTCAGGGTCCTGGGATTGGGTCCCACGTCTCAGTGGGGAATCTGCTGCCTCTCACTCTGTCCTTCCCCTGCTTCTCTCTCATTCAGATAAATAAGTCTTTAAAAAAAAATCTTGACTTTTCACCTGAATTCAAATGAAGAATAGGAGAAAAGTATTAGCAAGTGTTGCTTTTATTATGCTTTTTAAAGCATCATACTAGATCTTATAAATTTTTTTCCTGGATTTTTCTTTTTCCCTTCTGGGTGATGAATAAGAGAATGTTAGGTGAACTTCACCTTAATTTTTAGAACTGCTAAAGATGTCTAAGTGCTTTAAAGTCTTATAGAAATGATTTGGGGGATACATAGTTTTACATTAATCCTATTTATACCAACATGGTCCCCCATAAAGGCAAATTGAACTATTGAATTTATTTTTGCTGTCTTCCAATTTTGAGATTTTATAGTCAGAAACAAAAAGACTAGAGCAAGCTACTGTCAAATTATTCCTAGTGTATTAATGGGAATTTTATTTAATCTCTTTGTTTCTTTTTTTCTCTGGAATTCAAGAGACTTCCTTTTATAATGTTGCTTTTACTGTCTGCATTATGTTGTAGATAAAATGTTGTTTTTCTAGCAATGGTGTTTAGACCTGATGAGGGGACCATTAGCTAGGTAGAGGGTGGCCTCATTGTGCGTGCAGCCAGTGGTATTTCTGTGAAGTTCATCCAGACAGGCCCAGGAGAGCCAATCCCCTGTCCCCTAAGCCTCTTTGCTGATACAGGTAGAAAGTCCTCTATCTGGAATCCTCCTGGCCAGGAAGTTTCTCACCCATCCCTGTTCAGCTCAGAAGCACCTGTTGGAGTGAGGTCTTGATGTTTTTTTTTTTTTTTTCCTTTAAAAAAATGACAGAGAAGAAAAATGTTGCCATATACTATACTAGGCATGTGGACAAATCCTCATTTCATAGGGGAGAATGGGAGTTAATAGAGGAGCTGGGTTTTCTCTTTCAATGTATTTTTGTTATTTTCAAGGCCACAACATAAGGGCTCTTTTCTTTGTTGTAAACCTAAGAAAAATTACTAGAGGGTCACTAAAGAAATGAGGAAAACCAATTAAATTTTTCCTACTTTTTAGAACAATTAGTCCTCATCCTCCATGCTTTTATGGAGTTACAATTGTAGAAAAAAAAATCAGTGGAACAGCAAGGGAGAAGTCTATCCTGACTCACTGTTTTATTTTAAAAAGATCCCAGCCTGACACATTCTCTTCAGATGAAGTGCTCTGTCTCTTGGTAACCACCCCTCAACCTGCATAGGAATTTGACAGCAGTGGCTGGTGGGGCACAGTTTCTGTTCTGCACTAATACTCAGTAGCTGTTGAAGAATTCCAGTGCTAAAGAGCTAAGGCCGTGTTTAACTCCTCAGCCGGGAATCCCAGAACACAAATGTTCTTATCCTCCACAGTTTTTCATTTACATGCTCAGCCAAGGTTAATGTTGCCTCTGGTTGATTGTTTTTTACCCTCATTCTTGGGTGTGCCTATATTAGTGGTATCTCTCTGCCACGTAATTCTGAAGATACTTTTGCTTTATGGTCCAAGTCCTGTTAGCATCTGGTGGAAAGAGGCCAGGGGGACTACTAACATTCTTAGCACACAAGACAGCCCCTCACCACCATAGCAGAGAATTTATGTAGCCCCAAATGTCAATAGTGCCACCGTTGAGGAGCTCCCAAGGTCACAAATAATTGATTTCTCCAGGTTTTCCTCTGAAGCAGTCACTAAACTGTGGACCAACCCTGTCACACCATAGTTCATTTATTTTGATTCTCTAGACTTGACACCTTTCTGCCCTTAATTTCCTCTAATAGTGAAGAATTTGGTGGATGAGTTTTTATAGTAGTCTGAATCTGGTGGATTCAGACATTTTTCTACAGTTTACTTAATTGAATCTCAGCCCTCAACTCTAGGCCAGGACCTGAATAGCTAAGATACCCCCTAAGTATTTTTTATGATGATGATGATGATGATGATGATGATGATGATGTGTGTGAGAGAGAGACTGTATATAGGGCTCAATTCCATGACTCCAAGATTACCACATGAGCTGAAATCAAGAGTCGGAGACTAATCAACTGAGCTACCCAGGCATCTCCTCCTCCTTAAATATTTATAAATTGATTGCTCATTTCAAAACCCAAACTACTCTTTTTAACTCTGGGGAGATAAATGGCTCCTATAATTCCAGAGTCCTGATGGGTCATATAACACCTTTACCCACTGCTAGGTAGACATTTCCTACTTGAAATAAGTGGAGAAGTTTATGCATGTGACCCATGTAATATTTTGGTTGGAGAGGGGTGGGAGTCAGCAAGAAGAAAGATGGTCACTATTTTGAAACATTGTACTTGCAGATGAATCACTTCTTCATCAACTCCTGGTTGAAAGGTCAAGCACATGTCTCAGGTACTCAGTGACCTACGTTACCTCAATGTGTAGCTCATCACTAACTAATTATCAGGACTGTCTAAAGCCCTGAATGATGGATATTTTCTAATCTGCTTGGAGGTTGCAGTGGCATTTTAAAGCATCTAAATAATACTAACATATATGCCACTGAGTCTTTCAATTTTCAAAATTAGAGTTTTGCACACTCAGACAGACCCTATGGTTTCACACTTCCCTCCTTTTGTACTTGTTGCTTTTTCTTGAATTGTCCTCAACCATCCCTAACCTGGTCCTCCTGGGAAATTCATTTTTATTTTGCAAAGCCTTGTATCATCAGCCTTTTATATTCTCTGATTATATCCCAGACCCCTAGTCACACTTATATTTGCACAGCCTACCTCAGTCTACTCCAAAGTTAAAAAATTTCCTTCTCTGTACATCCACATCTGATACCTTTTGCATACTCTTTCTGTTATCACCTGTATCAACTGTATTTTAATGATCTCTTTGTCGATATATCAACATGCTAGAGTTCATGTTCCTAGAAGGCACTGTGCTTTTCTCAAGGTATTCCCATTACTTCCCGCATTATGAGTACTTGTTAGAATTAATTAATTAATTAATTAATTAATTAATTAATTTTAAAGATTTTATGTATTTGACAGAGGGGGTGAGCCAGAGAGCACAAGCATGGTGAGCGGCAGAGGGGAACCCAATGTGGGGCTGGATCCCAGGACCCAGGAATCATGACGAGCTGAAGACAGATGCTTAACAGACTGAGCCAGCCAGGAGCCCCACTTGTTAGAATTTAAAAACAGAATTCCTATTATTTATTTTGCCAGGCCCAGTTTTGTTTTGTTTTGTTTTTTTCTTTGCAAAATATTATCATGTGACTTGGTTAGCTCTAATTATGGGACTGAAATGGGGCTTGTGGTAGTTAAGGGAAGATTATCAACATTAGATTAATGTTTTATGAAAATGTTTTCCTTTACTTGCATAGTCAAAATTAAAATTATATACATATATTTAACACAAAAGAAGTATTTTCTAGGCCAAGTTGTATAGATATTTAATGTTGGAGTGAGATATTTCACGCCTGAGATATAGTTAGGTTTGGTATTAGAGAAGAGAACAAAGCAAATCTCAATGACTTATCATAATAAAAGTTTCTGTTGAGCTTGCTTAAACTCTCCTCCAAGTAGTGACTCAGGGACTGAGGCATCTTACCTGTTGCAGCTTTGCCCTTTTCATTATGCGGCATTTAAAGATGACATCCTTCAAACGGTGCATGAGAAAAAATACAGAGGGTCACATATTGGAGGTTTTAATGATCCCTACCTAGGAATGGCAAATGTAACTAGTGTTCACTTTCCATTGGCTAGAACTCTGTTACTTGGCTGCTGTCTGGCCACACCCAACTCAAGGGAGGCTGGGAAATATAGACTATCTGTAAGCCCGGAGAGAAGAGAAACAAGCTTGGTGATAAGCTAACCATCTCTAATAGTGAGCAAAGAAACAACTCTCTATATGCAAAATAGAAAATGGAATCTATTAGAAGAACTTTGAAAAGCTCACAGAACAAATGGTAGACTGAGGAACTGAGCAAGAACCAGGGGAATAGTAGGTGGAGTTCAGGGAACAAGAAAATCTGGTTGTCTGGCCTGGGTGCCGTGGATTTTCAGACTCCCAGTGATGCTTCTTAAGATTCAAATTCCTGATTGGGGAAGGGCAGAGTGGAAATGGGCCAGCAAGCTTAGCCTGAGTACCTACCCATCTTTGAGTGGCTGAAGATGGCAGTGGCTTACTGTCCCATTCAGAGTGAAGTCTAAGTATTTCCCATGGCTTCAATGCCCAGGTGAACTGGGTCTCAGCTACCCTCTGGCCTTACCTCCTGTTTTCTCCTATCTAGCCCTGTTCCATCATACTCATATCTTTGCTGCGTGTGCCAACATCTGAGTGATGTTACTATTGTTTTCTCTGCTCTTTCTGCTAGTATTTGTATGCTTAGTCCCTCACTCTTTCCAAATCTCTGCTCAAATGTCTCTTTAAAACTTAGAGGTCTTCATTGATCACCCTGTACAGTATAGCACCCCAAACCATTGCCCTTAATCCCACTTATTCTGTTTTATTTTATTCATAGCACTAAATGCTACCAAACATTTGTACGTTTGCTTTGTTTTTCCTCTGCCTTCCTCTCTACTAGAATTTAAGCAACATGAGAGCAGGAACTTTGTCTTGTTTACATGAAAAAAAATACAGATACTGGGGCACCTGGGTGGTTCAATTGATTAAGTGTCCAACTCTTGATTTCTGCTCAGGTCATGATCTCAGTGTCGTTAGATCAAGCCCCATGTTAGGCTCTCAGCTCAGTTTGGAGTCTGCTTGTTGCCTTTCCTTCTGCTCCTTCCCCTGCTCTCTCTCTCTCTCTCTCTCATAAATAAAAATAAAATCTTTAAAAAAAAAACCCCAAAACCCCACAAACAACAACAACAACAACAACAACAACAACAACAACAACAAAAACCAGACACTGGGTGAGTGTCAGAGCAAGCAGTAGAATCCAGGCTTCCTTCTTCCTGTCAGCAGATCACTGTAGGACCAGCCTGAGTTGGCATGCCCTGAGAATAAAGTAGCCTGGGCCTTTCAAGAATACCAATTTTTATCTGTACAACCTGACTCAAATTGTCAACCCTTATTCTTTCCAGCTCATGAACATTTTTGCCATGGATATAATATTATTTATCACTGACCATGGGTAATGCACTGTTAATGTTGGTCTATGTTGCTTATAATGTATCATGTCAATGATTATAGTTCTGGAGTTATGAAAATCAGTGCATATAAAGTTGTTCACAGGTCTATGTGCTTGTGAAAGAAACTCACATGAGAACAGGGCATCACTGAATTCTAACTGACATTTCTCTTGGTCTGATTAGTCCACATATCAGTTTATGGTGGATACTCACAAGCACGTAGGTTAGTTATCATATCTCTTCTTGCTGTCAAGTGATGATGTCCTTTAGGCTTTGCCAACTGCTGTACTTGTGGTCATATGTGTATATTGGGCTTTGACAAGTAGATTATTACACAACACCCTCTTTTCCCTGCCTAAATTCTGAAATGACTGATAAATAAAGGAATGGCAAATAGAGATCAAAATGTCAACTTTATTCCTAATAAAGCTAATGATATCAAAGGATGTGGCTTAGGTGTAGGATAACAATGTATTTCTGACACCAAATCTCAGAAATAGACAGATTTAGGGTACCTTGATGGCTCAGTTGATTAAATGCCTTCTAAAGATTTTAGAAGAATAAAATAAGGAAAAATTAATTTATAGCTCTACCATAGCTCAGACCAAATTGGTTAATTTGAAGTGAACCATAATGATCTTTTAGAAAATTTGCACCAGGGACACCTGAGCAGCTCATTGGTTGAGCATCTGCTTCTCAGGGCGTGATCCCCAAGAAGGGGTCCTGGAATCGAGTCCTGCATTGGGCTCCCCATGGGGAGCCTCTTTCTCCCTCTATGTCTCTGCCTCTCTCTCTGTGTCTCTCATGAATAAATAAATAAATAAAATATTTTTTAAAAGAAAATTTGCACCAAATGGTGATTTTACTATAAGAAAAATCATGCCTAACATAGTGCCTACTACATAATTGGAGCTCAGTAAATACTTGTTGAATGAGTGAGTCTGGACTTTGGGCTTCAGTTTGAAATCAGCTCAAAGTCAATGATGATTGAAGAAATTTTATAGTTTTGAAATTCATCTGAAACAAATTCTGTGGGTATACATGGAAATTAGAAGTATACAGAAAAGGGACCCCTGGGTGGCTCAGTGGTTGGCCATCTGCCTTTGGCTCAGGTCTTGATCCCAGGGTCCTGGAATTGATTCCCTGCATCTCCTGCAGGGAGCCTGTTTCTCCCTCTGCTTATGTCTCTCTCTCTGTGTGTGTCTCTCATGAATAAATAAAATCTGAAAAAGAAAGAAAGAAAGAAAAAAATAATATAAGCTCTTTTAATTACTTTCTACTAAACCTAATTGACTAGAGTAACAAAGATCCCCATTTTTTCCTTAAAACAGGCTGATGCCCACAGCAAGCTAACCATTCCTTGTAGCAGGCTACTGTCTAATAATGATGCTACCCATCATTTTTGAGTAGCATTTTTATTAAAGGTCATTTGTGATTATTCCCAAACCTATTTTATTTCAATTAATTGATTGATTGATTGATTTTTAAGTAGGCCCCATGCCCAGTGTGGAGCACAGTGTGGGGTTCGAACTGATAACCCTGAGATCAAGAACTGAGCTGAGATCAAGAGTTGTTTGCTAACTGACTGAGCCACCAAGGTGTCCCCCAACCCTTTTTATACTAGTTGTACTTGTTATTACATGATTTAATGAAATATTACTGATGCTGATGAACTGAGTGAGAAAGTAGAAGAGTTATTCTTCTGAAAACAAAGGTGAGTGTTTTGGAAAGACTTCACAAGAGGAGAGCTCAAAGGAACCACTGAAGACATGATTCCTGCTCATAGGTAGTTTATAGCCATGTAGAGTAGCTACAGTTGTAAAAACAGCTCTAATATAGGATGGTAAATGCCATAGAAGATTACATGAAGATTCCAGAAGTTCAGAGGAGGAAAATTACTTTTGGCTTAGAGAATCATTGACAGGTACATGGAGAAGTTGATATATGAGTTGGTCTCTGAAAAGTATAAAATTAGAATGTACAGAGATGATTCATTCCAAGTGAAAAGAAGGATGTAAGCAAAGCCATGAGGGGTAAAACTGATGTTTGGCTGGAGCACAGGGTTCATAAAGAAGAAGAGTAGAAGATGATAGTAGGAAGATAAATGGGTTTTCAAATAATAAAGAGCCCTAAATTCCATGCCTCTGAAATGTCTGGTCATTGTGAAAATAGGGTACTTATTTTTCTCATCCACAATAAACTCAAGTGGTCTATAGTATACCTACAAAATGAGGTCTTTATATTGGGGCATGATAAAACTGTATAATAATTTTTTCATTCATGGTTTCATGCATTTTTTCCTTAACTGCCTAATAGCTTATAAACTCTTCTTAGCCTAAGCTATTTTATATTACTTTTGTTCAGCAATGCGTATGATTAGTTTTCTGCTAAGGAAATGAGTATTCAATTAATTTTTGGTGAAAATATTAATTGTAGAATTAGTGATTATGTTTTTAAGAACTCTTCGTTCTTTTTTTTAAGGCCTACATAAAATACTAACAATTTGTAATATAAGATTACAAATTTGCTTGATATTTTATAGTTTAAAAACTAAGTTTTTAAAAATATAGTTTAAAAACAAAGTTTTCAAATAAGCAAGATCAAATGTGACTTTATTACTGTGTTGTAACAGTTGATACTTAATGCATTTTAACAGATACAGTAGGAAAAAATACTATTACTTTTGTTTCATTTGATACACTATTAGTGCACTGTGATTACTTGAGAGTAGAATACGTCATCATGAAAACCTAAGGTATTGCTTATAATGATAGTCCCATAAGGAATGTCACTTTAACTGTTGGTCAGAAGGGACTGCTCATTTCTAGAATATTAATCTTGAGCCCAATAGAAACAAAATATAATAATTATCTTAGCCTCAAAATTCGAGGACCTGTTTTGCTTCTTTAGAAGTATAATTCTTTTTTCTTCAAGTAAGAAATTAAAACAAAGATGATGATGGGATAAGGGAAATCATTATTTTGGTAGCATTACTTCAATGGCTAGCTGTTTCCTCTTTAAAAATTTCAGTTTGGATATATGAGTATTCCCTTTCTTTGGTTTTCTCGCTTGTAAAATGAAAAATATTATAAAAGCACAAGGCTTTCCATTCATGACCAATAATTTAATTTTCAGCAAGTTACTAGTTTCTGTTTCAGCTAAAGCAAAATGTAAAGAGGCTATGTCTAATGAGGCTGATAACTGCTAAATTGCAAACACAAGAATTTTTGTGATATGGTCACTTTGGAACTAAAGAAGTTAGACTTTTCTAGAACATTTAATAGAATTCATCTCTTGAGAACTGATTTATACTAATACAACTCTAACACAAAATATAAATTTAGAAAATATGTCAACTTAACAGTGGGATATAAGAATATTATCAGCAAGCATATCAAAACACAATTCAGGGGTTATCATATCCCCTTCTTACTATAAAAAGGGGTCTGTAGGTCACACGGTAAAAATATAAATTAGGGTTTATTGGGGGAAATGTAGAAATGGAGAAGTAGAAGAGCACATGAATCCTTCAAGCTCTCATCCCACAAAGCTTACTTATTCAGGGCATAGCTGGATTGCTATGTAAAGAGAAGGGCACCTGGAGGAAAGTGATGCTTATGTAGTGCTGAACTTATAGGGAGAGGGGGACATGGACATAAAAAAGAAGTTTGAAAACTTTGTCAGAAAAAAAAAAAGAAAACTTTGTCAGAGGACTGGAAATAATTAAAATAATACTAGAAATACTAGAACTGAAAAACACAATAACAGTGATACACTTGATGATTGTAGCAGCAGTTTAGACACACCTGGAGATAGAATAAATGTACTGAATGATATATCGAAAGTAACATTCAAATGAAGCACAGATAAGACACAGTAAGAAATTCAAATTTATGAAAAGTTGGAACCTCATAAAAAGAGAAGAGGGACAAGGGACAGAAACAATATTTGAACAGAACATGGCTGAGAATTTGTCAAAGATGATGAAAGACATCAATGTACAGATTCAGGAAACCATACAAACTCCAAGGAGGGTAAGGTTTCTAAGCACATGATAGTAAAGCTTCTGAAAACTAAAGACAATAAGATTCTAAAAATAGAGTCAGAGAAGCAACATTACACTAACAGTTGATTTATCAATGAAACAATGGAAAATAGAAAATAATGGAATGATATTTTTAAAGAATTGAGAGAAAATATTGGCCAATCTAGAATTTCATACCCTGAAAAAATACTTTTAAAGAATGGAAGTGTTAAAAGACTTAAAAAAAAAAAGTAGAGTTTATCACCATTAGATTCACACTAAAGGAAATACTAAATGGAATTCTTCAGGGAGGAGGAAAATGATTGCACATGGAATGTTGGAGACGTAGGAAGAAATGAAACACAATAAAAAGATTCAGTATCTGGATAATCTAAATGAATAATGAATGATAATCTAAATGATTATCTAAATGAATAATAAATCTAAATGAATAATGACAGTTTAAAATACTAATAAAGTTATGTCCATGGGATTTAGAAACTTATAGAATTAAAAATATAATTACAGAAGCATGTAAATTGAATTTAAAGTGGGTTAGGGTCTTTGTGTTGTCTTTGAAAAAATAAAAATAACAATTTGTGTTAGACATTAATGAGTCCACAGATGCATGTTGTAATCTCTAGGGTAATTACTAAAGAATAGTAAAATGTAACTACCGAGCTGATAGGGAAAATAGAGTAATAAGAAATATCCAATCATAAATAAGGAAAGAAAGGAGAGAAAAAGGAATATAGAAACATAGAATAGGTAGTACAAAAAGAAAGCAAAGATGGAAGACTTAACCCCAAATATATGACTATATTAGTAATTATATTAAGTTTATTTTATTTTTTTTAATAAATTAATTTTTTATTGGTGTTCAATTTACCAACATACAGAATAACACTCAGTGCTCATCCTGTCAAGTGCCCGCCTCAGTGCCCATCACCCATTCACCCCCACCCCCCGCCCTTCTCCCCTTCCACCACCCCTGGTTCGTTTCCCAGAGTTAGGAGTCTTTATGTTCTGTCTCCCTTTCTGATATTTCCCACACATTTCTTCTCCCTTCCCTTATATTCCCTTGCACTATTATTTATATTCCCCCAACGAATGAGAACATTAACTGTTTGTCCTTCTCCGATTTACTTACTTCACTCAGCATAATACCCTCCAGTTCCATCCACGTTGAAGCAAATGGTGAGTATTTGTCATTTCTAATGGCTGAGGAATATTCCATTGTATACATAAACCACATCTTCTTTATCCATTCATCTTTTGATGGACACCGAGGCTCCTTCCACAGTTTGGCTATTGTGGACATTGCTGATAGAAACATCGGGGTGCAGGTGTCCCGGCGTATGAATCTTTGGGGTAAATCCCCAACAGTGCAATTGCTGGGTCTTAGGGCAGGTCTATTTTTAACTCTTTGAGGAACCTCCACACAGTTTTCCAGAGTGGCTGCACCAGTTCACATTCCCACCAACAGTGTAAGAGGGTTCCCTTTTCTCCACACCCTCTCCAACTTTTGTTGTTTCCTGCCTTGTTAATTTTCCCCATTCTCACTGGTGTGAGATGATATCTCATTGTGGTTTTGATTTGTATTTCCCTGATGGCAAGTGATGCAGAGCATTTTCTCATGTGCATGTTGGCCATGTCTATGTCTTCCTCTGTGAGATTTCTCTTCATGTCTTTTGCCCATTTCATGATTGGATTTTTTGTTTCTTTGGTATTGAGTTTAAGAAGTTCTTTATAGATCTTGGATACTAGTCCTTTATCTGATACGTCATTTGCAAATGTCTTCTCCCATTCTGTAAGTTGTCTTTTAGTTCTCTTGACTGTATCCTTTGCTGTGCAAAAGCTTCTTATCTTGATGAAGTCCTAATAGTTCATTTTTGCTTTTGTTTCTTTTGCCTTCGTGGATGTATCTTGCAAGAAGTTACTGTGGCCAAGTTCAAAAAGGGTGTTGCCTGTGTTCTCCTCTAGGATTTTGATGGAATCTTGTCTCACATTTAGATCTTTCATCCATTTTGAGTTTATCTTTGTGTATGGTGCAAGAGAGTGGTCTAGTTTCATTCTTCTGCATGTGGATGTCCAATTTTCCCAGGACCATTTATTGAAGAGACTGTCTTTCTTCCAATGGATAGTCTTTCCTCCTTTATCAAACATTAGTTGACCATAAAGTTCAGGGTCCACTTCTGGCTTCTCTATTCTGTTCCATTGATCTATGTGTCTGTTTTTGTGCCAGTACCACACTGTCTTGATGACCACAGCTTTGTAGTACAACCTGAAATCTGGCATTGTGATGCCCCCAGATATGGTTTTCTTTTTTAAAATTCCCCTGGCTATTCGGGGTCTTTTCTGATTCCACACAAATCTTAAAATAATTTGTTCTAACTCTCTGAAGAAAGTTCATGGTATTTTGATAGGGATTGCATTAAACGTGTAAATTGCCCTGGGTAACATTGACATTTTCACAATATTCTGCCAATCCATGAGCATGGTATATTTTTCCATCTCTTTGTGTCTTCCTCAATTTCTTTCAGAAGTGGTCTGTAGTTTTTAGGGTATAGATCCTTTACCTCTTTGGTTAGGTTTATTCCTAGGTATCTTATGCTTTTGGGTGCAATTGTAAATGGGATTGACTCCTTAATTTCTCTTTCTTCAGTCTCATTGTTAGTGTATAGAAATGCCATTGATTTCTGGGCATTGATTTTGTATCCTGCCATGCTACCAAATTGCTGTATGAGTTCTAGCAATCTTGGGGTGGAGTCTTTTGGGTGTTCTATGTAGAGTATCATGGCAAAGAGGGAGAGTTTGACTTCTTCTTTGCCAATTCGAATGCCTTTAATGTCTTTTTGTTGTCTGATTGCTGAGGCTAGGACTTCCAGTACTATGTTGAATAGCAGTGGTGAGAGTGGACATCCCTGTCTTATTCCTGATCTTAGGGGAAGGGCTCCCAGTGCTTCCCCATTGAGAATGATATTTGCTGTGGGCTTTTCATAGATGGCTTTTAAGATGTCGAGGAATGTTCCCTCTATCCCTATACTCTGAAGAGCTTTGATCAGGAATGGATGCTGTATTTTGTCAAATGCTTTCTCTGCATCTCATGAGAGGATCATATGGTGCTTGGGTTTTCTCTTGCTGATATGATGAATCACATTGATTGTTTTACGAGTGTTGAACCAGCCTTGTGTCCTGGGGATAAATCCTACTTGGTCATGGTGAATAATCTTCTTAATGTATTGTTGGATCCTATTGGCTAGTATCTTGTTGAGAATTTTTGCATCCATGTTCATCAGGGATATTGGTCTGTAATTCTCCTTTTTGGTGGGGTCTTTGTCTGGTTTTGGAATTAAGGTGATGCTGGCCTCATAGAACGAATTTGGAAGTACTCCATCTCTTTCTATCTTTCCAAACAGCTTTAGTAGAATAGGTATGATTTCTTCTTTAAACGTTTGATAGAATTCCCCTGGGAAGCCATCTGGCCCTGGACTCTTGTGTCTTGGGAGGTTTTTGATGACTGCTTCAATTTCCTCCCTGGTTATTGGCCTGTTCAGGTTTTCTGTTTCTTCCTGTACCAGTTTTGGTAGTTTGTGGCTTTCCAGGAATGCGTCCATTTCTTCTAGATTGCCTAATTTATTGGCGTATAGCTGTTCATAATATGTTTTTAAAATCGTTTGTATTTCCTTGGTGTTGGTAGTGATCTCTCCTTTCTCATTCATGATTTTATTAATTTGAGTCTTCTCTCTCTTCTTTTTAATAAGGTTGGCTAATGGTTTATCTATCTTATTAATTCTTTCAAAGAACCAACTCCTGGTTCTGTTTATCTGTTCCACAGTTCTTCTGGTCTCGATTTCGTTGAGTTCTGCTCGAATTTTAATTAACTCTCTTCTTCTGCTGGGTGTAGGATCTATCTGCTGTTTTTTTCTCTAGCTCCTTTATGTGTAAGGTTAGCTTTTGTATTTGGGTTCTTTCCAGTTTTTGAATGGATGCTTGTATTGCGATGTATTTCCCCCTTAGGACTGTTTTTGCTGCATCCCAAAGATTTTGAACGGTTGTATCTTCATTCTCATTAGTTTCCATGAATCTTTTTAATTCTTCCTTAATTTCCTGGTAGACCCTTTCATCTTTTAGCAGGATGATCCTTAACCTCCACGTGTTTGAGGTCCTTCCAAACTTCTTGTTGTGATTTAGTTCTAATTTCAAGGCATTATGGTCTGAGAATATACAGGGGACGATCCCAATCTTTTGGTATTGGTTCAGACCCGATTTGTGACCCAGTATGTGGTCTATTCTGGAGAAAGTTCCATGTGCACTTGAGAAGAATGTGTATTCAGTTGAGTTTGGATGTAAAGTTCTGTAGATATCTGTGAAATCCATCTGGTCCAGTGTATCATTTAAAGCTCTTGTTTCTTTGGAGATGTTGTGCTTAGAAGACCTATCGAGGGTAGAAAGAGCTAGATTGAAGTCACCAAGTATAAGTGTATTATTATCTAAGTATTTCTTCACTTTGGTTATTAATTGGTTTAAATATTTGGCAGCTCCCACATTCGGGGCATATATATTGCGGATTGTTAAGTCCTCTTGTTGGATAGATCCTTTAAGTATGATATAGTGTCCCTTTTCATCTCTCACTACAGTCTTCGGGGTAAATTTTAGTTTATCTGATATAAGGATGGCTACCCCTGCTTTCTTTTGAGGACCATTTGAATGGTAAATGGTTCTCCAACCTTTTATTTTCAGGTTGTAGGTGTCCTTCTGTCTAAAATGAGTCTCTTGTAGACAGCAAATAGATGGGTCCTGCTTTTTGATCCAGTCTGACACCCTGCGCCATTTGATGGGGTCATTAAGCTCGTTCATGTTCAGAGTTACTATTGACAGATATGAGTTTAGTGTCATCATGATATCTATTCAGTCCTTGTTTTTGTGGATTGTTCCACTGAACTTCTTCTTAAAGGGGAATTTTAAGAGTCCCCCTTAAAATTTCTTGCAGAGCTGGTTTGGAGGTCACATATTCTTTCAGTTCCTGCCTGTCTTGGAAGCTCTTTATCTCTCCTTCCAGTATGAATGAGAGCCTTGCTGGATAAAGTATTCTTGGTTGCATGTTCTTCTCATTTAGGACCCTGAATATATCCTGCCAGCCCTTTCTGGCCTTCAGGTCTCTGTGGAGAGGTCTGCTGTTACCCTAATATTCCTCCCCATAAAAGTCAGGGATTTCTTGTCTCGTGTTGCTTCAAGGATCTTCTTTATCTTTGGAATTTGCAAGCTTCACTATTAAATGTCGAGGTGTTGAACGGTTTTTATTGATTTTAGGGGGGGATCTCTCTATTTCCTGGATCTGAATGCCTGTTTCCCTTCCCAGATTAGGAAAGTTTTCAGCTAGGATTTGTTCAAATACATATTCTGGCCCTCTGTCCCTTTCGGCGCCCTTGGGAACCCCAATTAAATGTAGGTTTTTCTTCCTCAGGCTGTCGTTTATTTCCCTTAATCTGTCTTCCTGGTCTTTTAATTGTCTCTTTTTTCCTCAGTTTCCCTCTTTGCCATCAACTTGTCTTCTATGTCACTCACTCGTTCTTCCACCTCGTTAACCCTCGTCGTTAGGACTTCTAGTTTGGATTGCATCTCATTCAATTGATTTTTAATTTCTGCCTGATTGGATCTAAATTCTGCAGTCATGAAGTCTCTTGAGTCCTTTATGCTTTTTTCTAGAGCCACCAGTAGCTGTATAATAGTGCTTCTGAATTGGCTTTCTGACATTGAATTGTAATCCAGATTTTGTAACTCTGTGGGAGAGAGGACTGTTTCTGATTCTTTCTTTTGAGGTGAGGTTTTCCTTCTAGTCATTTTGCTCAGTGCAGAGTGGCCAAAAACAAGTTGTATTGGGAAAAGGAGAAAAAGAGAGGAGAGAAAGAAGGAAAGAAATGAGAAAAAGAAAAAAGAAAAAAGGAAGAAAAAGAAAAAAGAGAAGAAAAAGAGAAAGAAAAAGAAAGGGGAAAAAGGGGGTGGGGGAAGCAATCAGAAATCAAAAAGAAAAAAAAAAACACGGGGGAGTATCTTCTGATTCTGTATACTTTAAGTCCCTGACTTCCCCTGGAACTTGTCCTTCTAGCTGGTCTTCTGGGGGAGGGGCCTGTTGTGCTGATTTTCAGGTGTTAGCACTTGGGGGAGCTGCTCTGCCCTCTGCCTGGTGCAGTGCTCAGTGGGGGTTGTTGACCCCGTGAGGCCCCAGGAGGAACAACCGCAGCGGCAGCGGTAGGTCTGGAGCCCTGGAGTCAGCTCCCGCAGTAACTCCGGGGCTCTCCGTCTGCAGGGCCTGGAGGCTCCGGGGCGGGCCGCTGATCTGCTCAGCTTGGGGCAGGAGCGTCCTCGCTGTCCTGGGCCCTCCCGGCCTCTGCCTGTCCCGGGGGGAGGCCGGATACTGGGCTGTGTCCCAGCGCCCTGTGCTCCGGAGCCTGCGCTGTTGGATTCGCTCCCGGCTTTGCTGCCGCCTCCGCGGAGCCACCGCCTGAGCCCCTCCAAGCTGCTTCCGGAGCCGCGCAGCCCCCTCTGCACGGAGCCTCTTCCTCTGCCCGAGCCCCTCCGAGCTGCTCCCAGCCGCGCAGCCCCCTCCGCGGAGCCACCGCCTGAGCCCCTCCGAGCCCCTCCGAGCCCCTCCGGGGTCCCACTGTGCGGGCTTCAGCCCTCAGGGAGCTCGGCGCACTCTCCCCGGGGCGCAGGTGCCTGTTAGTGTCCCCGGGAGCCCGAGGGCATCCCCGCCCTCCTGGGTCCTGCTCTAACTCCCTGCGAGCCCCTTTCCGCCCGGGAAGGTTGGTGCAGCTCCTGCTTCTCCGGGATGGGGCTCTCCTGTCCTGGGGACACTCGCCCCGGCCTTAGCCCGGCTCCTCGAGGGGCGCCTCCCCCTTGGAGGCCTTTTGTTTCTTTATTAATTTTTCCCCACCTTCCTACCTTGATAGAAGCGCAAACTCTTCTCACTGTAGGATTCCAGCTGTTCTCTCTTTAAATCTCAGGCTGAATTCGTAGATTTTCAGGATGATTTGAAGGTTATCTAGGTAATTTGGTGGGGACAGGTGACTTGGGGACCCTACTCTTCCGCCACCTTGCCCCTCCTCCTTTATTAAGTTTAAATGAACTAAGTGCATCACTTAATTATCAAGTTGATTTAAAAACTTTTAAATTTTTAGATTCAAAAAATCTAAAATATAAGTATAAAGATACAGAAAGGCTAAAAAGTAAAAATGTAGAAAGATATAGCATGCAAACATTAATCAAAACCAAGCTGGTATAATTTTATGAGTAAGAAAGAACAATTTTATTAGTATCAAAGCATATCTAGGCAAAAATTATTATTCACAGATAAGAGGTACATTTCACTATGTTTAAAAGTTAATATTTTCAGGAAGATATAGTCATTCTAAATTTACTTGTACCTAATCACATAGCTTCAAAATATGTATGTCAGGTATTAACAGACTATAAAGAGAGACAAATTCATAATTATCATATTTAAAGAGATCTTTCTCAGCAGGTGATAGAAAAAAAACAGGACAAAACATGTTAGTAAAGATAAACAAAAATTTGAATAAAATAATAAGTCAGATTTACTTGGCATATATAGAATGCTTCTGAAGGATTGCAGGACACATGTGTTTTACAAGAACACATAAATATTAAAAACCCCAAAACCTCCCAAATTTGGTCAAATAACCATAAAATAGATCTCAACAAATTTCAAAGTCTAACAATATAAAATAAATTATTTGGCCACAATGTAATTAAATTAAAAAGCACTACAAGAAAACATCTAGGAAATCCCCTTGTATTTTCAAAGTGAGAAATACATTTTTAAATAATTTCTGGGTCACAGTGGAAAATTCAAAAATATTTTGAAATTGATAATAATGAAAATATTATATATACAAACTTTTATGTGATACATCAAAACCTTTTCTGAAGAAGAAATGCATGGCCTTAAATTAACAATACATTAGAAAAGAGGAAAGTGGAAATTAATGATATGAGAATCTATCTCAGGAAGGTAAAAAATAATTGCAAGTTAAACTCAAAGACACCTAAAGAAAGGAAATAATAAAAAGCAGACATTTATGAGATAGGAAACATCAATAAAGCCAAACTTTGTTTGAAAAGATTACCAAATGATAAACCTCAGCTGTTCTTCTAAAAAAGAAAATACAAATAACCAATATCAATAATGAAAAAATGGATAACATTTTAGATCTAACAAAAATTTAAAAGATCCTAAAAGGATATTACGAATAATCTTAATTCAATTACTTTTTTTTATTTTTGAGAGGGAGAGACAGGAGTGTGGGGCACAGGGAGAGGGAAAGAGAATCCTAAGCAGACTCCACAGCCAATACAGAACTCACTGTGGGGCTTAATTTCACAACCCTGAGATCATCACCTGAGCTGAAATAAGAGTCAGACACTTAATTGACTGAGCCACTCAAATGCCTCAATCCAATGACTTTTTAAAATTTAGTTTATATAGGCCAATTCTTGCAAAAATACAACATATCAAATCAGACACAAAAATAAATAGAAATTCCAGGTAGACGCATAACTATTAAATAAATTAACTTAGTAATTAAATACCTTACCCCAAAGAAGACTCCAGGTCTTGATGACTTCACCAATAAAGTCCACCAAACACTTAAGAGAGAAACAATACCATCTTCCATAAATTCTTCCAGAGAATAGGGAGAGAACATTTCTCAATTTGTTGTTTGAGGCAGCAAATGATGAAACCTGATAAGCACATTGCAAGAAAAGAGATTGTAAGCCAATTATTCATGAACACAGGAGCAAAATTCCTAAACAAAGTATTAGTAATCAAAATCCAACATTATATATAATGTATAATACATCACAACCATACAAGTTTGTTTCAGGAATTCAAGGTTGGTTTGACATCTGGAAATCAATCATTGTAATTTACCACATTAACAGACTAAAGGATATGGTCATCTCCATAGTTGTATAAAAATTGTTTAATAAAATTTAACATTCAGTATTTTAAAAACTCTTAGTAGATAGGAATAGAAGTTAACTTCCTTAATCACATGAAAGTTATCCTCAAAAAGAAGCTCTAGTATCAGCTCTGGTATCAGTCTATTTTTTTCTCGGTGTAACACCCGCTAAGCCTTCTCCTTGCTCAACTCTGAAAGTGAGCTACATACACAGGTCATCAAGATGCATCGTCTTCTACATGGGAAGCCAAATAATAATGAGAAGTTTTCTATGAGAATCAGAGGAGAGTGAATGAGATGATGTTCATAACCAATATCCATTAACTATGAGAAGCTGATGTATACATCTTTATAGAGATGAGAACACTTGTGTTCCTGAATAAGAAATGTATTTCTGAACTCTATGCAGACTATTTCTCTTCTATTAAGGGAAATTATTTTTTTAGACTGAGTGTAATGAGTGTAATGTGAATACTTGGGCTGTGGTTTTACACATGCTAATATAGTCATTCTCTGATTCCTGTTGGCTCTGTCATTCTTCTATTCCTTTGCTTCTCTCCAAAAATCCAGACATCCTAAAATACTTTGGGTTTTTCAGTGAGCCAGGCTGATTTATTCATATGTACATTTTGCATATTCTGTGACATTTTCCTGGAATAACCTCTCCATCCTCACTCCACCTCCACTCCTCATCTATTTGGCAAACTCCTATTTATTCTTCAAAATCCAACTCAAGTATCTTTCCTCTGTGAAGTCCTCTCTTCTTTACATTGTTACTGTATCTTGCTTGTCTTCTAAAATAGTACTAATCATACTGTGTTAAAATATTTAGTTCTATTATATTTTTGATTTCTTGAGAGAAAGTTATATGTCTTTATATTTGTATTCCTAGTATTTGAGCCCAATAAAAGTTTATTAAATGAAGAAATGAATTAGTGGATGAATAAACAAACAATTGAATAAACCCACCTCTATCTTAGGATCACCATTTGGGTATTCTGCTAAGCACTCATGAACTCATTCTAGCTAGTAATGAAAACTTCTCTGGTTGAGTACATTAAATTTACAATCAATAATTAATTCTAAATTGAATTTATAATTGCTTTTATAATACTACTACAATCATGGGCTTTCAAAACGCTGACTTCCCAGATGCATGTCATAACCTTAATTTTTAATTTCATCCTGCTTCTCTTAAACTAAACAAAAGGGAGAAGAAGTAGAAGGAATTGAAAATTCTGAGGAATAACTTTAATTAGGTATGTAAATAACCTGAAAAAATTTTAAAATAAGATTCAGTCCAGAATCAAGATAGAGTATTAATTCCTAATTAAGTTCAGTGGTTTAATACCAAAGCAAATAAGTGAGAGCAATGTTGCCAAGGAAATGGAGAAACTACTTCCCACTGCTTTCCAGCCCTTTGCACTCATGGCATGTGTAGGAAGTGAAATTACTTATCGTGCCCTGGGATAAATGGATGAGGCTGCTTGCTGTTGAAGACAGCTGGGCAGGGGTTTTGGCTGCTCTGGGCTCTGCCTGGCTGTGGTGAAAGTTAAGGAAATCAGGATTTCAGTGGTCCATAAGCTCTTTCAGCAGACTGTTGGGAAACTCTGAGGTTTAAGAAAGGGGAGTAGAATGTAACTATAGGGATTTATGATCTCGGCCCTCAGCCTAATCTAACTAGGAAGTGTTTGAAGTAAGTGAGAAAAGGTGTATAGTACTTAAATTTCATAGTTAGGATTGTTTAGGCCAGTGATTTTCTATTCTGCTTTAGATTGGAGTCACTTGGAGTCACTTTAAAACATAAAAACACAGCGAAGCTGAGATCCTACCCTAGTGTAGTTAAATCAGAGTCTTTGTGGGGAGGAGTATGGGATAGCATCATTATTTTTAAAAAGTTTCCTACTGTTGATTCTAAAATATGTCCAGAATTAAGAATCACTGACATAAGTAGTGATTGATGATTAAAAATTATTAGTAAGGAACCTAAGTTCTAACTGTGTATATTTCAGAAAGTTAGTAATTAGTATATATGTGTGTGTGTATATATATATACACTTATATATTAATAATTATCAAAATTAATACTTAATTTAATACTTACACCTAGTGGTATTTTAGCATAGAAAAGTTTTTTTTTGTTTGTTTGTTTTTGTTGTTATTATTGTAGAAAAGTATATGCCAGTCAGTATTTTTTTTATTATTAAAAGTAGTTTGTAAAAAAAATAAATAAATAAATAAATAAATAAATAAAAGTAGTTTGTTTATCATAAATTATAGCCATATTCTTAGAAGCCTATAGCCCTTGGAGTTTTAATCTGCAACTTAATGCTTATGAAGTAAAGGCAAACATGATTGCTGAACTGATCAGGAATAGTAACACTGGAGGTTTTTAAACTAAGCCTTGAAGAGGAGATAGAATTTAGATATGCAGAAAAGGTGGAGTGAGATGAGGGATAAGAATTATAAATGGAGGGGAGCGCCTGGGTGGCTCAGTTGGTTAAGTGTCAGCTTCGGCTCATGTCATGTTCTCAGAGTTTTGGGATCAAGCCCCACTGTCAGGCTTCCTGCTTCCCCCTCTGCTCCCACCCCTCAGTCTCTCTCAAGTAAATAAATAAAATCCTAAAAATATTGTAATTGGAAGAATCTGTAATATTGTAAATGAGCACCTGGGAGGAAGAGGTATAAGAAAATTTCAGAGAAAAGTGCTGCAGAGTCTGAGACAGAGGCCCCTTGGCAATTGAAGGGGCAGCCAAAGCCAGCTGTCTCTTGAGAGCATATGAGAGCAGCCCAAGGAAACCATCTTTTCACCGGTAGCAGTTGAAAATGGGTATATCCAGATTCCTAATGATGTGTGGAAAACTGATTACAGATAGTGTTCAGTGAACACTAATTATATGCCAGGCCCTTTTCCTGGGTGCTTCATGTGTATTAACTAATTTAATCCTCACAGCAACCTGGAGAGGTAGGTTCTATTATGATCCCTGACTTACAAATGAGGAAATGCGCAGCCCGAAGGCTGTTTGGGGATGTCTCTATGTTTTTCCTGTATGGCTCTGATCCAGAGTCCACATGATATATTTACTGGGCAGTGAATTATATAGTTAAAATAGAAATGTACAAGGTAGGAATAGGGTGAAAGTGGGTCTTGGAAATAAGGTCAACTAGGGATCATAAAGTTAAGTATTTTGAACTTTTTGTTTCTACAAGTATGAGGAATTTACTGGTATTTTAAAAGCAAGGAATGGGATGATGAAAAATTTTAGTAAAGTTGGTCTGGAAGGAGGAGTAGGGTAGGTTAAGGATGGAGAGGGTAGGAGGTAAACATTAGGAAGCTAATGAAATAAACTAGAAATGATATGATAAAAAAGCTAGGTCAGGGTGTGGTAGTAGTAACAGAGAGGGCACAGATGATGAAGGCCTGTGATGAAGGTTCTGGTGACCACAGAGTGAGCCTAAGTGATTGGGTGAGCCACGGGAGGTCTGGGGAACAGTCCCAATTAAGGTAGGAAGTGAACTGAATCATTCCAGCTGGGATGTGTTATTATATTTCATGTCCTGACTTCAAGTTTTAAACTTTAGTTTGCATACTTACCCATTTTTGATATGGATGTCAATATTTGTATACTGTAAATTTCACATTAATCCATTACCTAGTAAAAATAGGATATTGACTTGTTTCCATGTATAATTAATATGCTGTTATTTTATTACTAATATATATGATTTTTAATAATATTAATGCTTACTTTAGTTTATCAGACCAAGATGAAGAGGGCAAGACCAAGCAGAAGTGTATCATATCTGACCCCTCGTTTTCCATGGTGACGGTTCAACGGGAAGATAGTGGAATAACGTGGGAGACCAATTCAAGCAGGTCTTCTACTCCTTGGGCCTCAGAAGAGAGTCAAACTTCGGGTGTGTGTAGTCTGGAGGGGTCAACTCTGAATTCCCCTCCAGGAAATGTTTCCTTTATAGTGGATGAAGTTAAAAAGGTTCGGAAAAGAGCACCCAAGTCAAAGCGTGGCTCACCATCACTGCGTCGGAAAGGCAACAAAAAAAGAAATTCTCTTGAATCTCAAGATGTTCCAGCAAACACAAAAGATAATTCTTTAATTTCAGAAATCCAGGTACTAAAGACCCAGAAAGAGAAGTCATCTACTGGCATTTATGATAAAATGAGAAAAAAGAAGACCACCTCAAGTACACCTCCTATTACCGGGGCAATATACAAAGAACACAAGCCCTTAGTGTTAAGGCCAGTCTACATAGGAACAGTACAATATAAAATTAAGATGTTTAACTCAGTTAAAGAAGAATTAATTCCTCTACAATTTTATGGAACATTGCCAAAGGGTTATGTAATTAAAGAAATTCATTATAGGAAGGGGAAAGATGCATCCATTAGTCTAGAGCCAGATATGAGCAATCATGATTCTAATATAGTTTCCCAAACAGGCAAATTAGTAGCCCAAAGCATAGAAGACGAAAAAGTAAAAGAGCTTGCTTCACCCTGGAAAGCTGCACTCTCTAAAGGATCAGAGTCCTTGACCTCCATATTCAGTCATGAAGATAAAAAGAAAATTTACGTTGATTCTCCCCTAAAGGCCACATCTGTCTCCAAGCACACAGTTTCTTCTCATGCAAGTAATGACACAGCAGAACAAGAAGTTCAGCTCAGCCCTCCTCAGTCAGTGCCACAACAGCCAGGCAATGAAGCAAAACTCCTTGAAATGGAGCCTTCCTCTCCTATACCTGATACATTTACAACTGGGTTCCTGGAAACAGCAAAGGAAGAATTTGAGCCTGATTTACAAGAAATTGTGACTTCAGAGCATGACTTTTCAGTCTTACCACCTTTAGTGGATGAGGTAAAGAAGGAAGATGTGTATTCTGCTGACCATTCTATTTCACTGGAAGCAGAAAAGGATTCTCTGGAAACAGGTGCACTAGGTTTGGCAGCATCCATCCAGGAAGATTTTGGCATAGAGACAGAAGACCTGACTTCACCAGAAAGGGCAGAAGCAGTCTCTGAACAACAAACCCCTCCTCATCTGGATGTCAAAGGAATGCAGAAAGAAAACATTCCTGAGCCACCCATTTCTCTTTCTGAACCTCCAGTATTAGAGGAACCAAGGAAAGAAGAAGTAGAAACTTCTCTACCAATAGCTGCTACCCCTGAACCTGAAGATTCTAATTTAGTGGAAGAGGAGATCATAGAACTTGAATACCCAGAGAGTCCATCTATTTCTGAGAAGCCCTTCCCACCATATTTGGCCCCTGAAGTGGAGCAGAAAGAAGAGAAGATCTTTTTACCATCACTGAAAACATCAATACCTGAACATGTCGCTTCATCTGAGGAAGAAAGAGAGGAAAATGAGTCTGTTTCTACTGATTCTGCTTTTGTATCAGAATATTCAGTCCCACAGGATTTGAACCATGAGCTGGAGAGGCAAGAAGTAGAGTCAGTTTCTCCATCCACTGTAAAAGGTGTATCAGAACATGCAATTTTTTCAGAAGAGGAGAATGAGGAATTTGAGACTTTAGCCTCTGTGTCTGAACGCTCTCTCTCACCATCCACAACTGAGCAGACCTTTGAATGCCAGGCCCCACTATTTTCAGCTGGTACATTAGAACAGGGGGTCCTGTCAGAAGTAGAGGACCTAGGAAGTGAGCATTTCATACCAGACTCAACATCGACTTCCCAAAATGCAGTTCCACCAAGTGCAGTACAGGAACCCTCTAAGAAAATAATTGATGATGTGTCACCATTAAAATCAAAAGGTGTTTCAGAGCACATGATTTTGTCAGAAGAAAAGAAGGAAGACACTGGATTATATTCCCCAGATGTGGCCTCTGTCTCTGAACACTCCCTCCCACCATCCACAACTAAGCAGACTTCTGAATGCCAGGCCCCACTATTTTCAACTGCTACATTAGAACAGGGGGTCCTGTCAGAAGTAGAGGACCTAGGAAGTGAGCACTTCATACCAGATTCAACATCGACTTTCCAAAATGCAGTTCCACCAAGTGCAGTACAGGAACCCTCTAAGAAAATAATTGATGATGTGTCACCATTAAAATCAAAAGGTGTTTCAGAGCACATGATTTTGTCAGAAGAAAAGAAGGAAGACACTGGATTATATTCCCCAGATGTGGCCTCTGTCTCTGAACACTCCCTCCCACCATCCACAACTAAGCAGACTTCTGAATGCCAGGCCCCACTATTTTCAACTGCTACATTAGAACAGGGGGTCCTGTCAGAAGTAGAGGACCTAGGAAGTGAGCACTTCATACCAGATTCAACATCGACTTTCCAAAATGCAGTTCCACCAAGTGCAGTACAGGAACCCTCTAAGAAAATAATTGATGATGTGTCACCATTAAAATCAAAAGGTGTTTCAGAGCACATGATTTTGTCAGAAGAAAAGAAGGAAGACACTGGATTATATTCCCCAGATGTGGCCTCTGTCTCTGAACACTCCCTCCCACCATCCACAACTAAGCAGACTTCTGAATGCCAGGCCCTGCCATTTACAGCCACTTCATCTGAACATGTGGTCCTATCAGAAGAGACAGTAGAAATGGAGTACACACCCTCTTCCACCTCGACTTCTGAATTTTCAGTACCACCATATGTAATACCGGAATCACAGGAAGAAGAAATTGTCCACAGATCCCCTTTAAATCTAAAAGGTGCCTCTTCACCCACGAATTTCTCAGAAGAAGAGCAAGAAGACATTGGACCTTTTTCTCCAGACTCGGCATTTGTGTCAGAATTCTCATTTTCACCCTATGCAACTCAGGAAGCAGAGAAAAGAGAATTTGAGTGTGATTCTCCAATATGTTTAACATCACCATCTGAGCACACTATTTTATCAGATGAAGACACTGAGGAAATTGAACTTTTTTCACCAGACTCAGCATCACAAGTTTCAATCCCACCATATAGGATCCCAGAAACAAAGAAAAATGAATCTGAGCATGATTCTCTGGTAACTGCAATATCTGCAATAACTGAGGAAGACATTGTGCCGACGGCTGCCACACCCGTGCCTGAGCACCTGAGTTCATCACAGAAGCAACAAGACAAACCTTCCCCTTCAATGTCTGTACCTGAAGACTTGAGACCTTCCACAAATAAAAGGGAGATCACGGGAGTTCAGCCAGATGCTCAAACAACCTCAACATCTGTATCTGAATATCTCATTTGGACACAGCAGCAGGTGACACGAGCATTCTCAGAATCTGAGTCTGAAGACTCGATTTCACCATATTTAACCAGTGAAACGGAGAAGGGAGAAATTCAGACCAGCTCATCAGTAGTTGCAACACCTGTTTCTTTACCTGCACAATCATTACCAGTAAAGGAAGACATCAAACCTGTTTTGCATTCTGCTCAATATTCAGTTTCACCTGATTCAGTTCATGCACTTCCTAAGGAACAAGAAGCCAAAGCATCGCTCACTCCAAAAGCTGCAAATGAACAGATGGCTTTGTTAAAAGTTAAAAGTAAGGAAGAAATTGTGCCTGATTCTCAAGAAGCTACAGCACATATATCACGGGATCAAGAAATGGAGCCTCAGCCTCCAAATGTTCTAGGGTCTGGAATGAAATATTCAGTTCTGCCTGACTCGGTAGATGAGCCAAAGAAGGATGTAAAACCCAATTTAGCTCCAAATGTGACATCTGAACTAGAACCGAGGATGTTGTCAGAGAATGAGCCTGAAGTAATAAAACCATATTCACCTCTAAAGGACACGTCTTTGTCTGGACCTGAGATTTTATCAGCTGTAAAAATGCAAGTGAAACACGACCCTAAAATAGCTGATACATCTAGAGCATTGCATTCAACTCCACCAAGAGTGCAAGAGGAAGCGGAACCTGGACTGCCTGCAGCAGAATTTTCAGAAGAAAGAAAGGAAGAAATTGAACCCAGTTGTTCAATAACTACAACCTCTGTAACTCAGCATGATTCAAGCTTAACCAAGTTAGCAAGAGAAGAAACCCCAACAGATTTATCTTTTACCACGCCTATAGAACATCCAGTCGTAACAGAAGTAGAAAAGAGTGAATTAGGAAGTGGTTTGCCACCACTGGTGACATCTATAGATGAGGATTCACTTTTTAAAGAAAAGAAGGTAGCAAGGAAAACTACTTCTCCCACTGAAACTGCTGCATCCGAACGTCCAGCTTGGTCAGAAGCAGAGAAAGAAATTAAATTTGATTCACCTACAAGAATATCCTCTCTACCAGAGCATTCTTTGTCCAACGTAGAAACTGAGGAAGTTAAACCTGGGTTGCCAATAACCAAAGCATTGTCTTCTCAGCGTTCAGATGTATCAAAGGATGAGAGGGTAGAAAATGAACAAGGTCTTTCATTTGCTACAGTCCTCAACTCTGAGCAACTGGTTTTATCACAGAAAAAGAATTCTGTGTCTGCTTCAGAGGTGTCAGGTCCTGAACATGTGCTTTTGCTCAACGAAGGTGGTGAGGTGAAGAAAAAAGAAATTGAACTTCCTTCCTCACAAAACATGTCACCTGTACCCAAACATACAGTTCCAAAAGACAAAAATGAGGAAATGGAAAGTTCTTCTCCTGAGCTGGAAAATTTAGTGTCAGCAGACTTAACTTCAACCCCCAGAGATGATAAGAACAGACAGGCAGTGGAGCCATCTTCCACAGCTCAGGGAGATTTCCTGTCAGAAAAACAAGATCTTTCTCTGGCAGAGCTTTCTTTGGAACTTGAAAAGAAAGACAGGCCACACCAAGTATCAGAATTACCAAGCGCTGAGTCAGAATTCACTTGTAGTTTAGGTGGGCAAGATGGATCCATAGATACAAAACAAATAAAATCTCCCATAACTGAAACAGAGGATTCTGTCTTAGAAAAGGGCTTTGCTGAGTTTGGGGGCAGAGGAGAAGGAAAAGAAGAAAACAGGGAACATCATGTGCCAGCTATAGTCAACCCTAAAATTTCAGAGGTTTTATCATGCCTAGAGGAGGAGCCTCAGATTCAAGAAGTTAAATATTTCTCCCCCAAGGTAGTCAGCTTGGGGTCAAAAGAAGCATTGACCCCTCTAGTTGAAGGAGACAGCTTCAAAGAACTTCAGCCACACACTTTTTCTTTAAAAGGATTATCAGAGAAGTTGAACCATTTGGCTGACATTAAAAGTGGAGAAAAGCAAGAAATAAGCCCATTACTGTCAGCAGGAATTCCAAAGACACAAGTGATAGGAGACACTGAAATGAAACTAAGTGAAGAAAGAGACCAACCAAATTCATTCCGTGTGCCCCAGAGTATAATAGAACCATCAGAGGTAGTTTCTTCTGACCTCCTTGAGGAACAACAGAAGCCCGGAAAAGCACTTCATTCAGATCAAGCTGTTAAATTACCTGATGTAAGCATGTCTTTTGCAGATAAACAAGATCTAGGTGTTAAACAGCTCGAGGCTGCTCTGCTGGATAAAGACCATACATGTGAGACTGGAAAGCAGCCTCTGCCACATTCTGAAGAAATTCCTTTATCATTACAAGAGCCAGTATCTACACTCAGTACCTCTAGTGGTGACATGGAGGCCTTATCAACTAAAATGTACTCTTCTGAAGAAATAAAGTTGGCCCCCAAACCAAAATCTTTAGTTCCAATTGGAAATGTAGAGATAAATGAAGCAGAGGGAAAGCAGATTTTCTCTTTTATCAGAAGTGAAAGTATGATACTGGAGAAAGTAAACACAGAATCTTCCAGGCCTTGCAAAGAAGTCAGCCAGGAAGAAATCAAACTACCTTCTGAAAGAATCTTCCAGAAGCCAGCATCCAGCCCATCAATGGAAGAAATCAAATCAGAAACTATTCCTTCTCCCGCCAAAGCAGCCCATTTCCTAGCAGAAGATGCAGAACTTGCCTCAGGCAATGAAAAAGAAGCACACAGAAATATATCTCCTTTACCTGGAGAGAAGCCATTAGAAGAAGCAAAAATGATTCAGTCAAAGGCTGTAGATAATGTTAATGAAAGTGGGAAGCCAGCATCTGAAGTGAAAATACCCACACCAATAAAACCCCTCTCCTCGATCCAAGACAGTGAAGAACCTCAGCCCACAGAGCCACCTGAGGTGACACAAAATTTGCCTGAGCAGCCAAAGGCAGTTGAGCCAGTCCTTTCCGAGGAGAAGGGAAAGAAAGGAATTTTATCTTTCACATCATGGATGTCCAGTTTGTTCTTTGGATCAAGCACTTCAGATAAGAAAGTTGCTGAAAAAGATTTAGAAACTCAGCCAAGTCCATCTGTAGAAAAAGCAGTGCCTATGGCAGAGTCTGAAGGAGCAGCTCCAGCTGACTTTAACGCAACCAAGAAACCAGCTGATCATCTGTTACCAGAGGCAAAACTTAAACCTGCTGAAAAATCCAGAGGTATTTTAGTTAAATCTGGTGAAGGCCAAGACTCTGAAGAAAAACCCACATTTTTATCAAATGTGGAAGTTTTACAACAGCCAAAATCCATCTTTGAGGTGTCTAGTGAAGATTATGGGAAAAAAGAAATCCGAGACTATTCAGAGGAAATGGACCTAAACTTGGTAGCTGCTTCTGGTGATGGTGAGGAACATCATGAAATTCAATCTTACTCTCCCATGGGTGAGAAATCCAATGTGGACGAAGTGCAAAATGCTGTTCCTCTTCACATTACTGATAGTAAAAAAGCTCAGAAGCCAGAAATTTCTGCTCCATCTAAATGGAATATTTCTATTCTTAGGGAAGAGCCAAGAAGTGATCAAAAAGAAAAATTACTCTTTTCATTTGATACAGTAGATAAGGTGCCACAACAGCCAAAATCAGCCTCATCTAGCTTCACAAGTAAAAATATCACGAAGGAATCAGAGAAGCCAGAGACAATAATTTTGCCAGTAGAAGAATCTAAATGCAGTTTAATTGATCTGGGTGAAGACAGGCTGCAGAAAGAAATGCTAAAACCTACTTCCTTGAAAATTTCTGAAGAGGAAACAAAACTCAGGTCTGTTAGCCCAACTGAGGAGAAAGGTGACTTGGAAACCAGATCATATTCCTTGGCAGAAAGGAAGGTACTGGCAGAAAAGCAAGAAACTGTGGTCCCATTAGAATTTAGAGACAATAAAATAGGGAAGGCACAGATTGCACATGGGTCCAGCCCTATTAAATTGGAAGAATCAAAAGCTGCAGCCGTGCTGCAGCAAGTCTCTCAGAATGAAGACCACAAAGAAAGATCCACAATAATGAAGCAGGAGAAAGAAGGAAAACAAAAGCTGTCACAAGTATTTTCAGAAGGAAAGCAGCAGCAGGAAATTCAGCCTTATTCTGTGAATGTAGTTAGGTCTGTGCCTGAAGAATCCGATATCTCCTTATGTCCTTCTTTGGATGAAACTCAGCCATTTTCATTAGTTAAAACTGTATCAGTTACTGAAAAATCAGAAACAGTGCTCTTAGAGGCTCACCCGGAGATCAGGGAAACAAAGGCAGTAGGAACTCAACCACATTCAAGAGAAGAAAGTAAAGTTTTGGTGGAGAAAACTACGACTTTCCTTCCAGTGGATCTTCCTTATCATGATGAAAGAGATAGCCACTCTTTACCTCAGGAAGGAAATCTGACACTGGAAAAGTCAAGCAGGGATACGGCAAGTCACAATGAAGAAAAGGGCCAGGTCACAGTGGCAGAGCCATCAGAAGGTAGTTCAATAGATATTACAAAAGAAAGTATGAAACAAGGATCTCCATCTAAAGAGTGTGAAAGGATTTTAGATCATCCTTTTGATGAAACAAAGAGCTTAGAAACCCCACCATATTTGTTGTCATCTGTGAAATCACAAACACTTGTTTCAGGAACTTCCCCAGAAATTAGTACAGTGAAGAAACAAGAAATGTCACTGTCAGAATTGACTCCAGATAGGCATACAGTGCATACTCTTCAAACATCTAAAGATCTAACATCTGAAATGTTTAAACAATCGGTTCTTGTTTCAAAGCACCACATGGAGGCTGAGGAAAACGCCCATGTAAGTGAACCAGGCTCTTCAGCAAGCAGCAACTATGCTCAGTTTATAAAGAATGCATCAGCAATCAATGCTGGTAGAACGGCTCCTCCTAGAGAAATATCCGAGAAGCCTGGAGACACGTATGCAAAAGATGAAGACTTTGCAGTGACTAGTAAGCCAGCAGGACTTTCAGAAGATCAAAAGAGTGCTTTCAGTATTATTTCTGAAGGCTGCGAGATATTGAATATTCATGCCTCTGCATTTATTTCTTCAGTTGATCAGGAAGAAAGTGAACAAATGCAAGATAAGTTAGAATATTTGGAAGAGAAGGCTTCCTTTAAAACTGTATCCCTTCATGACCGTAGTGAGGCAGTTTCTTGCCATAAATCATTAAAGACTACGTTAGAAGATTCTGATCAAGTTACATCACTGCAAGAAGATAAACAAAAGGAATCTCTTACCCTGAAAGGGGAGATACCCACAGATTCAGAAACTGATGATTTCACCCTTAATCAGCCCACAGTTCCCAGTGAAGAAGATTATTTTGAAAAATACACATTGATTGATTATAACATCTCCCCAGACCCAGAAAAACAAAAAGCTCCATGGAAATCAAATGTTGAAGTGGAACTCCCAAAGGCAGTTACGGAAGAGACTGTCTCTTTCCCAGAAAGTTCAGAGGAAAGTGCCCTGGAACATGAATATGACTTGGTGAAATTAGATGAAAGCTTCTATGGGATGGAAAAGGACTACAGCAAGTTATCTCACCCAGAGACCCAGAAGCCTTTGGATACCCGGCAATCAGCTGACAAAGATGCTGCAAAGAGCATAAATAGAGATGTGGACTTAAAGTCACCTGGAATGCCTTTATTTGGTGCAGAAGAAGGAGTTTTGTCACGAACCCAGATATTTCCTACCACCACTAAAGCCATTAATCCAGAACTTCTGGAGGAGCCACCTGCACTTGCATTTTTTTACAAGGACCTATATGAACAAGCAGTTGGAGAGAAAAACAAGGAAGAGGAGACAGCTTCTGAAGGTGACAGTGTGAAATCTGAGGCATCATTTCCAAGCAGGAATTCTGACACTGATGATGGAACAGGAATATATTTTGAGAAGTACATACTCAAAGATGACATTCTCCATGACACATCTGTAACTCAAAAGGACCAAGGCCAAGGTCTGGAAGAAAAAACATTTGGTAAGGATGATTCATACCAATCGATAGCTGTAGAAGGGGACATTTGGGGGAGGTCTGGAACTATTTTGGGGGAGAAGAATCTGGAAGAGAAACAGAAAGCTACTTATGGGGAAGGAGAATCAGTAGGCCTTGTGGAGACCCTTGACAATGAAGCTCTGCAAGGGAAAACTCCCATCACTGAGGAAGTCACAGTGGTTACCCAGATGGTAAGCTATGCAGTTCCATTTGAAGACACCCATCATGTCCTGGAGAGAGCAGATGAAACAAGTAGTCAGAATAATGAAGCAGCAAGTGCAAGTCCAGAAGTAAATCTGAATGTCCCAGTGCAAGTGTCCTTCCCAGAGGAAGAACTTGCATCTGGCATAACTTGTGTTCAAGAAACACTGCAAGAAGAACCTAAAATAATGGTCCCACCGGAGCCAAGTGAAGACAGACTTCACAGCAGCCCTGTTCAGGATGAGTATGAATTTGCCGAATCCCCGAATTATGAAATGGTTGCACAAGACACTTTATCAGAGGAACTGTATTCAGAACCCACGCCTGAAGATGTGTTATCTCAAGGAAAGGAATCCTTTGAACACGTCAGTGAAAATGAATTTGTGAGTGAGGTGGAACAAAGTATGTCTGCTGAACAGAAGGAGTTGGGCAGAGAGAAGACAGAACAAGAACAATTATCCTCAGAGTTAGCAACTGAGAAGGAACAAAAGGAACTGAAAAAGTCCCAGATTGACACATACTGTTACACTTGCAAAAGCCCAATTTCTGCGGTTGACCAGATGTTTGGCATGCACAAAGACCATGAGGTTGCAACACTTGATACAGCTATAAGTGCTGTAAAGGTAAAAAGATTTTAAAGTATATAAGTACATAATAATACATTTACATTTAATTTTTTTCATATTTTCTCAACTTAAAGAATGACCAATATTTGATATATTCATATTTAGGCAAAATAGTCTGAAAGAAAGCTAAGAAGTTTTTCGTAGGCATCTAGTTAAGATTAGTTTGACTTATGTTTGTTGGACATACACCATGTGTCAGTCATTTTTCTAGATTCTGGCAATACCAGTGTAAATAACACAGGGTCACACTCTCTGAGGGACTTATGGTGGTAG
The DNA here is from genome assembly GCF_018345385.1 of Vulpes lagopus. NCBI lineage: Eukaryota > Metazoa > Chordata > Mammalia > Carnivora > Canidae > Vulpes > Vulpes lagopus. Next base: position 87,181,708 of record NC_054827.1, on the reverse strand, counting down.
CCCTTAACATTATCTGAAAAAGCCAAATAATTTTAAATTGAAAAATATACTTTCAAGCATAAAATACAATTCATTTTCTGTTATCTACACTATCATTCTTTAAAAATACAGATTTATATTACATTGAGCAATTTTATTGCAAGTTCTATAAAATATTCAATACAGTTTTAAATTTTGGTTTTCCCTGTATTTCCTTTTTGGGTATAAGGTTAATATAAAAAATGGAGAGCTTTTGCATTCTTTCTGTGTCTATAGACTCCCAATGTTAAAAAGTTTGTCACAATACATATCCTTATGCATGTGATTATAAATACTCTGTTTCTCCCGAGATATTAGTGGAAATCAAGCAGTTAGTCTTTGAGATGCTTACATACTTTCAGTATCCTTCTACCTGGAATTCCCACCCTTCTCTCTTCAAGCCATCCTCTCCTACATTAGCCAGAATGATCTTAAAATGCAAGTAATCAAAAGAATTGAGCACTCACTATGTGCCAGGCACTGTGTTAAGTTTTTTATACACAAGGTATCTTTTACTCCTCATAACAACCCTGTTATCATCACCAATTTGCAGGTAATGAAATGGGTGCAGATAGTTTCAATGATTTGCCCAAGGTCATGGAAGACAGACTAGGATTGATACCCAGGTCTGTCTGATGCCAGACCTCATATTCTTGACTGTATATCCATATTGCTTGGCCCAGTGCCTCGCTAATGATAGCAATTTTCAATATGATTATTCAATTAGGTCACTGTTAAATGATTGTTAGGCTCATTTTGATTTCAAAAAGGACATGTTAGAATCTTGGCATCTCCCCCCCCCCCCCAATTTAAACTTCTCAATTCTCTAACATTGGTTCTGTTTCTTCAAGGTGAAATTTTGTTGAAACTTTACCTAGATAAAGTTTGGGGGTAGAGGATGTGGCAATTTTTTTAATGAAGTCTCAGGCTTCTGGATGCTTTAGCAATGAAATGTGCCCAATTCTGTGATGACACTTGGTTTTGTTAACTGACAACTACCAGGCACTGTCAGCAGAAAGAAGGCTAGATGTTTTTCAGCGTTCTTAATTATGGTTTATTCATCTCTGAGTTTAAGAAATTAAAAAATAATTCTGTCTAAATATTGTCAATTTAAAACAAATTTCAAAAGCAAGAAGATATATCTCCTGCTTTGAAGCCATTTTGAAGTTTTTACCCCTAAACTTCTCTACACAGTATGACTAAAAAAGGTAGAAAACTAGTTCTCTAAAGCCAAAGAGACCTGCTTTGTTTCATTAAATCAACTGTGAAGATTAAGAGCAGGTTGGCAACTTTTAAAAATTAGAAGTCAATTTAAAAGGTTAAAACTTGAGAATTCTCTAGCATCTAGTAGGCCATTTGTGATTATTCAGGAACTGGTGGCTGCATTTACAGATCATACAGGTCCTTACTTCACCTCCTCTGCCATCCCCACTGTGGTGGCTTATTTTTTGTCACTTATTTTTTATTTTCTTCCTTCACTCTCTCTCTCTTTCTCAGTATTTATTGACCCCCCATTCCATGGCAGGAGCTGTGCTAATCATTGAGAATGAAAACAAAAATAAAAGAAGATGGACTTATGGCCCCCCAAAATCAGTACAGCATTGTGGGAGTACAATGTTCTGAGAAAGGAATCTTTTGAGAGTGGGTGGAATGGTGCAGTGGGACTGGAAGAGTTAGGGAAGGTGAAGCTTGGGTGAGCCATCAGTAGGATAGAGTTTTTCCAGCAATCAAGGGCATGGAAGACATTCTAGAGATAGGGAATACCACATGAAAAAGCACATAGGTGAGAAGAGTTCAAGGAAAGATGAGGCTTGTGGAGAACAGGCAAGGGCTACAGAGGGGAGCAGACACCAGATCCTGAGGAGGCTTCCATCTGTGTAATTTCTCCATCTTTCTGTGGACAGTGGATGAGGCAGCCGAAGTTCTGTTACTTATGTTGTTTCTTTTTTTTTTTTTTTTAAGATTTTATTTATTCATGAGAGACAACAGAGAGAGAGAGGCAGAGACACAGGCAGAAGGAGAAGTAGGCTCCTCGCAGGGAGCCTGATGCAGGACTTGATCCCAGGACCCCGGGATCACGACCTGAGCCAAAGACAGACACTCAACCACTGAGCCACCCAGGTGCCTCTGTGTTGTTCCTTGTTAAGTTAGGCAGGATGTAGTATAGCTGGGTTTATAACTACGGCTAAGTTAGCTACCATCTTTCTCCATCACCCATACCTTTTCTACTTGGCTGTCATTCCTTGAGTATTTTAACTCTTTGAGGATTACTAAAACCTTTAGGTCTCTGTGGTAGACAATTTTCATCATTTGCTATGCTAAACTTCTGGCCTGGTGACATTCTGATCACCTTCTCAGAGTCAGGTGATCCAGGCACATCTGAGGCCATTGGCACAAATGTAAGAAGACTACTTGGGTATGTTGGGCCAGTTCAGCAAAAAGTCTACAATCTGAGAAGAAGAGAATATATAAAAATTGAGGCTTTACTAAGGAGAAAGAATTCAAATCCCTAGTTTACTAAAACAAGTATGCTTTGAACTTACCTACTCAACAAGAAGTCCTTCCTCTTGTGTAAGAAAATAAACTTTCTATTGCTTGTATTCACAAACTTCCTAATTGTTTATCATACAGAATTATCTACACTCAATTTAGATGAAGCAGCAAAGAAAATTTAAAGGTTTATTTGTTAGTGAACATGATATGGTAAATCTTTACCAAACATACTAAACTTGTAAGGAAATTAGAACTCAATGCTTGCAGTTCTTTTCTCAAATGTCATATACTAAGCAGACCTTAATTTTTTTCTTCAGGTCCAATTAGCAGAGTTTCTTGACAATTTACAAGAAAAGTCATTGAGGATTGAAGCCTTTGTTAGTCAGATAGAATCTTTTTTTAACACCATTGAGGTAAGTTACCATATCCCTTTTACTTTGACCTGGTTTGTTCATGTCATCATAAGGAAATGCTTCTGAACCAGAACAATCTGAATTAGGGATTGTGTGTGCATATATGGTTTGCTGTTGTTGGTTTTGTTCCATTAATAGTGAAGTTTTTGAAAGTCTTCCATCTGTGTGTAATCAGTGAAACCATTTCCTTTCTAATAAATGACTTGCCCTTAAAAACGTATACACATTTATTGGGTGCTTACTATGATAGGACAAATCATTGCATGCTTTATCCAATTTAATCCTTATAATAACTATACAAGGGTTATTAATATTGTTCCCATTTTATAGATAAGAAATTAAGAGTTAAGTATGTTATCCAAGGTCATAGTAAATTGATAGTAACTTGAGAGCCAAAATTTGAATTGGTCTGAGTTCTTATGTGTTCCACCATCTTTTCCTTTACCAACTAGCTCTGCAGAAATGCTCAAAGCCACTGCCCAATGTCCATGCCCAGGACAAATGAGTGTTGCTCATGGTACCATTGCCTTTGATGAGTTCATGCCCTCCTAGCTGTTGGCCCCTGCTCCCTCCACAGTGAAGAAGGGGCAATGCTCCATCCATATGCAGAGATGGCCCAGGCATCCTCCCTGGTCAATCAGAAGAGGCGGAGGGTCCCTGCAGAAGGCTGGTGCATAGTTTCCTTATCATTAGGCCAACTATGCATCTTAGTTTGCTTGAGAGGGGTCTGCTTAATTCCTGTTGTAGATCAGTTAACACCTGCTAATTATTTCTAGTGCCCCCTACCAAATGTCTGTTTTAGACTATAAATTATATGATCATCTTATCACCAGCCCTGTAGTGAGGACAGTTAGGCATCTGGATTTGTCCAGATAGGCAATGAAGTTTCTCTTACTGTGGTGGAAACTGGACCCCCCACCCATGGCCCCTGGAGAGCATTTGTGGAGGTAGCTCCCTGTCCAATATCCTGCTGCTCACTTCCTCACTCTGTGATTTCAATGGAGTGGTGAAAATGGCACTAAGCCCTTTCTATTACCTGAAGGCCAGGGATCTTCATTCACTGTGATGCCATTTTCATGTTTTATCCTGTGGAGATGCAAGTGGGCAAGTCACACAAGTATCTTTTTTGTGTGTTTGGTTAACTAAATCCTTCTTGATAATACTCTTACAATTAACTTTATTGCAAAGCTAACTATGGCAAAGGGGGTTGGTGGGTTGGAAACTTAGACTGTGCTCATAATCTGTGATTCTCTTAACAAGACATAAGAGGTCAATTATTTGAAAGGCCAGTGTTTCTCTCAAAAGAAAAGATTAAGACATGAAAATAAGACTTCTGATTTCATTCCGAAGTGGTTTTGTTTGTTTATATTTTAGGAGAACTGTAGTAAAAATGAGAAAAGGCTAGAAGAACAGAATGAGGAGATGATGAAGAAGGTTTTAGCACAGTATGATGAGAAGGCCCAGAGCTTTGAGGAAGTGAAGAAAAAGAAGATGGAGTTCTTACATGACCAGATGGTCCACTTTCTACAGAGCATGGACACGGCCAAGGACACGTTGGAGAGCATTGTGAGAGAAGCAGAGGAGCTCGATGAGACTGTTTTCCTGACGGTAAGCACCAGTTAAAACAGGCCCAGACACCCTGTATCTGCTCTACTCATGCAAGACTAGTTTTTAGAATTCATCTTTCAGTGTTCCCCAAGATTATTTATATATCCCCAAGTTATATTTTTATATAAACCCCAAGTATGGGGTTTATATAATTCTGACGCTTAAAAATTATTAGGGCATGCCTGATACCTATTGAAAAGGCCCAGAAAATCCTTACAGTCTTGACACCCAGATCCAGCTGAAGGACACATGGAAGTCAGGTCCCTGCATCATCCATTCATTCTTTTACATGGATTGGTCACTTTCTAAGAGGGAAGGAAAACAGCCTGACAACTTTCCTCATGCTGTGCTTTCCCTTTGGGTGCCGGTCTGACCTCCCAGTGCCTGGCATCCTCATACTGCCCTCTGGGCCCATCCTCTCCACCCCTACTCCCTAATCTGAAGAGATGTCTCATAGGGACCATTCCCTCCAGGCTTCACCAAGTGGCTGAGTATACTTGCAGCGTTTCAGTATACTTGCAGCAAGAGAAAGGATGACATAATGTGATACCTCTCTCATGTAACATGTAGATGTTTTTACAAGGGTCTTCCTGGGGACCAGATTCCTTAATTCAAACAAGTATCCTGTGGACTGGAATTCCCCTGGGGGATCCTGAAATTGCACTGCAGAGGCAGCTCTTTGCTTTCTGAATTCCCTAGAATATTCAGTAACGTACTGGTTCTCCACGGAACTGGGATTAACCAGGAGTAGTATAGGCCAGTCCTGCACCTAACTGTCAAACTGGGAGAAAGCACCATCTTCTGATGGTAGACACCTCCCTTTCAAAGTTCCCCAGTCATCCCAGCTCTCTAGTAAAGTCTGGAGATAGGCTTTTGACTTGGGGATACTTCCAGCCAGGACAAATTTGAGTGAGGTGGACATGGCATCTTCAAGAGAGACTGAAAATCATTCAGTTTTCTTTATGTTTCAAGCTAAGCTTTAATCTTTTAAAATTAGGCACCTCTTGTGAAGTATAACATTAATGAAGTTCTTTCTGTCCCTAAGAACTTTACCTTTGTTTGATAAGAATATTTTTTCTCTAGAACAAATTGTAAAAAAGAAAGCATTTTTTTTCCTGCTTATGAAAGTGATATGTATCCATTTTAGAAAATTTGGGAAATACAGAAAAGCAGAAGAAGGTGTCACTCAGAGATAACTACTGGTTACATTTTAGGTATATACCCCACATTGAACAAATGGAAGTCCTTTTTCTTTGGAGAATTCTATTCTGGAAGCTAAGCCATTTGTTAATGAGTAGAGAGGAGCAGCCTTGCTGCTGAATTCACTGCTGGCCTTCCTTAGCACAGAGAGTAGAGCAGAACTGGAAACTAAAGCGCCCTCTGTCCCTGCCCAGATCCCGCCACCCCTTCTGGGCACTGATTTCCTTCCTGTTGGAGCTGTAGCCACCCAAAAGAAATAACCTCAGGAAAGCTAAAAAGTTATAGAACATGCATAATCTTAATGCTCTTGGTTGGCTTTTCCTTTTGTCGTTAATTAGTTTCTCTCTCTTTCTCTCTCTCTTTCTTTCTCTCCTGTTCTCATTCCCTCATAAGTCGTTTGAGGAAATCAATGAAAGGTATATAAAACATGGCACAATGTAGTGGCAACTGAGAATAGCATGACTGTATGCTTTATTTTTAATATTTTGATGCTTTCTAGAAAATGAGCTGCCAATTAAAAAATACATACATTTACTGAGCTACTGAAGTTTCACTTTTAGACACTATGCTTTTAAAAGCTAAACGACAGCTTTGAAAGAAAATTGCATGTGCTTTAGTTAAATAACAATTATCATAATGTAGATTTTTAACTGCTTCCTTGAGATGTGTTCTATGTTTTCAGCCTAATCTGGACCATCTTTCTTGTCATTGCATATAGAACATTGTGTAGATACTTAGACTTATTGGTTAAATATGAGCATTTGAAAGAATCATTCATTTTTGCTTTGAGTAGTTTTATGATTTATGTAATCTTAATGGAATATTCTCATTTTCTCTTCAAAAGATAGGCATGCACTTATCTTTCTGCTTAGCTAATCTAAATGAATCTTCCTCTTTTGATTATGTTTTGTCTTTGTGGCTGTTGTTAACACTCAATCTAAGGGAAATTTGTCATTACTTTTAAGAGGCAAAACACTCAACAAGAAACTAGGAAATGTCTATAAAAACAGATACCATCAGATCTATATTTATGTTTTGGAGGATCTGATATTGAACTGCTTGTAGTGATCTGACACATTTTCCCTTTTGCCCCAGAGCAAGACCTAAGGCCCTTTCTACTAGCTGAGCCTAATGTTCTTATCATTTTTACTCCTTTCATGTAAATTTTAAAAATTGTAAAATTGTGAGTTTACTCAGTGATAAACCATGAGAGAGCATACAGCAAAATAAAAAAATTTGTATTTGTGATATGTTCAAATATAGAAAACTGATTTTTTTTAGATAATGAAAACTGCACAGATAAATCCTGTTTACCTTTAAAAACAATCTATTCAGTAGAATATTGCTAATAACTTTTAAGAAAATAACTTGCATATTAATATTGGCATTAATCAATAAGGGCTTTATTATAATGGCTCTCTTAAATTACCCAGGGAGCTTTCAAAAGTGCTGACACTTGAGTCTTACCTCTTGAGATTCCAGTTTAATTGGTCTGGGGGTATGGGCTAGGCATTCTTAAAGCTTCTGAGGTGATTTTAATGGGCAGACAGGGTTGAGAACCTCTGGTTTATAACAGTCTATATGGGTCTGTGATGGCCCAGTGGTTCCTCAAACTGGCTGTGCCTGAATTACCAATGCAGTTTCTTAAGCTAGAGCCCCTGGAGCCCCATCCCAGATCCACGAGAGGAGAATCCAGGGTGGGACGAGAGCTCTGCATGTTTACCAGTTATCACACAGGAGTCTGAGGCACATCAGGCAGGTCTAGGAACTCAGACCCAGGCTTTGCTCCCAGTTTTCTTTATGGTTAAAAAAATGATAAGTATTTTTCTCTAAGTATTACTCTAAGTATTTCTGAGTATTACTGATTTTTATTTTTATCTAAATCAGTATTACTGATTTTTATTTTTATCTAAAAATACACAGATTCATAGTGTCATTTCATATATATTGGATGCATTATGTGCTTACTTAACATTTCATCTACCCATGGAACATATTGATTGACAAGAAAACTTGGTGAATAAAAAATTGCAAATGCTTTTACTTTTAAAAATGCTATAGTACATTTTTATTTTTCTAAACATTAGAATATTAACTTGCTAATATGAATTGTCATTCGTTTAATTCTAAATACCATTTCTTTGGTTTTGTGCTTGACGTTATTCATCTGTGTGTCTTTTTAATTAATTTTTATTTCATTGTCCAGTTGACAATGAATGATCTCTGCTAAAGCTGCATGCCATGCCCCCTAAAGGAGAGTAGATTTGGGATAATCATTATTTTTCTGTGAAGAAAAAAAGACAGGCAAATTTGAGATTTGGTGATGAAATGTGAGCAATTAATGAAAGCCTCATTAGACATGCACATATGTACACACACATAGACACACATGCGTAAAAGTGGTAAAGCTTGATCGTTTCACTAAAAAGAAGGCTTTAATGTGCTCAAGACAATTTCTGCCTCACAGTCTCAATGTTATTAGTGTTCCTTTCCATAAGAAGTGCTTATTATCTACTTTTTTTTTTTTACTTTGTTTCTTTTCCCTCCCTTCATATTATATCTCTAAAGGCAGTGCTTGTCTATTAAATGATTGTTCTCAACACTAAAACTGCTTAAATTAAGGAATGATGTCAAACATATTTAGACTCAATATTTGCATATTTTGAAAAACACATTTGCTTAGAAAATGCTGGCCTGTTAAGAAGATGCATTTTTTCCCCTCTCCAGTTTACTTTTTTTTATGTTATAATAATGAAAAAGAAGGAGAGTCTCAACCCCTGTAGGACCTGCTCTTAAAAAGATGTTCACTTACCCTTTCACATATGGATGTTAAAATTGAACAGGTCAGGGCATAAGGGAAAACGCAGACATTTTACTTGTGGTATCTACAGTCAAACTTTTGTGTTTCAGGAAGTCTCCCATCTAGTCAGTGATGTGTGTTGACTAGGCTTAGTATATGTACTCGTCAACCTTGTTTGTTAATTTGGAATCTGTCATCTCCATGTGGCCTCTGTGCCCCCAAAGCCCTCCTTTTAGGCTCATGATGTTTTCCCTCACCCAGAGCATTGTGGGCTTCTCCCAACCGACCTCACTGTGCCTCTGCTCTGTTTGCTTTGATCCTTTCTCAGACTCATGCCAGGAAATTCTTCCCTTGTGAAAACATTTCTGTGACTCTCCTTGCCTTACAAGATAAAATGGAAACTCTTGGTGGACACAAAAGGCTCTTCACAGTCAAGCCACAAACCTCCTGTTTGTTCTCTGTCTCCATTCCCCAGCAATCAAGGTGGCCTGTGGCCCCTAACTCCTAATGAGCATAGTGGACACTCTTTAAATATTTCAGTTATATTTTATAATCTTCTCCCCTCACACTGATGAAAACGTTTTACCAGACCTGAGATCCTGATATTCTTACCTAAGTGAAAGTGTCCTCTACTCATTCAAAATTTGTTAAACACCTACTGTGTGCCAAGTAACACAGTGCAATGTGGCAGTGAACAAAAAAGAGTCTTTTTCTGCACGTAGATGATATTCTGGTGAAGTAGAAAGACAGAAAGAAATGGGTTGAGGAAGTAAAATTTAATAGAATAAAGAATATCAGGGACACTTAGTGCTGTGTTAGTGGCATACTCAGGGCTGGCCTCTCTGAGGAGCTGACATTTGAACAGAGATCTAGGTTAAGTGAAGAAAGAGCCATACAGTATGTAGGAGAAGAAAGTTCCAACAGCAAGAGCAAAGGCTTAGAGGTGCAAACCAAGAAGTCCATAAAAGGTGCAGTTAATGAAGCTGATGGAGTTCCCCCAAAACTGGCTTAACTGCTGGAATATAATTCTCGTCTCCTATGAGCAAGATGCAGAAAGGAGAGCTCCTAACCAAATTTTAGGCCCCTCATGCTAAAGTGAAATGCTTTTACAATCTCTCCTTACCTTTTTCCCTCTTCAGAATCAACCTGTTTTTGTTTGTTTGTTTTGTTTTGTTCGTTTGTTTTAAAGCCCAGTTTACACCTGGATACAAAGACTAAACATCCCTCCCAGGAGGGTCTTGAGTATATAAATGCTGTTGGCTTATAAACTGTGGTTTGTTTAGTCTTTTAAGAATTTAGACATTATCCTCCATCACTGCTGTATCCCCAATACCCAGAACAGTGCTTGGCACACAAGAGGTGAACACAGTTTTTGAAAGACTAAATAACTAGAAGCATAATTGGGAGGGTGAAGACCAGCAAGGGCATCATACAGTGTATGAATTTCCAGATGGGCTTGCAACCTTTATATTCTTCAGAAAATAAGGAAAAGATAATCATTAGAATACAATAATTTTTAGGATTACAGATGTAATATTGAGACTGTGTAATTCGATGGAATCTATTCAGATTTGAGAATATAGGCATGGAATTTCTAATATTAACCAGTTACCCCAAAGGATCCTAAGAATAAATAAATTTTAGACATATCTTTCTACACATCAAAACAGTTTATCTCCTATTTGGATACAGTGCCTCACAAAACCCACCACCACCACCAATAAATCATTTTAGTTTTCATTCTGTATGTTGATAATTTCTTGACTTACTTGGAAATGTCTTCCCTCTGATAGGTTGCTTTCTGCAATGGAGAGCACTGCTTCTTTAGAGAAAATGCCTGCTGCGTTTTCACTTTTTGAACATTATGATGACAGCTCAGCAAGAAGTGACCAGATGTTAAAGCAAGTGGCTGGTAGGAATTTTAATATATTAATTACCTCAATGAAATTTGGCAGCTTTCCTTGTTTGTCTTGAAAGTTTTTAAATTAAAGTATAGTTGACAATATGTAGGTTTCAAGTGTATAACATGATGAATCAAAAATTCTGTACATGAAACTTTGCTCACCAGGAGAAGTGTAGTCACCATCCGTCACCATACAGTGTTATTACAGTATTATTTACTAAATTCCCTATGCTGTATTTCTTACCTCTGTGACTTATTTATTTTATAACTGGAGTCTGTACCTCTTAATCCCCTATACATACTCCATCCCCAAGCCCCCTCTTGCAACCACCAGTTTGTTCTCTGTATTAATGATTCTGTTTCTGTTTTTGTTTTCTTGTTTGTTCTGTTTTTTTGATTCCACACATAAGTGAAATCATTTGGTATTGGTCTTTCTCTGACTTATTTCACTTAGCGTAATACCTCCTAGGTCCATCCATGTTGCTTGTGAGTAGAAAGATTTCATTCTTTTTTTATGGCTGAGTACCCAGTGGTGGCATTCCTGGATTGTATGGTATTTCTGTTTTTAATTTTTTGAGGAACCTCCCTACTGTCTTCCACAGTGGCTACATCAGTTTGCATTCCCACCAGCAGTGGGAAGTGTTCCTTTTTCTCTACATCCTCGCCAACACTTGTTGTTTCTTGAGTTTTTGATTTTAGCCATTCTGACAGGTGTGAAGTGATATCTCATTCTGGTTTGATTTGCATTTCCCTGATGATGAGTGATGTTGAGCATCTTTTCATGTGCCTGTTGGCCATCTGGATGTTTTCTTTGGAAAAACTATTCATGTCCTCTGCTCATTTTTTTAATGGAATGATCTGTGTTTTTTGGTGTTGAATTGTGTAAGTTCTTTATATAACCCCTTAGATACATCATTTGCAAATATCTTCTCCCATTCTGTAGATGGTTGTTTTGTTTTGTTGCTTGTTTCCCTTACCAGGCAAAGGCTTTTTATTTTGGTATGATCCCAGTAGTTTATTTTTGCTTTTGTTTCCCTTGTAAAGTTTTTGTATATAAGGAGATATAACTGGGAAAAACACCTCATAGTTGTAAAAATTTAAAGCTTGATTCTGAATCACAGCATAAGACTAGCATACCATTTCAGTTATAATCTGTATTTTCATTTGAAGCTCTATAACTGTCCTGGGATATCAAGGAGATAGGAGGAAGTAGCAGTGAAACCAAAGGGTCTCGTCTTTTTTTTTTCTCTTTGTAAACTAGGATTTCTTTCTCTGTCTTCTAGAGATTATTTGCTTCACACCAGCAGTCAGATATAGAAGGAAAAATAAATCAAATATTTTCATATGTATTGAACAGATTTTTCCTTATGAGTGGTTTTTCCCTCTTCAACTAAGTTCCCCCCTGCCCCCCTCCTTTTTTCATACTAAACAGATTAGCTTAGAGAACTAACAGCTCAGCATCATGCTCTGTGGCCGGGAGCCTCCTACTCAGCTGTCAGAAGCATCCTGCCATCTCTTCAAAATATTTTTTAATGTGCTATTTTAACAAACAAGACAATGATACTTATTTAGATTTCTCAAAGCTGCTGTGTTTCAGTGAAGTTATCAAGTTTCACTTACTGTAAAATGTACTCAGATATCTTCCTTAAAAGATGCTATATTCTTTCCAAACCACCTTCAAGACAGCTGCTATTTTTATATTGACAATTAATTTTCAATCCTGTAGGAAGAATTTTAGTTTAGTAAAAGGCTTTTTGTGGGTCTTTTTAGGCCCCTCAAACCTACCAGCCTTCTACAAAGTAAAAATATTCAGCCATTTATCCTTAGAGATTTTCTCTATCAATGTGTCAAAATCAAAGGGTGTTTTTTTGTACTGTCTTTAAGAGGCATTTAAATAGAGAGGCAATTGGAAACTAAGAAATTCTGATTAACAGACTAGGCTGTTTGCTTTTAAAGGATTTATTTAGAATGGGATTCTTTTGAATATCTGACAGGCAATGAGAGGACATTTTATTTATTTAAGAGGCCACGGGGTTAAATTGTCACAAAGTCTTAATGATTCATTCAGAAACAGGGTACCTGGGACTCCCAGGAGTTCCGAGCTGTTTACAGGGAGACTGATTCTGTGAGGCAGATGCCACAGAGGGTTGTGTCTGCTTCATGGAATTGGAGCCCAGGGCGTTGACTTGCTGATAAATAGTTTTGGTTCATTTTTGGCCAGTGACGCCTCTCAGATATAAAAACCTCACCTGGTATCTGAAAAGTTAATCTGATCATTGCCAAAACTAATCAGAAATTCCAAGGACAGGATGTGACTCTTCTACTGAAAAATGGACCAGCCCCTCACATCTATTCCACACTTACATGGCGCTGAGCACTGGGGAGACTGCAGTAAATCCTTTTAGACAAGTTCCCAACAACCCTAGGAGATAGGTTTTGTTACTAATCCCACTTGACAGGTGAGGATACAGGCAACAGAAAAATGTCCCCAGTATTGTCCTAGGTACACAGCTACCTGTGTGGTAGGGAGCAGTTGGGCTCCAGGGAGTCTGCTCCACAACACAAAGTGGAGTGCATTGCCGTGAGAGGAGGGGTAACCAGAGATTAATAATATCCAGTGCTTCCTTGACTTTGGCTCCTATGGACTTGGTTTTTGGTTTTGGTTTTGTTTTAAATTGTGGTAAAATACACATAACATAAAATTTACCGTCTTAACCACTTGGAGGTGTACAATATATTGTATTAAATATTAAATATTTACACATCCTTGTACAACCATTATCAGTATCCGTCTCCCAAATTCTTTTCATTTCGCCAACTTAAGACTCTACCTGTTGAACAACATCTCCCCATTCCTCCAGTTCCCCAGCCTCTGGTGTCCACCACTCCACTTCCTGTCTCAATGAATTTAACTACTGTTGGTCCCTTGTGTAAGTGGGGTCGTGCGGTATTTGTCTCTTTGTGACTGACTCATTTCACTTAGCGTCATGTCCTAGGTTCATCCGTGTTGTGGCATGTGTCAGAATGTCCTACCTTTTCTTTTCTTTTTCTCCCCCTTCCTTTTCAAGACTAAATTAATATCTTATTGCATGTCTGTACTGCATTTTGCTTATCTGTTCACGCATTGATGTCTACTTGGGTTGCTTCCACATTTGGGCTATTGTGAATAATGCTGCTCTCCTAGGGACAGATAGCTGGAGTGGGAGTCTATCTGGACACTCAAGTCCTGACGTCCAAGTTGATCTGATGCTTAAAGGAGTGTGACAGCTCTTTATGGGCGTACTCCACCAGGTAGAGGGACTCTGTGTGGTGTGATTTCTCAGCCCAGTTCCTTAGTCTCCTATAAAGAAGCCTTCAAATCCGATTTTGTATTTTTTTTGGCATTACTCCCATGCAAGTTTATTCCTATAGAAGTGTAAACAAAGCTGCTAACACATAAATCTGAGTCTCTGATATTCTGCTGCACAGGAATTGTTAATCTAGCCATTATCATTGGATGGCATCTATAGAATATTCTTATCTCTTTTTAATTTTAGAATACTTTGAAAAGTAAAAGCATTTCTTATTTTTGAAAAAAAAGAGATGTTTTCACTGTAATAATTTTGGGGGAAGGAGCACATGAGATACAAAATCATTCCTAGCCCACATGCTTTGCTACAACTACTTCTTTCTTAAAATTTGTTGATTTAGGGGTGAGTAAATAACACTTTTAAGTTTGTTAAGCTACCTGAGAGAGAAGAGAGAGATTTTTGAAACATGTTGCCATTTTTAAAAGCAGATATGGCTCAATGTAAAATTCATAAGAAAAAAGAAAGGGAGATTTTCATGATTCATGCCTCAAGGAGTTTTATGCTGTTTCAAAGACAATTGACAAGAGTTGAAGCATCTGCTTAGCTCTGCTGTAAACCTGGGCAGCATGAAAATTTATGGAACTACACTTATCTGGATGGACGCCTTTGGAATGTGACACTGATTTCCTGCTGGGAAGACAAACAGGAAAGTCAAACACTGTGTGAGGGGATCTGAACCATTATCATTTGTTGGGGTGGTGCTTGACAGGCAGGCTTCTGAGTTTATCTCGCAGCGGGCTCAGCATGTCTTACCTCTGTACTCCCTCTGTGATTTGCCAGATCGCTAGATCAACTCCCATCTTCACCCGCTTCCTATACCTTCTTCCTTCCATTTTTTGTGCTCCTGCCAAAGCCATTTTGTCTTGTGAAACTTTAGCACTGGTTATGTGTCAGACAATCTGCTAAGCACTTAATGTACATATGCTGCTTACAGCAAACCTGGGAGGAAGTGGTATTACTATATTATTATTATATTATTGTTGTTTTCCCATTTCAAAGATGGGGAAGCTGAGGCTAAGCTAACACAGCTAGTGAGTGGGGGAATCTGGTATTTAACCTCAGGCTGGTGTCTCTGCTCAGAAGCCCATGAATTTGACCATGCTCTTTTCCTGCTTCTCATTTTTCATAACTTTGGATTTCCTCAGCTCTTTATCTCTTTATTGAATCTTTCCAATTTGCCTCTTTTTGTTCCATTCTTTAGACCTATTCATTATTATTATTATTTTTTTACCATCTTGTTGAACTAACCTTTGTTTTCTTTTCCTTTGGTGTTGACTTTTCACAAAGTAATCTCATAAAGTCTGGCCCGGTATTTCGGTAAGCTTATCTCTCAGGAAGTATTGACTGAAAAAAAATAACCACAAACAAATTTAAAAGCATGACATCTTTTCAACTATAGGCATAACATTTACCCTTAATTTGTAAAATATGTTCAATGCCTTTGTATCTCAAAAATTTTAGAAGAGAGTTGCCTAGGAGCTTGATTTATGGTGTTGTGCATACCATTCATATTCAATATGCATAATGTAAACTTTAAACATTTCTATGAAAACACTTGAGAATATTATCTGAATTTACAATTCAGAATAATAGAGATATATTAGATATCTAAACCTTATTTTTGAATCAATTAATCGGCACTTTTTCTCCTATGTAGTTTTTTTTTTTTTTTTATGATAGTCACAGAGAGAGAGAGAGAGGCAGAGACACAGGCGGAGGGAGAAGCAGGCTCCATGCACCGGGAGCCTGATGTGGGATTCGATCCCGGGTCTCCAGGACCGTGCCCTGGGCCAAAGGCAGGCGCCAAACCGCTGCGCCACCCAGGGATCCCCTCCTATGTAGTTTTTATATTTTGTTTAATTTTTAAAAAAATTTGTAGATATAGCCACATTAGAGAAAATGGGGTAGTAATTTCAGAAAGTGTATTTTTTTTTTCAGAAAGTGTATTTTTATATTTTATTCATATATGTCTTTTTCCAGCTTTAGTGATGTGGCAACTGGATCTGAAAGGGGTTTATTTGTCTCTGTTGTGAATACAGTCTCTATGTAGAAGGAATACAACAGTGGTTATGTGGCAAAGCAACTCAAGTTTTCATTTTAAAGGAAAACCAAATCATTTGATGCATCCTCTACCCTGTATAAGTTTATTACTCAGAATATAAAACTACAGAAGAGTATTATCAAGTGATCATATTTTGGGGTCTGTTTTTATTTCTCTGTGTATATACAGATGCACACACAAATGCATAAAAACCTTTTGGAAGGATACACATTCAAATGTCACAGTTGTTGCCTCCAATGAATATCCTTGGGTGGGTGTTGCTGAGAACAAGGGAGCCCTTCCACTTTTGCTCTCTGTTCTGTATTCTTTGAATTTTTTTCAACAAGTATAAGTGACTTTTGCAAAAAGAAAAACAATCAAGGAGTGAAAAACAGCATTAGTGATAATAAATCTTACTTATTATATTCCAGTTCCACAGCCTCCTAGATTAGAACCTCAGGAACCAAATTCTGCCACTAGTACAACAATTGCAGTTTATTGGAGCATGAACAAGGAAGATGTCATTGACTCCTTCCAGGTTTACTGCATGGAGGAGCCACAAGACGACCAAGAAGTAAACGGTAGGATTCCTAACACAAATACAGATGCATGTGTATGTACATTTCTGCAGCTTAATTTAAAGATATCCATATTAGGACTCATTCCACAAAGCATTTATAGCCACATACAAAAGCAACATCAAACCAACAACCATATAAAGCAAACAAAACATATAGGCAAAAATTGGAAATCAGAATTAAGGAAAAGAAAATTGATAAATATCATAATGGTGAATATTGTAATTGAGGTTCAAATTTGGCTTTGAGTTCTCAGGATAACAGGAGCAAGTAAAAGATTTTCATTTTCAGAAAGGAGGCAACAGACTGACCAGCACTTCTGGGAGAACAAATTTCAATTAGTACTTGAGTTTAAAAGACAGTATACAAAAAAAAAAAAAAAAAGAAAGAAAGAAACCACATACCAATGTGCAGAGGAGAAGTGAGCTGTATATAGGACATAATAATAATTTTAATGCAAATGCAGTATTAGATGTCATGGTTAGTGGTTTCTCAGATCCACCTTGATAAAAGCTGCAAACAAATCATTAAGGTTAATTTAAGATTCACAATTCTCAAGGCATAGGCCTCAATATGTGTAGTCTCTTCGTGTCTCCAATTAATATGCATGTAGAGGTGAAAGTAAATGTATGACACATATTTAGTTGAGTCTCTGTAAATGTCTCTCTGCTCAGTAGGACTTCTAATAAGACCTAGAAGCCAGATACTTTGAGTTTGTACTTCCTGATGAATCAGAGCTGGCGTGCTGGCAATTGTATATTGCTTGTCGAAGACAGATCCACATATTTTGGAAACCAGATGAGCATGTGACAGGATGGACATGCTATTACAAAACTCAGGAGCCCAATTTGTGACAAGGAATGAATTATTATATATTTCGCTGTTACCAAGATTTAAGTTTTTTGAAATATCATACTTATTTAAATTAGGAAAAAGAAAACAAAAAAGCAACCATAGGCATAGTGTAACGTTGGCTAAGTTTATCTATTAAGGACTGCTTATTTTACTGGCTATCTATAGCCATATACCTGTCACAACACAACAAGGTAAGTGTTATTATCTCCATTTGCAAATAAGAAAACTGATGTGACGTTAAATAATTTGCCCAAGGCCACACAACTTTTACGTGACAGGGGTAGGATTCAACCACAGTCCTTTGAGACTCCAAAGCTTATGTTTTTGTTTGCTTGTTTCAGGGTTCGTTTTCTTATACCACGCTTCTTCTTCCTCTCTATCTAGCTGTATATATCATGGAATTTTGTGGCTCTCCAAAACTCCTCTTAGCACCAATTTATTGCCTGGAGTGCTTTTTTTTTTTTTTTAATGCTTCACCTCCTTCCAACCCCAGCCCCCCAAAACACTTATGTGTACTGTGTCTCATTCATTCAACAACTTGAAATCTGCTGATGCCAGTTAGCTAATCCGGTGATCTATACTGTGATACCACGCTGTGTATATGGTCCCCCCAGCACATTCTATGTGCACTGTTGTAACAAGCGCTGGGGTGATAGGACTCAGGTGAAGAAGATGATTCCACTGAAGATGATTCCACTATAGCCATAGTTTCGAGGATGTATGGGAAATGTTTTTCGGTGTATAAGTTCTTATGAGACTCTTTAAACCAAACTTTCCATCCAGAAAGTATAGAGCTTCATTGGGCTGGAAAGATGCAATTAATGAAACTATATTGAAGAGCTCCTAAATTCCCTTTAAAAGAAAATGATCTGGGCTTCTTAACTGGAGGAGTTTTGAAGATGTGACTTTTGAGAGACATAAGGGAGGATAACTAAAATGACCATGGACTAATTTAAAAATGAAAATAATTCTTTGTAAAGGAGAAAAAATTTCAGTAAGAGTGATCAGATTTGTTCATCATGGTAGCGAGTAATAATGCCACTGCAATATTGAAAGTAAAATAAGACATTTTAGGAAATATCTTGATTGAACAAGTTACTTTATTTTTTTTTTTTTTTTATTTTTTTTTTTTCAAGTTACTTTATAGAATAGTTTATGACTTATCAAAATTATATAAGTATTTCTATAAATTGTGGAACACTGTAGTTGAAAAGATGCTGGAATTCATGAAAAGGAACCAGGATCTGAAACTTGGAAAATCGTACTGAATACTAATATTGTTTACTAATTTGGGAAAGTGCTTTATAGCATCATATATTTAGAAAAAACGGGGTTGTCCATATTTTGTTACATACTCTCTCCTGAAATACTGGCATTGCTTCTTAAGAATTTTCTGAGACTATATTACTGAGATTTAAGCTAACATAAACTCTATGCGATTTTAGTATTTGCTGTTAAAATAAGTTATTTTAATTGTGGTCGCTGAAGCTCAGAATCTTACTAATATGCTATTATTTTCTGATAAGTGTTTACAGGTAAGAATGCATCACTCTCAGTATCTCTTTTTCCCATGCCATTGCTTTCTTATATATTCTAAAGTGCTAGCTATCACAGAATGTTATCTGTAAATTTATCGCTTTGAATTTTCCACTGAAAATAATAGAGCAACCTCCAATAGCTATAGTTTTCAATTAACTTCGGAAGACACTCTAGAGTTTATAATTGTGTTTGATGCTAGACTTGGTGGAAGAATACAGATTGACAGTGAAAGAAAGCTACTGCATTTTTGAAGATCTGGAACCTGACCGATGCTATCAAGTGTGGGTAATGGCTGTGAACTTCACCGGATGTAGCCTTCCCAGCGAAAGGGCAATTTTTAGAACAGGTAAAGAGATGTTAAAATGGTGTTGGGAGGCAATATTCACTTCTTTGCAGACTACTAAGGTCAACTAAGGTGCATGTATTAAGTACCTGTTGTATGCTGGGTGTTGTAGAATGCTGAGTGTATGGTGATGAATAAAACTGAGTTCCTGTTCTCAAGAAGCTTGTAGTCAAGTGGGAGAGATCAAAAGCAGAAGATCATAAAAAAAATTGTGACAAGAGCCATGATCTAATGATTTACAAGTTATTACGAGAACACTTCACAGGGGTGTCCTCTCTCTAAGAAAGCCTGGGGAGGGAGAGGACCTGGAATGGCTTCTTAGAATTGATTCCTGAATGGAAGCCATTAAAGGATCCGTTAAAGGAATGTATTCCATTTGAAGAAAACATATGAGCAGAGGCATCAAGGTAAGAAACAGTATGGAGTATGCAGGGCACTATAAGAAACTTGGTATTACTTCTTTTGACTTAAAAACAAGGAGAAGAATGAGATGAGGTAAGAAAGGCTAGTGGGTGGGCAGGGGGTATGTTTGCCAAAGTAAGAAGCCCAGGCTTCATTACATGGGTGCTAGGAGCCCCAGAAGATTTTTCAGCAATGATAGTCAACCGGGAATACATTTCCACATGGAACCTTTCCACAGGGGCTGAAGTAGGTGTGGCATAAGATCATTTTGCCTTCAAGGTTGCCTTGAAGATCATTTTAACTATCTCAGAGGAAGAAATGACTCATTCCTACCATTTTATCCTTTCTTCTTGCCTTCCAAAACAAGTATTTGTTGCGTACCTACTGAAGACAAGATCATGGCTAACTTTTCTGTGAAGGGAGGTAGACAAGATTCTTTATTTTTATTTGCTTGTTTAGGTATAAAGAAACTGGTAGGATTTATAGGAAGCTAATATTAGAGGCTCTCTGGGGATGAGTGGGAACTGCAGTTTGGAAGGTAGAGGTGGGAGGGTGACTTTTCATTATATAAATTTTCATATCTTTTGGGCTTTCAACCAGTAATGTATTTTTTATTTATTTAATTTTATTTTTTAAATATTTTACTCACTATAGAGGAAGAGAGCATGAGTTGAGGGAAGAACAGAGGGAGAGGGAGAAGCAGACTCCCCACTAAGCAAGGAGGCAGGGCTTGATCCCAGGACTCTGGGATCATGACTTGAGCCAAAGGCAGATGCTTAACTATCTGAGCCATCCAGGCACCCCAAGAATGTATTTTTTATTTTTTTAGAGATTTATTTTTATTTATTTATGATAGAGAGAGAGAGAGAGGCAGAGACACAGGCAGAGGGAGAAGCAGGCTCCATGCCGGGAGCTTGACACGGGACTCGATCCTGGGACTCCAGGATAGTGCCCTGGGCCAAAGGTAGGCATGAAACTGCTGAGCCACCCAGGGATCCGCCAAGAATGTTTTTTTTAATAAAAAAAATTAAAACAATGCCCAAGCACTCTTCCCATGGTACCAGGGAAGCAGAGCTGATGTTGACCGTTCCATAATTGATTTGGTTCTCTCTGGCAGCACCTTCCACCCCTGTAATCCACGCAGAGGACTGTACAGTGTGTTGGAACACAGCCACCATCCGATGGCGCCCTGCCAACCCAGAGGCCACTGAAACCTACACTCTGGAGTACTGCAGACAGAACTCTCCAGAGGGCGAGGGCCTCAGGTAAGGATCTGCTCCTTAGGAGACCTCACCTCTCCATGGGGAGAGAACAGGGTGCCTGGAACTCAGCTGAAGGTCCTAACCTAACTGCTCACAGAGGAAGAGCTTTCTAAAATCCTGCTGAGCTAATTAAGCTATTGACTTGATTTGCAGTTCCATCACTATTCATCAATGAACTCCAAGTTTGTAATAAAACACATGCTACAATGTAGAATAATGACTCCCTTGTAAGAAAAATGTATGCAAATTTTAATAAGATAGAACATTCTTTGAGGTATATTTAACTTGAGTCGTTAGACAGGATTTATGCATATTTCATGCACTTTTTAGTGGTTATATCAGAATAGATACACCTAACTTGGGAAAATAATAGTAAGCTTGTATATAATGTAAATCTATGTCTCTTTGTTGTATTGGTGATATAAAGCCAATATAAAGAAGCTAATTATATATATATATATATATGTATATGATTATAGAGACATAATCTATAATCTATACATACATACATAATCTATAATCTATAATCTACCTGTGTCTCTGAAAGCATAAAGAATTTTTCCAGGAAAAAAAGAAATGGGAATCTCTCTCACTAAACTTATAAATCTTTAAAGTTATCAATAAAGGGCTGTGCATCCTGAGGGCATTTGGTAAATATTAACTTATTTACCAAGGTGGTGATTTCTTAGCCTCCAATCCATGACAATAGAGCAGCTTCACTTTCCATGAAGCATATTCAGATCATTATTATTAATGCTCATATTTTAATAGAGACATATGTAGCTTTTTAAAAAAGCAGTTTAACTGAGATAAACTATTTTGGTAGAATATGAAACTTAGAAATAATGGTGTGAAATTAGACAGCTTTTTAATAAAGTGTATTATTTAAGCTCTTGATTATCTACAGGATCAATCAACAACTATTTACTTAGTTATGTGCAGTTTCATATGACTGAGCAATAATTATAGTTTCTTTTAAGTATGTGAAGACAGGCTTCATAAAATAATGATCAAAGAATGAATTAATGTTGACTGGGGTGTGTATGGGTGGGAGGTAAGTATTTCAGCAGAAGTGAGAACATAGTAAATGTGTAAAAAACAACATCTCCGTTAATGTGCCAACTGCTGGATGGCAGGCAGCCTTCAATAATTAGCAAACAGAGCAGAGGTAAAGTCTGACCAGGACAGGGTGGGAGAAGAAGAGAGAGAAGGTGGAAAGGAGAGAGAGAAGGAGATAGAGATAGAAGAGAGTATAACTGACTTCTATTGAGCATTTACTATGTGCCGGTCACTGTCCTAAATGCTTCATGCACGCTGCCTTCCTTAATTCTTATAAGAACTCTTGAGAGAAAACAGACACTTTAAAGAGGGGGACTCAGCTAGTGAGTAACAATCAGGATCCAAACCCTATCTTGTCAGATTTCAAAGCCCAAGCTGCTAATTCCTGTTTCTTGTCCCTTAGAGGAGTTCTGGACCTTCTCCACAAAAGCCCTCAGTGTCATGAGAACTCTGTATCAGCAGTGCCTGCGTCCTTGGGAATCTCTCCCACTGTTCTCCACCATCAGTGAGGAAAACCCAGTTCTTTTCTGAGGCAAAATTAGACTGTTAAAGGAGAGCTCTGAATTGACTCATTCTTGGTATGGCATCGGTCCCTGGCTGACATTTGCATAAATAATATCAGCACAATTGGATTCTTAAATCAGCAGAGATCTGGAAACCCTGAGACCTAGTAGCCCCCTCACTAGGGGAACTGTGATGTCTTCTCATAAATGTGGCTACAGGGAGAAGGGAAAGGAGGGATGAATGAGGAAATGTCATCCATTGAGGGTCTTCACCATGCCAGGAACTGGGCTGAGTCTCACATTCAACCCTCTCAGCAATCCTAGGAGGGAGGTGAGGTGATGATCTCCATTAAATGAGATTCAAGGAAGTTAAACAATTTGGTCAAGGTATTAAATGATGGAGTGAGAAATTGGAGTCAGGATTTAAACTCAGATCGGTCTTATTTTCTCCATCCAGTTTTTTTTTATTTTTATTTTTTTAGATTTTATTTATTTATTCATGAGAGACACACAGAGAGAGGCGGAGATACAGGCAGAGGGAGAAGCAGGCTTCCTGTGGGGAGCCCAAAGCAGGACTCGATCCCATGACCTGAGCCAAAGGCAGACGCTCAACCACTGAGCCACCCAGCCATCCCTCTCCATCAGTTCTAAATCTTGTTTTATAACATAGACTGAGTTAGCATACCTCAATAGCCTGACAACACGGAGTTATTATGTGTTATAGTTCTTTTGTCACATGAAAATTATAAAGGGAGAATGCAGTACTATTATTCAAAACCTCTTTAATCAATGTTTTTCCTTTTCCTGATCACCCTGGGGCCCTCAAACAAAACAAACAAAATGTTCTTTTAGTTTCACCAATGAATAATATATTCCAAACAAATCCTTCTATTAAAGCCAAAGAAACCAATGACAGTTCCATTTGTAAGAAAAAAAATGGCCACCCACTAATTTTATTAAGACAAAAGGTGAGCTAATTAAAACATAAGGCTTGTCATTATTTTATATGAGACTTTAAGCCAGTTCATTTTAATTTTTCTTGTAAAAGGAGAGCATCTGAGAGGCTGGATAAGCCGAAGTTCCTAGTAGTTATAGAACAATGTAAGGATCCTTTGTTATTGAATGAATATAGTCCAGCAAGTTTAAAGTGAAGGGAGATTCACATGCAGAGCCTTGTTGATAGTTTGGAGTTGTGTTGGAGATGGAGCTGTTTTCCAATTAGGTGCTAAAAGACTCCTCAGTTCCAGGAGGTGGAATGGTATGTCCAATCCACAACCCAGGGATGACTCTCCAGCCTCTGGATCCCTGCCAAGTCTGACAAAAAAATAATTTCTTGAAGCAAGCACAAATATGTTGGCCACAAATCACTACTCTGTTCATATGCTAAGTCTATTGCTGATGTACCACACTGGAGCCATCCCTCATCAATACAAGTAGCCTCAGTGTCTCATACTGCAGGTTAATGTCAAGAGACTGGAATAATTCATCTTTTATCTCAGAGGCCCAGAGCTGCAAAACTCATTTGTATCTCTTTTGGTTCTCTAATTTAAGAGTTCCAGAAGGAAGGAAAAGTCTGCTCTATGGGAGTGGCCACGTGCTTTATTTAGTCTTTCAACTATCTGGTTCTTAAAACCAACTTGAAAGCATTTCTTACAGGATTGGATGGTTCAAAACTCTATAAAACATTATTAACTATTTAACCATCATCTATATTGCTCTATCACTAACATAACAACTGTACACAGATAGAATTGATAAACAAAGAAACTTAAAAGTTTATCACCTGTAGTCAACAAGTGCAAACAATCCCTACTATTCCATTATATTAGAACCACATTCTTCACCTTGGTTTTTTGGCACAGCAGTCCATAATTAGAGTTGTTTTGTATCTTGTAAAGAATAGTAAGTTGGGACGCCTGGGTGGCCCAGTGGTTGAGCACCTGCCCCTGACTCAGGGTGTGATCTGCGGTCTCAGGATCGAGACCCACATCAGGCTCCCTGCATGGAGCCTGCTTCTCCCTCTGCCTACGTCTCTGCCTTTCTCTCTCTGTGTCTTTCATGAATAAGTAAATAAAATCTTTTTTTTTTTTTAAAAAACAGTAAGCCAAGAGTTGTCTGATCCCACTCACTTGTTGACTTCATGAAGGGATCATGATGAAAATTTGTAGTCCTGGTGGCTTGGACAGTACCTGGCATATTGTAGCTACTCAATAAATATGTGTTCAGTTAGCACTGAGCACATAACACTGATACCAACAAGAAAAGGTAGGCTGGATTTAAGGATGGTCTCTTATTTAAAATAGGAACAAAATAACCTGTGCTGACAAAGTAGGAAAGAATGGTGAATGAGTTAATTTTAGAGCTTGGATGCTTAGGTAGGAGATAGGACCAGCCTAGTCTGTGGGCTGGAAACTGGTTAATGGATCACTAATAGAAAACAGCACCCACAGTCTTCTTAGCCATTGATTGCATAACGCTTTTATTGGTTCTGGGTTCTTTTAAAAAAATTCCTTTGCTAAACCAGATCTAAAAATTGATCCAGAGGTCACTACTGGGGAGTAAGGGGTGATCAAAGATTAGTTCTTTTAAATATGGCTAGGTTAATTGGGTGAGGATGGGGACTGTGCCTGTGTAGATATTCAATAAAGTTCTGTTTAATGAATGAATAAGTGGACAAATGAGAGGAGTAGCCAAATTCCTCTTTGCCCTATCACCCTCAAGTTATCTAACTGGCTGAAATCTCTGGTAAAAGAGAGCTGAGGTAATCCTCAGATGAGTTCACAACTCTTTTTCACCCCCAATCCCTGAAAAGACAGACAGCCTTAAAGACTCTAGTCTGAAGTAGGGAGAGAAATTTAAAGGAAATGAAAAGAATGGAGAAAAGGATGAGTAATAGGAACACACACACACACACACACACACACACACACACACACACACACGAAGGGCATTGATTAGCCTTTAGACTGGGGAATCTGATTTTGGTTACCAGAACAGAAATACATTCATCTTCAGACCTGCATTCATTCTCCCAGTATGATGGCCTCTAAATATTCTGATTTAAGATCAAAGGTACTGGTTGGACTCTTGTGGTGAGTGTTTGAATGGAATGAGCCTCCTGAGCCCCAAGTCCCATGACGTGGTATCTGAAATAGCCAAGCAATTGCCTCCATTCCATAATCCTCACAGAAAACACATTTGCATATTTTTGTGTGTGGGCACCATGGCTGGGTCCCAGCAGTCAGCCCCTGTTGGGATTGGGGGTAGGCGGGAGTGACAATCCACGGCTTGTGTGTGGGGGCTGAGGGAGCTCCTACTCACCCTTTCCTGTTTTTCTTTGAATGCTCTCCTCAGGTTGGGTGGGCTCAAAACACTTTCAAAAATTTTCCACCGCTCGGCTGTTTCCTCAGCTGTTCTGTCTCTCCTGTGTGGAGAGAAGTCAGCAGAACTGTGGGTGGAGGAGGGAAAACTGAGAGAAATATAGTACAGGGATTAGCTGTGTGGGCTGTGCAGAGAGAAGCTGTGTACTGAATGACAAATCTGTGAGACTCAATACACCACAAAAGTAGTTGGTAGTGAACTTCCTGCTCCCCTCCCTGGCTGAGGCCGTAGGGGTACAGAGACCTTCTCTAGGCCCCCCTCCCCGAAACATCCTCAGGGTGGGCTGGGCTCTGGGTGCTGGGCCTGTCAGCTCATGTTCTTCCTGCCTCCAGCATTCCGGGCCACATGTGGTGGGGCAGGAACAGAAATATCTGTCACAATTGGGTTTTCTAGCTGGGGACACCCACTGCTATGTCTGTATAATAAGGACAGATAAGGGCAAATTTTCTAATGAACTCTGTACCTAAACAGGAGATGAAGAATCCCAGTATTTCTTTCTTTTTAAAAAAAGCTTTGTACCAGGTTTTCAGCTGGATAGGTGATGACCAATGGTCAAGGGCAAATGATTTGACCTTCACAACCTGGGGACAAAGGAGGCAGTTATTCCTGCCCCATGCTTGCTTCACAGAGTGACAAGAGGATCACTGACGTGAATGGGCAAAAATTCAGGATTATTTAAGAGCTAATAGGCAGTCTTTTTATGGTATTGTTTTCCTGACCCAGGTAATCTTCCTCAGGAGGGAGCCCTTGGGAGAGTGAACTGTGGGGTGATTTCCACCCCTCCACCCCACCCTGGTATTCTTGACATTCGACTTTTCCTAAATGAAATCTTTCTTCCCAAATGAATCTGATTTGACCGTGATCATTTACAATCTTAAACACCTTCTGGTTGTATAGTAAAACTTCAGTCAATGGAAACCTAGGCTGTTCCTTCACTTCTAACTTATGTTCTGTCAATTTCCAAAAGTATTCAAGTTGTTCACATTAAAAGACCCAGACATAATAGAACCACTGGAAACAATCCTGTGAAAACAAGAGCCAGATCATGCTGGGGTGAAGAGATTGTATCAGAAAGTACAGGTTAAGAACAGTAGCTCAATGGAACATAAAATTTAAATCTGAACTTCCTGGTAGCTAAGGTGAAAATGGGAGAGAGGGGGAGACAGCAAGAGGGAGAAAGAAAGAGATTACATAACTCATCTTTTTATAAAAAGGAAGCATAACATTTCACTAAGAGACAATTATATTTCTTGACATTCAGCTCTAAGATGAATTTTTCATGTAGATCTTTATATAAGGGCTATTGAACAAGATAATAGTGATTGTCTTTAAGAGCAGTTTTATAAAAGATGCAAAAACATTCCTGATGTAATCATTTTTAAACTGGATCTGAAAGCGTCGTGTTAAATCACCATTCTGGGCAGGCAGTTGTATGGGGACCTCAAGTAATTGTCCACACAGGTGGCCTCCGAGTGGTATAGGAAAGCTTAGAATCCAGAGGAATGGTTACTAGGCTCCTAGAATCCTCTGCCTGAAATAGAAATGGTATCATTCAGGCTTTGGAGGGGGAACTACAGAGAAAACAAAAATCCAGGATCCTTCTACTGGAATCCTTTGGCTCACTTGGATTTTGTGAGAGGTCTAATTACAGGAAAGCCCAGGTCCCATGGTTGGCAGCATTCAGCCCTCGTGTTTCTACACTATCACGAACTAATAGTGATGTTTAGTTAACGCTGAATCCCATAATATCCTCACTTATCAGAAGAAAAAGTCTTATTCAAAAATTTTTATTTACCAAGTTTCAAAACCAAAAATCAATATATAAAGAATTGCCTTCTTAATCCTGATTTAACCAAAATGTTTCACCTTAAACCAAAAGGTTCCATGTTTACAGGTAGTTAAAGTTTTTTTAAATGGCTCCCAACATACTGGCTTCATTTTGTAATGATGAGCAACAATTAGTTCTTGCATTTGATGTTGCTTACGTTCTCATGGATTTTTCTTCTTTCTCCACTTTCTCCCTCCTACCTCTTCTCACCCCACTCTATTTATGAGTATGTTTCCCAAGCCTAAAACTGATCATAAAAGTCAACTGGGCTGCTTGTAAAAGCTTAGATTCACGGGTCCCCTTTGGAGCTTCCGATGCAGAAGGTCTAGGGTGTCCACGCAGGCTTGGGAAATGCTACTTCACTGGCTGGGCCCAGGGGCCCGCACTCTACTCTGTTCACGGCTCACGTTAAACAGCGTTGACTGACTGGCTGAATGTGGGTGCGGCCAACAGGAATGCTCGCAAGAACCCACTGTGTTTTTAACAAACAATTCGTATTTAGCCATCTGTCATGCACTGCAGCGACAGCACCATCCGTAGGCTGCTTCCAGGAGTGATGGCACTGGATTCCTCCATATTGTTTGTACACACACCGCCCCCCCCTCCTCTGCAGAGAAAACATGCTTCAGTCTAGGCGCTAGACATGCCAGTGCAGAGGCGGTCACTCCTCAGGGTTACCAGCCCCTCAGGTGACCTTAAGCACGTGTACATCCTTCCTCCCATCCTACACAAATTGTTGATTTATCGAATTCCTAGAGAAGCTACTTTACAAAATTCAAATTAATGTGTGTCCTGCAAACACATTCAACCAACTCCTGAGCTTAAAAGTAAATTATTTAATTGATTTTGGGTAATATGTACATATGGCACTGATTCAAAGATACCAAAGGGATACAGTGAAAATTAAGACTCCTTTCCATTCGTCTGTCACCCACTCGGTTCTTCTCTCTAGAGACAATTACTCTTACCTGATTCACATTTATCCTTTCAGGTAGTCTCTGCATATACAAACATCTATGTTTTTTCAACAAATGGTGGCAGGCTATAGGTATTTCCACCACCTTGCTTTTCTTGTTTAAAAATATTTCTTAGTGAGTATCCTATACCAATGCATATAGAACTGCCTCAATTTTAAAAACAATTCTGTTATAGTGTGTTTTAAGGATATAATTTGATTTATTTGACCAATTGAAAGGTACTTGTTTCCATTTTCTTGTTAACACAAACCATGCTTCAGAAAAAACCTTGTATATCATTTCACACATGTACCAGGATGTATGCAGGATAAAGTCCTAGAAATAGAATGGATAACAGCATGTACATTTTGGATTTTGATAGATATTACCAAACTGTTTCCATTGAGGCTGTAGTTGTTTTACACAGGCTAGTAGCATACAAGACTGTCTGGTTCTTCATACCCTTGGCTATACAGGATATGATAAAACTTTTGATCTTTGACAACTTATAGCTAGAAGATGGAATCTTATTATAGTTCCAGTGTGCATTACTATTATTGGGTTGAACATCATTTCATATGTTTCAGAACCATGTACTTCCTTTTCTGTGAACTGTTCATTTCCTTTACCCATTTTTTTCTTGTTGGGCTGTATTTTTCTTATTGCTTTGTAGAAGCTCTTTTTTTTTTTTTTTTGAAAGAACATTAGCCCTCATCTACAACATGAGTTGCAAATTTGTTTTGAAAATTTTTAGCCATGCATCTTTTTTTTCATATGTAGTTGCCATACAATATTATATTAGGTTCAGGTATATAAAATAGTGATTCAACATTTACATGCCTCATGAATTGATCACAGTAAATCTATCATCTGTTAGCATACAAAGTTATTACATACTATTAGCTACATTCCCTATATTGTACATTGTATCCTCATGTCTTACTTATTTTATAAGTAGAAGTTTATGCTTTTTCATCCCCTTCCCATACCTCACCCATCCTCTCTCCCACCTCCCCTTCTCTGGCAACCACCAGATTGTTCTCTGTATTTATGAGTATGTTTCTGTTTTTCTTTGTTTGCTCTTTTTTTTTTTTTTCAGATTCCATATATCAGTGAAATAGTGGTATTTGTCTTTCTCTGTCTGACTTATTTCACTTATTATACCCTCTAGCTCTATCCAGGTTGTCACAAATGGCACGATCTCATTCCTTTTTTATGGCTGGGTACTATTCCAGTGTGAGGTACATCTATATCTAGGTCTAGGTCTGTGTAGAGATATATCTCACATCTTTAATCCTTTGATGGACACTTAGGTTGTTTCTATATCCTAGCTATTGTAAATAATGTTGCAGTGAACATGGGGGTGCAGATATCTTTTCAAGTTAGCATTTTCATTTTTCTTTGGATAAATACCCAGAAGTGAAATTGCTGGATTGTACAGTTGCTCTATTTTTAATTTTTTGAGGAAACTCCATACTGTTTTCCATAGTGACTGTACCATTTTGCCTTCCCATCAACAGTGTCAGAGGGGTCCCCTTTCTACACATCCTCACCAACACTTGTTATTACTTATCTTTTGATTATACTGATTCTAAGAGGTAGGAGGTGATAGATCACTATGGTTTTGATTGACATCTCGCTGCTGGTAAGTGACGCTGCATATGTTATGGATATTTTTAAATGTTAATTTAGTTGAATTTATCAATCTCTTAAAAATAGCTTTATTTTTTGTCTTATATTTAAAAATCCTCTCTCCCGTTTTTTTGTAGTATCCAGTGATTCCATTTTTAAAAACTCGATCTTTTATCATCTGAAATTTATTTCAGTAGAAAGTGTGAAATTAGTAATCCAATTTTATTTTTTTGGTATGGCTATCCAGCTGTCCCAGTAAGAAAACCCATCATTTTCTCTTCTGATTTGAAATAATTCCATTATTATACACCCAAGAGCCTGTGTTTTGCTCTATTTCTGACCTTTAGAATGTATAATCTGCTCTATAGATCCATCTATTTATGCCCCACTGCCATGCAGTCTTTCATTATCATAGCTTTATAATTTAGAATTCTTGGTAGGTGAAGTTGCCACTGCATGACTTTATATATATGTATATATTTGAGAGAGAGAGAGCACAAGTGGGGAGGGGCAGAGGGAGAGGGAGAAAGGATGTGAAGCAGACTTTGCGCTAAGCACGGAGCCCGAGATGGAGCTCCATCCCACAATCACAAGATCATGACCTGAGCTGAAACCAAGATGAGATGCTCAACAACTGGGCCACCCAGGTGCCCCTATGACTTTTTATTTTTAACCTTGTGTCTGTGACTTCAACTTATGGAAATGCTTTTAGTGTTTTCCCACTAAACATTAGGTCCTAATGGCTTTTTACTTTATAAAGAACCTTTTCAATTCCCAAGTGAAATGATTCTTGTCCCACTGTTCATGGCTAGTTGTGTCAAACTTTTCAGTTGTGCCTTGAAAAAACTAAAGAATGAATGGTCTCAAGCTACAAAGGCCTTCATAACATTGGGCACACATTGCCTCCTGGTGGCTTCTACTCATTAGCCTTTTGAAACAACAGAATAGGGGGAATGTCTCATTTATGATAGCCTTTCAGATTTCTGAGGAGACAGTGGGTCTCCCTGAAATAGTTTCTCTCTGCTTTACAGCATTAGAGTTTACCAACATTACCAACATTAGTTTCTCTCTGCTTTACAGCATTAGAGTTTACCAACATTACCAACAAACAAACACCAGCATTGTTTGTTTTACCAACAGAGAGACGAGCAGGTTGAGAGTCTTTCAAAAACCTGTTGGGCACAGAACACTGGGATTGTACTCCCTGGTACGCTTATCCTCCACTGGCAATCAGCTAATTGCTGTTGTGTTAGGGTTTCTAGATGCTTCCTTGCCCTCATGTTCCTGAAAACAGAGCTATCCTTTTTCACTGCACTGTAGCACTTGTAGGGAGAATTCCCATACCAATGACCCAAAGTGAGACCATTTGAGTCACATTTCTTACTGTCTTTTGAATTTTGCTATTAGCTTAAGCCTTCTAACATGGTCAGATCAGTTAAATTACTGAGGAGGCTAACATCCCTTCTTATCTAAGCACCAACAACTGGTTGTGGTTCTATCTGTGGCGTAATCACTTACCTCAGTTTGGATATTCTATTCACACCTATTTCCAAGCCTTTCCATTTCCAATATGATAGTCCTACTATCAACTATGCTTTGAATAATGTATATGGATTCAGTTACAGTTCTGACATTTTTGTTTTTGAGATTAAAATTATAATCTGTGGAAGGGTGCAAGTCTTCAGGTTTCAAATTCCAAAATTTTTAAGGTTTTCATGTGGCTAATATGAGGACTTCTATGACATTAAAGTGAGGTCAGACAATGAAAAGACATAGAAAAAAACATATGTAGGTGAGCTTTTTTGCTTTGTTCTTGATGCTGAGCAACGATGGCAACTTGTCAACAATAAAACTCTACATTTCATATTACTTTGATTCTCATTCCTGGTGCTTTTATTTCACGGATTCACTGAGGGCATTGTGCAGATCTCTCAAGTCTACACGATCTGCTCACATATTAAAAGCAGAATCTGATCCTATATTCTGACCTCAGTGCCATGGAAACCTTTACTCTTTAAATGAGTGATAAGACAGGATGCAGTTGACTATATACGTGGAATTCTTTCCTTGACCAACTTCATAAAACTGAAAAGCAAACACCCTCAAACCAGTATTTTTGGTAGTTAACAACCTCATCATTACAAAATTAAGCCAGTATGTTTTATTCCTTCTTGGAACTGAAATTTTCTCACCTAGACTTGCCA
This sequence comes from Vulpes lagopus, assembly GCF_018345385.1. Classification (NCBI taxonomy): domain Eukaryota; kingdom Metazoa; phylum Chordata; class Mammalia; order Carnivora; family Canidae; genus Vulpes; species Vulpes lagopus. The sequence continues at coordinate 87,149,340 of NC_054827.1, read as the reverse complement.
CTCCCCACTCAGGCTTCAGGGTAACAGGGTCTGGGCACATGATAAGTGATTGATAGACATTTGTTTAATGGATGAATGAAGTAAATTCAGTTCAGGTGCAAGTATGCTTACAGAGACAATAACTTTACTGCTTGTTATAATGAATGTACATCTAAACCATCAATTCAGCCATCAAGTCAAATAAGATAAGCATATACACCCACCCCAGAATAATATTCTAGATACCAGTTGGGAATTACTTTCTCAATCATGGGACATGGTTTTTCATTAACTAACTGAAGCATAATTAGTTGTCAGTGAATATGTGGCTTAATGATTCTGGTGGGGCTAAAGATAGTACTTGCAGAGGGCCCTGGTCAGGTGGCAGGTCCTAAAATAACAACCAGTAAGGCTTGACAAGTTTCCAGAGGCCTCTTCCACCAGGACACTATTAAATAGCATGTGCGCAAATAGACCCCATCTGCTCCCTGCCCCTGCCCTCTTCTTTCTGAGGAACACATTGGGTGTTTTTTCACTTTTAGACATAATGGGGGAGGGCACTGTGACTTTGTATGTATTTTTTGCTTTTAACAACTGTTCAATTGCTTGGTTTTCTGAATCAATGATGTTTTTTCTTTTTTCTGATTCTCCATAATGTTGTCTAAGGCAGGTATTGAGAAGTGAAATAGTCACCAGAAGTAGAAGTGCCCTGAAGAAAATCTTTGATTCTAACCCTTTTGCAGTACGTTTGTTAATAACAAACACAAAGAAAAATGAAGACAAACAAGCAAATAAATGGATTTAAAAACCCCTATCCTTCTGAGAATGAACAGGAAGGGTACTGTACTATTGTTCTCACAGACCATAATCCAGTGCACATCTCCTGGGAACAGGGCCCTGGCACTAGCACTCAGATTAGGAATTCTTTCATTAGTAAGGAGGCTAACTTGTAACTATCCCCAAAGTCTCTCCAAATGGAGGCTGGAAAAATAAGTGGTTGTGTTATTTACCTGTGTAAATGCTCTAGGCCATGATATCAAGCAGATTAAAAAGAATAGAAAAGAGGCACAAAATTACTTCAGTTCCCCAGCAAGTTGAGAGAGCTCCATCTTCAAATCCAGCAAGTCTAGATGTGGTTAAACGGTTGGGCTGTTACCCACTGGCACTTAGACACTACTACAAGCACTTTTATTTTAATATACACGGGAGATTTAGAAAGAGCAACTTTGGAAACTTTATTTGGCAATTAGAATTCTCTTTACTTGCTGGGGTTAAGCTTGCCTCAAAAGATGCTGTCTTTTTTAGGGGTCTTCTGTTTCTATAACTTTAGTGGCTTTTGTAGGATGGCCATGTCCAAAATCATCACTCACCTTAAGTTTTCTGCTCTTCTCGATCTGCCAATTAGATAATTAGCATCCTTTGTACTATAGATTGGTTTAACATCATCTTAATCCTTATGTGCCCTGTTAGGCAAAAGTTGATAAAGAAAATAATATATTCTTAGAGACTCACTAACCACAAAATTAATCTATTTCAAAGAGCAATCTGGAAGGCATATATTGGAGAAAAGTTGACAAAGATAGAAGTAATTTGATAAAGTAATCTTAGTGGACCATGATCATTTTGTAAACCTACCTTGCTAACTCAGTGGTCACCAAAAGGGAAAAATAAGTTATTTGTTGATAATAAAAGATCATTTGCTACAGGATGAAATATGATGAGTTGTTTCGCATGTGGTCTTATATTTATTTTTTAGATTTTATTTATTTATTCGTGAGAGATGCAGAGAGAGAGGCAGAGGGAGAAGCAGGCTCCCTGCAGGGAGCCTGATGTGGGACTCGATCCCAGGACCCCAGGATCATGACCTGAGCCAAAGGCAGACACTCAACCACTGAGCCACCCAGGGGCCCCATAATCTTATATTTAAAATTATATTTTTTGTATTTAGATCCTTCTCTGGAATTAAAGGACTTCAGCTGAAAGTTAACCTCCAACCCAATGACAATTACTTTTTCTACGTGAAAGCCATCAATGCATTTGGGGCGAGCGAGCAGAGTGAAGCGGCCCTCATTTCCACCAGAGGTACTTTCTCCTTTACACACACACACACCTATTTCCAAGCCTTTCCATTCCTTCTCTTTTACCACTTAGAGAAGACACACTAGAAGCCTCTTCTTAAAGCCCCAACCTCTTGGCAGTGCTGGGTTTTTGGCATGAGGATCCAAGATGAGTCAAAGACCAAGATGTTTCTTTCTTTTCTTTTCTTTTCTTTTTTTTTCTGGTGCAAGGGGTTCTCAACTTTGGCTATGCATTAGCAATCAGCCAGGAGACTTAAATACTGATACCCAGGCCCCACTCCTGGAGACCCTGATCTAATTGATCTGGAAGTGGTTTTTATGCCCCCAGCTGATTCTTGTTTGGCTAATGCCAATATGCTATAATTAGTGGGTATGTTTTGAGTGTATTTTGCGGACAGTGAGATGGGAATATTCTTTTATTACATTGTAAACTCCATGAACAAGCTTCCAGTATTATTCTACTGTTTATTTTTGGTGCTTAGCACATAGGTTGTGCCAATTAATGTTTGTTGAATAAATGAATGGATAACTTAAGGAAGTGATAAAGCTGTTCAATGACATTTTGGAGAAAATAGCCAAATGATGCCAAGGAAAAATGCCTGGCTGTTCTCAATTATTGTGAAAAGAAGTGAGAAATGGAAAGGTGATCATTATCTTACCCTAAACCCGAAGATGGGAGAAGATTGAGGGTGGTACATTAAGTGACTTGCTTAGCCAGTAAAAACTTGTGCACATACCTTGTTTGTGATGTGGTGAGGGCCCACCTGATGTTTATAAGAGAAGAAGACATGAGGGCTACCTCATGTAGCCATGCCAGACATGTTTCCCCAGTCCCAATATGGCACCTGCACCTTCCCCTGTTAGAACCACTCCTTTAGCTTACCCCAGTGCATCTTCAGACTAGAAGGTGCATATGAATCTCTGAAGGAGCTTGTGAAAGTGCAGATTCTGGTTCAGTAGGTCTGGGATGGGGCTGGAGATTCTGCATTTCTACCTAGTTTCCAGATGATGTAGACACTGCTGGTCCAAGGAGCTCACTTTGCATAGCAGAGGGAGCTCTTGTCCAGAAGGCACACCAGCAACGCCAGGAAGCGGTAAGTAGCCACTGGCATTCACGCATGCCTTACCGTGGATGAGATCTTCAGCTTGTGGATCTGAAAACACTGATGCCAGGGGAGAGTAAGGTCTGAAATGTGGTGCTTGACCCAGGGACAGCACTTACCGTCGTGGTAACACTCTAATCCTCTTTTCTTAACTGCAACAGGAACCCGATTTCTTCTGTTGAGAGAAACGGCTCATCCTGCCCTGCAGATTTCGTCAAATGGGACAGTGATCAGCTTCACTGAGAGGAGAAGGCTGACAGAGTAAGTAGGAGGAGGCCCCTGATGGCCTCAGCAGTAGAGTCTTCTGAGCTGCCCTCTAGTGTGGCCTCAGCTGAGCGTATTTCTTGGTTTCAGGGACATGCCTGGAGGTACGGTATGGAATATCCACATGAGCACTCCCATACGGTTAATTACAGTTCACCACTAGGAAAAAAGCGACAGTAGTTCATAAGTTGGAGCAAGTGTTAGTATTCGTATCGCAAACACAAGCACAGATGGTTTTGTTTAAAACATAGGCTGTTTTCAGGTACCATCTCTTGTTTAATGAAAAAAAAAAAAAAAGTCCAGGCTAATTCTGCTTTTATCTTCAATAGCAAACCAGGTTTTATGTCTGGCCACTTTAAAAGGAATAGAGGAGAATGACATTCTGTTGAGTTTCTGGTTCTGGCCACATGCAGGACTTTCATATTTTCAGGCTTTTTTGTCCCTTCCCAGCCAGTAGCTGCCATGAAAAGGATTATTAATGAGCTAAAAGCTGAGGGTATCATGGGAAGACTGTTTCACGATTTGTCAAGCAATCTCTCATGGCCATTTTAAGGATCAAAATGGTCACAGGGGAGAAAGCACATGAAATGCTTTGGAAGAGTGTAACACATGTGGGGGAGTACAGGCTGGAGTGGGTGCTGATGGTGTCCTGGTGTGGCTGCCAGCAAGCAAGCACTCCACACCACGCTGAGTTGCATGGTTCTGGTCTTGGGTTACCATTCACCTGTGTGTGGCCCAGCTCAGGTGCCAGCTGCTCCTGGAAGTCTTCTCCAGGCCCTGGCCCCCTTTTATCTTTTCTGTGAAAAAGTCTGAGCACAAGCAGAGTCATTTGTCAGCCATCCCCCTCTTGAATAATCCTCAAGCAGCAGCCCTGTCTTCTGCGTCTTTGAATCTCATGGGGCCTGGAACATTGTAGGTGCCAAAAAAATATACAAATAAGTGAATTCAGGGGGGAAAAAGATTTAAGAAGTATATTGGGCTTTTCTGTCTTTTTTTGATTTTTCAAAAAATCAAAAAGAAAAATAGACTGGAAGTTGGTAAGAATTCATAGATAATAACTGATGATAACAATAATGTGTTTCATAGTATTTTATTTATTAGTAACCCCAAAATTCACTCATAACTATTAGGCAGCCAGGCAGTGCTCAGGGAGCAAGGGCCTGTGGCTATCCACCTCTTTGGAAGGAGGTTGTTGGATAAAGACGTGAGAAAGTGAAATACATTCCTTTGCATTAATCATTTTCTCATCTGTTAGAAAGAAGAGGGTGCTGACTGAGTATTAACACTGTTTAAATTAAAAATGCTTCCTTGCTGTCTCAGCCGTTTCAAAGCAGAATTGAGCAACTCATGCAGACAAGGTCGCCCATCAGCAGTTGAAAGTGCTTGGGTTCATGGTGCCTGTTTTAAAAATAGCTAAGGTGAGACAAAAGAAGACCTTTCAACGACCTCTCAGGTGCTACAATCCAAGGAGGCCAGGTCCCAAAGACTGTTGACCACCACTTGTACAAAGCATACTCATCACACCTGGTCAGCTCTATACCTCACTGGCTGCCTTGCCTCCTAAGAGCTGTTCTCTGTGCCCAGCAAGGTCAGCAAACATGGGAGCTCACTGGTAAAGAAGATTTCGAAGACTCCTTCCCCACCCTACCCCCTCCCTACCTTCAAGGTTCTTTTTTTTTTTTTTAAGATTTTATTTATTCATTCATGAGACACACACACACACAGAGAGAGAGAGAGAGAGAGAGAGAGAGAGAGAGAGAGGCAGGGACACAGGCAGAGGGAAAAGCAGGCTCCATGCAGGGAGTCCAATGTGGGACTCGATCCCGCGTCTCCAGGATCACACCCTGGGCTGAAGGTGGCGCTAAACCGCTGAGCCACCCGGGCTGCCCTTTATCTTCAAGTTCTAAAGAAAAATGTTGCAAGTTATGTTCTCTTGGAACTCCCCAGTGCCTCCCTCGTCTTTCCACACAATACTTGAAAGCAGAGATGTGCCGTTTCTTCTTGTCCCACCACTATTCTGGTTATTTCCTGGTACTTAGCTCCCTCAGGAGATGCAGTGTGTACTCTACATACATGTTGTCTGTGGCAATGGGAGTATGTCAAATGCACATTGTGAGTCTCTGGAGTTCTGTGGCTATCGGATCAAATTTGGGGGCACAATGAACAACGGGTGTCTTTAGTCAAATTCTAGCAGTTTCCAAGGATAGAGTCCTGCCTAAACTGTGCGTGGCTTTGTGAATGATGATGTTTATGAGATGAAAGCTGGTGATCCTGTGCTGGCTTAACTGGATCCGCTTCGTCTGCAGAATCCCATCAGTGTTGGGCGAGGAGCTGCCTGCCTGTGGCCAGCATTACTGGGAAACCACGGTCACAGACTGCCCGGCTTACCGACTTGGCATCTGCTCCCACTCGGCTGTGCAGGCTGCTACCCTGGGACAAGGGGAGACTTCGTGGTACATGCACTGCTCTGAGCCACAGAGGTACGCTGGAGCCCTGTCCTCCCTTGTTGGTCAAAGTGTCACAAGTCGATGTGTAGGCAGGGGTCTCTGGGGCAACTAACAATAGCATCCTAGTTCCCTGCCCAAGTCTGAGCCAACAAAGAAAGAAAACAGAAGACTCAAATATATGAAGACCAAACTATTGCTCTGATTACTGAGGAAGCCCATTTTAGTGAATGTGGTTCATATGCAGGGGCAAGGACATTTCTTATACTGAACCCTCTTAACAGACTTGTACGCACCCAGAGCTGTTAACAGACTTCTATACACCCAGAGCTGTTAACAGACTTGTACGCACCCAGAGCACTCTGTTAACAGACTTGTATGCACCGAAGCCAGCTTCTGCGCCCTGCAGGACAGAGTTGGTCCCTGAAGAAACAAAGAAGGATGTATGTCTCATTGGGAAGCTCATAGTCCAGAGACAGGGACCTCCAGGCCATGCATGGCCAAGTTTTCCTTCTGGACTCACCCCAGCATGGGGGGAAGGGATGAGGGTCATACTAAAAAGCCCCCTCCACAGAGGAGTCAACAAAAATGAGGAAAGAAGTGAGTCCCCAATACCTTCCCCTTACTGGTCTATATCAGGAATTGGCCAACAGGAGCCCACAGGCCATACACGACTGCTTCCTGGTTTTATACAATTTTATTAATAGTTTTATTGAAATACAGTTATACTCATTTGTTTACGTATTGTCTATGGCTGCTTTTGCAGTACAATGGCAGAACTGACCAGTTGTATTGGAGACCAAGTGACCCCCAAAGGCTAAAAATATTTACTATCTGCCCCTTTACAGAAAAAGTTTGCTAAACCGTACTAGTAGTTTTGTGTAGTTGGTTAATGTGATGAAGCCCCAACCTGTGTTAGTCTCAGAGAAATAAGGCAAGGACAGGATGATCTGAATATGCTCACAGGGTGGTCTTCATTAGAAATGTGACTTTAGTCCTGGCCTCGTGCTCTACTAGCCTCCTTGTGGCTACTCACCACAATTCATGAAGCTTTTGAACATATCCCATAGGCCTCATCGATCTTGCCAGGGGAGAATGACACCTGATCTGCTACATTTTTGGGTGCTAAGGATCACATGAAGTCAGGTACAAGGAAGAGCCTTGAAATTGTAAAGTATCATAAAAATGTGAGGCATTATTCAAATGTAATGCTTTAAAAAGGAAGCCTCCGGTGCTCACCAGTTCCCAGAAAAAGGCCCACAGATTGGGATTTTGCATATCTCTGGCTGCACATTTCTCCCTGCATCCTACTTGACACAGTTTGATTTTCTGACATGGTTCATAAGGACACTATATCCAGAAGCTATTCAAAGTCACATTTCATCAAGTCAGAGCAATTATTATAATTGATGTTCATTGCTGCACAATGCTTAAGGACCTAACCCCTGCCCAGAGTGTAAAATCTCTCAACTCCAGAATTTATAATGAGCAGATTTAGAGCTGGAACCAGATATAGATTTTATGAAAATTTCCTTAGACACTTGAACCTTTAAAACCTCCAAACCAAAGACTAGCCTCCAGAAACAAATTCCTATACACTGGAGAACAGAATTATATCCTGTCAACAGGTTCGACAAGCTTGGTCTTCGGCTCCTTCGGGCCCAGGGTAGGCTCTGTGGATTCAGAGAGGAAGAGTGTTCCCACTGGTGTGGTCATGGCACAGAGACGTCAGGCCTCAAGTACTTTTACTGCATGTTTCATATACAGCACCCCTGGTTTAGGCACCGTGGGAGTCACTGTGGCAGACCACCGCCTCTGTGTTCCACATTTCTGGTTTCATGATTTTAAACTAAATTGTATGACTCTTGATTCTGTTTGCATAGAATCCAAGCTTTAAGATGTCACAACGGGAAAGGAGAAATGGGAAGAGTCTGAAGACACAGAATCAGTTGGACTTCTTTCTGTCCATTCCCCCCTCGTTCACAGCCTCCTTACTTCCTCTGTTATTCCACCCCAGCCACCATGCCTGTACCTTCAGGGGGCCGCCTGCACCTCATGCTCTCCTACGTGTCACAACTGGCAGATTTTTCTAGAACATCATTTTCATCATATCCCTTCCTTTTTTTGCCCCCAAATCTACAAACCTCTAGAATGATGCCAGCACTCAGCTGGGATCACAGTAAAGAGAGGAATCCAGGACTAAGGTGACCAGAAAGGGGGCTGCGGAGCCCTCAGAGGAGTAGCCACCAGGGCTCAAAGGGATCTGGACTCAGTCTGGGCCAATAGTGGGATTCATGGGACTGGATCACCTGAGCATGGGGACCCCAGTACAGCAGTTCAGGGTCACACAGGTGTTTAGAGTCAGGCTTCTAGATGATCTTTGAGCAGACACTGGCAGTCCAAGAGGGGGCAGTAAAAGCTGGGCAGGGAAACTGGCCTCAGGCAGCCAGCCTTGGTTTCAGGCCTGACTGCGGGTTTGGAGAAGAACTGATGTGCTGGATAGGAAATGGAGGCAGAAGAAGGGCAGGGCACATTCGTAGTGGAGCCAGGTCTTCAAGAGATGTCTCTCCTTCTTTGGCCTCTGTGGGGGGGATTGATTCAGGGACTGACTGGGGCTGGGCCTGTGAGCACTGAGAGCCTTCTAAACAGGCTGAGGAAATGGCTCTTTTGGGCATTCAGAACCCTCTAGAACAGTGCTGTGCAATCAAACATTCTGTGAAGGTAGATAAATGGTGTCACAGATGGCTGTTGAACACTTGAAATGTGGCCAGTAGGACTGAAGAACTGGACAGTGAATTTTATTTAATTGTGATTAATTTTAATTTAAGTGGCCACATGTGGCCAGTGGCAATTGTGATGAACAGGCAGGTGTAGATCCTGGCTGCTGACTTACCTATTCAGGTCACGTCCTCAGAGTCACTCCCATGTCCTCTCCAAGCCCGTCAGGCAGTTAGTGACATCGCCCCTGACATAGGGGCTTGCTCATTTTGCCGCCTGGCCATTGCTCCTGCTGCCCCTGCTGGCACATCTCACCCTCCCTCTTTCCCACCAGCCAGTTCAGACCCATGTGCTCCCACAGCCCTCTGAAAGCACCCCCGCCTGCACCGCTGCCCCCTGGCGCTGCCGCCTGCAACCTTGTGTTCTCTGTAGCCCCCAGAGCTTCCAGATGTGCATCAGCTACCCCCCCCTCCCCCGCGCAAGGCATCGAAGGTCCTTTAGCGTTGTGTGAGCCCTGCTTGCTTTCCCGTCTCCCAGAACCGCTGCCCTGTCACATGAGCTTTTAGTCTACAGCAAAGTTGCCAACTTGCCATTCCCTAAACACACCTGTGCTGAAGCTTCTGGGCCTTGGAGACTGACACCATAGGCCTTAGAGGTCCTTGGCTCTCTGGCACACCAGAGTCACTCACTTGCCCCGAGGCTGGAGGCCCAGCCAGCCCCAGTGCTTCCACCCCTCACACTTACCATCCTCACAGACCTTTCCCTCGTCTCTTCCGTTTTTCATTTCTTCCCCTCCCTGCTTTCAGGACCCCAGCTCTGCTTCTGAGACTGCCAAGAGGAAACACCAAACTTAATGCTACTTTTTGCACCGAGCAATTTAGCTTCTTTTGTTTGGCAATACCCCCTTCCCAGCCTGGTCTGGAACCTTTCCTTTCACAGCCACATGGGTCCTCTGAGTGTGTTTATAAACACTTTCCCAGTCAGTGCCCTGCGATGGAGCCCCAGCCGGAGCTCATGTTTAAGTGATCAACAGTGTTTTCCTCGCTGGTTGGGAGGGCCTGGGTCCCCAAAGGGCAAGGAGAGCGTTCTGTGGCCCTTCAGATCCCCCCAGAGGCCAAGGAAAGTGCTGGACTCACAGATACGCCCAATGAATACTTGTTGTGTTAAATTTATTTGAATTGAAGAGAGAAATGACAGGCAGCCCCCCACCCCCACCCCCCACCCTGGGCTTCAAGGCCACAGAAAACATTCAGGAGATGAAAAGGAAAGTAGGTTTGGGGTAGGGGGAGCCTATACGAAGGAAGAAGTTGGGCAAAAATAATGAAATTTTTTTCTTAAACTTCTTAAAGGCCTTTATGTAAGTTACTTATAAATTTTTAAGCTGTAAAATTAATACATTTTATGGAAGGCAAGCCTGCAGCACTTTTTAAAATACATGGCAGCCTCAGAGGAGTTTTATTCAAAAGAATGACACACCATGAATGCGGTAGTTAAAACATGTGGGCAGCTGGGAAAGAATTAGAATGTTGAGAAAAATCACAAGGGAGGCATATGCTGGTTATTCTGGGACCGCCTCCTAATGTAGAAGGAGCAAAATTATTAAAAATGCTTGTCTGTTGGGATGAGCTCTGCATTTTGGCATCTAGGAGGGATCTGGTTAAAGGATCTGGGACAACATTATTGCAATTCACTATTGTGAAGTGAAATTAATAACTGAAACATTGGTTATCTCCACATGATTTTCGTCAAGATGTCCAGAGTTTAATTCCCTGTTCTGTTTCATTCCAGATACACGTTCTTCTACAGCGGCATCGTGAGCGATGTTCACGTGACTGAGCGTCCCACCAGGGTGGGCATTCTGCTGGACTACAACAACCAGAGGCTTCTCTTCATTAATGCTGAGAGTGGGCAGCTGCTCTTCATCATCAGGCACAGGTTTAATGAGGGTGTTCACCCTGCCTTTGCCCTGGAGAAACCTGGCAAATGTACTTTGCACCTGGGGATGGAGCCCCCAGATTCTGCAAGGCACAAGTGATCACTGGCTTTCAGAGTTCGCAAGGGCAATAATTCACACTTTGGGGGTCTATTGTTCTTTCCCTTGGGTGCTATGTATTATTCAAAACGTCTCCCACACATTCGCGCTAATGATAGCTACACGCGCAGCGATCAGCACGTGAACAAAACCACCAAGGAAGCCTTGACTTTCTAGGTAGCTTGTGAGTCAAGAGGATGGAAAAACAACCTTCACCCTTTGCTTCCTATAAGTTTGAGTTCTTCCCTAAAGTAAAAGCATTTATTCCCGAGTTGGGAACCACAACAGAGAAGGGGTCGTCCACCTGTTTTATTGGCAAAAGAAATCCTCGGAGGGACAGGTCTGAGCAAAGGGAAGGTTGTGTTCATCATCCCTCTCTGATGAGAAACATGTGCTTTTAGCAGAAGAGAGATGTCACCTCACTCCACTAAAGTATCATGTTTTCGAATCATTAGAGAAGGTGTTTTAATTGTTCTAAGTTGATAACAAACTCTTTTGTAATAATATGTACCGTAGGACATAAGTCTCTTTTCCCTGAAATTTTAGATGTAGACAAGTGCTAGGCATTAGAAATTTCCATTTTGTTAAATAAATGCTTAGATCCCATAAAACAAACCATGTTGTATGAACTTCTTCTCTGTAACTTACGAACCGGGCATCTGTGGATTGGGGCACACTGCAGAGTAAATGACCATCCTACTTGAGGGGCTTCTGCTATGGCTAATTTTCACCTAAGAATTTTACATATATCTTTTAAAAATCCAAACACTTTAATCCCATAGTTACAGTCAACTACAGGAAGCTGGGAATCTCTTTTTGCCAAAATGAAATGGTTGGTCATTTTTAGATACTATATTGAAATCTCTCGGAATCTTCCTAAAATATGTGTGTAAAGTTGATACATCTAGAAGGCATTTTGAGATGATTGCTCTTATTTTCTATAATGTAAATATTTTGATCTTATTTATAGACTTTTTTAACACTACGGATTCATTTATTTCTCTTCCCGAATCAAGAAATAGTATCCTACTTTTCAGATCTATTCTAACTTCTATTGACTAACAGGTGGAAAATACAAATTGGGCCTATCACCCTAGTAGAGCCCCTTCAAAGCTATCATAACTCTGCTTTAAAATGAGAGCAGCTACTGGCAAGGTAGCTACTTAGTGAAATAGGGGGAGCAATTTACTGCTCTGTTGAGAACGTTATCTTTACTTTTGTCAAGCCTTAAAAGTGTTACCATCAGGTTCTGAGTCATCAGCAACCCATGGTCACTATTACTTTTTCGGTGAGAATGTCATGCAATTAAAAGCAGGAACAGTAGTGGCAACCTCATGAATTTTAGAATTTGTGCCAGTTTGGGTTTCTCTAAAAGTAGACCTGGAGATAAAGGTTTGGTGCTGGCTGTTTACACAGGAAGTGATTCTGGGAGGCATACTGGGGGAAGTGGGGGAAATAAGACAGGAAGGGGGAAGAGCCAATAAAGGACATGTTTTATGAGTGGGTTATTGCTACCGCGAGCAACTGTGGTTCACTTGTACAGGGGGCACCCTGGAAACCACTCAGAACGTGCCAGTGGCTGTCCAACCCTTGTTGGTTGAGGGTTGCCCGAGGGGGCATTAAGTTCCCATCCCCTACTTTTCCAGGCTGATTTAGCCTTAGGTTTAAGGAACTTTAATGCTTGCAAACACCTGTGGTCCTCAGAAAGCCCTGAGACAAAGGAAATGAGAAAGAAAAGCACCTGACACGGAGTTGTCAGTGGACAGCTGGTGCACTCAGGTGAGCCAGGGCTGAGTTGGGGGTGAATGGGACAGGGCACCAGCAGCATCTGCCATCAAATGGAAGCAGCTCTGGTGTTATGGGGAAAGGCACAATAATGGGAAGAGCTAAGTTTGAATCTGGATTCAGCTCTTTGTAGGTGATAACTTTGGGCAACTCAGATTTTTTAGTTGTGCCTTTCTCTCAGGACAGTTGTAAAGATCAGGTTACTTATAAGCATGTGAAATGTCACAGCATTTTGTAATTTATAAAACACCAGGCAAGGAGCTCCAGAGACCCTCTGAGGCCAAGCCAGTGAATGGTCCTCCTATCCCTGAGTACGTGGCAAGTAGATGGTGGAAGATAGGACTCTGGGGTCAGGAGATCATGTTTCAGTGGCCTTTATCCATTGACTGATGGAGTTCCTGGTTGGTCTCTAGAGAATTATTCCAGTGGAGACAAGCGAAGGGAAGTTCATGCTTTTTCCTTACATCCTCAAGCAATTCCTTCCTCCTTGGCTCTTCTCCTGAGTCTATTTTTCCTCCTTCTTGCTCTTCCGCCTCACGTAACACAAACTCTCAGAGGGAGGAAAGGAAGTCAGCAAATTTTGTCAAAATTGCTCCTCTGGAAATCTGTCAGTGGTGCTTATTAGTTTAATAACATCTGTAGCACGTGTGCGACCTCCTTTAATCTGCATCAGACCCTTGCACAGTAAAAATTGTTGCCATTTTGTAGATGAGGAAACCACTAGACTCAGAGCAGTTAAATAACTAGTTCACACTCACGCCGGCAGGTGGCAGAGTGTGGATTTAGATACAGTTCAAATCCTCAGCCAGGAGAATAAAATGATGCTTCATTTTGTATCACAGATTGTTTTTTTTTTCCTATGCTCGTGATGTGTGAAAATTACATGTGTGTGTGTGTATACGTACACACTCCCCCCCACACATACATATGCACACATACATTCACACATACTTCTTTTCTTCCCTTCTGAACTGACTTCCTTCCCAAACATGTTTTGTTGCCGATGCCCTCTTGTGTCTACCTTTGATTCTTTCTTCAGTACCGGTGACCTTAATTAGGATTCGAGAAAGTCAATAACATTTTGTTTGTGAAGAAAAGACTTTACTACATTAAACCACAGTGCTTCCTCTACGCGATATAGGGTCAAAATAAAGGAATTTGTGGGAAAAAGAAGAAGAAATGAGGATTAATACAATGGTCCTCTGTTTGCATACACACCTGGCAACCCTGGACAGATAACAGTCTTTTTCAAAGGTATAAGCATTTTTCTACTGAAGCAAACCAGAATGCATTCCTGCTGGTTTTCTGGAGGTGCTTCCATAAAATGCAACAGAGCTGAAGTATCGTACTGCATCACATCCACTTACAACATTGTGTGTGTTAAGTACCAAACACTAACACTCTCCCATCAGAAGCATCCTTCTTCAGCTCCAGAGTGGCCTGTATTGGAAGCCACTCCTCATCTTTCTTGTGTTAAGTACCCACCAATGATCTCAAGTGTTCAGTTGCTGAAAGAACTCACAGGACTCCAACACTTTATATTCACAGAAGGGCTTCATCACAGGCAAAGGCTATAGTAGAGCCACACGGGGGAAGGTTAGGCATTGAGAGGGTCCTGGTATCTCAAGTACAGCTTTGTTCATGCTCCCACTGTTGGGTTGCAAAGTATGTAGGTCATCTCCAGGCCTCAAACCCCCCAGCAGTGTGCGTGTGAGACATGGTGATACCAGAAGCCCGGGTTCTGTTTCTGGGGGTGTTGGGGTAGTAAACTGGTGCCATGTGCACTTTCTAGCTGTACAACTAGCCCTAACCTTTGAAACTCGCTTCTTTGACTCCTACAGGTTCCACCGAAACCAATGCAAGTCATAAATCCAATGATTATTACTAAATGATCCCGACAGACTGGTAATTCTGCACCAAAACAACTGGTGGACCCATGGTTACAGAATGTCACTTATGTTTAGTTAATAGATTCTGTGACATTGTCCAAGAGTCAGTAGCTCTGTGGATATGCATGTGATCAATTAAGACCGGCAGAAATGAGCCCGTGCTAGGCACTTACTGCCCTGTGTTTCTGAGCTCAACTGCTGGGGAGTATTTCAAGAGTAATAATATTAAGAGCTGAGTGCCTCTGCCATCCCCTCATGTCCCTGATAGGATGACTGCTAGAGACTGATCCCACACATATCTCTGAGTTGAATGAAGCCGACACTGATCTCCAGCTCCCTTCCCAATGCAGGAAGAGGCACATTTTTTGGGCTTTTTTTCCCTGAGGAGCTCAACATCTCTCATTTAACTTTACTATCCTCAAAGTGTAGGTGGTGGTGCCCCTCTTTGTGCCTCTCTTTTGGTAACTCCCTTTCTATGTTAAGTCTGCTTTTTGCAATCAATATTGATAATTTCAGGTCCCCCAACAGTATGTGAGCTATGAGAATGGCGTGGGAATAGATGGGGGGGGGTTAAGAATGTTTAACTCAGAGCAAAGATAATTAGGGAAGGAGGTAAGAGGTCTTCAAAGAGAGGAAAGAGTCATTCTGTGGAAGGAATTAGACTTACTTTGGTTTTTATACCCAGGACTGGTGGGCAGTGCCAAGGTTGAGATATCATTTCAAGAGAAGCAAGAACACCCACCAGTGATGGCTGGCCCAGGAACATGCCTGCTTAGCAGTAATGAGCACTCAGAGTCAAGCTGAATACGGAGGCTCAGTAATGAGCACTCAGAGTCGACTGCCAGGGATACTAAAGAGAACATTCTTGCTTTGAGTTCTAGATGCACAGTTTTAAAACTGTTCCTGACATGCTGGGATTCCACAGAGATGTCTGATGGCCACTGTGGGATCCAATGGGAAAGCCAAGTGGGTGTAACTTCTGACCCCTATCCTATTTGATCCCAGCAGCTCAATTTTGATCTGTTTTACACATTGTGTTCCATGTAATAATTATTTTGATGACAAGATTCTTATGATTAAGTAAGGTTTGAAAGCAGATAACCATTCAGACTCAAGTCTGAATTCTGTGATGCAGGGTGACCGAAAAGTCCCTAAATCTTCCAGTCTTTTTTTTTTTTTTTTTTGCCAGTATTTTTTTTTGTATATATGTATTTTTTATTGGAGTTCGATTTGCCAACATACAGTATATCACCCAGTGCTCATCCCATCAAGTATCCCCCCTCAGTGCCTGTCACCCAGTCACCCCATCCCCTCGAACCTTCCAGTCTTTGAGTGCCTTTTCCTTCACTATCCAGTACTGTGGACTGTAAGAAATTCTGCTTCCTGCCCCAAATTTCCAAGAATATCTATAGATGATTGCACTCTCCTGGTTGACATCTCTGACGTGCTTCTGAATTCTCCTCCATGACCTCTAGTCACCTCACT
Source organism: Vulpes lagopus (assembly GCF_018345385.1). NCBI lineage: Eukaryota > Metazoa > Chordata > Mammalia > Carnivora > Canidae > Vulpes > Vulpes lagopus. Next base: position 87,133,563 of record NC_054827.1, on the reverse strand, counting down.
GTTCTTTTTCATGCTTCCTTAGTCCAATTTGGTCATCACCATTCCAAATCATTGGGACAGTCCTCCATCAACTCCTGAAGGCAGTGCTAACAGCAGTCTGACACTGGTAGTAGCTAATACAGCTTTTGCTCAGGAGTTGGGTTTAGTGAGGGAAATTTCTTTCGAGATCATGGAACAAAATAAAGCTGAATGTGAAGCATCCAACAGTGCTAGGAGCCCTTTCTGATCTCTTCTCAGTTCAGACTCCAGCCATATTGAAGAGATTAACCTCTCTGTTCTACTATATTCTTCAAGTTTCTAGCTTCTGCTCAAACTTTTCTTTTTTCAGATCAGCTAGCAGAACTAGAAAATTTCAAAATACAAAAACCTCTCTTACTGATACAGATGTCTTTTATAATAGAATGAGAGCAAAATTCTACCTTCCTGTCTCAGCCTCTTCCATCCTGCCCAGATTCTAGGCCTTTAATGGCAGACTAAAAGGTCCATTAAAGCAATTCTCTAAACCAAAGAACACTCCTCTCCCAAGGATGAATTTGACCATTACTCCATAGAAAGGTTTTAGAATCCCCTAAGTATCTTCCCTTTATTGGATTTCTGTAGAACTAGGTAATGACTGAAAGTTCCTTCTCACCCTAACTGGAGCTCCCAGACTTGTGTTGGACTGCCCTGACACGGTGGAGGACGTTACTGCATGCTGGGCACTTCAGGAAGAATGACATCCTTCTAGAGTCAGCATATCTTTTGAGGATTTTATAATTTCAGAGGCAGTGGGCAAAATAATTAGGACAAAGGAAAATGGGGGAGGAGAAGCACAACTCATTAATTCATTCAACACATACTTATTGAGCACTTACTACGGGCTGGGCACTATTCTAGGCCCTAGGGAAATGACAGCCATCAAATCAGACTAAATCCCTGCTTCAAGAAGCTTATGTTCTAGTAGAAGAAGACACAAAAAACAGATACATAGTATGTCAGTGGAGAATAAGAACTAGGAGGAAAAAAATCAGAGAGAATAAAGAGTAATAGGGGGTAGGGACTATACATTTTAGGGATGATGAGACTATCTCTGATAAGGTAATATCTGAGTAAAGACCTAAAGGAAGTGAGGGGGTGAGCCATGAGGATATCCTCAGGGGAGAGTATTCCATGGAGAGGCACAGCAAGTGTAAAGGTCCTGAGGCAACAGCATGAGGGCGTTAGAGGACCATGAGGCCAGGAAGATGGAGTGGAATAAGCAAGAGGAGAGGGTGCTGTGAGTGCAGACAGAGAGGTGCCGGGGAGCAGGTCCCTACCTAATGGCCTTAACAGCAAAGTAAGGACTTGAGGTTTTATTCTGGGCGAGTTTACAAGAAGGAACAGGTACGGAGAGTAGACACAATGGCAATCTCACAGAACTGGCTCTTCGCGTGCTTGGGTATTATATTTTTCATCATTAAACAATGTTTAATGAAGGCCCCCTGAGCTGATGTTTGCCAGCCTCAGCTCATGTGGAGGAGGCCTTGGTGTAGGTGGGAGAGAAGAAAGGGTGTTTTTTGTCTCCTTCCAGGTCTGGGAAACCTGTGGCCCCGCTTACTCCCTGCCTCAGGGGAGCAGCCCCTGCGGACTGGTTGCATTAGGACCACCTAGTACGGAGACGTGGGGGGAAATTGCTGTTGTGCCGGGCTGACCTTATGCCGAGCAGAGTCTGCTTGCCGTTGATGAAAAGTTGGCAACCACCAAAGATGGAGAAATACAAGCACATTTGAAAGAAATGTTTCATATCTTTTCAACGGCATGATTTTTCAGTTTCAGGGAAGATGAGATAGTGATGTGATGTAGGGAGACTGCCTGGCTAAACAGGGCCTCGTAAGTGTGTATATATGTGTGTGTGTGAGTGTGTTTGTGTGTGCATCTGTATGTTGTACATATTTCATATGTGCGATTGTGTATATATGTGTATACACATCTGTGTGCCTGTGTGTGTGCTGGCGTGGGTGGGTGGGTGTGTGGCTAGAAGTGTCGTTACAATTCGGGGCTTGCTTTCCCATGAAAGATCTAGAAGCTGCATTTGTCAGAGCTCCCAAGGGTTGTTAGGTCTACAGGGACTCACGTTAATCTCGTCCACAAAGATTTATTAATAATTTAGAACACCAATTGCTTAATTTATAGTGAGAAATCAAATTATCAAAGGGGCTAAAGAACACAATTCTGTTGGTCAGCGGATTCTCTCCCTAGGTCCCTGAGGAGAATTAACGTATTTTCACCTGGGAATCCCTGTGACAGTCAAAAGATTGTTTGGTATTCAAGGAAAATTATGTAGATGATCTTAATGACTAGCATTGTTAAACTGCCATGGGCCCGAACAAACATTTGAGTTTGTTGCTCTAAGTTCGTTCCTTCTGCATCAGCTCTGGGCTTCCCTGAGAAATCCTTGTCCTTCTAGGGTTATTCAGTCCAACTGCTTACATTAGCATTAAGGGAGAAAAAGTTGCCATAAGATCACTTCCCAGTCTATAGTTTTTTCTCTTAATTTAGTAAATACTCGATTTGATTTTTAGGCCCTGTTCCTCCTGTTTTTGATCCGAAAAATATCACGCCTGTTAGGATGACTTATGCAGATGATAGAACATTACTACATAAAGATCTTACTAATTTAATAATCGGAAGGAAACAACACTTGCAAATTCTTAGGTGACATCTCACTATCTCTCCCGTGGATTGACTGCATGTGGGAGGAGGAGGACATTCATTCAAGGATTTGTTGCCATTGATAAGAGAGAGTGGTTCAGAACACTATGGAACTCAGTGGAATCATGGAGATCTGGCTTGAGACGTGGCTCTGCTCCCTCATAGCAAATTGGGCAAATTGTTGAGCCTCATTCAGAGTCCTCGTTGTAAGACAGGAATAGTACTGTTATTATGTCATGAGGTTGCTCAGACAGTCGTTCAAGTACTAAGGTGCCAGGCACTGCTGTAGGTGCCAGGGGACCAGCAGTGATTAAAACGAACATCACTGCCTTCTGGAAGCTTGCATTCTAGTGAGAGGAACGACACACAATAAAGGAGATAAATAAATTAACTGTTTAGTATCAGAAAGTGATAAGGGCTGTAAAAAAAAATGAAGGCAGGGAAGGCTTGTTGTAACAAGTAAATGACAGGATCTATATAAAGCTCTTAAAATGCCTGGCATATAACCATAGCAAAAACTTGAGCTGTTACTAATTCTGCTGTAATGCAGGGACTCGTCACGGGAAAGAAGTAACTGTACCCCTCAGAATAGCACCATGTCCTCACACACAATGTGGCATGTACTTATGCTATCTGTGACCATTGTATCTCCAGTGAAAGTTTAATATTTTCTGGTTTTTACTCATTACAAACACTCAGAAAAAAAGTATTTGGAACAAAAGATAAATTATCCTCAGAAGCAATTTAACATTTGGTATGTATCCTCCTAGGCTTGTCTCTTTTTCTTTGGACACACACACAAAATTTTTAAATGCAAATAAAATCACTGTTTCATAACCCTTAAAGCTGTGTCATGAATGTCTTCTGACATCAACAAACAGATTCACATCATTATTTTAATGCCCATCTATAGTCCAATGGAAAGATGAGTCTTAAGCTAGTTTGTTATAGTTACTCAGTTGACTTCCAGATTTTCCTTTCTGTAAAAATGGTTTGGTTTTAAAGGCACCGATTTCACTATTTGGGCTAGAGTTTCCCATGGATGTGTCATGGGAAACTGCTTTATTTCCATATTCACCATGAACTCTAATCACCGTTCATAAACCCAGCTGGGAAGACTGAATAGAAACTCCTTCATGGGGCAATCTTGGTGCCCAGTTTAATTTAGAGTCAATGCAAGTAATTACATTTAACTATATTCAATTTAGATGTATTTTTAAACATCTGCCGTGCCAGGACACCATGCTGATTCCTGCTGGGAACCAAGACGAGTAGGATGCTGTCCCTACTCTCAAGGAGGCCAGGAAAGGAACTCAGGAATCCGTAATCAGCACACAGGTTGGAAGAGTCATGGATCACAGGATAGGGAGAGAACATATCTGTTTGCTGTGACCAAGTAATAATAAATGTCAGCTTTATGTCACTCGTGTGTTGAACAAGCAAGACTCCTGAGACAGGGTCATAACCGACATGTTATTTTTGTCTTCTTGTGCCCTTTTGAGTTCACTCAGTAGAAGGAGGTTCTAAATGTGATTTTAGGCAGAGGACCTTTGGAGGATTTAGGTGGGCTTTCTTAGCAGAAATGTGCAAACTAAGACCCGATGATTGAGTAGAAGTTGGCCAGATTGACGGGACTGGGTTCTGGGGCAGAAGGAGGGAAGAGAAGTGTATTCCTGGTGTAGCTTAAAGGTGAGGAGATAAGAAATAGCCCGATGCTTTAAAGGGATTCAAAGATCAATATAGTTGTGTGGGAGGCAAGAGGGGAGCTGTGGAAGGTTCTTGTAGTGGGAGGGATCTTCTCTGAATACCCCAGGTTTTAGTTTAAGGCCTCATACAAAGTGGGCAGCAAGTAAATATTGTTGAAAATAAAGTCTAAAGTCATATACGTTTTTGGTTCCTTACCAGAATTCCCCTTCCCCACCACGCATCAACTTCCCACTTCACTTCACTGGAAAATTTGAGGGCTGTCTCCAAATGGTTCTTGGATTGTAAGGCAGAGGGAGGAAAACATTTGCATCCTTCGAGCAGAAGCTCCAGTGGCAGTTGTTGGTAAGCAAGCTTTCTCAGGTAGCAATGACTGAAGGTGAGGGAAGTACTGGAGCCTCCAGGACAAGGATTATCGTTCAGAGAGGATGAATAAACTTGACACCCTCCAAACCATGCCATTTCGAAGGTGGTTTTCTTAAGAAAAACTGGTGATCAATAGTATCTTTCAGGAAATCAACTCTTGAAATGATAATTTATGCTGCTTTTTACTTTTGTCTTCTTTCAGTGAATTAAACTATAACCAAGCTTCTTTCTCAATTTGCATTTCTCCTTAATTATTCTGAGCTAAGTTCTACCCTGCAGAGCTCCAGAAAATGGATAAAATATGCATCAGAGTGTTGAACAGCAGCGGCAGACACCTACACACCAAACCCTGGCTGTGTGGGACGCTGCCATTTTCTTCAAGTCATTTCAGGTCAGAAACACCTCTGCTCCCAAAGAATAGCTTTTAGGGGCCCCCACACAAGGTCTTTGTATGCTCTGTATAATATGACAATCAAGGAGCAAATACATTGTTCCGCCCCCTCCCAAGAATAAGTGCAGGGCTACTTTTCTGCCCCATGGGCGTAGAAGGGATTCTGGAATTATTCAGCCCAACAGGGAAACCCTGTGAATTACCTTTAGAGGGCTTGAAGTCAAAATCAGAACATGGTTTTACTTTTCTTCCCATCCAATTTGCCAAGCTTTCTTTTAAAAATAACATTAATATATATGATTATGGAACTTTTGGAAACTGTAGAAAATTATGATGACAGAAAAAAAAAAGTATCTGCATTTCTGCAGACTTAGACTCCCATTGGTATGTTCTTTGGCTTTGGGCCTCTTGCCTTCTGCTTTCCCCTAATGCAGGTATAATGCATAGAAGTGTCACAGGCAACTTGCAACCTTCAGGATGAAATTCACATTCTAAGCATGAAGGAGTATGAAGACAGAAGCCTGGATTCCTTCTCAACGCCATTGATGAGACACCATCCTGGGTCTCTAACTGCTTACCTCTGAACCTTTTGTTGCTTGAGTTAAATAAGCCTCTATCCTTTTAAATCATTAAAATAGCTTTCTTTTGAAGTATAACACACATTCAGGAAAGTACATCACAAGTTTATAGCAAGATGAATTTTTTTTCAGAGTGGATATATGGCTAGACATGTAATATATGTGTATCAAGAAGAAGGACATTATAATAAGCGACTCTCAGTTACTCCCACTTCTGTAAGTAAACCGTATCTGAAAGTAACCATAGATTAATTTTTCCTGGTCTTGAAATTTATATACGTGGATTCACACAGTATTTTTTTTCTTTCTTCTTTTTCTTTCTGGCTTCTTCTGCTCAACATTATATTTGTGAGATTTATCCATGCTGTCGTAGGTTCATTCTCTTCGCTATCTAGTGGTATAATTTATGAATATATCGTAATTTGTTTATTCATTCCGCTACTGATGGACATTTGAGTTGCTTCTAATTTGGTGCTGCTCTGAGTGTCCTTGTCCATATCTTTTAGCGAATATGTACACAGTTTCTGTTGGGAAAATACCTAGGAAGAGAACTGCTAGCCTGGATGTGTGTATGTTCAGCTTCAGTGGATATTGCCGAAGTGTTCCCAAGGTATAAAGTCAATTCCAAAGTAAAAAGTTCCAATTTATACTCCCACCAGCACTCTATGAGAGATTCAGTTGCTTCATATCCTTCCTGCCACTTGGTACTATTTCATTTTAACCATTCCAATGGGTGCATAATGGTACCACTGTACCACACTGTGGCTTACATTTGTATTTCCCTGATAATTTTAAAAGTTGAACACTTTCGTGAATATTTTTTGGCCACTTGGATATCTTTTTTTTTTTTTAAGTTTCTGATCTCATCTTTTGCGTATGCTTCTACTGTGTTCTGTTTTTTTTCTTTTTTCTTTCTGTAGGATTTCTAGATATATTCTGAATATGAGGTCTTTGTTGGATAATATTTTGCAAGCATCCTCTCCCCATTCTGTAGCTTAATTTTCACTCAATGTTATTTTTTGATAAGTTCTTTGTTTTAGTAGAATTCATATTATTTATTTATTTATTCATTCATGAGAGACACACAGAGAGAGAAGCAGAGACATAGGCAGAGGGAGAAGCAGGCTCCCTGTGGGGACCCTGGGATCATGACCTGAGCCAAAGGCAGACACTCAACTACTGAGCCATCCAGGTGCTCCTCATTTTTTCTTTATGGTTAGTTTTTATGTTCAATTTAAAGAAGATACTTTCATGGTTCATTTATTTATTTATTTATTTTAAGATTTTATTTATTTATTCATGAGACACACACACACACACACACACACACACACACACACACAGAGAGAGAGAGGCAGAGACACAGGCAGAGGGAAAAGCAGGTTCCATGCAAGGAGCCCGATGTGGGACTCGATCCTCGGTCTCCAGGATCACACCCCGGACTGCAGGCGGTGCTAAACCACTGCGCCACCGGGGCTGCCCTTCATGGTTCTTTTAAAAAGTTTTAATGTTTTATTTTGGCTTTTCATAGTTAGGTTTTATATGTATGTGTGTGTAGATACACAGACATATAATTGGTATATATAAAATATATTTAATTGATTTTTTTGTATAGGGTTCAAAATGCAGTTTTTTTCCTCATGGGAAAAAAATGAATTCAACCCCAATTATTAAAGATCACACCAGGGCACCTGGATGGTGCAGTCGGTTGAGCCTCTGAGTCTTGGTTTGGCTCAGGTCATGATCTCAGGGTCATGAGATGGAGCCCTAAGATGGGGCTCTATGCTCAGCACGGGGTCTGCTTCACATTCTCTCTCACTCTCCCTCTGCCTCTCCCAATCATGTGCTCTCTCTCTCTCTCTCAAACAAAAAAGATCACCCCTTCCCCAATGCACTGTAATGTCACCTTTGTCACAATGCTTAAGCCATCTCAAAAAAATTTTTTTTGTTACTAGCAACCACAGAATCACATCTGCTGTGTGTGTACGTGTATGACTGTGTATGTGTATGAATTTTCCTTCATATCCTTAAATGTCTATTAAAAATATAGTTCTTAATATGTGCTAAATAGTCCATGTTCATAATTTTTTTTCAAATATTTTATTTATTCACGAGAAACACAGAGAGAGAGACAGAGACATAGGCAGAGAGAGAAGCAGGTTCCCTGTGGGGACCCCGATTTAGGACTTGATGCCAGGACTCTGGGCCACCCAGGTGCCCCTGTGTTCATGATTGTACCATGATGTACAATACTCTGAGGCTGTACATTTGTTTCCAACTTTTGGTTATTATGAATGATTCTAAAATGAATATCTTTGTCCATAAATATTTGCACAGATATTTCATTATTTTCTTTTTTTAAAGATTTTTTTTATTTTTTATTTTTTTTTTATTCATAGAGACAGAGAGAGGCAGAGACACAGGCAGAAGGAGAAGCAGGCATCATACAGAGAGCCTGACGTGGGACTCGATCCAGGGTCTCCAGGATCACGCCCTGGGCTGCAGGTGGCGCTAAACCGCTGCACCACGGGGGCTGCCCTCATTATTTTCTTTAAGTGAGCTCCTAGAAATAGAATTATGAGTAAAAATGTATACATTTTTTAAAGGCTTTGAACATAGCCTGTAAAAACACTGGGGGGGGGGGTCTTTTAGAGTACTGTAATTCTGCAGTTGAGAAGCCAATAATAGGACTTTTAAAATAAAATATACTTACTTAACTTTTTTTTTCTAATAAATTTCGTTGATTTTTGAAAAAAAACATTTACTTTCCTAAGGACAATAGAATTCAGCAGATTGGAACTTATCTGACATGAATGTGAGATTGGCTATCTGGGGAGACATTTAAAAATTTCAACATAAAAGCCTGCCTATTTATTTCTTGTACTTGAAACCAAGAATGCAAGCAGTGGGACAGGTACTTCTTATATTCAACACATGATTTCTGCTTTCTCTTTTAGTTCATGGATTCTTTTTTTTCCTTTATTTTGCTGTTGCCATTTGTTCTTTTGTGAGCTATAGAGGACCCAAGAATGAAGTGAAAATAATATGTTTTGGAGGAAGGTAGGGCTTGATTGATGAGGGAGTGGAAGGGGGTGATGCAAGTAGGGAACTGCTCCTAAATACCTACCCTCCAATTCTTCATGGTTTTTTGCAGAGCCAATGAAGGAAGAAACAGATTGAGAAAAATTAGAAGCAGGATTGGGGAGGTAGGATTTTCACTCTAAAGAGCTTAAAGATTTTACTCTGAAAGACTGCAGAGCAACCGGAGCTGCCTCTCCCAAGCCAGAGTAGCCTGAGCCAGAGCTGCCACCTGGGCTCCTCCGCAGAGTTTGGGGAGAGAGACCCTTCTGCGATAGAGATGGGGGCCCTCAGTGGCTATGGCCATGCAGGGCTTCATGGAGGACTCTGGTTTACCTTCATGAAGGTGGGATTTACTCTTCAGAGCAAAGTGAAAACTATACCCCATAAAATGTAGAAGAAGGGCCTTTGTGAGTAGATCTGAAGTGCCTGGAAGGGCTGGATGGCACCTAAGCCACAGTGACAGTCTGGTGGCTAACACACGCAGGTTGGCCACCGCCTCCCAGGCAGGCCCAGGGAAATCTGCCCCTGCCCAAATCAAGGTGGTTTGCACTAAAACTTCAGTACTTGGGCAGTAATTATAAGCACAGGGGAGGAAATTGTTTTCTTAGGTGAGAGAGGAAGGAGACAGGGTAGACAGAGAGCTCCTGGACCATGGAGGTTGGTGTCCCTTTCCTGGGTGGCTCCTCCACCGCTGCTGAGTGTCTAGGAAGGCACCTGGAGCCCTGGGAGGACCAGAAGAGAAGGATGCTTTGGGGACGAGCTCCCCATGGGAACTTTATGAATTCTGGATGTCCAGTCAGTCAAATTGTGGCCAGACTTCAGCCATCTTTAAATAAACATCGCCGCTTTCATGGTTTTGTACTTGCTCTTGTTGTCTGTCTGCTTTCTTCCCAGGATTCCTATTGAATATCTCTGATACTTGTCTCAGCTGAAAGAATTCGGAAGAAAAAAATGCTTCAGACTATTGCAGGTTGAATTATGTCTCATGAGAAGACACAGTGAAGTCGTCAAGCCTGGTACGTAGGAACATGACCTTATTTGGGAATAGGGTCTTCACAGATGTTACCAACCGGATTAGGATGGGTCCTAAATCCAATGAGGGGATCAATGAATCCTCCTAGAGGGAGAGAGATTTGAAGACACGGATACGCTCATGGGAACGAAGCTAAGGTGAAGGTGCAGGCAGAGCTTGGAGTGAGGCATCTGTAAGTCAAGGAAGGCCAAGCATTGCTGGCAGCCTCAGGAGAGGCAGGGAGGGATACACCCCTAGGAGGGAGTGCAGCCCTGCTGACACCTTGATTTTGGACCTCTGCCTCCAGAACTGTAAGAGAATAAATCTCTGTTGTTTTTCGTCACCCAGGGACTCTGCTCCAGCAGCTCAGGGCATTCCTGACAGGATGTGGGACTCAGAGCCCCCTGGTGTGAGTGTCCTAGCTGGAGATCTGAGCAGATATGCAGATGGAGCAAAGAGAGCTGCACTTAGCTGCAGAGTGGCTCCCTCATAGCTTCACTTACTCAGGCCATCTATGAGGATTCAGAGACACGAAGGCCTTGCAAGTCATATTACATAGAACTAGCTGGACCTAAATTTTTTTTTAATGTGGTAAAAAAAAAAATAAAACCCACATAACATAAATTTTACCACCTTTACCATTTTTAAGTGTATGGTTTAGTAATGTTAAGCATATTTACATCATCGTGGGACCTGAACAGTTTTTTAGAATTGGAAAATACTATATTTTGAAAAGTGTTTGTCATACAATTATTCTTACTCTTCACTTTTTAAACACTGAGTACAAGCCTGAGTCTCAGTGATGATTGATTCTCTCTCTTAAGGGAACAAAGTTTACAATGAGTCAAGCTGGTTAATATGAGGTTCTGGATTTTGAAATTATAATGAGGTCATCTTTTAGCAACTAAGCTGAAAGCTAATGTCACGCTTCATTTGATATTGTATGTTAAATTGGCTTTGGTCAATCAATGCTAGGTTTAAAAAAGAAGAGAGAAAGTGTGGGATGTTCTCACTCCATGATGATAAATGTTGTGGCTACTCAAGGCTATTGCTGTGATGAATATTTCAATCAATCTGGCACGGCGCCCTCCGCTCTCCAGAATGAGGAGAGAGTTGACAGTTGGATGAAGAAAGGCTTTGTGGAGTAAGTGTCATTAGAGCCGACCTTCAGGATCCAGGGTTACTGCGGGCCCTGTTGGGTAAGTTCTTACAGAAAGTGCAGAGGAGATCAGGATCAGAGGCGAAAGCATGTGCGGGCATCCCTGAGGAGGCCAGCAGGTAAGCTGCCCCAAAGCCAGGAGTCTTCCAGCCTTTTCTGAGGTTAATCCCAGTCTGTGTATAGAGCCTCATAAACCAGGACAGGTGTGTGGGGGTGGGGGAGCAGGGGTTGAGGGGAGGTTCCTCTCAGTCCCCTGGCTATAGTCTTGGTCAGCATTCTGAATCTGACTTTTCTGGGGGGTACCCACTCAGGTCGAAGAAGCAGCACATACCAACTTCTTCCCAACTGCTTGAGCCAGCTGAGCCAATTGCACTGAGTTCTTGACCCGGAGGCTCCTCAAACAGGAATCTGTGGGAAGTAAGGACCACAGACAGAGCACTCCTCTCTTCTATCTTCCCCCACTAGTAGGACATTTTCGTAGATGGTGTTCATCTCCTGGCGGTGGCTCTGGTGAGGAGGATAGAGATTACCCAACTAGGTTGTGACCTGGCTAGACTGAGGTCCCATCGAGTAACTTGCCCCACGGAGGGGCCAAGACTAATCATGGAAAGCTTCTTCTCATTACAGAGAATACACCCACCCTATTGGCCCAGCTCTATTGCTGTTGATGTCAAGGATGCAGCCTAGGGCTGGCTGGTTCCATTTAAAGTAGAAACAATCCCTATTAATCTGGATAGTGTTTTAACACCAAAACCCTGGAATGGTCCATAGATCCAAAGTTTACTTCTTGCTTTCATCGTATGTCCATTGTGGGTTGGCTGTGGCTCTGTCCCATCTTATCTCTACTCTGGGTGCCAGGCTGATGAAGGAGTGGACCCCAACTGGAACATTGCTCTTTATCTCTTGGCAGAGAGCTCATTGGTAACCCACCCTTCAGCCCTTGAAACTTCTACTTGGAAGTGACATAAGACTCTTCTCCAATTCCATTGGCCAAAGTCAGTCATATGACCAAGTGTGCTGTCAGTGAGTAAGGGAAGGGATAATCCTCCCTCTGAGAGCAGCATGGAATATTTGTGAAAAAATAATACCCTCTTCCACACTTGGTTACTAAGGGAGATATTCCTCAATTTCATTGTAAAATTGCCTTAACTGACACATGCTGATTGGCTTTTTATTTGCCAACTTATAAACAGTGAGAGAACCTGAGTGATAACACCGATGTTCTGGTGATTGGATTCTTCAGGTTGCCTGAGCTGCTGAGCAATAACAGATTCAAAGTGTAGTTTGAATCCAACTTAGGTTGGAGCAATGGAGTGGAAGTCAAGATTGGAGGAGAGAGGGGAGCTTCAGTGTGGGGGGGGCCCTAGGCAATAAGGGTTTAGAATTATTCTTTAGACAGTTAAGTTTCAAGGAAGACTTCAGAGTGTTGGGATGTACACTCTTCCTGCCAAGATCCCTGAGGGCATTATAAAACGATGAATTGAAGGCCCAGCACCAGTTAGAAACTGTCACTAGGAGAGTAATGATGAAGGCCTGATTTTAGAGCTCATTTGGGAAAAAGAAGATGAGGGTGGTTAAAATCCAGAATTTAAGTTCCAGATCTGCCTTTGAAATACCACAGCCACATGCTACTGAGCACGTTCCTCTGCCCTCCAAATCTCAGTTTCCTCCATGTAAGAAGGAGATGATAATAGCATCATCTTCCATTGTTTCCTGTGGAAACTAAATGAAGTAACCTATATGGAGGGTTTAGCAAAACCCAGTACACCTAGAAAGCCCTTATGTGCAGAAACACAGGGACATTAGAGATTTAGAATCAACAGGATTTGGTGATTAGATGTGAAAAATGAAGATATGGGAGGATTTAAAGAGAGTCCCAAGGTTCCTCGCCTGGGGAATAGTAATACCACTCATGTATTCAGGAGTTGCTGATAGCTGGGGGAGGAGAAACACTGAGTCTGAGATCTCAGGGAGACATCCATGGATAAGGGTCCTACGAGGTGCTTCGAAATCTGAGCTAGGCTCAGGAGATAGAACTTGCACAATGAGCCATTTGCTGATTGTGTAGACAGATGGTTCCTGGGGTCTCTGCTGCAGAAGATACTTAGTCGTATGCATTTGAGCAAGCTGTGCATCCCTAAGAGCTGAGAAAAGAGACTATTCGCTAAACTGAAGACCCTGGAAATCAGTGATTCTCATACTTGAATGTATCAGAATTAACTCAGAAATACATGAAGGGCTTCTTAAAGCCCAGAGCCTGCTTACTTGCTTTCTTACTTTCTTTCTTCCTTTCTTTCTTTCAATATTTTGTTTATTTATTCATGAGAGACACAGAGAGAGGCAGAGACACAGGCAGAGGGAGAAGCAGGCTCCCTGTGGGGAGCCCGAGGCAGGACTCGATCCCAGAATCCCGGGATCACGCCTCAAGCCAAAGGCAGATGCCCAACCACTGAGCCATCCAGGCATCCCAAGCCCAGAGTTTCTGATTCAGTAAGTCAAGGGGGTTCAGCTGGGGCTGGAAACTGGATTTCCTCACTTCCTCTGAGTGTCCTGCTCTTGTGCTGCCGCTGCCTTAACTGAGTAGACCTGGAAAACGCTGACCCCACAAACAGGAGTGATTGCATTAACACCATTGATCCTTGTGTCTAGAACAAGATTTAGGGAAATGGCCTTTTGAGAGTACACAGCAAATTGCTGGGAGATCAGGAGCAATTCAATATGACAAGTGTGGCATATTTTTTGATTTGTAACATCTTTGGGTTATAATTCATAGAATAAGTCTTTAGCCTATGAACCTTATGCAAGAGATATCATCTGCCCTGATGAACTAAAAAATCCACAGAACTACAATAAATGCCTCTTGTGTGCAGATCTTTGTTTCATTCAATATTCTCTGTCTTTGGTGGCAGGCACTGTCACAGAGGATCTCTTCCTTCAGGCATTAGTCTGGATGAGGGGTTGGGGTGGGAGAAGTGACATACCTAAGCTCCCGTTAATAATTAAGAATGCATTAATTCACATCCCTGAAGGATTTTACAGTTTTTGCTAGGATGTAAAGCATTTTCTTAGTTTACTAACAACTATGTAAAATAGAGTAATCCTTTAATTTTTCCAAAGGACCATCCAGTAGAAGCTTCTAAAGTTCCCATTTATTTTTTTTTTTTTGCGGTATCATTGACATACAATAAACTGCACATATTCAAAGTGTATAGGGTGATGAGTTTTGACATATATTCACAGGCATAAAACCATCACCTCACTTAATATAGCGACCATATCCATTACCCTAGAAGTTTCTTATACCCCTCGGTAATCCAATTCCACTCCCTACATGACCCTATCCCCAAGCAACCACTGATCTGCCCTCTATCACTACAGGTTGGTTTGCATTTTCTAGAATTTCATATAAGTGGAATCACATAAAATACACTTTTTTTTTTCAGTCTGACTCATTTACTCAGCCTCAGTATTGAGATTCATCCATGTTGTTGTATGTATCAATGGTCCTGTTTCTTTCATTCATTGTATGAATATATTCTATATATTTATCTGTTGATGGAAATTTAGTTGTTGTTTCTAGTTTGGGACTATTACAAATACAGCTACTATCAACATTCACGTACAAATTTATGCACACGCAGATGCTTTCGTTTCTCTTGGGCATATACCTAGGAGTAAAATGTTTTGGTCATGTGATAGATGTAAGTTGAAAGTTTTAAAGGAACTGTCAAAATTTCTAAAGTCGTTGAACTATTTAAGATTCCTACCAGTGACATATGAGAGTTCTAATTCTTCCACTTTCTAGTCCATATTTAGCCTGGTCCGTCTTTCTCATTTTAGTCATTCTAGGGGAATCTCACTGTGGTTTTGATTTGCATTTCCTTGTTGATTAATGATATTATTTTTTCATGTGCAACTTGCTATTGATATATATATATATATATATATATATACAAAATTTTATAATATGTAGATATATATATACAAATTTTTTAATGAAGTGTCCATTTTTAATTTGAATTGTTTGACTTTTCATTGTTGAGTTGTAACAGGTTTTTAAAATATATTCCAAAAATAAAATAAATAAAATAAAATATATTCCAAACAAGTATTTTATCCAACATATGTTTTCCAATCTGTAGCTTGGCCTTTTCATTTCGTAACAGTATCTTTTGAAAAGCAAACATTTTATTTTGATGAAGTCCAGTTTATTATTTTTTTCTTTAATCGTTCCTATTTGTGTTTCATTTAACTACCCAAGTTACTAAGATTTTTTATGCTTTCTTCTATAAATTTTGGAGTTTTATCCTTTGTATTTAAGTTTATGATTCATTCTGAGTTAATTTATGTATATGGTGTGAGGTAAGGGTCAAGATTTATTTTTTTTACGTAGAGCTAACCAGTTGTTTTGGCACCATTTGTTAAAAAACAGTTATCCTTTCCACATTGAGATGCCTGGGTATCTGTTAAAAATCAATGAATCATATATGTGTGAATTCTCTATTCTGTTCTATTGATCCATGTCTGCCTTTATGCCAATATCACACCATCATAATTACTTTTACTTTATATGTATTTCTCTTTTAGTTACTTTGTAATGTTTTATAGTTAGTTCTTTTAATTATTATTATTTTATTTAAAGCCAACCAAAATCTTTTAGAGTTGTACAAACTAATCAAATCCCCATATAGCCTTTGTCTCTCTAAACTGAGAAGTCTTGATTTTTTTCTTTTTCTTCTCTATCCAGAAACTCAATAACAATTATTTTAGTGAGCTTTCTTTATCCCATTGCTTCCATTCCTAATGTGCTTACTTTGGGTACACACACACACACACACACACACACACAGACACACACAGACACACATGCTTGGCACATGAGTAGGTACCATAAGGAGTAGCTGCTTTTTCCCTACTGTTATTACCAGTATTGCTGCTATTTTTGTCATCATTATTGCACACACACTTTGGTTTCCAACATTCTTCCTACATATATAAAACCAGTCACTCTAGTTTTGGGCCCAAGAACTGAATCAGGTTAATTTCTTTAATAAACCTACATGACACTGTGGTTCAATATTGGCTATTTTAGTGAATGTATTGAGGTATCTCATTGTGATTTTAATTTGCCTTTTCCTATGACTGTACACTTCCTGAAACATAATAGAAAATGCAGATATTATTAACTTATAAATATAATTTAAATTCTCTCTCCCTAAATACATAACTGAGTACTTTTTTACACTGATCTTTTTCTCAGGATCTTGCACATTCACTTGTCTTTGAGAGACTATTCTGTGCTGTGCCCTGATCAGATTACCACTTAATAGCCTGAAAAGCCTTCTGAAAACTGGAGTTTTCATGAGTATTTTTGTCTACATTTAATTTTTAAAATTTAAATAAGAATTGTCTTCCAGTGATCCCTAGAAAGTCCATTGTGGTTTCTTCTCCATTGAGAGATGAATGTTCTTTTTTTTTCTTTTATTTAAAAATTTTTTTTTAATTTAAATTCAATTTTGCCAACATATAGTACAACACCCAGTGCTCAACACATCATGTGCCCTCCTTAATGCCCATCACCCAGGTACTCCATCCTCCCACCCAGGGAGGTGAATTGTCTTATGCCTATCTTTTGTTTTCTATCTTATACCAACCAGTGTTCTATTCCTGATAAATTTTCCAACCCCAACCCAATTCCTAAAAATACAATTTTTAAGAGTGCTCAAAAGTTCGAGAAAATTCTGATGATAAACTCAGCAATATCAGGCTTACATCCCTGCTTCTCTTGCTTGATAAAACCAGTCAGATTGCTGTTCAAGTTTCAGCAAATTTCACTTTAAGTGATGATATGACTTTAAGTAGAGGAAACTCCTTTTGGCTCTCCTACAGCATTTTGGAGGAAAAGGGAGGGAGGATGACAGGCAAAGTTGTTAAATGTTAAAATCAAAAGCTGAAAAGTCATTGAATGCAAAATAACTCAAACTCCAAATGAGAAGAGAGTTCAGGAGGGACTTCTCACAATGAAGGGAAAAAAATGTCAAACCAGCAGTAATTGAGAGAAAAGTCAAATGGAGGATGGGAGTCTCCTTTCTCAGAAGAAAGGGCTACTCTGTCTTTGTTGCCTCCTCCACTTTTCCTTTTTTAAATTTGGGATGAGGAAGGTGACAAACTCTAGAGAACATAGGTGGAGGGAGAGCAGAGGAAACTGCTGGCTGAGCAGGAACTGCAGGGGCGGAGGGGGAGGGGCCCATTTTGTGCTTAAAAGGATCTGAGAAGGGGGTGAAAAGCTGCCAGCAGCCAGAATATGAATTAAGGAAGGTGACCTTACAGAAATAGAAAAAATGACCTCTCTCTGAAATCTAGAAGGAAAAGATGAGGATGTTAACTAGTTAGGAAAAAGAAAATCATCACATATCGGAGTATGAAAAGACCTTAGAGGTCATGGAAACCAATCCTTGCATTTTACAGATAGACCAAGAGTTGAGAAGAATGAGCCATCAGAGTCCAAGTTGGTCCACCACAATATAATATGTTTGAATTTGAACTGATAAAAAATAATGTCCTTCAGTATCAAAGAAATCATGTACTCTTAGAATATACACTCTTTTTCTCTTGTGGCTTTTCATCATGCTTAGCATCATCATAGCCCTTTTGAGAAACACCATATTAATTGATTTGCCTAAGAGCCATAGAGTTCATGGGATTATTTTCAATTTTGTTTTTAAGTATTTGGAAAGAAAAACCATCAACATGTTTGGTGCTTAATCAATAGTTTTGTACATTTTGATTCTTTTAATAAGTAGGTATGCCATTTGAACAGGGTTGCTGTATGGAGTTCAGCACTGTATACCTGGTGACCAAGCTGGTTGAGGCCAAGGAAGACAATGGTCTTCATTCCCACTACCTCATACTTTCCCAGGGCCTAGGTTTGGCTACCAGAACAGCCTTTCAGGGGGCTTCTAGTCTCCTCTCTTGCCCTTTTCCAAACAATTTTCTGCACCAGCCCTCAGAGTGACTTTCCTAAAATGCAAATCCAATCATACCACTTTCTTGATAAATACTCTTGGTAGCAACTCAATGACCACAGGTTAGATTCTAAACTCCTTAACCTCTAGGTCCTCCCTGGCTTCTCCCCCTCATTTATGGTTCCCCTCCTAATGCTGTACACTCAAGCTTTAGTGATCCTGTGTTACTCATCAGACCAGCTTCAGATGCTATATCTTTGCTAGCAGTTCTCGTCTGCCCAGGATGTCCTTCTCCCCTTCCTCCTCTACCTACTATCTGTCTACTCATCCCTCAAGGCTCAAAGCAACACTTTCCTTGCACTCTCAGTTATAAGTGACCATCCCTCTACTAGTGGCTCATTCCGTCCTGGGAGTACATTTATCCTAATGCCTATAACATTTTATTGCGCTCATTTGTATAAGCAAGAGAAATCAGCGGTTTTCAGACTTCAAAGCACAGAATGCACATAAGAACCATCCAAGGACTTTCTTTAAAAGGCAGAAATGTCTTGGCCTCACCCCTCGAGATCCTGTTTCTGATTCTGATTCAGTAGGTCTCGCATCAGAGGGGTTCCTGGACATCTCTGGGCCCAAGGAGAGCCTCCTCTAAATCAGGTAGGTCTTCACCTGCTTATAGCACCATTTTTCCAAGGGCAGAAGACATGGCTGGTGTGTCATACCTGCTACTCCCTGATCACTGACTCACAAGAGTATCAGCTGGAGAGATCCCCACACTCTCTCCCCTCCCACTCTCCTGGGGGTAAAATATGCAAAACTCATTTATATTCCCGCAAGTAGGTGAGAATCACATTCTGGGCCATCACCATTCAATAATGGAAGCTTTGTGCAAAGTAGTGACAGGTGAGAGGAATGATTTCATTTTTCACTTTGACAATTGGGTGAAGCAGATTCCTGGCAGTTCTGCAAAGGTTTTATGCCCACATAGTTACCCAAGGGATCTGCTTAGCAACCAAGAGATGCTGCCAGGGGAGAAAAAGCAGATTCTTCTCTCAGGGGCATCTTGTAACTGAGATGCTGCTACAGAAGAGGAGAGCAGAGGGCAGACCTGACCTAGGCTTCTCACCTGTTCTATGGTCCTCAGAAAATCCTGTCCTGAGTGCCCTAGCCCTTCTCCCCTCCCCAGAGCCCACACAGAGCTCCCTGCAAGGGGGGAGCGTCATTCCCCAGGGGGTGGGGTCCTGCTGGGCTAGATTTCTTCTTTCTGCAACTA
This sequence comes from Vulpes lagopus, assembly GCF_018345385.1. Lineage (NCBI taxonomy): Eukaryota > Metazoa > Chordata > Mammalia > Carnivora > Canidae > Vulpes > Vulpes lagopus. Next base: position 87,114,367 of record NC_054827.1, on the reverse strand, counting down.
TTTTTACTATAAAATTCAGCCTCAGAGTGACTTTGTTGGAGGTTTGTTTTGGGAGGATCCAATATGGCACCTCTCTTCCATGCCTGGGTTTTGAACTGAGAAGTGAAGGCAAAAAATAGGCATTTGGTAAATATCATGGATACTCTTGATATTGGAGGATGGGACTTGTATCTGCAGACTACAGCATTTCCTAATGCTGAATCCTAGAACCAAACCGAACCCCCCCAAGTGACAGCCCTCCCATCTTCTGCCCACGAGTTGAGGCAATCTAGAAATTGTGCTCCGGACCAGATGGTGGGCTCTCTGTAGCAAGGGGAATGTCAGGGGCTAGCAAGTCTAGTGTCTCTCTAAACCCACCAGTCGGGTGACTCCCTGTGCAGAGGGAGTCAGGGACAGAGCGAAACCACAGTGGCACTCACCTTCACATGGCAGGAGACAGCAGACACATATCCAGGTCCCCCAACTCAATTATGATTGCTATTAAAGACTGAAAAAATACAGAAAATGCATAAAGAATAACATGCAAATCATCAGCAATCCCAGAGATACTCTATATATAGTTTTTATTCTAAGGCACATAATTCTCACCCTTTAATGTTTCTCATTCAAATTGGGATGTATTTTACAATTTATATGTATTTAATGTGATATTATTTTTTCCTAAAAGATTTTTGTTAGGCCCCTGGTGCCTCTCTCCGTTGCCAGCATCTTAGAAATGAGGAAATGTGGTAAATTTCAATTGTTTCACAAAGTAAGGATTCTTCTAGAACATGTTTTCAAATCAATAGGTAGTGAAAACCTGATGTACAAGGACTGCAAAATAGTCCATCATCCAAGTGAAGGAGAATGCATTTAACTCATCTCTAGCTCTTGGCATTTCTGTTTCTTCGTTTGTTTTGATTTTTAGTATCATAGATAATGTGGTGATACTTAAGTACTTAAGTACCAAGGTACTTCCTTGGTACCTAAGTCTTTGCTCCACATATGATTTCCACCCCTTTAAGAACTGGCCTTTGAATCCAGGATTTTAACTTTTTAAAAGTGTCAGTGTCATGTGACCATATTGTTCCTAAAAAAAGTAATTCAATGGAGTGAACCACGAAGAGCACCTGAGGGTGCCCATCCCGGCACAGGCCCAAAACTGAATTACAAGGTAAGGTACCTTCTGAATTTGAGGATTATCTGTCCTTTACGCCTCTCCTGCCACTCTTTGTCCAGTCCATTCTCCTTGGAGAACAAGTATAGAGGGCGAGGCTCAACGTTGTTACAGACCTTTGCTGCCAAACCCAATGTTGTGCCCTGACTGGTAAGGCTCACTGATGGAGGAGAGAGGTGCCCCTAAATGGCCTAGAGCCCCAGCAGGCTGGGACCATCCATGGCTCCTTTCCCCTCTGCCCACACTCAACTCCCAGTGGCGAGGTGGCACAATGGCAAAGCGGTGCCCAGGAAGCTGGCCGGCTGAGCATTTGTCTTGATGCCTAGAGACTGCTGGTTGAGGTTCCTCCTGGTACCTCCTTCTCGTCTCTCTCTACCCCAGTGCTCAGGATTGAAAGAACGTTGAGCTTCCTCTGGAGGCCAGGAAGCGTCACTGGTGGGGATGCCATGTTTCACCTTGATCTCCATGTAGCCATCCCAGAGGCAGCAAGGGAAGGCTTTGGCCTGGGTTCAATGCCATGCAACACATTTTAATCAGCATCTGCCGTGTGAAAGGCAGTATTAAGTGCTGTAGGAAAGACAAGGTTTTATTTCTGTCAAGAGCTTTTTATGGCACCAGTTCCATGGATCCCCACCCCACTCTAATCCATCTGCTTGCTCCTTGGGTATAGGCAGGAGAGTTTTCTGGAAAGGAACAGCATGTGCTCACTCCTCAGAACCACAGACAGAAGCAGATTGGACTGTGGCAAGTGCAAACATGGCATGTTTACTGGGAAGAAAAAGTTCTTGGTTCCCTGGAGAATAATGTACCAAAACAAAGTGGATTCTATGGACGTTCCTCAGCGAGATGATGTCTACCCAGGTTAAGGAGAGAATTCTAGGGCCTAAATATGCCCCAATCACACTGTATTCTTTGCCTGTTACTCCACTGAGGTGCAGATTCTCTTATTTCCTACTCAAAACTAACTGGGGACTTTGGGTGAAGCTTGTAGGGCAGAACTTGGTTGGGCTTTTCCTGATAAGATGACTCACCAGATCTGGTGTGCCAAGTGCTTCTAAGCTACAACGGTTTATGTTTAAATAGTTTCTAGAATTAACCGGGCTCTTAGGATTTCTGAGCCAGGTCAGCTGCACTGGGGTAGAGCTCACTGGTAACAAAGATACCCTTTCCCAAAACAGGTAGGAGTGCGGAGTGCTGGATTATGTAATAGTGGGACACACCCATCTTGGGGAAGACAGTGCCCTCTGGTGTTCCAAAGGGACTTGAAGGAGATTTGAAGGCAAAGTGGGTACTGTTGGCTTCTCATCAGGCCAGTAGGGCTCTGAGGTTTGATCCAGGAGTCTTGGGCACTCTGATCTCAGAATGGCATCCTGTTCCCCTGGCAGAGCAGAAAAGAAAGGGGAAGCTTGGAGAAGCTTCGATGCACAGCTCTCAGCTAGGTCTCAAAGATCCTTGGAGCATGAGAGGGCAGAGATGCAGCCCCACACAGTCATTTTGTCTGAGGTTCCACCTGTGCAAAGAGATTTACTGCCTGGAGGCAGGATGGGGATTAACTCTTGCATCTGTCCAGTCCATAGAGGAGAGGGTCTTTTCAAATGACCTTTCAACTGGGTTGTGTCTCATCAAGAGAATAGGGAGGAGCCCATAGGGTCAGCAGGAGGGAAGGGGACCTCCATCCAACCTGTCCATGGGGAGCGTGTTGAGGCGGGGGGTGGGGGGGTGGGAGGTGCTCTCCACTATGAATACTCCTGGGGCTACACCTTCTGCTGACCATTTGAAAAACAAATCATGGAAAATAAAAAATACAGAAGAAGAACAGAAAGGTAATAAAGAAGATTTCATTTCAATAATAAAAAAGGTTGAGAAGATTAAGATGGGCTTAAAAACCAGCCATCTTAAACATGAAAGGCATTTCAAAGTAAGCTTAAAATGAGCAACTTTGTTTGAAGTTTCAATAAAAATAAAGGAGGAAAAAATAACTAAAGTAAACTAGGTTTAAAAATACAATTTAAAATAAAATTCAAGAAATTTTGTGTCTGAGAAGTAGGGAGAAAAATTACAATTCCAGTAAAAGAATATTAAGAGGTTTTTTTTTTTTTTTTTTTTTTTAAGAGAAGCTACAGCTAGATGAGATTTAAAATCAGAGAAATGGCTGAACTCCAGTGAGAGATTAAAACCATAAAAGACGAAGTTATACATGATCAAAATAAAACCCAAGAGCCATGAGGTGAGAAGCTAAAAACCTGTTAGTAAATGAAGCTAACAATGACATAGTACTTGTAAACTATCAAATTAAAGGGAAGAATGTGTAGGACAACATGAAAATGCAAAGTTTTTATGTTTGGAGTCAGGTGTAAGACAAAGGAGATGGGGAGGAAACAGAGCAGACAATAAATTTCTATGGACACAGGTTCCAGGGGCTGCACCTGCTTCTCCTGGGCAGTGGCTCCCACCTCAAGGGCTGCCATTTATTCTTGGGGGGTGAAGAGCCAGGTGTCTGAAGGTCCAGAGCTCCCCTTACCCCTTGTCCTAGACACCGCCCCTATAGACTCCTGGCTCGCTCTGACCCTGATGGCATTTCTCCATGCTCCTTAATTCACTGTAGCTGTATGAGAGGCCCCAAGGAAAGAATTTTCCAGAGCCACTGCAGCCCTGGGGCAGAAGAAACATCCCTAGATCCTGCTGTGCCACTCACACCTCCCCCCGCGCCCCCGCCCCGTGCTTTTCACAGGAAAAGGAGAACACATGAAAAGAGGTAAAGAGAAAATCAAATATAGATTGAGGGTAAAACGTCTAGAACTGTAAATCGTTCACTAATACCTCCTTTCGATGTCTTTTGCATCAGAACATAAATACCAGTGGCAGGAAGTTTATCTTCTGCGGAGTTGCTAAAACTACCCCATATGTAATTATATATTCGTACTGTATTGGCTCAAAATTGTGTGGAATAAAGTGTAACCTAAAGAGAAGCCAAAAATAGTTACTTGGTTTCCTTTGCCAAATTTCCTTGAAAAATGTAACTGCGTGAGAGTTTAAAATTAGGTAATCAGCTAACAAGTATTTGTCGAGTATCCTGAGCTGGGAGGCCTGTCAGCCTCCCTGGCAGGACGGGGACAGCCTTCCAGGCCTCACTGCCCACCGGAAGGGCACGGGGCCCAGGCCGGGCTGGTTTCATTGCCATGACCTTCTTCTCATCAGTCTGGTAGCCAAAAGGAATGTATTGGGGGCACGCTTGCTCTTCCAGGGTCTTTCTGGGTCCATTAGTAAGACACCCAGATGTGGTCTTCTCTTGAAAAACACGTCATTCCCATCAGTGGGCTGCGACGGAGTGCGGCCTTCCCACGCTTCCCCAACTGAGCCTGCCCTGCACCAGGTGTGCGGGGAGCCTGACGGCCGTGGAGCAGGGCACGCAGGACCCTCCCCTGGGGACCTGCACCACATCTACAGGTGAGCTTCATGTGTCTGCTTGTTACTGTGTGGTCTGGTTCCCCTCAGCCTCACTGGCCCAACAGTAAGAGACAAGTCCCATGAAACATCATAGCCCAGTTCTAACTGAATAAATGCACCTCCTGGTCCTCCGTATTTTGGGGAGCAACTGTGGTGGCTCATGCGATCCCACTAGAGGCCTTAGTTCTCCCCTGGGCCCTTCTTTGCTGCCTGCTTGTGGATCCACTGGGGACTGTGCCTCGGCGCCATTACCACTGGGTCCCACATCAGTGGTCTATATGCCCTCTCCAGAGGGCCCCAACGGATGTAGAGAGAAAGTGGACTCCAGGGCTAAAATGTGACAGAGACATCATGTTCTCTGAGAGGGATGTGGGCTCTCCTCTGTCTTCACGGTAAAAATGCCCCTGGTGCAGGTCAATTCCGAGAAGGCCCTCCTACCCCTCAACCAGACGGGCTCCTGAATTCTCCACATGCTCTAAGCACCAAAGTAACCCAGGACCATCGGCAAGGCATCTGCCCTGGACCTTCATTTCTTCATCTGTAAAATGTGACCTGCCCCTTTCCTGTCGGCCGTGAGTATCCGAGGCCATCATTGAACGCTGAGCACTTTTTAAAAGCCCTATAATGATACTGAGTCGGAGACCACCAGGAGTCCATTGCTTTGTTTTCTTTAAGACCAGAATGGCAGACTTGTAGGAAAGGTTGGTTTTCTTTCCCTAATTCAATCTGTCTGGCCTAGTTTAGTCTTTTAAAATAACAGATTAACTTTATATGAATTATTTATATATTTTACTAGTGTTTTGCCAAGAGACCTTAAAATGTCGCAGATCTTGAGGTTGGGTGTATGACGGTGGGTTGAACAGGTAGGCAAGCACTAGGGGGAAAAGAAGAAAATAAGAGGCTTCCCTCATAAAATAAATCAAACCATATAGCCCCTATAGCGCCCATATGGAATATACTGGATATGTGCAAGTTAATCGGCTCACTGGTTTGTGAAGCAAGGCCACAACAGGGACTAATTGTGAGACTGGCAAACCCAAGAAGCAGAACCACCACTTCTCCTGCGCCTGTAGCCACAGCAGACGTTTTCAAAGGACGGTGGCACCTTCTCTATCTGGGCTGGAAGTTGGCCTCACATTTATTTTGATGGAGCGCTTTGAAAAATTTTGATTTTAATTTTAATTTTTTATGCTAGAAATCTTAAAGAGTATAGTTAGACCAGGATAGCCCACATAATGACAACAGTAGCTTGAAGCTACAATAATTAAAAAAAAAATAAGCTAAAGGGCCATATGTTGAAGGAAACTGCTTCATGAGCCATTTGGGCAGTTGTTGGTGGAATGTGGGAGGACCATGGACCAAGAGGAGACCAAGAGAGGAAGGAGGGGGTCAAAGCTTGCTGCTGTAGGATGCTAGCACTGCCCACTTCCCTGGCACCGTACCCCAACCCACACACGATTAATCCCCTAAACTGGGTCATATATTGAATTATTTAGCTTTAGACTTAGGTTTAAATTAATTTAAATAGATATACTTAAAAATTCAGTTCCTTAGTTGCACCGGCCACATTTCGATGACTCACTAAGCATGTGGCCAGTGGCTCCTCCACTGGGCAGTGCAGATATAGAACATCTCCACCATGACAGGCAGGGCGGCAGGCGCCCTAAAGCCAACCCCAGCAGGTATACTCACACTGCTCAGTAGCCTGGCATCACAGGGCTCATCGTCTCATGGTGGGAGTTAGGCCCACGCAGTATTGGCAGAAACTCAGTTTTGACCCCCTCCCTCCCCTCTACCTCCACAGAGAGGGGGGTTCAGGCTGGGGGAAGGAAGGAGAGAAAATACACCATTGCAAGAATTAAAATTATTCTTTTTCCCCATGAAAGTCACCAAAAGAACAGATGGCGCTTTTTGAAAAATGAAAATCTGGGATCGAAGAGAAGGAAAGAGCCAAGCATGAGTCCCAGGGCTGCTGTTGATTTTTTCTGACCGCCGCAGCCAACTCAGCACCGTCATTGTTGTCTCTGCAAAATACACAAATGTGCTTAGTTTTAAGACTTGGGCTTGCAGAGAGAATCTTTGACTTTTGCATTTGATGGAAAAGAAGTGCTCACTTCTACCTCAATTTCTTCTGATCCCGTGATCTCCCATCCCGCTTGCCTGCTGGCTGCTCTGTGTGAAGCAGAACAGATGAGCTTTGACCTTGGAGCTGCTCCGTGGGAATTTCTGCAGATGGTTCTTAATGATAAGGTGTTTGCTCATTTGTTTCTAGGTCCTTTTATTTCAAAATAAAAGTGCAGCCAAACTGACCCATGGGGAGAGGACAGATTGGGCAGAAAATAGCGTCTCCGTAAATTTCTCACTTGAATGCATGCTGACCCCACTCGTGACCTTGTCCCACCAGGACGCTGGCAGCAGCAGAGCAGGGCCAGCCAGGGACCTGAGACCTGAGCTCTGCAGGGCCCACGTGAGGGTCGAGAAAGTCAGCTGAGGCTGAGAGGGCAGGCAAGGGCCCCCGGGTGGAGGACGAGGCCGGGCTGCAGGGTGCAGGGGCCCGGGGAGGGGTGAGCCCCTACTGGTTCCTCCTGCAGGCGCCCGGAGTGTCCCCAGCAGCCTCGGACCCACAAAGCTCTGATTGAGGCATGAAAGAGACGGAATTCTGGCTCAATAGGGCTGCCGGGACTTTCGGGAGCCTCTTGCAGAGTCGCCCCCAGAGAGCCTACAGGTGAGTAGTGCTTTGGGTACTTGCTGAGCACAGAGCCCCAGACCTGAACCCTGCGTCCTGAGTCTTGGTTGCCTAGGTATCTGATAAGCACCTTGGTTGCCTAGGTATCTGATATCAGAAAGTCGGGGGAGCCCTCACCTATCCAGTGGTTCTCAGGCCGGACCCCACAGAGCCTGGGCCCCACAGGCTTCTTTAGTGCTACAAGAAGGATGCCATGAGAATGACGGGGAAGGACTGAATTTGTAAAACTTGAGGCCTCCCACGGCTCTACAGTCTGATAATGGTGAGTAATAGGAGCAAAACCCTCCTGCCCTAAGACCCGTGTGTGTGTTCTCTCACTAACCCTTACTGTCACTCTAGGAAGTAGGCATTGGTGACCTACTATAAGGAGACCGCTATGGCTGGGCAAATAAGTTGCTTGTCCAAGGTCACACAACTAGTAAGTGGCTGAGCTGGAATTTGAATAGTGAAACTCCTGCCCATCACGCTATACTAACCTTGAAGAAGCTCCACTTGCATTAGACTTAGGTCTTATTGGGCACCTTCTAGTATGTAGATTATAAAATGGATTCCACTGCTAACAAAGGTGTGAAAACACATAGCTGGACTGATCCCTCCCTTTTATACAAGAAGAAGCAAAGGCCTAGAGAGGTGACAAGGTCACAAGATAAGGGCACAGAGTTGGATCTGGCCTGAACGAGGCTAGTAGCTTCCCCAAGAGGCTGGCTCTGAACTTGGCTCTGCACCCAGCCAGCAGTGTGCACTGGGCCAACCCGGTCTGTGACCTTTCCAGACTTCCTAAGGCTGGCGGACACCAGATGCTGAGAAGGAGTTATGGCCCCTGCTGAGGGCTGGATTGGGTACTAAGGACATTTAGCCAAAGGGGAAAACAAAGGTCATGGTTTATGGTGAGTAAATTTCTCATCTTGTTACATGGAACCATGACTCCTTTGTTAGCCAGTCTCGAGTGTCTATGACTACAACTGAATCTGATCCTCTCTTATTCCTGTTGTAATTAATGTCCATGTGGCATGGGGCTTCCTGAAAGGATGAAATATTTTCTAGAGGAGGCTGTATTTCAGGTGCCGGTGACATTTCTTCTTCGCTGGGACTGGTTCATCAATCATTTGGAGATGTTTTGCAACCAAAGGGCAAATGCATTTCTCAGAGCAGTGGCCTCCACCCCAGTCCCCCAGCCAAAGCCAGGTGATCAGGAAAGGGCTTGGGGGGCAGCCAGGCCCTGTATTCCAAAACCCACCATCTGGGAAGTGTATGGCTGCCTCTGCTCCCAGTGGGGAATGGACACATGGCAAGGTGCCTGCAAGCCCTGCTCCCAGAACCCTTGGGTGTCTGTCCGCCTACTGTCCCTGGGAGTGGGGGTGGGAAGGAAGGTTTTGAAGCTGCAAACTCTTTGCTTGGGAAATCCAGCTGAGCCTCCAGGTTGATTTATTTGACTGAGCGTCCAAGGCCCAGTGTTTTTTCCAGGGTTGCTGTCAAAACTATCTTTTCATGTTGAGAAATCAATTTTCCTCACTTGGCTGAAATGCTTTTATAAAACTTACGTTTGAGAGAAGGCTATATTCTATAGCCTACTTCTTGAATGACGTGCTTTCTTGACACATGCTCTGTCTTGGAGGGGCTTGGATTAGATGGGTCTTGACTCCTTTTATGGCCTCCTTGTCCACCATCCCACCACCCCGGTTTCTAAAGAAGGCCATTGTACCAGGTAGCCTTTGAGTATCTCATTGCCTAGCAGATGGATCACAGACAACTTCCGCTTGCATTTTTCTCAAAGTAATAATATCCCTGATGTATCTTAGCAGAAAGTCCCGTGCTGAGCAAATCTGACCAAGCAAATCTGACATTTGCAGCGAGAGGCAGCACTGCAGTGCCACATGTCTGTAGGAAAGTCTGAAAAGACAGATGGGGAGATAAAATTTGGGTGGGATAACAGGGTAAATTTGGAAGAGAGCAGTTGTGGAGAGACAGACTTTTACCTTTACCGTCTTAGGGTTCTTTTTGGTGGGGCCTGAGAATTAAACTGACACAGACCAACAGGAAAAAATATGCACATTTATTTAATGCAAGTTTTATGCAACCCGAGAGCCTTCACAAGGAATAGAGAGCCAAAGAAATGGCAAAACCTACTGGCTTTTATTTTTGGTTTGAACCAAGAGAGGCAGTTGTGGAAACTGCATAGGGAGACTAGAGGAAGATAAGAATTATTTTAACAAGGTCTGTCTGTGTAGGAGTCTCTCCGTCCCAGCTTATCTGTGATGAGAAGAATGTTCCTTTGCTTCCAGCACAGGGGAGACAGCTTTCCTATGAAATGAATCTCATCTGCTGGGATCCCTGGGTGGCTCAGTGGTTTAGCGCCCACCTTCAGCCCAGGGTGTGATCCTGGGATCCAGGATGGAGTCCTGCATCTGGCTGCCTGCATGGAGCCTACTTCTCCCTCTGCCTGTGTCTCTGCCTCTGTGTGTGTGTGCATCTCTGATGAATAAATAAATAAAATCATAAAAAAAGAATCTCATCTGTTTCTACAGAAAAGAAAGAAAGTTAGATTGTTTCTTATATTTGTTATTGTTCAAATGCCTTTACTTCAAAAGAGTCAATATGGTAGAGCGGGATCCTCAGGTGGCGTGTTCCGAACCTTTCACACGCAGTGTGCCGGGAGATGGCACAGGGTGGCGGTCGGAGCAGCAGGCTTCTGAGCAGCCTGGGTTTGAATCCCGGCTGTGCCCCTTCCCCGCCATGCCTCTGTGAGCAAAGTCCGGGTTGTCTTCTTGGTGGCTCTGAGAACAGCACTTACTTCATGGAGTTGCTAGAATCAAATGAGTTAATGGATACAGAACATTTAGCACCCTGCCTGGCAAGGAGTATGTGCTCAATAAATATTAGCTATTATTATTCACCCTTTCTTGGGAAGTGATAGTGGATCCCCTGGCTTAGTGTGGAGATTGAGCCAGTGAGGTGGTTTTTTTTTTTTGATTCTTTATTTTTTTAATTTAAATTTTATTATTTTATTTAAGAAATTTTTATTTTAAATTTTTATTTAAATTTTAAATTATTATTTTTTTAAATTTTAAATTATTTTTCTTTTTGGAGTTCAATTTGCCAACATATAGCATAACACCCAGTGCTCATCCCATCCAGTGCCCCCCTCATTGCCCATCACCCAGTCACCCCAACCCCCCACCCACCTCCCCTTCTACTACCAGAGTAGGCGTCTCTCATGTTTTGTCACCCTCACTGAAATTTTCATTCATTTTCTCTCCTTTCCCTTTATTCCCTTTCACTAATTTTTATATTCCCCAAATGAATGAGACCATATAGCATTTGTCCTTTTCTGATTGGCTGATTTCACTCAGCATCATACCCTCCAGGTCCATCCACGTCGAAGCAAATGGTGGGTATTTGTCATTTCTGATGGCTGAGTCATATTCCATTGTATACATAGACCACATCTTCTTTATCCATTCATCTTTTGATGGGCACCGAGACTCCTTCCACAGTTTGGCTATTGCCAGTGAGGTTTTGATTCACCCTTGACGGTGGTGTCTCAGACGCTCTGGCTGTCATGGTTCCCTGGGGATGTTGGCAAGTGGAGTGGACCATCTAACCTGCCGTGAAACGCTTGGTTAGGCTTCCTAAGAGCAAGGAGGCTGGAAGGAGGTGATTTACTCAGAGGTTAAATGCTCCTCCGTCTCCCACCATTTCACTCTGCCATTCCAGAAGGGATTTTTGAGTTAATTAAAGAGAAGAAAGACCAATTCCATTCAGCTCTGTCTTATAAAGAGACTTGCTGATATCTTTCAAAGGCTTGCCTCATCCCAGCACGCTCCTCCCTACCCTCCCTCATCCCCCGAGGCAGAACGCATGTGTCTCTTTTTCAAGCTCCTCAAGAGAAAAATGAATGACTCTCAGATAAATACACAAATGGCAAGGATGATTAAATCTGGTGGTACACGAAATAAAGCCCTGGCCTGTGACTGTCCTTCCCTCTCCACGGGTCCCTCCTTCCTGGCCTGTGACTGTCCTTCCCTCTCCACGGGTCCCTCCTTCCTGGCCTGTGACTGTCCTTCCCTCTCCACGGGTCCCTCCTTCCTGGCCTGTGCACAGTCCCTGAGCAGAAAGTGCTCCTGGCACTGTGTGGCGAGGTGCAGTCAACCAGGTCTATGACCCGCAGGCCGAGGCCCAGCTAGAGCCTTGAGGGCGGCCCCATGGGTGGACGCTGCTGTCTAAGAAAAGACCATTTGCATAATCAGTGTTCGGTGAAAACATACCATTTTCATTTATAGAAACAGTGAAGCCACCTGCTATTTAAAGGCCCCCCCTCCCCTTCTTCCTCACCCCGGGCTGAATCTTTCAGCTCACACCACCAGCCAGCTGTGTCTTGTCCAAGTTCCAGTCTCCTCCTTCAGAGCCTTAAATCTCTCTGACCGTCACCCCATGTGCATTGCTTTTAACGCTCAGTCTGGAGTAATGGGGTTATGGCCTCACCCTCAAACACAGCTTCAGTGAGAGTGGTCAGCTGGGGAGGACCTAGGTGTATCCAGGCAAGGGAAGAGGAGCTAGACACGAGTCCAGAGCCTGGCCTCACGGATTCATTCCCCACCCGTTCCCACACAGCTCGGGCTGAGTCAAGCACTGACAACTGAGAGGGCGGAGAGAGGGGAGCACGAGAAGAAAATGCAGCTGCAGAGACAGGAGCACAGAATCCAGAGTAAAAGGAAGGGGCTCAGAGCAAACAGAAGGAAGAGAGCAAAACAAAGAGCCAGATGCAGCAAAACCCCAATGAGCCAGCCGGCTTGGGGAATGGGCATCTCAGTTAGTGGAAGTTTCTAGTTAACTGTGAATGGACCTCAAATCCTTTGTCTTAACATTTAGCTCAGAAAATTTATTTTTATTTTTATTTATTTTTTCATGAGAGAGAGAGAGAGAGGCAGAGACACAGGCAGAGGGAGAAGCAGGCTCTATGCAGGGAGTCCGACGTGGAACTCGATCCTGGGTCTCCAGGATCACAACATGGGCCAAAGGCAGTGCTAACCTGCTGAGCCACCCAGGGATCCCCAGAAAATCTTTTTACATGATGTTAGTTCGCTTCCTTAAGGCCCACTACTGATGGGGCCCCTGGGATCTTAGGGCAGCTCCAGGGCAGCAGTCACGATGGGCATACCCCGTGTGAGGGGGAGCACCTGCGGAGGAAGGGTCCCATCCTGGACGGAATGTATACAGAACCCCTGTGCTTAACCTGAACACTAAATCTCTGGTATAAACTTGCTTTTTCAAGTTTTTAGTTTATCTTAATCATGAATTCCTGAGAATTTTTCTTAAATCTTAACTACATAGGATCTTGCCCCAAAGTAGCACAGAAGAGGGAGAATGCTGTTTCCAAAGAAGTGACTCAAAACTCTCTGAAGCTGATAACAGAAAGATGTCTCGAAAGGAAAAAGATGAAAGAATTTTGTGGAAGAAGAATGAAGTTGCTGATTATGAAGCTGCAACATTTTCCATCTTCTAGAACAACACCCTATTCCTGGTCTTGGTCATTGTTGCCTCCTTCTTTATATTGAAGAACTTCAACCCAACAGTGAACTATATTTTGTCCATAAGTACTTCATCAGGCCTCATCGCCCTCCTGTCTACTGGCTCCAAGTAGACCAGACCAGCTTTGGCCCATGGCTTTGTAACTATGGGTGGCCTGTGGTATATGGAAAAGTAACAGGGTGGTCAGAGTGAGAGACGCACAAGATGTTTTTATAGTCTGCAGTTGGAGGGTTTGAAAAACCCACAAAATGTAATTCAATATTTGTTTATTAGCATTTTTTTGACAGATTGTTGAAATTAAATGAATTGAAAAAAAACTACATAGGACACTTCTATTTATTCTTCAAATCTCAATTTGAGTATCGCCTCCTCTGTGAAGCCTTTCTGATCATTCCTGCTTTCCTGTCTGCCCCCCCCCATCATTTCCCTCTTTGCTAAGCATACCGTGTTTAAGTACTTTGTAAACAGAGGACCCAGTGGGCAAGTGATGAAGGGAGGCCTTCATCTATGACCTGGCTTGTAAAGGAGCTGAACTCTCAATCTTTGCCTTATGATAGTAATGAACTCCAACCACCTGTGCAGTCTCAGAAGGTAAAACAAAAGCAAAAACTAGTCCTGCTTGTTCCCTGTTATACCCCCCAGCTCATGGCCAGAAACAAGGAACAAGGGAGGGAAAGAGAGGTGGAAAAGGGAGAAGAAATCCTATAAACAGATAAGAGAGGGGCGAGAGAAACCATTTACAGTCGTGGTGACTTAATCTTAATTCTGAGACCTATTCCTTGTCTGTTTCCCTCTGATCTGTAAAACAGAGTGCCTCCTACAAGGTTTCTGAGTTCTGAAACAACTCAGGAGAATGATAGTTCTCTTTCTATTAACGAAACCATTCTCTAAATGTGCCATAGGGGGTAGGAGTGGGGTGGGAGTTTAGGGAAGAGAATCAGTCAGCAGTTAGCAAGAGCCAAATACACACAGTGGCAGATCCATGGAAGCTGAATCTGAGGGCAGGTTGGAGACCAACCAAGACTAGACAGTCAACGCCACTCAACATTTGTTGTGTCTCTCTTCTGTGGGCCATGATAAAACTCACCAAAACAGTATTTGTTGGGCCACGACCAGTTGTTGGGAATAGAAAATAGGGAGTAAGGCAAAAAGAAGGCAGGGCACCGTCCTGGCATCCAGTTGCACAGCTCTGGACGTGCCACCGCTCTGGCCTAGGAAGCAGCAGCCCGGCCCCTGGTCCCTGGGCTGCTGGCACTGGAGGGCCACGGAAGGAGCCGGCGGGGCTGGTAGCTGGGGGAGAGCTCAAGCCTGCCCTGAGCTCAGCGGAAACCCGGCCCCCTGTCTGCCCAGAACATCCCCTTGGTGCGTGCCTAGCCCCCAGCAAGCCCTGCCAGCCTCACACCTGCCTGGTCATGATTCAAGTCTAATTTAAGCCGTGGGCCTGGTGCTCCCTTCAGCACGCCTCTGAGAAGGCCCGCATATTGCTTACAAACCAACCAACCAACAGCCCTCCTGCACTATCGGTTTTACAGGCAAAAGAGGATGTGGTGACGTCCTATGATAGAGGTTGTGTCCTCTAGGATCCCCGAGGTGCCCAACAGCGTGTAGGCCAACCTGGCAGACAAACTGCTCCTTCTGTTTATGCGCATCAACTGTGTGTTCAGAGCTGTACCTGCGTGATGAAACAGGAAGCCTGAGGGACGTTTCCTCAGTTTATTCCCTGCTTTCTCTGGACTCCTGGTAGGTAGGGCCTGTTTTCACTTCTGTACTCTCAGTATTTGGCACAGAACCTGACAAAGTGTAGGTGCTCAACAGATGCTCCTTGAGTGAATATAATAATTCTATTTTCAGGATTCAGTTATGACCGGATCAAGTCCGACCCCTCATCTCTTTGCTTCTGTATTGGGATGAGTTCACTGAATGTCCCCGCAGTCCCTAGTAGCTAACCTGCTACTCAGCTGCCACTACCTCAGCAGCAAGGCAGTCCGCCCCTTAGGCAGACAAGTAGAGCACACAGGACTCCGCTCTCTTTCTTGCCTTTCTTTCTACTTATCTTCCTCTTTCCTTTCTGGCAGGGTGACCAACTATCTCAGCTTGCCCAAGTCTGAGGCCTCTCTCAAGCTAAAACCAGGCAAGTCCCAGCAAATCTGGGCAGGTGGTCATTCCACTCTCCTTTTCCCTTCCAGAAACATACGATGAATCATAGTTTGGGCATGGACCTGAACTAGACCCTGTGGACATCAAGAACAAGACAAAGCTTCTGCCCTCAGCAATCTCAGCGTCTAATGGGATGGAGACACATGGGCAAGAAGTTATAAAGTACTAAGCAGAGGCAGAGTGGCTGGAGGGTGAGAGGAAGAATAAGGTGAACTTAGGGAAAGCTTCCTTCAGGATGTGACATCAAAAAGCATCAGAAAATATGATTGCTTAGAGGCACCTAGTCCTGGTCAGGGAGACTGAGTGTCCTTACAAGTTCGGAGTGTCGGGGGAGGGCTGGGCACGGTCCCAGGGGTCCCCCACGCGGTCAGCCCTCTGCCTTGGGGGACCCCCTTCTTCCAGCCCGAGCTGAGGGGCTTGTGGGCCCCCGCAGAGCCCATGGGAATGGGGGAGGGACCGAACCGAGTATTATCTGATAGGGTTCGAGCTGATCTCGTACTCCCACATTGCCTTCCCTACAGCCTGAACAGTGCCTCGGGTTGCACCATTACGCTTCCAGCCCTTTAGGTCCTGGAGGCGTTGAAGGTTCCTAGAGTCTCCTTGGAAACTGCCAACACCCCTTGGAGAGGGAACCCCCTAAACTGTTAGCATCCCACGCCCGCGATAGGGATTTGTTGGCCCCCGGCGTAAGGAGTTGGGCCCTCAAGACCCAGGAGAACTGTCTAGTCTCTTCAATAAATGGCACTGGGAAAATTGGACAGCCATGTGCAGAATAATGAAACTAGACCATTCTCTTTCACCATACACAAAGATAAAATGGATGAGAGATCTAAATGTGAGACAATAATCCATCAAAATCCTAGAGGAGAACACAGGCAACACCCATTTTGAACTTGGCCACAGCAACTTCTTGCAAGATACATCTAGGAAGGCAAGGGAAACAAAAGCAAAAATGAACTATTGGGACCTAATCAAGATAAAATGCACAGCAAAAGAAACAGTCAACAAAACTAAAAGACAACCTACAGAATGGGGGAAGATATTTGCAAATGACATATCAGATAAAGGGCTAGTTTCCAAGATCTATAAAGAACTTATTAAACTCAACAGCAAAGAAACAAACAATCCATGAAATGGGCATAAGACATGAACAGAAATTTGACCAAAGAAGACACAGACATGGCCAACAAGCACATGAGAAAATGCTCTGCAACACTTGCCATCAGGGAAATACAAATAAAAGCCACAATGAGATCCCACCTCACACCAGTGAGAATGGTGAAAATTAACAAGACAGGATATAACAAATGTTGGAGAGGATGTGGAGAAAGGGGAACCCTCTTACACTGTTGGTGGGAATGTGAACTGGTACAGCCACTCTGGAAAACTGTGTGGAGGTTCCTCAAAGAGTTAAAAATAGAGCTGCCCTATGACCCAGCAATTGCGCTGCTGGGGATTTACCCCGAAGATACAGATGCAGTGAAACGCTGGGACACCTGCACCCCGATGTTTCTAGCAGCAAAGTCCACAATAGCCAAACTGTGGAAGGAGCCTCGGTGTCCATCGAAAGATGAATGGATAAAGAAGCTGTGGTCTATGTATACAATGGAATATTACTCAGCCATTAGAAACGACAAATACCCACCATTTGCTTCGATGTGGATGGAACTGGACGGTATTATGCTGAGTGAAGTAAGTCAATCGGAGAAGGACAAACATTATATCATCTCATTCATTTGGGGAATATAAAAAATAGTAAAGGGAATAAAGGGGAAAGAAGATAAAATGAGTGGGAAATATCAGTGACAGCGACAGAGCCTGAGAGACTCCTTACTCTGGGAGACGAACAAGGGATAGTAGAAGGGGAGGTGGGCAGGGGGTTGGGGTGACTGGGTGATGGGCACTGAGGGGGGCACTTGGGATGAGCTTTGGGTGTTATGCTATATGTTGGCAAATTGAATTCCAATAAAAAACATACAAAAAAAAAAAAAACCAAGTTGGGAGTGTCCAGCCACCCCAGTGCGACAGTGTTCCTGCAGAATTGGAGGAGATGAACAGAGGGTGGCAGTGTCAGACGTAGTGCAGCACCATTACGCTGGGGAAGCACAGGCCCACGCTGTGTCGGAATGTGTCGACTGGTTTTACTCAAGGCAGTAGAGCTAATTATAGAGCCAAATTCCCTTTGCTCCCGAGTGAGACTGTTATCACATCCCCACCCCCTTACCATCAGCGTCCTCCCTCCCTTCTGTAGCTGACCTCCCTCTCCTCCTTACCCAAAACATAAATATAAGTGAGGATCTTGTCCCGATTGCAAGACAGGTGATTGTTTCCATTCCTTTCTTTGGAACCCCAAGCTTTGATTTCTACTACATCTGGAACACGGAGCCTGATGAAGCTGGAGTTGGAGGTCATAGTGCCTTTTGGCCTAGGATTTCAGAGACTGCATTTCCAAACTCCTTTTGGGCAGCTCTTGAGCAAGCATAGGGTTTCCAATGCCTCCTTACCATCTATCTTTCCAAAACTGGGGAAAGGGCCTTAGGTATTTGATGGGAGGCTACTCACAGCCTGCTTTGGGTTGGTCTTCTCATGCTACTCTTGAAATTGGATACCTTCTGGTCTCTCTGGTTTTTCTGGCTTTAGTGACTCACTGCCCTGGGACTCTCTGCTGGCCACAGTGATGGCTGAGACCAGGAGATGACAGATGCCTCTGAACCAGAGCCTTGTACTGTTTCTCCAGGTTTGCGTTGCCCTGGGCTGCTCACCGTGGGACACACACCGATGGCACATCCTACATTCCTGGTAGTTCAGCCCATGTTCACTTCACTGTCCAGTCGAGTGGCTGGAGTGCTCAGTAGTGCACTACTATGGTAGTGCTCCTATTTTCATATAGGAGTCTGTATTTACTAATGGATCAAGGCCTCTTGGACTTCTCTAATTTGACTGGGTCCATTATTTCTCTCTAGCACTGAGTTCAGGGGGTAATTGGAATCGATTTAGGATCTTATTCCATTCACTTACAAAGTAATTAAAAAAAATTTCACCTTGTCCTACATCTACTCCCCACTTGTACCTTAACAACATATTCTCTTCTGACTTATGTACTGGAGAAGCTTTGCTATGAACCTTGGGTAGGAAGTCCTCATCTGGCTGCCATGGAGGCAGATGGATTCCCAAGAATCTTCTTCAGGAGGGCAAGTGGCCATGTCTTGGTCCCACGAACTTCGACAGCTGTGTTATCTAGGACCTTCTAAGCTGCCTTAGGAGAGCCTGCACTAGAGAAGGTGGGAACTATGTCCACTGTTTTTGTAGGCCCAGAAATCCTGAAAGCCACTTAGGAGCCTCTTCTTCTCCTCTGTACACCTAGATGATAACTTCTGGAGCAGCCCAGCTTCCCAGGACTGAAGGGTGGGGGGTGGGGAGTGGGTGGGCAGGCTTTGAACCTTGGTAAGTGCTTCTTTCTAAGCAACTGTGCAAATGGCCAAATATAAACCAAGAGATAATGAACTCCTACATCGAATATGTTCCTCCTTTGGTAGAGGATGTTGCTTTCCCTACAGGAGCCTCCCTTCAATTTTTCTCTGCTCTTTGGCTAAATTCCTCTGCAATTTATTGTAGAACTTCTTCCTACCACATGTTTCTCCTAGAGTCTACTTCAATGTCAATAGTCTGTTCTCACGGATTCAACAAGTCATTACTATTCAGATCTAGATTCATGGTATCATCTTACTACTATAAGGGAGAGAAAACCCTATGCCCAAAGGGACAGTGCACATAGCTTCCTTCTCTTTTTGAAATATATTCAGCTATGACTGGAAGTGGTGGACAGGAAGGAGACTATGGCCATCATGACTAAAGCATAAAAGGATAGAAAGAAAGCCCCCCCCCCCCGCCATCCTGGTAAGGTGCCACATCAACACTAGAGTGCCTTTCAATGAAAATAGCTCAAAGTAGCGTTATGATGACAAGTACAATGATGACATTAATGATGAAGATGATGAGGAGGAGGAAGATGCTAATGTAATGATGTGATCTGGGTATTGGGTCGAGTGCCATGAATGAATTAATTTGGTTACTGAAACCTTCATACTGGGAATGTCTAATAGTTTCATAGCCATTGGCATCTTAGATTCATTTACCAATCAATAGCCACTGGTTTAACTGAGTGGGATCGGATTTGGGGTTTATATTCAGGATCATCAGCAGATAACGTGATGACCAATTAGTGATGTCAGATATAACTGAAGGAGGGAATGAGGAGCAAGAATTTCATATACTCACCATCCGTGCAGTGTTACCTATGGCTTATTTGCATCTCTACTCATTCCACAGGAGTTGAGACACCTTACTTGTTTTATTTTGTACTGGGTTATTTACGAGCGTGCCATAAGTTGTTGGTCACCCTTTACTATCCTCCCACTATGTCCGAGGCACTCTCCTCTGTTCTTTGACCGCCTTATCTCTAATACTTCAGGAGGGCTACTAAAGTGGCCTTTCTCGTAGTAACCCTGTGTCCCAGCACCCACCCTTCTTGCTTCCTGTGGGGGCAGAGTAAGTTTTTCAGTGACAGGCCTGATGTCATGATGATTTAAAGTGATTTGGCCCAAAGACAACACCTACTCCCTGAACAATATCCATGAAAAGTTAACACAGTAACTTGAGTGAGTCACATTTTCCCTGTGGATGTGATTTGCAGATGTCGGGATGGAACTTACCCAGGGCTGCCTTCTGAAATGGAACTTCCAGAGAGCGGCAGACAGACTGCAGAACAGCCTTCCCAGAAAAAGAAAAGCCTCCTCTAGACCAGAAGAGCTCTGATCACACAAATGCAAGCAAGGTTTCCAAAGAAATTGAAAGGAGAGTTTAGAGAATGAGCATGGAAAATTTCTTTACAGAAAGATTCAAACTCACTGTATGCCCATGAAAAGGAGTCTTTTTCTTTTTTTTTTTTAATCAAAATATGTTCACAAATACTGGCTTATTTGATTCTCATTATAACCATGAACGTGGGCTGTGGATACGGGCCATGAAAACATTATTCTCCATTTTGCAGTTTGGAGAGGAGAGAGAAAATGTCAGTGGTTTGCATCTCAGGGCACATGAGCAGCAAATGATTGCTGTAGGACACAAGTCCTCTTCTTGCTCCTAGACAGTGTTCTTCTGTGTCACTCTGCCTCTATGAACTGGACGTAGGCCACCTAAGTAGCAATCTGTTTTCTTTCGGACAAAAATGTATCTTTAAAAAAAATAAGAATGAGGACCAAAAATAGTCTCAAATGAACATGAAAAATATATTTGAGTTATAGCTTATAACATATTCAAAGATTTTCTTAAGGTAGAAAAACTGATGGGCAGGGGGAAGTAGAGGCCAAACGAAATAGAAAAAGGCACACTCAGAGTGCTATACATGCCCACAACTCAAACGGAGTAACAGCTCCATAGTGTCACTTTTTAGAACACAAAAGGGTGGTTATGTTTTCACAATGATAAGCAGAAACATGGGCAATACTTCTCCTGGGAACTGGTGACGTTGAGGATAAAATCTGGGCCAGGAATGAGAGTGCTCTTAGCTGTGGCTGAGAATGAGGGAGACGATTTCCTTCCGTGGGGTAGTGTTTACCTTCCAGAACTAAGGTATTGCCCTGCTTTGGCTCCTTCTTCATGATAATGAGCAATGATGACCCACGAGCACAAAGAACAAGAGAGCAGGGCAGGAGAGAAACTGAGTGGTGGCTTTTTTTTTTTTAATTAATTTATTTTTTATTGGAGTTCAATTTGCCAACATATAGCACTTTAGAACCACTTGGAAAGCTGTAACCCTGTGCTGCCCGGCCCCCGGCCCAAACCAATCCCGACTGCTGGGTCTGGGTCCTGGGTGGCAGGTAGGTGTGGCCACGGTTGAGGACCCTGGTTCAAGGGATCTGCCCCCAAAAGGCTGACTTAGCAGAGGAAAATATATCAGAATAACTGAAATGTGATTGGGAGAGGGCCTCGCAAAACCTTCTTCTGGAAGAGAGAGGGAGAAGACAGAAGTGACTCAGGAGGTCAGAACGCAGGGTGGTGGCCGTGGCAGTGCAGCTGAAGACGCACTCTCTGATTGAACCCCCAAGGGCAGACACCCAAGGACTTCACTGGAAAGTTTAGTGTAAGAACATCTTTCTCCTTTTGCCTTAATTAACCTTTATTCCAATGCAACACTTTGAGGGCTGGGAGAAGGGTGCTAAATCCTCCGGTTCGTTTGGTTCTGGGCCTCGCACAGCAGCAGTGTGGGAGGAATTCTCACCGGAGGGAACGCTCGCTCCTCTGTTCAACTCCCAAGGCTGCCCTCCTCCAAAGAGGCGGACGTTCGGGCGTGGACAGAGCAGCCATACAAGAAGAGCCACCTCACCTCACCGGTGGAGGGGGTGGAGGGGGTGGCAGGGGAAGGCAGCAGGAAGTTGGCAGTGGTGTGTCA
Organism: Vulpes lagopus; assembly: GCF_018345385.1. NCBI lineage: Eukaryota > Metazoa > Chordata > Mammalia > Carnivora > Canidae > Vulpes > Vulpes lagopus. The sequence goes on along the minus strand of NC_054827.1, from coordinate 87,092,881 downwards.
GTGAGGGGCTCTGCGAACACGTGATGAGAAGGAGAAAGAAAACAAAAGTCAGCTTTCAAAGTCCTTCTGAGATGGAGTCAGATGAGGACTTTCTTCTTCTGTAAATGATCTGAATGGAGTGAAGAGACTGCTCTGGCGACCCCATCTCAGCAGCCTTTAGCGTCATTACCCTCCCCACTCTTGGTTGGAGTAGAAACTCCCCGAGGGGCTACTTCTTATGTGACTCTGCAGCCTTGGAAGGGTACAGTGCCCAGCCTATAATAGAAACGGAGCGAATGTTGATGGAGAAACCAACCAGAATATGGCTAGTGTTGGAGGGGAAACACCATGGCCTAACATAAATGCATCCCCCAGAAATGCAGGTGCCCTGTCCTGGTGCTAAGAGGCAAATGGGGGTGCTCCCTGGGGGACACAGGTCCAAGGGACTTCCAACCTCATTCAGAATGCGGGCAGGGAAGAGAATGGATTAGAGATGTCCTGGAAGTGACATTTTGGATTGTGACACTTGAGACTGCCAGGAAGCAGGAATGTCGAGGGCAGGAGGTAGTGAAATGGTCTGTTCTCACCCCTCAGGGCAGAGCCTCGAGCAGTTGAGGGACCATAGCACCAGGTGTCAGTGCTTCCCAGAAAACGCAGCCTGTGATCAAGTGAGTGTTTATGATGCTGTGGTCCTTTCTGGAAGGTCAGAGTCACTCTGAAACTGGATGTCCAAGTGGGCTTGAGAGCTGGATTTTTCTATTGGTGAAAAAGCTCCTGTTTCCTCCAAATCAGTAGGTCCTGAGTAAGCTCTGAACTCCTCTGAAGCCTTGGAAAACTTGCCACCTTCTGAACAAAAGCATCTTGTATATAGTCTTAGGAAATAACTACGTGGAAGTTTATGGTCAGACTCCCTGTTTTGCGTGCAGCATATAAAAAGTTTCCAGTGTGCATCTCCCGTGCTCTGATGTGGATTAATCACATTTTGAGGTAGAGCCTGGAGCCCAGCCCGGCCTGAACTTTCAGTGAGGAGATGCAGATATATTGGTCAGGGAAATTACAGAGATAGGTTGGGGCCGTGAGTCCTGGTGATTAGGTTGGAGCCCGTTGGACAAATGGATTAGGGTTGGCTGAATGGGCTTCCTTGGACAAAGGGAAATAAAAGACTACTGTAATCAAGACTAACCCAAATCTCCCAGCCAGTCAGCCATCGTCAGTGCCTAAGAATGTTCTGGGACACTAAGGCCTGGCTGGCGTCTGCTACATGGGACTCTGCACCTGCACCAGTCGGGAATACAGTCAAAAGATGGAAGCCTAGGAGGAAAAAATCTAGGTCAACTTCTGTTGCTTCCCAAAGATTCCAGTTTTGTGACTTGAAATGTACTTCTCGTTGGTCCAGATAACTACTGGACCCCAAGTTTATGAAGGTAGGCACTTTCAGGCCAGTTAAGTGGCTGCCAAGAAATATATATGTTCAGTCCAAGACTTGGACTGCATTTGCATTGACCGTGGCCTCTAACTTCTCTATCAACCCCTAGGCCCGGCTGATTGGACCTTGCCTTTTGTAGAACCGGAGTAAAGAAACCTTCCAGATGAGGGCCAGGGCTGCAGTGTGTTGACTCTCCTGCCATCGTCTCCTCGTCCTTGTGTCTTCTGGAAAACAAGACATTATCTGAGGTTTCCTGGGTGTTTCTTTGATGGAAACACTTGGAACCTTTGAGAATTAATCAATATACATTGCTTCTGGTTGGGGGAATCAGGGAGGGCACACCGATCTCTGTGTTCAGGAAGAGGTAACATTTAGGCCAGAGTTTCTGGAGTCTGATTGCACCTTAGACCTGCATGGGAGGGGACAAGAAGGATGGCAGGGTTAGAAATTATTAATGCCTAGGCACAGCTCAGCTATTTCTCACTCAGTTGTGTGAGATGAGACTCAGGCATCGATAGTGTTCCTAAAGGTCTTCAGGTGATATTAATGTGTGGCCAGCGTTGAGAAACCAATTTCAGGTTGTCAGCTGAAAGGAAATTTGTAGGTGGGTGTCTGTATCCTGTCTCTCTGATTAGATTATAAGCCCCTGGAGAGTGAAGACACCACTGTTTTGGCATCTTCTCCCTCACAGTTTAATAGCGTGTGGTACGCACTGGGTTTGAATACCTAGCTCAATACTAATTGAGCTAGGTATTCAAACAGGAATTCTTAGATACATGGACGAACATCATTCCCTGAGAAAGCTCATCCTCTTGAGGCAGTGGCTACTATTTTAAACCTGCTCTAACGTAGAAGCCCTTTTAGGGAAGTCTGGCCCAGCGGGACCTGCCACAATTACACTCAGCACCATTACAACTGCTTCGGAAATGTCTAGACAGAAAAACCTCCCAGACAATGAAAAGTAGAAGGTGTTTAGAGTGTTCTCTCTCTCTCTCTCTCTCTCTCTCTCTCTCTCTCTTTTTTTCCTCTGGTGTCTGGGGGTCAAGTATCTTGTAAGTTGTCTCTGTTTCCCTTATCTTAACCAGATTGTTTCTGTAACTTGCTGGAAACAATTATTTCATTATCAAGTTATCCTTAGAAAAGTTAGACAAGACAGTAGTGTCCCTTGTCTAAATATATTGGAAGGAGCTTCTGTAGTCATCCCCTGATATACTATTATGATTCAAGTCCTGTACGTCTGAGCACTTCATTCTAATAAAGAAGGAAACTGAGAAAATGAGAAAACAGAGAGGTAAACAAGAAGACAAGTCAAGAGAGGGCGGGACTAGACTTTAGAATGGGCATCCCCCATACCAGCCACCTTTGCTACATAACACTACCGTCTACAGGTTCTATTTTAAAAATCAATCTAGAAGCATAGAAGACCATTTTGGATTTTCAAGAGTAGCAAACACAACAAGAAGGGATTATGGATTGATTAAGAGACTAGATGGATGCTTCACTATTAAATGCTTTATATACCATGAAGAGTAGATTTCTTGCCTTCCTTTCCCTTCCATTTGTTTCTTTCTCTCTCCCTTCTTTCTTTCCCATAAATACTAATTGAGCTAAGAATAAAAGCTCACAATCTTCACATTCACTCAAAGAGATCAGGATTTAATAGGGAAGATAGGGAATGCGACAACAGCTCTGATGAAAAGTGGAATGGAAGACATGCCCAAGGGAAGGAGTTTGGGAAAGGAGGGGCCATGTTCCCCACAGAACTGTTCCCATTCAGTAATGAATCCCCAAATGAACTCTTGTTCTCAGAGTCTGAAAGGATAGCTAAGGCCATCCCATCCAGGGTCCCTCATGGGATTCCTAACCAATCAGTGGTTGTAGGACCTTAAATATTTGCGCTCTTCCATTGGCAGACACCTCTGGCATCCTTAAGTCAAGTAACAAAGTCAGCCATTATCAATCACAACTCCCTTGATTATAATAGAAAATTGACAACCTGGTGGCAGCAAAAAAGGAAAGTTAGTAACTCACGTAACTAATACTCAGGATAGAGGTCTGACTTCAGGCAAGGCTGGATGTAGGGCTCCAGGGGGTGTCTTCTGCTCTCTCCTCAGCTCTGCTTCTGTCTGACTTGGCTTCATTGTCAAGCAGGCAAGATGGTTACCAGCACCTCAAAGCTTCTATCAGCTTAGCAACCCCGGAAGAAGAAAGCGTCTCTTTACTACCAGTCTTGGGAAACTCTTGATGGTCCAGGTTGAGTAAGGGCCAATCCCTGAACTGAGAAGGAATAATTAAGGAAAACTCCAGGGTTTCCGGCTAGGGAAAACTGGAATGTTAATACCTTGACCAAAATTAAGGCAGTTAAAAAGAGCACTGGATTTGAAGAGAAATTGGAAAGGGAGAATTTGGTTTTGGATAAACCAAAAGTATTGGTGGGATTCTAATGAAGAATGGCAAGTGGTCAGAAAAGCGGCAGTGGGGCTGAGTGGGAGAAGACGTTTGCAAATGATATATCCAATAAGGGGTTAATATCCAAAAGATCTAAAGAACTTATGCAACTCAATACCAAAAAATCCACAAATAATATAATTATATTATTATAATATATATAATTATTATAATAATATAATATAATTAAAATGGGCAGAAGACCCAAAGAGACATTTTCCCAAAGAAAACACCCAGATGGCCAACAGACACATGAAAAGATGCTCAACATCACTCACCATCAGGGAGATGCAAATCAAAACCACAATGAGGTATCACCTCACACCTGTCAAAATGGCTAAAATAAAAAATGCAAGAAACAATAGGTGTTGGTGAGGATGTGGAGGAAAAAAGAAACCCTCTTGCACTGTTGGTGGGAATGCAAACTTGGTGCAGCCACTCTGGAAAACAGTGTGGAGGTTCCTCAAAAAGTTGAAAATAGAATTACCATGAGATCCAGTCATGGAACATTTATATACATATATATATATATATGTATGTATAATATTACTCAGCCATAAAAAAGAATGAAATCTTGCCATTTGCAACAACATGGATGGAGCTAGAGGGCATTATGCTAAGTGAACTAAGCCAGACAGAGAAAGACAAATGCCATATGATTTCACTCCTATGTGGAACTTAAGAAACAAAACAAAGAAAAGAAGAGACAAAACACCAGACTCTTAAATACATAGAACCAACTGGTGATTTCAGAGGGGAGGTACGTGGGAGAATGGGTGAAATAGGTGATGGGGATTAAGAGTGCATTTATCGTGATGAGCCCTGAGTAATGTACAGAATTGTTGAGTCATTATATCGTACACCTGAAACTAATATAACAGTATGTTGATTATACTTGAATCAAAAAATAAAAATTGAGGGCAGCCCAGGTGACTCAGCGGTTTAGCACCGCCTCCAGCCCAGGGACTGATCCTGGAGACCGGGATGGAGTCCCACGTCGGGCTCCCCTGCATGGAACCTGCTTTTCCCTCTGCCTGTGTCTCTGCCTCTCTCTGTGTGTGTGTGTCTCTCATGAATGAATAAATAAAATCTTTAAAAAAAATAAAAATTGAAAAAAGAAAAGTTAGGGTGGGAGTTTCTGGAGAAGTTGAAATTAGGGGAGAAAATTCGGGTTATTCTATAGAAATGAGAATTAGAGCTACAAAACTGGTTGTATTCAACACGGAAAAGCGTTTAAAAGCGAGTGGGTGGAGGCTCTGGACAGGTGGCTTGTGAGCCATAAAGCATTCTTCAAGTGGGAATTGTTAATAGTAGCATCAGTATTACATATATGAAAAAGGAGGAAAACAAGAAGCCAGAGAAAAAGAAAGAGATTCTAGAAGAGGGCCTGAGATGCTGTGGATCATAATAACCCATAATTAATAATATGGGATTATGGGATAATAATAATCCCATAATTAATCAGGATTCTTTATTATTATTATTTTTTGCAAGTCATAAGAAACTCGACTCAAATTGGCTTAATACAAAAAGGAGAATTTTGGCTCACATAACAGGTAAGTGCAAGGTAGTCTAGACTAAAATGCATTCAAGGGCTCTAAGACTTTAGGACTTACTCTTAATCCTTTCACCTTATTCTGCTTCCTTATGTTGGCTCAGGAACCTTTGTCTTATGGTGACAAAAAAAAAAAAAAAAATGCCAGGAGTTCTATGTTTCCAGAGCAGTTCTCCCCCAAACAGTCCCAATAAAGGTTTCAAAATCATCTCACTGATTGGTTGGCATCGCTGCCACTCTGTGCCCATTGCTAAGCTCATATCTGGGGCCAAAGGCTTCTTATGCTCTGATGTTTAGAATTAAATCAACCCCCATCTCTGGAGACGTGATGGAGGCATCCAAAGCACAAGGGCTGAGAATAAGGAAGGGATGCTTCCCTTCCTCTAGGGAAGAGGACAAGTGAGCAGCCGCTCCCAGAAGAAGGTGGAATGGATACCACGAAGCTCGACTGTCCACTACAGAAACCAAGAGAAGAAAGTCAAGGAGGGTGAGCGCCAGCGGTGTCAGATGACCCAGAGGCGGGAGCACGCGTGCAGTGAGGCCCTAGTGCACTGCAGCCATGTGGCTGAGTCATTTCATTTCTTTGAAAGATCAGAAGCATGGGAGGAAAACAGACTTCCGTGGGTGAGGGAGGGAGTGGGAGTGGAAACACTGTAAAGGCAGGGATTTGATATTTTAAAGAAGGCTCCGAAGGCAGCAGAAACACTAGCTCTAACCCAATTCCCACGATCGCGGGGTGAGGCCCTGTGCTGGGCGCTGGGAGGGCTGAGATGAGTAACTCCTCGCCTGTGTCCTTAAGGTGCTCAGCGCTTGGAAAGCAAGAGAGAAGGCCAGTCAGGTGCCGGAAGGAAGATGCAATGTCCCCAGGGTTGCAGAGTGGCAGGCAGCCCGGGGGAGGGGTGGGAGAGCTGATGGTAGCTGGGAGCTACCCCACGGGGAGCAAGACGGAGCCTAGCCAAGACTAGAGGGGGGGCTTCTCCGGGAGGTGGTGCCTGAACCTGGGTTTTGTGGGATGAATGGGAGTTTGCTTTAAGAAGCAAAATGAGGGGGATCCCTGGGTGGCTCAGCAGTTGAGCACCGCCTTCAGCCCAGGGCGCGATCCTGGAGACCGGGGTTTGAGTCCCGCGTCCGGGTCCCTGCAGGGAGCCTGCTTCTCCCTCTGCCTGTGTCTCTGCCTCTCTCTCTCTCTCTCTCTCTGTCTATCATGAATAAATAAATTAAAAATAAAAAAGAAGCAAAATGGGGAAAGGGGTGCTGGGCAAAGGCAAGTGTGCCCCAAGAGGCTCAAGGGGCTGCATAATGTGGGAGTGAGAGGTACAGAGCGGGGCGGGAGGAGAGCCGGTGTGGGTGTGGAGGGGTGCAGGCTTCCCGGGGGGTGCTGGGCCGCCCAGCCGGGTCAACCCACTACAAGAATCCCTTCGGAGTCAGAATCTCCCTCTGGAGAGGGGGCCGCAGGGAGCCGGACAGGCCAGCTCAGAGGAGGGGCTGGAGGCAGTGGGAAGGAGGGGCAAAGTCCAGTACAAAGACGGGGGCGCAGAAGAGGGGACGGGGTGAAAGGATCACCCAGGGCCGGGAGAGCTCCTAAAACTGGGTGCTTCTTGGGTGCGGAGGAGAAAGCGCAAGCTTTGAAGACCGTGATGGTGAGGGAGCTGGGGGAGGAGGATGGGCCCTGCAGAGGGAAAGGCCAGGGGGCGGCGGGGATGGAGGGCGCGGGGGACCCCCCAGAGGCAGGGGCGCGCGGGCTCCACGGGAGCACGTGGGTCCGAAGCCTTGGCGTCCCCGGGGGCGGAGGGAGCAGCTGCAGGGCTCTAACCTGTGTGCTCCAGAGAGAGCGAGGCCACCTGTCGGGGCGCGCGTGGCTCCCCTGGGCCTCCCTCCACCCTGGGGTGCGGGTGCCCCCCAGGTCCCGTTCCCCCGGGGCTTCTCTGAGCGCCCAGCACCCCAGCGGCTGCTTCCGGACACCTTGTGCGGGACACCCTGAAATGCACCCCCACACACGGCTGGGAACCCTGGGGGTACGGAGGCCCGAGCCCTGGAATTTGCTGTGATGCAGGAGAGGATGGCATGGGATGGGGGGCCAAACCCGGCTGGGTGTCAAGTGACCGGAGAGGGTGGGGACGGGGGGGCTCCCCTCGGGGGGCTCAGGTGAGCAGCCCGAGTCCAGTGAAGAACATCACCCGTGAGGGGGTAGGGAAGCTGTGGCCTACGTACACAGGGGGACTTCCTCAGCCCTCAGAAAGGACGATCACCCACCATCTGCCTCCATGTGGAGGGACCTGGAAGGTGTTATGCTGAGTGAAGCGAGTCAATCGGAGAGGGACACACATTGATTGTATGGTCTCATTCATGGCGCGGGGGGGGGGGGGGGGGGGGGGGGGGGGTATAAGAAATAGTGAAAGGGAATAAAGGGAAAGGAGAGAAAATGAGTAGGAAATATCAGTGAGGGTGACAGCACATGAGAGACTCCTAACTCTGGGAAATGAAGAAGGGGTAGTGGAAGGGGAGGTGTTTGGGGGAATGCGGAGACTGGGTGAGGGCACTGAGGGGGGCACTGGACGGGATGAGCACTGGGTGTTATGCTATGTGTTGGCAAATAGAACTCCAATATAAAAATATATACAAAAAAATTAAAAAGAACATCACTCAGTCCACACGTATGACTCTCAGGTAAAAGCTGGGCCTGGCACTTGAGACTTGGAAACCTTCCAGTTAGCGTGAGCTATAAAAAAGAAAACCCAAACCACACAAACTGTCCAGGAAAAACTACTGTGGACCTGAAAAAATTTCTTTGGAAAATATTTTGTTGGGCACTTAATGGCCACAGTCGCCTAGAAATAAGCTACCCAGGTAGAAATTTTTCCAGGGCTGAATTCATGAACTTTGAAAAAGGTTTTGTCATTCGGTGCTGTTAATAATAATGGCCAACATTCATTGAGCGTCACTGGCAGCTCATGCGCATTACAGCAATTAGCTTTCACAACAGCCCAGTGAGGCAGGAACTGCTATCGTGGACACTCCACTGGTGAGGTAACTGGGGTATAGACCATAGGTACCCTAGCCAAGGTCGCAAAACCCAGACTGAGCTAGGAATTATATGTAGAACCATTATGCGGTCAACCGCTTCATCACATTTATATTTTTAGATGTACAGTTTGCTCGAACATCAGCAATATTAGTCTTGTGCTCATGCGCTGGTGACATTCAGGGGTTTGCTGTGAGTGGGGGCATCCTTTCCCCAGGCCCTGATCAGGGAGTCAGACCTTCTGGCTTGCGGCTTCCCATGAACTGGGTCTGCTCGTTTTCATACGTGGCTAGGCAGGCATGAGAAAAGAGCAGAGAAAGCATCGTTTCTTGAGAGCTGTGGCTCACATTCTGATGGCAAGAGCTAGACTGTTGGCCATCAGATGCCAAGGGGGCCAAGAAACGGGGTCTCTGGCTAATCGGCCACTTGACAGCACCAGCACTACCCCATGGGGAGGGGAGCAGGGATTTGCATGGTCAGCTGGCCACCTGGACCTCCTGCGAGGACGATGGCATGGCTCACTGGCTCAGGGCACCTGCACCTTTTCAAGGAGGGTGGAGGAGAGTGACCAGGACCCCAGTGAATACCAGAGAGACCTGAGACTGGGGTCTTTAGCAGGAAGTTGTTTGAGAGGCACCACTCCCACCAACAAAGCATTTTTACACTTGTTTTCTCATTTAATCCTCCCAGCTCCTGCGAGGTGGGCTAACTTCCTTTATTTCCCAGATAAGAGCACCAAGGCTAAGCTGTCAGGTGGTTTGCCCAAATTTTCAAAGCTGGGGCTCAGTGTATTCTCATTGCCAGATCCTTGAAATAGTGGCAGCTGCTCAGCGTAGGTGGAGCTTGACCAAGATATTTTCTGGTGAGGGGAGAGGGGTCGCCAGAGCAGAAGCAGGTGACGCTACCCATGGCCTGAGTCAACATTGCTCATTCAGCAGCGGCCTGGTGACTCTGTCCAATCTCTGCCAGGAATTCTAGAATTGGAGAAGGAGGGCAGTGAAACAGAAGGCAGGCAACAAAGGGAGGAGTGGCAGGGAGGCTGGTGGAGAGACAGCAAGGTTTTCAACATTTGTCCTTGTCTTCTGTCTTTACCAAACGCCGGAGAACATGTCAACCTTGGGCACATTGCACAATTGACCAATTTATTTTGCAGATTCTATTTACCTTTGGCGATTCTATCATGTTCTTAATTGTTACAGATTTCCCTTCTGAGAGTTTATGAGGATTCTTCACATCCCCCATCTACCCCACACTATTTTATGGGGTTTTATCAGAGTCCCCAATAACAACCTGGTCATAAGGAGGGGCTATCACTATGTGAATTCTCACCAAGCTTTCATTCTGTGCTAGTTCAAGCTTTTAATTTTTATCATGAAATTTTTTTAATATACACAATTGAAAAATATTACATAAACATAAAGCCTCAACAACTGAATTAAAAATCTTAGCATGTTCCAAATATCTTTCTTTAGTGACTTCTAGATTAATTCCATTCTGTTTGGAGACCAGAGTTTGCTTTCAGCTATTTTACATTCGCTAAGCCTTGTTTGTGGCACAGAATGTGGTCTGTCTTGTGAATGTTTGTTGTGCACACAAAAAGAATATGTATTCTGTTCTGTATAAACACTGTTCAGGTCAAGTTTATTGGTAGTGTCGTTCACATCTTCTGCATCCTGGCCGATTTTCTTTCCAAGTGTTCTATTGATCGGTGAGAGAAGAACGTGGAAATCTCCAACTGTAATTGTGGATTTGTCTAATTCTCCTTGCTTCATGTAGTTTGAACTTCTGCTTGTAGGTGCACACACATTTAAGATTCGGCTATCTTCTTGGTGAACTGAGCCCTTTGTTGTTATGAAGTGTCCCTCTTTATTTCTGAAATATTCCTTACTCAAAATCCACTTTGTCTGCCAAAAATATAGCCACTGTAGTGTGTATTTGACTAATTTATATTTGAATTGTTTGTGTTCCACTTCATTTTATCTACTGGCTTTTTGGCCACACAAACACATACATACACACACTTTTAGCATCTCTAATGCTTGAAATATATACCTGAACTTTCACAGTCTACTTAATGTTAGTATTTTACCACTTAAAGAAAAATGTAGAACCCTTACAGCCATGTTGGTTTCACTTTCCCATCTTCATGTCCTGGTTGCCAAATGCAGTACATCTATCTACATAATAGAAATGTGAGCCATACATTCTTAGGATTTTTGCTTTCAATGCTCAGACCTATAAGTAACTGAAGGAGAGAGAAATAGTTGTTTAAGATTTATTTGAGCGAAAGAAAGAGCCCGTGGGCGGTGGGGAGAGGAAGAGAAAGAGAATCCTCAAGCAGACTCCCCCAGTGAGCATGGAGCCCGACTCTGGGCTCCATCCCAGGACCCTGAGATCATAACCTGAGCCGAAATCAGGAGTCAGCTGCTTAACAGACTGAGCCACCCAGGTGCCCGAGAGAAATAGTTTTTGTTAACCCAGATATTTATCCTCTCCTGCTGCTCTTCTTCATTCCCTGAGTTTCAGGTTCTATTCTGATATCATCTCCCTTCAGCGTGAAGAACTTCCTCTGGCATTTGTTTCAGAGCGAGTCTGCTGGCGATGAACTTGAGGTTTTCCTTCAAGTCTCCAGACCCCATGGGCCATGACTAGTGCCTACCCTTGGTAGAAAGCACTAGAGAAAAAAGAGGGGGGCAAATCCTGGAAACTCAAACCCATGAATGTTGCTTCTTCAAATTTGGACATCCCTTCTCAATCTGCCAGTTTTTCTTTCTTTTTCAAAGTCCCCAGGTAGCTGCTTTTAAATCTGTCCGGTATTTTAGTTATAATCCACACAATCATTTGGAGGGGCTTAATCTGTCTTGGCTCAAGTCTGTGTTCTCCTGTGTCTAGTTGCATTCTTACCTTTTTCTACCTTCTTAAGATGAAAGCTTAGATCATGGAGACTTTTTTTCTAATGTAAAAAAGGTATTTAAAGATATAAATTTCCCTCTAAACATTGCATTGGCTGTATCCCACAAATTTTAGTATGTTTGATCTTGATGATCTGTTAGTTCAAAATATTTTCTCTTTTTCATTGTGATTTCTTCTTTGGCCCATAGGCTAAATAGAAGTGCATTGTATAATTTCTAAATATTTAGAGGCTCTCCATGTATCTTTTTTGTTATTTCTAATTTAATTCTGATGTGGTCACAGAACATAGTAAGTATAATTTCAATTAAATGCATTGAGATTTGTCTTGTGGCCTCGTGTCATTGTCCATAAATTGAATATTTATGTGTATTTGGAAAGAAGACTGGGCACCTGGGTGGCTCAGTGGTTGAGCATCTGCCTTTGGCTCAGGTCATGATCCCCAGGTCTTGGGATCAAGTCCTATATCGGGCTCCTCACAGGGAACCTGCTTCTCCCTCTGCCTGTGTCTCTGTCTCTCTCTCATTTATTTCATGAATAAATAAATAAAAAATATATTTTTAAAGGCACTATTCTATTTTGGGGTGTGATGATTTCTAAATGTTAGGTCAAGTGTGGTTTAGATCTCTTATCTCTCTCCTGATTTTCTGTTCTATCAATTACTGACAAAATGTTGAAATTTTGTAATTCTTTCAGTTTTGCTCGTTTTTGCTTTAAACATTTTTGAAGCTCTGTTTCTGGATGTATGTACACGTAGGATTATGTCTTCTTGATGAATTGACCACTTTATTGCAAAACGTCTCTTGTCTTTGACAATAATCATTGCCTTGAAGTCCATTTCCTCTGCTGTAAATATAGCCATTCCAGTTCTCATGATTATCTTCCTAGTAGATCTTTTCCCATCTCCGCCTTTAACTTCTGAGTTTTTGTTTTTAAAGTGGGTTTTCTTGTAGATAACACTTGTTGGGTCTGTCTAGTTGACAATCTTTGATTTTGAGTATTTGACAAGTGTATTTAATGTAATTGTTGATGTAGTTGGGTTTAAATATACTATTTTACTCTTTGTTTTCTATTTGTCCCAACTGATCTCTGGGAAGAATGAACATTCTTCTCTTTTCTTACTCTCTTTTGGACTTATTGAAGATTTTTTAAAAGATTTTATTTATTTATTCATTAGAGACAGAGAGAGAGAGAGAGAGAGAGAGAGAGAGAGAGGCAGAGAGGCAGAGACATAGGCAGAGGGAGAAGCAGGCTCCATGCAGGAAGCCCAACGTGGGACTCAATCCCCGGTCTCCAGGATCATGCCCTGGGCTGAAGGCGGCGCTAAACCACTGAGCCACCGGGACTGCCCTTTATTGAAGATTTTTCATATTCCATTGTATCTCTTCTATTGTATCTCTTATCGACTATAGCTCTTTTACTGACTTCCTGTTCAAAAGTTAACACTATCCATCTTAAACTCAGCACAACCTATCTTCAAACGTTATACGACTTTGCACCTGTAGATTTCTACTTCTCCCTTCTAGCCTCTGTATTATCATTGTCCTACACTTTACCTCTGTATCTGCTATAAATCTCACAATACACTGCTATTAATTTTGCTTCAAACAATCAAATGGGGGAGCCCCGGTGGTCCAGTGGTTTAGCGCCGCCTTCAGCCTGGGGTGTGATCCTGGGGACCAGGAATCGAGTCCCACGTCGGGCTCCCTGCATGGAGCCTACTTCTCCCTCTGCCTGTGTCTCTGCCTCTCTCTCTCTGTGTCTCTCATGAATAAATAAATAAATAAATAAATAAATAAATAAATAAATATTAAAAAAATAATCAAATGTGCTATTAAAGAAGTTTAAAAATGAGAAATAACTATATTATATTTAGCCACTTAGTCATGTAATTTATTTAGCCATAAATTAAATATTTATCGCCTTTAGTTTTCTTTTTTTGTATAGATCTAGATTTCTATCTGGTGTTATTTCTTTCAGATTGAAAAATAACTTCTTTCATTTCTTTTAGTGTGGGTCTGCTGGCAATGAATTCAACTAGTTTTTGTGTCCCGGAAATAAAACATGTTTTTTATTTTTGTCTTTACTTTTGAAGAATATTTTTACTGGATATAGATTCTAGATTAATAGCTTTTTTTTTCCCCTTTCAGCACTTTGAAAATGTTGTTTCACTTTCTTTTGTCTTCTGTTACTACTATTGAGAGGTCAGTAGAATTTTTTTTATCTTTGTTCTGTGTGTAATGTGTTTGTTTTGTTCTGGCTGCCTTTAAGATTTTTTATCTTTGTTACTCATTTCCAGCAATTTTATCCTGATGTATTTTTGTGAGGTTTGTCTTTATGTTGCTCGGGTTTTGATGAACTTCTTGGATCTGTGGGTATGTAGTTTTCATCAAGTTTGGAAAAATTTTGGCCATTTTTACAAATTCTATTTCTGAAAAATAAGCAAGAATAGGTTAACTTAGAGATAATTAACTCCCCCCCTTTTTTTGATGTCACATCTTCGTGTGCATGAGTAGGGTTTGTCTTTGCATTTTTTCAGGTCTTCTTTGGTATCTCTAAGTAGTGTGTTAGGGTTGTCTTCATAAAAATCTTAAATATTTCTTATTATATTTTTTCTAGGCATTCATCTTTTTGTTGTAGTGTCTATTACAAATGAGGTCTCTGTTATTATAGGTTCTAGGTGGTTATTGCTTTTATATAGGAAGACCACAGATTTCCGTATATTAATCCTGTCCCAGTCACCTTACGTGTTCCGTTATTGCATCCTACTCATATGCCTACATTTCCAGGTGTATTTAGTATCAGAACATGCTGCTTTGTTGCATTTGTATATTCCTTTTTTATAATGTCCTTATAGTGCTTTGTGTCTTTTAGTTTTCCTCACTTTTTGAATATTTTGAATATATTGATTTAAAACCCTTTTATATTGTTCTGTTTTCTGTAGTTTATGGGATATAAATTTTTCCCTATTCATCTTCTGACTGTATTTCAAGATAGTTCCTTTCTTCCTGTAATTAGACATGTCTACCATGAGCTCATCTTCAGTAAGGAGCATTTCCTGTAGAGCCTGATGAACCCATATTATAGAGGCATCTGTGTTACTTGGTTCATTGTCCCTTTGCAGGGTTCATTCTTGGATACTTTTATCTTTATTTTTTGACTGTAACTTCCTTTAGTTATGATTTGGAGAAATTTTGACTAACACCCGCACATGGTACAATTTTGGAAGTTTGATTTCTAGAGGTCTACTTTTTTACCACCCACAACGTTAGGCAGATGGTCAGCTTCCTGCTGCATCCTTAGACCAGTGGGCTGAGCTTTCTAGTCCTTATTTCATGGAACATTAAACAGCCTTATCTGGCTTTTAGCTTTATTCAAAGAGGTCAGTTTCTGCTTCTAACCACCAACCAGCCTGAGGCCTAATTGTCTCTTCTTTGGGTCTTAAAACTCATCTTCTATGCCAACACCTATTTCTGGTATCCCTGTAGACCATTTGCTCTTAGCACCTGCTCAACTTTTTGGGTTTGAATTCCTACTTCTTTTCTGGGACCTGGGAATTTTCTTTGCTTAGTTTTGAGTTTGGCTATGAAAGGATGATGATGATGATGATGATGATGATGATGATGATGATGATAGTGATGACAGTAACAACAACAAATGTTGTTGCTGGTGCTGTCATTATATTGTATCTAGAATTTATATGGGCTTGGAGCATAATGAGAAACTTCCTACATTAGTTCGATCTGTGCTGTTGACCAGGATTTCCTCATGGTCCTTTAAGTAATTCTGACACATGTCCCTTTCTGCTACAGAGAGGAATACTTATCCTCAGAATATCTTGGGCCCCTGGAAGTAAAAGATTCCAATTGTTCCTATTCATTTGTGCAGTCGGCAATTACTCCCACACCCTCTATTTTATATACAAACATTTGTTGAACATCTATTTTGTGCAGGAACTGAGCTGGTTATCTGGCATATAAAACTTAATAAAGTGAGGTCACCTCCTTATAAGGCATCACTCAATGGCACGGGTCAGGGGTACTTTTAATGCACTATGGTAAGTACTAAAATAGAGGTATAGGGACAGTGCATTGGCCAGGAAATGTTGCTTAAAGGTTTTATGGATGAGTTAAAAACAGAGATGGATCATTTATCTGGTTTTTTCTTTTCCATCTGGGAAAGATATAACAGTGGGAAAGTAGGCAATAGGAGGTGGAGGAGAGAAGGGGGGTACTTGTAAGGATCCGGACACTTGGCTACGGGTACTTGTCATTAACGAACCAGCCAGGGGCTCTCAAGCCCAGCTGCTCTTCAGAAGCCACCCACCTGAGGTCCTCACTGGCAGGGTGGAATGGGTCTGAAATATCTGCTTATTTAGAAGCTTATGTGATTTAATGTATGATTAAGACTGAACATTGGCCTAATTATGTAACCTCGGGTGAGTCATTTTAACCCTTGTTTTCTCTGTGCCCCCAACTACGAAATGAAGCAAGTAATTTCCAGTTAACACATAATAGTTGCCCAAGAAGACTGTTTGTGATGGTCATCCTTGTTTTTGGTAATGATACTATTATGTAATCTCACTGATTTTAGTAGCTTAGATAGTATTTTTCCTGAGAAAAGTGCCAATAACCTCAAATGACGAGCAGACTAGTTTTTCTATCAGCCTGTGTTTTAATTTGCCTTCCAAAAAATTAAGTGCTGGTGCTTGCTGTAACAGCTTTGCCAGTCATAGGACCTGCCTTTACATACTGTGTTACAAAGGAACAAGACTCAGTCTCAGGATTTGGGAATCTGCCTTCTTGCCCTTCAGCCACATCTCAGGGGGGTGTGTGTGGGCAGGCATGAGAGTGAGAGCGGTAACTGTTAGTGAACCCAATTGGAGGACTCCAAGGAGGTGCTCAGAGGCCAAGGTTCCAAATGTTTCTCATTAATTATCTTCAAAACAACCTCTCATCCTAAAAAAAGCCCCAATTAGGGAGTAACACATGGCTTTGGAAGCCATGGTGGTAAATTTCCTGAGGTACTGGTTTTCATTTTGGGAATTAGTATCGCTCAAAAGGAAAAATGTGGACTCTGGAGCCTGCCAGGCTGGGTTCAGGCTCTGTTTGATGGCACCAGATGGGTTCCTTCATCACTATGCCTCAGTTTCCTCATTGGGACTATGGAGAGGATGACGATGATAATGGCACCTTCCTCACAAAGCCATTGTACAGATTAAATCAACCCATGAACAACATTTAGAACTGCACCTGGAATATGTAAACGTTCAAGAAATCTTAGCTTTCATTATTTTCTCCAAGACAAAGATGGAATCTCTAGGGACAGAAGGCAAAGTTGAGTCACACATCAGGCTTGTGGGGAAGACGTCTGGGGGACAAGTCGGCCGCTACCAAAGCCTTTGCACGGTATTGCCTGTTCCTCCAGCCTTGTCTGGAGCGCAAGCCTGTCTCTGGCTGGGCAAATGGACAAGGGCTAGACTGAGGATCCCACGATGGTGTCCGAGGCCAGCCCACGGGACACTGGACCAGGCAGCGGAGGGCTCTTTCCCTCATCAGCCCTAACTCTGCTTCCCATCAGCCTCTCCCTCCCTCCATTTAGCCCTTTCTCCTCCTCCACAGCAAGCAGGGCCTCCACTTCATCAGCCTCACCACTAGGTATTTCTCCACCTAGATCATCCCCAGGGTGCAGCCCAGGTCAAGTCTGATGGGTCCCTGGCCCACTTCCAGGCCCCAGCCTCACCCCCCCAGAGCAACAGGGTCTGGGCCCAGCTCCTCTTTGCCTCCTAGGGGAGGGTGGCAATGGCCTGGGGTGAGCCCTCCCAGTGGTCCGGAGGGCCCCGCGGGAGAGAGCCACCCAGCCTGGGAGGGCGGCTCCTGTTTACCGTTCCTCCCGCACAGAGTCTTTCCTCGCACGCACTTTTTGCTCAGGGCAGTTTTCAGAACACAGACATGCCAAGCTGGCTTCACCTCTTATTAACTGGGGCTGAAGAGTCAAGTCAATTTTGGTTTTAATTAAGAGAACACAAGGATTGGGGCAAACCATGCGGAAGCAAGCCACCGGAGCAAAGGAAGAGATGAAAGCCGCGCCTTGTTCTCCCTGGAACATGTGATGGTTTGAGAAGATGAGCTGTTACTGAGCCTTCCTCATTATCTCTAAGGAGGGGGCAACAAAACCAAGTCGCTGAGGGCAAACCGACTAATCCGTCTCCTTTAATGAATTCTTCTTAGCAACTGGTTTCCATGCAGTGGAGAAACAGCATGAGGGAGCGTAGAGGGCATTTTCGCTTTCAACAAATTTTGTGGGCCTCGGAAAATGCAAGCTTCTCTCCACTCACCTGTCCCTCCTCAGGGTACACCTTGCCACGTGTGGAGCCATGCGTTCCAGTGGCGAGTGCATGATGACTGGGAGGGCCCTTGAGGAGTTTCCCAGGGCTGCCATGGTAAAATGTCACTAAGGGTGGGGATGGCGGGGCTAGAACAATGGAGGTGTATCACCTCAGAGTTCTAGAGGTTAGAAAACCACAAGCGAGGTGTCAGCAGGGGGACACTTCCTCTGAAGGCACTGGGGAAGGATGCGTCCCAGGCCTCTCCCCTAGCTTCTGGGGTTCCCTGGTTTGTGGCAGCAGGACTCCAGTCTTCCTGCAGCGTGCTCCCTGTGTGCGTATCAACGTCCAAATTTCCCCTTTTTATAAGAATACCAGTCACGTTGGATTAGAGGTCCACCCTCCTTCAAATGGCCTCATCTTAGCTAATTACATCTGCGACAACCCTATTTCCAGAAAGTCGCACCCTGGGGTACCAGAGGTGACTGTTTCCACATATGACTTTGAGGGACACAACTCAACTTGTCACAGCCACAGCTGTGTCCTACAGACTTGATTCCACAGAAGTGGAGGGCCCTGCTTTGCACAGCTCCACAACCACACATCTGCTAGAACTACTCTGGCGCTGGGTCTGTGTGTGCTGGAAATGAGTCCAGACACGTGGGCAAGGCCGGGCATGCAGAGCCCTGAGAGACCATGGAGAGCCCAGTGCTTTATCCTGTGAGCATGGGGGCCACTGAATGCTTATCAATAGAAGGATGATCAAACTCTAGAAAGGCTCTCGCAGCTGTAATGTTGGGAAAAGGAGTGGAGGCCGAGCAAGGTTGTCTCAGTTTCCTGGGCAGGAGACAGAGCTGGCTTGAACCCTACTAGTGGCAGTGGGATAGCAGGAAGATGGCTGGAGAGTGGCCTGTGATTTCTGTATCCAGGTGCCAGGAGAAGAGGGACTTAAAGTGTGTGTTATTGTAGTAAGGGTTTCTGGAGATGGGCACTTTAATTAATTTTGGAGCAGATTCTCTTGTTTTCCAGGAAACCACCAGGATGCAATCTTTATTCACACCAAAGCAAAGCAGGTTGTTCTTGGAACAAATGATAAAGGCATCATAAATCTGAGTGTGGCAGTTGTAGAGTGAGATACTAAGTGGTAAGAAATCAGAGAAAAACTTTCCTGAAGTAAGGGCTTAGACTAAGTTATTTGTATCCCCCATGTATTGGTTTCCCATTTGCTGCTATTACAAGTCACCACTTAGTGGCTTAAAACAGCACAAATTTAGTATCCCATCTGTAGGTCTGGAGTCTGACATGGTTCTCACGGGGCTGAAATCAGGGAGTTGGCAGGGCTGCGTTCCTTCCTCGAGGCTGTAAGGCTCTTTTCTCTACTTCAGAGGCACCCGCATTCCTTGGCGCAGGGCCCCTTCCCTCATCTTCAAAGCCAGCCCTGTGGATAATCCAGGTAATCTCCCTGTCTCAAGGTCAGCTGATGAGCAAACTCCGTTCCATCTGAAACCTGAATTCTTCTTTGCCATGGAACCTAATGCATTCACAGGTTCTGAGATTGAGATGCGTGTATCTTGTTGGGGTGGGGGTGGGGGTTGCATTATTCCGCCTACCGCACCCTCACAATGATAAAATTAGTACCGTGCAGGAGGTACGAAGCTGAGTAGTGCATTTGCCTTATCTGAGTCCTGGGGAACCTGAGAGGGGGCTTCTCTGGAAGGAAATGGATTTCCTAGGGCCGCTGTGCTGGGGCAGCATGAGAAGGCCTCAGGGCAGGAGAAGGAAGGGGACAGGTGCTCCCTGTTCTCCGGGTAGAGGGGTTGAGGGAGGGCCTCCATCCAGTGTTGGCCTGATTTATTCCAAACAATCTTGTTGAAATGGGAGAGCTAGCCATGGCCTTGAGGCTGGGGTTTGAGAGCCTGTGGGCCCCAGGGACGCAGTCTCTTATCCCCCAAACACTGAGGAAGCACTGCCATCCATCCTGGACTGGGAATTAATTTGTGAGGAGTTAGTGATGGCTGTGGGTGGAGGAGGTGCCACGTTCCCACTTGCAGCGAGTCCCTGAGAACAGCACCCCTGCTTAGCCGAGGCATGGGACGGGCACGAAGTGAAGCAGGAGCTCAGACTGCAGCAGTGACACGCACTCACCCTGACTGCATCTTCGGGGGTTCCCAGGAGTGGAGGAGGGAGACCCCGGAGGGGCAGACCAGCTGTTCCGCTAATCCCAGGCAGATGTGGGTTGGAACGTGAAAAGAGGCCGAGGTTTGATTTGGGGCTCCTGAAGCAGACCTCTGGATTTCAGGATTCAGAGATGGAGGGACTAGAGGAGCTGATGGAGGAGCAGGGGTCCCACTGATTCTCACATGTTTAGTTGTGGAGCCAAGTGGAATCTCTGTCCCTGGAAGATGCATTTTGAGGAGGCCTGAGGCAAAGAGGATGCAGCCATTTATTGGCCTTGTGGGCCTGGAACTAGGGCAGGGCCCACAGGCCTAGGCTTGGGGCTGGAGTTCCCTGTGGTAGCATTACAAGCTGAGGGAGCCAAACAGGTGAGCAGAGGGAGCATCCTGGGAGCCTCTGGGTCTTTGGGGGGTGGGGCCTCCCCACCTCTCCTAGTGCCTGCTGGAAAGGTCAGCCATAGGTGGAGGGTTTTTCCCAGTTTGGTTCCATCTTCAAAAGAGAAGAGTAGTTTCCCTGTACGAGGTCAGGAAAGACGCCTTTTTAATGAAGGGCTTTTGCGCTTGGGCTCTTCTCACCTGCCTCCTTCACCACCTTGGTCATCTCCTCTCACTTGCTGTCTTTGTCCTTATTTAGAAGAAAGGTTTGGTTAAAACCATTTACTTCGCAAGATATTTTCTGTTTAGTCATTTTTAAATTTAAAGGGAAAAAAAAGTTGTCAAAGTTTTACCCTCAGACACCTAGTCCACAATTGTCCATAGGGTTATGTGTGCCTATATCAGGATGTTTGTCTAAAATGCATCCCCTGGAAAAGACCCAACTGATGTTTCAACAGAGAGAGGCAAGTAATGGTCCATCGACAAGCAGCTTCTCGCTGCTACCCCGGGTTCTGGGATCGGCAAGAACTTGAACCGGGTACTTGCCCGAGGTTCCAGAGGGCATTTTGTCTTAGCCATGCCTTTGTTCTTCAGTCTGGCCTAGCTGTGCCTTTGTCTCTGGCTCTCTCATTCAGGTAGGTGCTGGGAGCCATCCAAAGAAACAAATTGATTGCCAATCTCTACCCTTAAGGACCTGGTGAGAGACAAGGCCTACTCTCGGGAGACGGGCAGTTATGCCAGGAGTTTACGCGGAGGTGGTTTGTGAGCAGGTCCCAACCGTAGTTAAGACTGACGTGAAATCCTGTGGGGGTTAGTGCAGGTGGACGGGCCTGCCGAGGGCTTGATTCTTTGGGAAAAGAAGACTTGTTGAAATCAGCCTTTGAGGGACTGTCAAATGGACAATGGAGTAGAGAGATTGCATGAGGGGTAGGATATGGAGACAAACACACACACACGTATGTGGAGTATACGGTATGTGTGTACGCCCATGGGTGCCTGATGGGCACGTATATTATACGTGTAAATGGTATAAAATTCAAAAGGATAAAAACCTACACAAAGTCTTTCTGCCTCTTAGTTCTAGAGGCAGAGCTTAGATTTTAAAATATTTAATAAACACAGAGGACACCCCCCGCCCCCGCACATACACACACACACCCATGGTTGGGTGGCGGAACCATCTTCTAAGAATGGAAGTCTCAAACATGCATGTTGACTTGCTTTCCTCTGTAGCGTTATGTGGCCACTCTTCACAACCACCAAATCCTGACAAAGAGTATTTCACGCACTATCTTGGGGGCCATGCTTTTGAAACAAGATGCAGAAAACTGGAGAGACCAAATATAACCATATAATGTTAGCCACCCCTAACCGCGCCCAGGAATCCACAAACCTCCCAGGAGGACTTGGCTCCCACAGGGTATGGGCCCAGTCTGAAGGACTAGAGGCCCTCACTGACATACCAGCTTACACCTGACGGGGATGAATCGGTCCCATTTGAGGAGCAGGGCAGAGATGGGGCTACCCCTCTTTTGAGTGAACATGAAATTGGGGTACACAGAAGCAGCCCTGAGGGCACGTCCTGCCAGGCCTCTAAGACTGGGGAGGAAAACAGGACACACAGCCCTACTGCACCTCTGTCCGCACGGGGTCCTGACCGCAGGAGGACTCCCGCACTGAAAGGTTATGTAGAAAGGATTCCGAGTTTTCTTCCCCTGCTGGGAAATCAATTAAAAACAGGATGGATATAAAACAGTTTTATAACCTCCTCCACTTCCTGGCTTCCTTCCCTCTTGGGGATGGGCCAGCCCAGACTGTAGAGAGACGGGAGTCTCATGGTCTGAAAATTCTGTGGTAGTTAAAATAATGGTGACCTATTGCTCCAGCTCTCCTCAGGGGACCTGAAGCTGGAGGAGCAAATGTCTCCTGGCTAATGGACAGATGAGGAGGACCCCGTAGAGGGGAAGAGTGCGGAGGAGGGGCCAACCCTTCCAGGGCCCGAGCAGGGCCCCAGCTGGCCAAACCTGGGGAAGTAAGGCCACCTGTTTTAGAAGATGATTTATTTCTCACAGAACAATTCAAGTTGGCTTGTTATGCTTACACATACTTGATCTGTACAAACCAACATCAAGAATTTTCATTCTTTTTTTGATCAACAATGAATCCTAACAGATAGCTTTTATAGCAAAGATAGCTTTTATTGCATGCCACTGTGTGCCAGGAGCCCAAGGAAGCACCTTTCCTGAAGCAATTCTTGCAACACCACTGAAGGTTGAGTAGGATTTCCCCCAATTTACAAAGAAGGAAAATGAGCCTCAGACAGCTAGTGAGTGGCGGCCCTAGGGTCCCATTCCAGGTCTGCTTTCCTCTCCCCATGGAGGTAAATAATAATAATGGTTCTCATCCATTAGACCTTTGCTGTGCGCCAGAGACATGACACACATTATCTGGAATCCTCATAGCAGATCTGTGAGGAGGCTGCAGCTCCCCTTGCAGATGAACAAGTGGTCATTAAGGAAATAGCCCTAGGTCACAGGGCTGGCTTGGGAAGTCAAGGCTCGAGGCCAGCTCTGTCTGCGTTCTCCAGTTCATTCCTAGCACGCCATGCAATTTCAAGGACCCAGGAAGGTGCTCGCGTCCCGAGGGGCTCCCAGGGTGTGCTCTAGGAGCAGAGAAGGGTCCCAGAAGGTCAGCTCCGGTGGGCGGAGGTTGAATGGGTCTGTGCACAGAGCAGGGGGGCAGCTGCCGCCAGCACACATGGCTCTCAGCAGCATGCAATGTTTCCTGGGACCGTGGCCAACTTGGCTGAGCCATTGTAGACGTCTTGAGGGACACAGTTCTGAGCATCTTAAATGGATAGACTGACTTGTGTCAGGAAGTGCTGCTTCAGACCAAAGAACTGCCCCCATTTTTCCCAGTGAAGAGTATTAGTTGGAAATAAGTGATCATTTTAGAGTCTGGCAACCTTGGGGTCCTTTTTTACACCTGATGCAGAATCATGTGAGTGCGCCTCTATGGCTTATACACCCCTCCTTACTAGTTGGACAGTTCTAGTCTCCTTTTAGGAACTCCTGTGCTATTTTCTAAGGCACAACCTCCCCTCAAAACATCTTGGGGTGTCTTAATGTCCCAGTGAACCTCTTCCCTTCACTTGTCCGCATATGCTCCTAGCGCTGAAACATGTAGTCCACAAACAATGGCAACACAGTACAGTCCAGGTTTGGGGCTGTCCTAGAACTAGCCAACACATTCCCATGTCTAGTACATATTTTAGGTTTCTTTTTCCTTTTTTTTTTTTTAAGTTCAATTAGCTAAAATAAGGTACATACTGAGTTTCCGATGTAGTATTCAATGGTTTATGGCTTGTATATAACATCCAGTGCTCATCACATCACGTGCTTTTCTATTATGTATTAGGGCTCTTTTCAACCCAACAAGGAAAAGTAGTACAAATACAGGTTTTCAGGGAAGAAGTGTAAGACCATGAGTGATCAAAGCAAAACCCGGGCTTACGTTTCCACTGGATCCTTTTGTCTCCATCTCTCTCGCTCCAGACTATATTCCATGGTGCAGTCAGAGAGAGATGGCCGCTGTGACTCAGGAACACTGCTCTGACTCAATATGTTTCCCTCAAAGCATTTCTTCAGTTGTTCTGAAAACTCAGCCTGAAAATTAAAAATACCTCCTAAAGATAAAGCCTATATCTAGAACAATCCATCTCAGAAGAAGCATATTTTCTGAAACCAAGACTGTCACACACTTTGAGCTGTCTCACCTGCACCAATGACTAGTCTTCTATTCACTCAGCTAATGCTTACTGAGTGTCTTCTAGGCACTAGGACTGCCAAGTAGTATGAATTTGGTGGGTGACAATATAGGCACAGTCGTAGCCCTCCTGGAGTTCAGAGTGCATTCAAGGAGTCAGATGATGATCTAGAACTTGTGTTATGACAACGGGGAAGCTGGGTCAATCCCAAGGTTTGGGACAGCTACTTTGAGGATGTGACCTTCAAACTTGAAGAATGAGTAGAAGCTGGCCAGGTAGGGATGAGGCGAGGAGGACTCCAGGTATGGCAGCCACAAGCATGGGCCTTAGAGGCCTCTAAGTTCAGGGAATTTAATTGCCCCAGGCCCAGTTTCTGCTCTCTGAAATCCATCCCCAGGTGTTGAGGCCAGTGCTTCCCATAGGCACTCCCAGCCAGCGACTGAGTATAGCAGCCTGTTCACTGGAGGCCAGGACTCCTCTGATGACAGCTTGGCTTAAGAATAGCCCTACAGCCTATCAAGCACCCTTAGATTGCTGGGTGATCTTAGTTGTGTCCACCCACCTTCCGTCTCTCTCTCCTTCACTTGGGGTTGGACTTGCCTCTCTGATTGCTGTCTAGCCTCCCAATTCTGCAGCCTGCCAGGCGGAGTGGGTGACATTGCCCAGGGAGGGTAGGCTGGCTGAGGTTGAGGTGAGCCAAGAAGAAAGGAGAAACAGAGGAAAGGGCCCAGGGCAGAGCCACACGGGTTTTGTTCTCTCAGCAGGAGGAGGAAAAGTCAAACATGAGGTGCTGACCATTTACTCCAGGCATGTTCAAGATTAGATTTCTGTCCCTTCCTTTGAAAATTCCAGAATGGCTCTGGCTAAAAGCACCATGTTTCAGGACAGAGTCCAGAAGGGTTCTGGGGCAGGATTGGAATTGTTCTGAAAGCCATCTTTTATTCCACCTGTAAGGACTTTCTCTTCCTGTAACATCTTTATCTTTATGGAATCAGAAGCAGGTGACTCGCCAGAGTCTCACCTTGGTAAGGTCCATCCCAAGCCTTATTAGGGGGAGTCCCAGGTAGGCCTCAGACATGGCCAGTCTAGTTCAGGTGCCAGGTGTGTCGTTATTATGGAGATGGACACTCCAGGCTCTCAGCGCCTGGGACCATTCAACATCTAGATCCTTCTAACCAGCAGCTCAGGCTCAGATGCTTCTTGGCTACCTGGGGGAGAATGTCTTGTTCTGGCTACCATGAGTCACTTAGCAGATCTACTTCTCCTAGAATATTAATAAATTGATTTTCTGATTTTTTTTTAAAACAAAAGAATAACATTAACATCAAGGGAGGTCATGAGAGAGGGAAAGAGTTACAAAAAAGCAACATGCAGCCTGTGGGAGTAAGGGAGGGTGGATTTTGGCTTTTAGGTGGGCATAGTTATCCCAGCCAGGATTTCAATGGTGCCTTTCAAATTAATTCTTTATCTGTGTGATGCCTGGGGATTAGGTAGGAGTACCAAAATGCTATAATTATCAAGAGGAAAAAATGACCCTGCTGGTGATCATTTAAGGAAGTATTTTAGGACAAATAAAAGGAAGTACATCTTTACACAGCCTGTAGCATGTAAGTGGAACTCATTACCCCTTAAGGCGTTCAAGATGAAAAAAAAAAAAAAAGAATGAGTCCAAGAAAAGGCCAGATACATTCATGGATATTAAATGTAATGGTTGTCAAGGTCAACCTGTGACAACCAAGTCATGTGCCCACAGAAAGGTCCCCTCTGGAGGCACTTAGGTTCTGGTGGAATGAGGAAGCGCTCTTTCTCAAAGCTATGCCTTTACCTAAGGCTGGTAAACTACCATGGATTCTTCAGGACCCAGTTTAAATGGAGCCTCTTCTAGGATATACACCCTCCACGATTCCTCTAGGGCAAGGCTAATCACTCTTTTCCCTAGTGGAACCCTTCCCCCAA
Organism: Vulpes lagopus; assembly: GCF_018345385.1. Lineage (NCBI taxonomy): Eukaryota > Metazoa > Chordata > Mammalia > Carnivora > Canidae > Vulpes > Vulpes lagopus. The sequence goes on along the minus strand of NC_054827.1, from coordinate 87,066,945 downwards.
AGCACTGTAATGGTTTGTCAGCCCAACTGGTCAGAGATTGTGTCTGATTCTTGTGGGCTTAGCACAGAACCTGGCTCACAGGCCCTAGGCAGGAAATGTGTTGAATGAATGAATGACTGAATGTTGAGTTATATAAACCAATGGTTTGAGCACTTAACAGCATTTGTGATATTCTTAATGATATTCTTAGAAGTTTTGTTTCTAATATTGGTTGGACAATACTCTTCTCCCAGGACATATGTCTGTTTATCTCAGCTAATGTATATGCTAGTCCCCAAAGAAGCCATCTGTGTAATTGCAGTGGAGTAGCCAAGAGGCTTGTTGAGATTTTAGTGTCTTTACCCTAACTGTGTCTCTTAGACAAGTGAGCCAGTTCCCCAGAAATCTGGTCTAGAAATATTGCCAATGCACATTCCAGTGACTTTGAGATGTTAGAAAAACAGACATATCACCTTTCAGGCTGAAATCACTGGGAACTGCATTTTAAAGTTGGGTTTCCTTCCATATCCTTAGGTTGTGAATGACACACAGTCTGTGGAAACTTTATGAGATCACTAAGAAGTTGAGGTCTTTAACTCTCAAAAAGTGTTTAGCCAAAGATCAACCAGATACAACATTGGGATGTTTAAAAAAGACAAAACAGTAAGCCAAAGGTCTGGTGATCAAAATGCTGCCAAGGTCAAAGCAACACAAGAGGACCTGCCCAGACTCAGAGATGGAGACTCTGAAAATGGTGAGTTGTGGACAGAGGGAAGAGAGCAGCAGCCTTGGACAATGAAAGAAAATCTAAGAATAATGAGGGGTTCTCCTCTGTCAATTTAACAGTCAGGCCTAGAGAAAGGCTCTTGGCAAGACTCCTAGCAAGAACCTGGGGTTCCAATCCCAATTTTGACCCCCTACAAAACCCATTTGAATTTAACTTCTCCAAAATTTCAGTAGTCAATTTAAAAATAAACATCTACACAGTCTAACATAAAGGTAAATGCAGGGTGCTTTGAGGGACCACATACAGATGTGCACCCAACAGATAGCTGCTGAGCAACTATTAAGTTCAGGGCTGTTTGCTGGACTCTAAGAGATGTAGCAGCAAGCAGGGCTGAGGTTGTTTGACCACTCTGAGTTTATCGCCTGGCAAGAAGGACAGGCCAGGATAAGTAATAGCAGTAATGGCTGCTGAGGTTTCCTGAGGGGAAGTTGAGGGAGTTCTGTTAATGGGTAATTAATTAGAGGATTTGCTCTATCCCTGAGGGCTGGGAAGATCTCCCAGAGGAAGTGATTCTTAAGCTGTTGTTCAGAATTGGGGCTGTAAGAAGAATGTTTCAAGAACAGAGAACTCTGAGGAGCTGAAGTTTCTGGGATTGCTGGAGGCCTGAGAGAAGGGGGTGGGGGGCAGGGCTGTGCAGGCTTGTGCAGGAGTGACTTGAACATATTTAACAAGATGGGAATGCAAGTTAGTAATCACATCCAAGGAGCATTTCATTTCATTTCATTTCATTTCATTCTCTCAATAGGCTCAATTGTAGATATTATTCAACCTTATGCTTGCTAAGAGATTTAAATAATAGTACAAATTTTTTTTGTGTGTGTGATTTTTTGTTTGTTTGTTTGCCATACCTACCACTGGATAAATGATGCACCAGAGTCATGATAAAACTTTTCCAAAGGTTTGGCCCATTAAATTGTAGGACATTAAGTAACATGGAGACTCCATAAGAGGATTAATTCACTTCAATGACATTTTTCAAGATGCTGAATTTTGTCTCAGCATTTGCAGCACAGCAATTAGGTTAACAAAATTTCTTAGCCTCTATAATACTGTCTTAGGATTTTATCTATTCAATATTCCTGTATTGACTAACTAATGAAAATTGTATACTGGAATAACACACTTCAATCTAACCTAATCCTCTAGGCTAGATGAGAGGCCCTAATTGGCAGTTACATGCTGAGCAATGAATTTAGAATCCTGGCTCAGCCACTTCGGTGTTAGATAACCTCTCCTAACTTACATTTTCTTGTTCATAAAATGGAAATTATGATATCTATAGTCCTCAACTGAGCTAACATACGTTTAGTATTAGCACTCACTTTTAGTAATAAAATTGATACTGTTCAAGTCTTGAGCTCAAAAATGCTCAAGACAGGGCAGCTCGGGTGGCTCAGCGGTTTAGCGCCACCTTCAGCCCAGGGTGTGATCCTGGAGACCCGGGATCGAGTTCCGCATCGGGCTCCCTGCATGGAGCCTGCTTCTCCCTCTGCCTATGTCTCTGCCTCTCTCTCTCTCTCTCTCTCTCTCTCTCTCTGTGTGTGTGTGTGTGTGTGTGTATCTCATGAATAAATAAATAACATCTTTAAAAAAATTGCTCAATACAGGTGGGCATCAGGTGGATTTTAACCAAGGCCTTCAATAAATGAAGGAGCAATTCAACAGGGATGAATTTCACACAAACCATTCTTATGGGGGGCCCATCTATCTTTGAAGTGACCAGAATTCCTGGGGAAATGCTACCTGGAACCTGGCCACAACCTGTAGGCACTTTTTACCATCCATCCATTTGCTCTCCTACTTTTCACCCCATTATCTGGGAACCCAAGCCCAATGGAAATTGGAGTTCTACATGTGGCTAGGTGATGGGGGAACCCCGAGAAAGCACTGGGTGGTGATAGTTGGCCACAGCCTAAGAGGACCCCACAGTCCCAAAATGTCTACCAGGGCCAATATCACCCCCTACCACAGAGTTGGAGAATGCTTTGGTTAGGGGACTTGACCAGCACAAGGACTGGAACTTGGGAAGCATACTAGACTGGTGTGCTGAAGAATACCAGAATGACTTCCAAGCAACACCCACCTGGGCTTGGGGGTAAGGGAGCACCAATATACAAGCCTGAGCCAACCATAGTAGAAGCCAATGGCAGTGTCCACTAGTACACACTTTTGAGAAGACTGGCATAAGCATCAACTGCTAAGACCAGATTCAGCATTAACTCTTTAGTTCATAGAGGTAGGGAAGATATTTCCAAACTATGGGAGAATTTCAATATTTAAACAACCAATATAACTAGGTGTATAGGTAAACGTAAGTTGAATATTGATCTTGGGACCTTGGAAACCATATTAATGGCTCTGGAATCCATCCTAAGGGTATGGAGAGCTACAAAAGTTTTAAGAGATCTGATGTATGTTTTTGACCAAAGCTTGCTGAGTACGGTTAGCACATATTGAAGGAAAAAGATAGGAGACACAGAAACCAGTTGAGATGTTCTTGCAAGGGTTCAGGTTCGAGATAAGAGTAGGAATGGGTGGATATGAGAGATATTTAATATGTACAGTTCCCAAGACTTGGTGATAAACTAGACATGGGAGATAAGAAGAAGGAGGTTTCCAGAATGACTTCTAGTTTCCTTGCTTGGAAAATAAGAGATTATATCACCATTTATTAAGACAGGGAAATCAGAAGACAGAGCAGCTTTGAGGAGAGGATGTGACCAGTTTGGTTTGGGATATGTTAAGCTTGAGGTGCCTGTTACACATTTACACAGAGATCCAGTAGGCAATCGGATATGTGGGTATTGGGTGTGAAAGAAGCCTGGCAGGAGATGATGATTTGGGAATTTTTATACATTGAGTGCATGAAATTGCCCTGAAAGAGAATAATGAGTGAGAAAAAGATAGGTGTGAATCTTGAGTAAAAAACAAAACAAAACAAAACAAATGTAAGGAACAGATAGAGAATGAGGTATCACAAGGTTAGAGAGAAAAGCAAAATATTGTACAATAATAGAAGGCAAGAGAAAGATATGTTGAGTATAGTAGATGAGCAGTTAGCATCCATTCCTCCCTTCTGTTCTATTTATCTTCCTATAGGGCTGAAGGCTAATTTTCTGAGATTCACTTGCATCTCGGAAAAGTAGTCTTCAGCAGGTCTGGACACAAATTAGGTTCTACCAATTACATATACCACTCAAGATTTAGAAGGTGAAACTGAGGCAAAGGCTGATACTTTTGGCTAATTCCCATTGAAGTTGTGGAGCCTTTTTGCAATAACATTCCTCATCTAGTTGCTAGCTTCATGCCTCTTCAGTTGTTATGGTGGTAGTAGCAGCTTCCTAACACTTAATATGTAGCCATAATAGTGTGTTCTAATTCCCCAACTTCCTAACTTTGGCAAAGGCACAATCTTCCCTGGCAGGCCAGTTGTGATGTCATTCTTAGAGATACAGCTACATCTCCAGCCCTTCCAACTTTAATAAACACCTGATTTCTATATTAAATCCCCTTCTGCTTAAAATATCTACAATCTCTTTTTGAATTCTGACTGATATGAAAAAAATACTTCACAGAAGGATCCAGCATGTGTGTCTTTTCCCACACCATCAAGCAAATAACTCAATTCTGACTCTATCTGACCAGACATAGTGTTAAATTCTACAGGTAAGGGGCTCAGTCCTATAAGACTGTCCCCCAACTTTGGATGGCAATGGCAAATCCAGGTTGTCACCTGGGCCTCTGACTGATAAGCTATAGGTTAGAGACTTCTACCACTCCCTCCTCAGGTTTGAGTAACCCATTAGGGTAGCTCACTGAACTCTGAGAAATATTTACTTAAGTTTACCCATTTATTATAAAAAGATATTGGGGGGCACCTGTGTGGTTCAGTCAGTTGAGTGTCCAACCCTTGACTTTGGCTCACATTATGATTTCAGTGTTGTGAGATTGAGCCCCATGTTGGCTCAATGCTGGGCTTGGAGCCTGCTTCAGATTCTCTTTCTCCCTTCCCCTCTGCCCCTCTCTGTCTCTATCTCTCTCCCTCTCTTAAAAAAAAAAAAAGTGTGTGGGGTGGATATTAGGAATTGCCAAATGGAAGAGATGCATAGGGAAAGGTATGGGAAAATAGCAGGGGTTTCCATACCTTCTCCAGGTGCACCATCCATTGGACCTAACACTTTCACATGTTTGTGAACCTGGAGGCTCTCCCAATTTCATCCTTTTGGGTTTTTATAGAGTCTTTATTACATAGGCACAATTGGTTAAATCACTGGCAATTGGTGATTGATTTAACCTTTAGCCTCTCACCCTTCCTGGGAGGTTGGGGGGGTGGGACTCAAAGTTCCAACCATCCAGTCACTTGATTAGTTCTTATGGTAGCAAACCCACATCCTCTATGCTTTCCAAAAGTCACTTCATTAACCTAAACTCAGGGATGGTTGAAAGGTTTTGTTTCTGGTATCAAAACAACTCTTTGGGGGGCGCCTGGGTAGCTCAGTCCATTGAGTGTCTGCCTTCAGCTTGGGTAATGATCTTGGGGTCTTGGGATCGAATCTAGCATCAGGCTCCCTGCTCAGTGGGGAGTCTACTTCTCCCTTTTCCTCTGCCCTTCATCCTGCTTGTGCTCTCTCTCACTTTCTCTCAAATACATACAAAAAATCTTTAAAAAAAAAAAAAAAGACAACTCTTTTATCACTTACAAAATTCCAAGAGTTTTAGTAGCTTTGTGCCAGAAATGGGGGCAAAGCAAATATGTATTTCTTATTATAAGTCACAATATCACAGGTCTTCACTGCACTTCATTTCTTTATAGGCTTCTTGTGCCACTCTAGAGTTTGTTTCATCTGTGAGCAAAAGGAAACCAATAACTAGTTTTAAAAAGAAGAATTACATGGGAATTCCTGGGTGGCTCAGCGGTTTGGCGTCTGCCTTTGGTCCAGGGCGCGATCCTGGAGTCCCGGGATCGAGAATCCCGTCAGGCTCCCAGCATGGAGCCTGCTTCTCCCTCCTCCTGTGTTTCTGCCTCTCTCTCTCTCTCTCTCTATCATAAATAAATAAATTTTTTAAAAAAGAAGAATTACAAAAGCATATTTGTACATCTGAAAAACATCATTCAATCCAGGGAATGGTTGGGAATATAGCAGGCTGGACAGGGTTTACCCATTACAGTTTGTTGGTCAGTCCTCTGGGCAAATTATGAGGAGATCTAAACTTGGGCAGTGACAGTAGAGATGAAAGGAAAGGATAAATACAAGAGAATTTTAAGAAAAATTTTAACTGATTGACTTCAGTTAAAATTAAAGAATTGAGGTCATCAATGGGAAGTCCTATAAAGAGAAGTGCTATAGACTGAACATTTGTGTATCCCCAAAATTCACGTGTTGAAAACCTAATCTCCAAGGAGATGCATTTGGAAATGGTGACTTTGGGAAGTGATTATGTCATGAGGGTGGAGCCCTCATTAATGGGATTAATACCTTTACAAAAGAGACCCTAGAGAGCTCCCTTATCCCTTTTACCATGTGAGAACACAACAAAAATATGACTGTCTATGAACCAGGGAGTGGGGGCTCACCAGACACTGGATCTGCCAGTGTCTTGATATTGGATTTCCCAAAACCATGAGAAAGAAATGGTTGTTGTTTGAGCCACCACTCTATGGTAGTTTGTTATGGCACCCAGAATGGACTAAGACAAGAAAAATTCATACTAATAAGTACTTTAAGAAATTAAGCGTGGTGCTATTTATTGCCCTTATCAAAATAAGAAAGAAAAGCTTATTGAATATTCCATAATTATAGTCTAGCAGCAACAGGAGTAAGATAAAAAAGTAATCCAGGTAGGATAAAGGTCTCAAATAAGATTCAAGTATACATACTTTGCATCTTGACTCATGATGCCCTTTCCTTTCCATGGTTGAGATTTTCAGTGAAAAGAGGAAAAGATTTTATGAAGATAATACAATTATTGGGATGCCTGGGTGGCTCAGTCAGTTAAGCATCGGACTCTTGATTTCAGCTCAGGTCCCTGATTTCAGGGTCATGAGATGAGGCCCCACTTCAGGCTCCATGCTCAGCAAGGAGTATACTTGAGATTCTCTCTCTCCCTCTACTCCTCCCCCACCCCCCGCCACTTGCATGAGAGTGCACACTCTTTATCTCTATCAAATAAGTCTTTTTAAAAAGATAATAAAAATTTTTGTAAAGCTTTTATTCTTTCAGAAATATGACATTCAAAGGCTTTTGATAACCTCAGAGGATAGAAAAGACATTCTTTTAAAAGATTGTTTACTTAAGTCATAAATGTGTTTGTTATGGAAGTGAATTTACCTGCTTAAGTTGTAAGTGAACTCAGTAATTATATTAATTAATCCACCATTTGATGTACTATATTAGATGGAAGGTACCTCATTGCTTAGTCTAGTTTTCTCCCTGCAGAGTGCTTGCAATCAAAACATACCTTGCCAATTTTGACCCACACACATACATGACAAATCTTGTTTTTCTGTAGGTGGTAAAATGGTCAGGACTTGGTGTTTAATTTGAAAGATTAAGCAAGGAAGAATCTTCTGGAATGATGCTCAGGCTGCTGGCTTGCGTAAGTAGGTGGAAAAGCTGTTCGGTGCAGCATGGGACACAGGAGGAGGAGCAAGTTTTCAAGGAAGACAGTGAGTTTGACTCTGAATATTTGAGATGCTTGTAGAACATCTGAATAGAACTGATTAACAAGCAAGCGGAGGAATGTGTATGGAACTCAGGAAAGAGATCTAGAAAGTTACATTTGGAGCAGTAAATATTGCCTTTAAGTTATCTAGGAGGAAATCAGCCATAGCATTGATGTTAAAAGATCAAAATGGCATGAAGGACCCTCCATCCTGTCCCCATCAAAGTCCAGAGTATAATAGGTACTCAGTAAGTATTTGTTGAATGAACAAATGTATGACTATCCTTGTTCCCCATAGCCTGTTTCAAATATATCCCCATCACCTAATAAAACTGAAAATGCAAAGGCTAAAGTACCTTTTTTTTTTTAATTAAAGGATTGCCTCCAAGTTCTGCCAGAGAGGTAGTATAGCAACCACCATCAGTCACACAATTCCCCGATGGAATAATATTTGGGGAAAAGGAGGAATAAGTATGGAGGAAAGTGGGAGCCACAAAGGTCAGGCTGCTTCCTTCTTATCTTTTCCTGGGGGTGATTTGGCTTAGAAGCCTGAATCCCTCCACCGAGGGTGCTCATAAGTATACCAAAAGTCCCTCTCATCCTTTCCATTACTTGCTTTCAAATGTGCTTCTGGGAACCCCTGGGAATACCAACATAGTCTAAAGTCCAGCCCACCACCTCCACGTATTTTTTTTTTCATTTCTTCACAGCATTGATCTTCATAACTCAGCAACTTGAAAAGCCAAGGAACAGCATGCCTGTTCCAACAGTATTCTGAAACCTCTCAGGGGACTATCAAGATCCCAGAGGTTAGAAGAGATGCCACATATTTGCAGGGTGGGGAGTGTGGACATGGGGGAATGGTAGTGAAAGAAAAGCTTTTGTTGCCACTAAGAGATATTACCAAAGCCTCTCAGCCCAGTTGGAGTGAAAGGAATTAAAAACCTGGGTGGGAAGACTGCCCCACCTTCTGCTCTGATTTTGGCCATTTGGCTTATTATACTTTAACTGCTTCTCTCCTTAAGTCATTGTTGGCTTTTGTCTTGAGGAGCAGCAATTCAGAGAGCATAAACCTGTCCCTGGAATGTCTTTCTTTAGAAGCAGAAATGGAATATTTCTAGTATAACTTTTCCCCATGTGTCTTGTACAGTCCTGGGAGCAGCAGGTCTACAAGAGGGGAATTGAGAGTGAGGCCATTACCCATATCATGAAATCCTCCAAAAGATTCTTCCTTGGTGCAAGTAGATTATCAATACAAACATATTTGGTAGGTAGGGGGAGTTCTGAATGGTCAGTTTAATAGGCTCAAGTTGAAACTTCTTCACCAGCTTCTTTCCTCTAGCTTCCTTCCCCAGATAGCAAAAGTTCGCTAAACATTTGCACAATGTACTGAGGGTTCAGTTGGATTAACATGGCTAACATGAAAAATCAGCCAACCCATCTCATAACTGCTTTGTTCTAAGAGCTCTAGTAAGAGCTCTGACTTTAAGAACACCTAGGAAAAAGACTCTTCCATGTTTCCTCTCCTCATCCTCCAAAATCCTAGTGAATTCATCTCCTGAGTTAAAATTATCCTCTTGCAAAGTGGACCCCAGATACTTGGGCCATCCTAACTCCAGCTGTTCTTTTATTTTTTAAATTTTATTTATTTATTTATTTATTCATGAGACACACACAGAGAGAGAGAGAGAGAGAGAGAGAGAGGCAGAGACACAGGCAGAGGGAGAAGCAGGCTCCATGCAGGGAGCCCGACATGGGACTGGTTCCTGGGTCTCCAGGATCACAACCTGGGCTGAAGGCGACGCTAAACCACTAAGTCACCTGGACTGCCCCTCCAGCTGTTCTTTATGGCCAAAGTTATCTGAGTTAATTTAAACAATTGAGTGAGGGTTGATGGTGAAAGTTGATCACTTCAAGAATGGCCAGACTCTCAAATTCTCTGAGGCTCTAAATTCTTCTGAGGTTCTTCCCTCAGAATGTAGAAGTGTGAGGGAATGTTAGGTACACCCCCATCTGAGCAACACCCATTGTTTGAGGAGCCAAGACTTTATTTGCTGAAGAATAGCTAAGAAGTCTGATTTGGTTTTTCTGTTTTCATTTTGGGTCCTGGTGCTTGATTTTGCTTTGTGAGCCTCTCTAGGGACAGGTGCATCTCATCTGCTGACATCGTGTTGGCTCTGAGGTGACACATTCTCATTAAGACAGCTTCTATTTAATGTTATGTCTTCTGTTGTTTTGGTCTCTGCAACTTTCTCCTTTGCAGGTTTCTTTCCCTCCACTGGTCTCGGTGGACCGGAATGGACTACTTGACATTCTCCTGCTTTTAGTCCTCCACCTGTGTTCTATCAGTATGGAATATGGTAATTACTTGATTCATCTTCCAATTCACTGGACTATAAACAAGAGCCAGGAAAGCCAACAACTCCATTTTCCATTGGAAAATGCCCAAGGACTGGTTAACGAGAGAGGGGTTCACAGGAAGGAAATTAATGGGTTGATGAGATTTCAGAGTGTGTGCTGGGGAGGATCAACCAGCAGGAAGTTTCATACATGAAGCTGAAACCAGGAATCTGTACCAAAACTCAATTTAAAGTACAGACCCTCACTCAGATTTCCCCATGAGATTTACTTCTTAAGCATTCTATTAAAAGATAAGTGTTTGACTGAGTTAAGGCAGTTTGGTTTTAAAGTGGGAGAAGAGTACACTAAAAACTATGTTACTGTCATCATCATCATCACCATTGTTGTGTGTGTGTGTGTGTATGTATATACATATATATTTAAAGGTATATATATATATATATATATATAATATATTATAGGTATATAATTATACCTATATCTATTATACCTATACCTAATTATATATAAATATATACCTTTAAATATATATGTATATATACAAATATATGTATATACAAGTATGTATATATGTATATACAAATATATACATATATTTTTAAAGGTTACCTCCCTAGTTAGTGAGAGGTAACCTCTAAATCCTTGGAATTTCTCCAAGGATAGAAGTGTCTTTATTATTCATGGTGGGCCCCTCAGACCATAACTGAATTTGCACTAACAAGATGACTCAGGGTGGAGGCTGGCTGTGTCACAAAGTCTAATCATTTGATTAGAGATAAGGGCTTTGAGCACAGGAGGGGAATAGAAAATTTTTTCAGATAGTTAAAAAAAATGGAAGTTGTTCTCTTTTCACCAAAAAGTCAAAATCCATAAATTCCTTCTTATCATTGAGGAGCATCTCAGGATGTAAACAAACTTATGGATGTAGAACACAACACTATACACATAAAGAAAATATGTATAGGGTGAAAAGCAACAGGCATTTTACAGGCCTGCATTGAATGTGCCAGAATGCACAAATCTAGGAAGAGAAAAATTAAAGTTATAGGCCAACTTGATGCAAACTATATTTAAATGAGATCATTTTCCATTATGTAAGACAAAGAATCAATATTCCTAATATACAAAAAATTCTAATCAAAAAGAAAAGGTTAAGATTCCTTAGAAAAAAATGGCAAAGCGGGGAATATAGACAAATTTAAAAATTGGTAACATAGAGAAAGCAGGAAAATGGCAGGAGAGTAGGAGTACCCTAAGCTCACTTTGTCCCACAAACACTAGATAACTATAAAATCATCCTAAATACTAGAAATCTACTTGAAGACTGACAGAACAAATTTTACAACTAAAGGGAGAGAAGAGGCCACATGGAAGAAGGTATAAAGTCCAGAGACATAGTTTAGGAGAGAAACAGATCATGACTGCTGCGGAGGGAACCATGGTTGTGAAGAGAGAGAGAGAGAGAGAGAGAGAGACGAGGGGAGCACATGGGAACACAGAAAGGAGAGTGTTTCTCCAAAGCCATTGGCTTGGGAAAAGAGAGGCACTAAATTTTGTGAGTTCTTGTAACCAATGGGGCTTAAAGCGTGGAGTTGTAAAGGTCAGCAGGCTTGGCTGGGATAGACCTCTGAGTCTACTGCCCTGCTCCTGAAAAGAAGCCTGGCAAACAACCTGGGGGAAGACAGCCTGACAACAGTAATCTGAATAGTGCTTGGGGCACACAGTGGGGAGATATTCCCTCTTCTAGGACACGTCCCTGAAAGCAGCACTCATGGAGACACCTCTTCAGGAACAAAGAAGCTGGCCTGCGTTGTTTCCCTCCTCCACCCCTCAGCATAAACACAAAGCCACCTGCAGGAAGCAGCATGGAAGTGACATTGGCTTCCTAACTTGCTTACTCGAAGCCTCTCTGCCCCAGTGGAACCTCCCTTCTTAATCATGCTTACTTCAGTCCCAGTGCAGTGGACCCCTGCCCATACCACATCTCCTATCTTACAGGGCCGCAGTTGGTGGAGGTAGTGATAGGTGTCATTTTGCAAGCAGACAGGAGCGCACCTAGCTAAAATTTGCTACATTCATACCAGGGAACAAACATTTCCCACAGCAGGCAAAGAGAGCCTCTGCAGATAACTGGCACTAAGGATGGAACATCCAGAACACACAGCACATACTGGAGACACTCACTGAAGTACCAGGCCCTGGACACTATATGACCTCTTCTGTGACCTTTTCTTCAGAAGGCCATTTCTTTCAGGACCAGGAAACATAACTGGCTTTTCTAACACAGAAAAGAAAGCAGAGACTTAGACAAAATACAAAGGTATTGTAATTTATCCCAAATGAAAGAATAAGGTAAGGCCACAACCACAGATCTCAGCAAAACAGATATAAGTAATATGTCTGATGGAGAATTTAAATAAACAATTGTAAAGATGCTCACTGTGCTTGAGAAAACAATAGAAGACATAGTGAGACCCTTACCACAGAGATAAGAATTGAAAAAGAATCAGAGATAGAGTGCATTAAATGAGATTAGAGACATACCTGATTCAATGAACAGCAAGCTAGAAGCAGAGGAATGAATTAATGACTTAGAAGACAAAGTAATGGAAAGCAATGAAGCCAAACAAAAGACAGAAAGAAGAATTATGCAACAGGAAGATAGACTCAGGGAACTCTGTGACTCCATCAATCATCCATATCATAGGAGGCCCAGAGAAAAAAGGGAAGAAAATTTACTTGAAGAAATAGTAGCTGAAAACTTCCCTAATATGGGAAAGGAAACAGACATCCAAATCCAGGAGGCACAGAGAACTCCCATAAAAATCAATAAAAGCAAGCCACACCAAGACATATTGTAATTAAATTTGCAAAATATACTGATTTTAAAAAAATCTTAAAAGCAGCAAGACAAAAGAAGTCATTAACTTACAAGAGAAAACCCATGAGGCTAGCTGGAGATTTTTCAACAAAATCTTGGCAAGCCAGAAGGGAGTGGCATGATATATTCAAAGTGCTGAATGGGAAAAATCTGCAGGCAAGAATATTCTATCCAGTAAAGCTGACATTCAGAATAGAAGGAGAGGTAGAGTTTCCCAGACAAAAAAAAACTAAAGGAGTTCATGACCACTAAACCAGCCCTGCAAGAAATATTAAAGGGCACTCTTTGTGTGGAAACAAGTATAAAGGCAAAAAACACAAAGGCAGTAAAAATGAATATTCCCGTAAAAATCAGTAAAGGAATTCACACATAAAAAGGATATAAAAATATAGTAGCTACCTAAAACATGGGGAGGAGAGGAGAAAAGAATGAGTTTAAACTTGAATGACCATCAACTTCATATAGACTGTTATTTGCAGAAGAGACTATATACAAACCTAATATATCAAAAGTCACTAATAAACATGCAAAGAATACGGAGAAATCCAAATATGCATTTAAAAAAATCAGCAAAACATGAAAGAGAAAGACACGGGACACCTGGATGGTTGAGTGTCTGCCTTCGGCTCAGGGTGTGATCCTGGGGTCCTGGGATCGGGTGCCACATTGGGGTCCCTGTGAGAAGCCTGTTGCTCCCTCTGTCTGTGTCTCTGCCTCTCTCTGTGTGTCTCTCATGAATAAATAAATAAAATCTTTTTAAAAAGATAGACAAGAAAGCAAAAGAGAAAATGTCCAGAAACAGCCACAAAATGAGTAATAAAATATCAATAAATATATATCTATCAATAATTACTTTGAATGTAAATAGGCTCAGTGCTCCAATCAAAATACATAGGATAACAGGGTAGATAAAAAAAGAAAAAGACTCCTTTATATGCTGCCTACAAGAGACTCATTTTAGGCCTAAAGACACCTGCAGATTGAAAGTGAGGGGTTGGAGAAATATTGGTCATTCAAATGGATGGCAAAAGAAAGCCAGAGTAGCAATACTTAGACAAACTAGACTTTATTTTTTTAAGATTTATTTATTTGATGGGGTGCCATAGAGAGAGGAAGGAAAGAATCCTTGAGCAGACTCCCCACTGAGCATGGAGCCCAACACAGGGTCATGAGATCATGACCTGAGCTGAAATCAAGATCACCCTCCCAACTGACTGAGCCACCCAGGCACCCAGACAAACTAGACTTTAAAACAAAGACTGTAACAGGAGACAAAGACGGCCCTATATGATAATAAAGTGGACAATCCAACAAGAAGATATGACAATTGTAAATATGACCCAAAATATATAAAATAGTAACATAAAGGAACTAACTGATAATATGATATTAGTTGGTGACTTTAACCCCCTACTTACATCAATGGACAGATCATCTAAACAGAAAATAAAAAAGGAAACAATGGCTTTGAATGACACACTGCACCAGATGGACTTAACAGATATATTCAGAACATTCCATTCAAAAACAGCAGAATACACATTCTTTCAAGTGCACATGGAACATTCTCTGGAATAGATCACATATTAGGCCACAAAACAGACCTCAACAAATACAAAGTGATTGAAGTCATACCATGCAATTTTGTGACCACAATATAATGAACTAGAAGTCAACCACAAGAAAAAATCTGGAAAGACCACAAATACATAGAGGTTAAACAACATGCTACTAAACAACGAATGGGTCAACCAGGAAATCAAAGAAGGAATTTTAAAAATACACAGAGGGGTACCTGCATGGCTCAGTTGATTAAGCATCTGACTCTTGATCTCAGCTTAGGTCTTGATCTCAGCTTAGGTCTTGATCTCAGGGTCATAAACTTGAGCTCCATGTTGGGCTCCATGCAGGGTATGGAGCCTACATTTTAAAAAAATGCATGGAAACAAATAAAAATGAAAACACAACAGTCACAACATTTGGGATGCAGCAAAAGTGATCCTAAGAGGGAAATATATACCAATACAGGCCTACTACAAGAAGCAAGAAGCATCTCACAAAACAACCTAACCTTACCCCTAAAGAAACTAAAAAAAGAACAAACAAAGCCCAAAGCCAGCAGAAGGAAGGAAATACTAAGGATAAGAGCAGGAATAAATGGCACAGAAACTTAAAAAAACAATAGAATAGATAAATGAAACCAGAAGAAGCTGGTTCTTTGAAAAAATTAATAAAATTGATAAACCTATAGGCAGACTTACCAAAAAGAAGGGGCCCAAATTAATAAAATGACAAACAAGAGAGGAGAAATAACAACCAACACCACAGAAATACAAACAACTATAAGAGAATATTATGAAAAATTATATGCCAGCAAATTGGACAACCTAAAAGAAATAAATAAATTCCTAGAAATGTATGAATTACCAAAATAGAAACAGGAAGAAATAGAAAACTTGAACAGACCAATAACCAGCAATGAAGTTGAATCAGTAATCAAGAAAATTCCAACAAACCAAAGTCCAGGACCAGACCACAGGCAAATTCTACCAAACATTTAAAGAAGAGTTAATGCCCATTCTTCTCAAACTATTCCAAAAAATAGAAAAGGAAGAAAAACTTCCAAGTTCATGAGGCCAGTATTACACTGATACCAAAACCAGATTAAAAACATTACTGAAAGAGAGAACTACTGGTCAGAATCCCTGATAAACATAGATGCAAAATTTCTCAAAATACTAGCAAGCTGACTCCAACAGTACAATAAAAGAATCATTCACCACAATCAAGTGGGATTTATTCCTGGGTTGCAAGGGTGGTTCAGTATTCACAAATCAATCAATGTGTCACATTAATGTAAGAAAGAATAAGAACCATATTCTTTCAATAAATGCAGGAAAAGCATTTGACAAAGCACAACATCCATTCACGATAAAAACACTCAACAATGTAGGGTTAGAGGGAACAAACTTCACCATAATAAAGGCCGTCTATGGGTAAACCCACAGTTGAGTGGGAGGATGGGGTAACTGGGTGATGGGCATTGAGGAGGGCATGTACTGTGATGAGTACTGGGTGTTACATGTAACTGTTGAATTACTGAGCTCTACATCTGAAACTAAGATGTACTATATATTGGCTAATTGAATTTAAATTAAAAAAAGACCCCCCCCCCAAATCAATATCATCTGCAATGGGAATAAACAAAGCTTTTCTTTTATGGTCAGGAAAAAGATAGGAACATCTGCTCTCACCCCTTTTATTCCACATGGTACTGGAAGTCCTAGCCACAGCCATAAGACAACAAAAAGAAAGAAAAGGCATCCAAATTGGCAAAAAAATAAGCAAACATTCCCTATTTGCAGATGACATGATACTATATACAGAAGCCCTAAGGGCTCCACTGAGAAACTATTAGCACTGATAAGTGAATTCATAAAGCCACAGCATACAAAATAATGTACAGAAACCTGTTGCATTTCTATACACCAATAATGAAGCAGCAGAAAGAGAAATTAAGAATCCCGTTTTCAATTGTACTGAGAATAATAAGATACTTAGGAATAAAGCTAACCAAAGATGTGAAAGGCCTATACTGATGGAAAAAATTGAAGGTGACACAAAGAAATGTAAACACATTCCATGCTCATGGATTGGAAAGACCAACATTGTTAAAAAGTCCATACTACCCAGAAAAAAAATCTACACATTTAATGTAATCTTTACCAAAATAACACCAGCATTTTTCACAGAGCTAGACCAAACAATTCTAAAATTTGTATGGAATCAAAATAGAATAGCCAAAACAACCTAGAAATAGAAAAACCTAGAGGCATCACAATTCCAAACTTCAAGTTATATTACAAAGCTGTACTAATCAAAATAGTATGTTATGGGCACAAAAATAGACATACAGGTCACTAGCACAGAATAGAAAATCCAGTAATAATCCCACAACAACATGGTCAATTAATCTTCAACAAAGCGGAAAAGAATATTCAAGGGGGAAAAGAATGTCTCTTCAACAAATGGTTTTGGGGAACTGGACCACAAGAAGCAAAAGAATGAAAGTGTACCACTTTCTCACACTGTACACAAAAATAAATTCATAACAGATGAAATACATAAATGTGAAGCAGGAAACCATCGAAATCCTAGAGAACACAGGCAGCAACCTCTTTGACCTTAGTCAAGCAACTTCTTACTAGACACGTTGCCAGAGGTAAGGGAAACAAAAGCAAAAATGAACTATTGGGACTACATCAAGATAAAAACTTCTGTACAGCAAAGGAAATAATCAACAAAACTGAAAGCAGCCTACGGAATGGGTGAAGATATTTGCGAGGGCGTATCTGATAAAGGTTTAGTATCCAAAATCTATAAAGAACTTCTCAAACTGAACACCCAAAAAAACAAATAATCCAGTTAAGAAATGGGAAGAAGACATTAACAGATATTTTTCCAAAGAAGACAGCCAGATGGCTAATAGGCACATGAAAAGTTGCTAAACATCACTTATCATTACGGAAATAGAAATCAAAACCACAGTGAGATCCCACCTCACGCCTGTCAGAATGGTTAAAATTCACAGCACAAGAAACAACAAATGTTGGGGAGAATGTGGAGAGAGGGGAATCCTCTCTTACACTGTTGATGGGAATGCAAACTGGTGCAGCCACCCTGGAAAACAGTGTGGAGGTTCCTCAAAAAGTTAAAAATAGAGCTACCCAATGACCCAGCAATGAGTAATTGGATAAATACTAGGTATTTATCCAAAGGTTACAAACATAGTGATTCAGAGGGGCACCTACACCCCCGATGTTTATAGCAGCAATGTCCACAATAGCCAAATTATGGAAAGAGCTGAGATATCCATCAATAGGTGAATGGATAAAGATGTATATCACATATACATACATATACACATATACATACATACATACTATAGAACATTACTTAGCCATCAAAAAGAATGAAATCTTGACATTTATAACGACATGGATGGAGCTAGAGTGTATTACATTATGTGAAATAAATCTGCCAGAGAAAGACATACCATATGATTTCACTCATAAGTGGAATTTAAGAGACAAAACAGATGAACATAAAGGAAGGGAAAAAAGAGCGAGAGGAAAACAAACCATAAGAGACTCTTAACTATTGAGATTAAGGATGTTGAATAATAATTAATCACCTACTGAACCAGAAAGTACCAAACCAGAAGGTTCACTAGAGAATTCAACTAAACAGTTAAGGAAGAAAATATACTCATTCTCTACAACCTCATTCAGAGGATAGAAGCAGAGGGAATATTTCCTCACTCAGTCAGCAAAGTCAGCACTTCCCTAATGTCAAAACCAGACAAACACATTATAATAAAAGAGAACTACAGACCAGTATCTCTCATGAACTTAGACACAAAAGCCCTCAGCGAAGTATTAGCAAATCAAATTCAACAATGTATAAAAAGAATTATACCTCATAACCAAGTGGGCTTCATCCCAGGTATGTAAGACTGGTTCCATAGTCAAAAATCAAATACTCCAGCATGTCAATAGGCTAAAGGAGAAAAATAATGTGATCCTATCAATAGGTGCATAAAAAGCATTTGACAATCCAAAATTACAGTGTGTCACTGTAGGTTTATTAGTTGTAACAGATGTTCTAGTTTTGTGTGGGATGGTGATAATAGAAAGGTGAGGCAGTGTGGGGGCCGGGGATATATGGGAAATCTCTACACTTTCCTTTTCCTTCTGCTATGAACTTATAACTACAGTAAAAAAAAAAATAGTCTTTAAAAATTCAAACAACATATAAATGAAAATCACCTGTAATTCCACCTCACGAAGAGAACAATTGCTAACATTTGCCAGACAACTACCCAGACCTGCTTTTCTGTGTATATATGTGTACACATATAAACACACACACACACACACACACAATCAAAACGGGAATATGCTATGCATGCTTTTTCAATACTTGCTTTTTTATTCAAAAAGCTTTGTAGCCACAAATATAGATCTATGTCTTCATTTTAAACTGTCGTATATGACTCCAAATGTGGGGAATGTACCATAATCTGTTTCACCATCTACAAATAGATACACTGCATCCATGTATGTGTATGTGTGCATGTGTATGCATATGTGTACTTGTCTAATTACATTATAAATTTCTAGAAATGAGATTAATGGGTGAAAGGCAATGTTCATGCACCATTTTGATGCATAGTGACAAATTTCCCACCAGAAAGGTTATAGCAATTTATACATCTAACACCGTTAATAAGAGTATTCGTTCACTTTCCCAACACTAGACATTGTCAGTCTTTTTATTTTTTGCCAGTATTTTAGGCAAAGAAGAGATATGTCTTTCAGTGAATGCTTATTATTATTTTTTATTTTAATTCCAGTATAACTAACATACAGTGTTATTTTAGTTTCAGGTATAAAATACAGTGATTCAACAATTCTATATATTATTCAGTGCTTATAATAATAAGTGTAGCCTTGATCCCCTGCACCAATTTCACCTGTCAGCTCACCCGCCTCTCCTCTGGAGACTGTCAGTTTGTTCTTTATAGTTAAGAGTTTGGTTTTTTGTTTGCCTCTTTTTTTCTTTGCTCATTTGTTTTGTTCTGTAAATTCCACAAATGAGCCCAATGATATGGTATATGTCTTTTTCTGACTTATTTCACTTAGCATTAGATCCTCTAGATATATCTATGTTGTTGCAAATGGCAAGACTTAATAGATACCAGCCTGTTTAGAGTTTAGATTGTCTCCTTTTGTGTGTGTGAGTTTTAGAAGATTGTGTCTCTCAAGGAATTAGTCCATTTGATCTAGGCTTCAAATTTGAAGGCATAGAGTTGTTCAGGTACTATTTTATTGTCTTTTAAACATCTGCAGGATTTGTAGTAATCTCCCCTCTTTCATTTCTGATATTCATAGTTTGTGTCCTCTCTCTCTCTTTTTAAGATTTTATTTATTTATTCATGAAAGACACACAGAAAGGGAGAGGCAGAGACACAGGCAGAGGGAGAAGCAGGCTCCATGCAGGGAGCCCAATATGGGACTCGATCTGGGGTCTCCAGGATCATGCCCAGGGTTGAAGGTGGCGCTAAGCCGCAGTCACCCAGGCTGCCCAATGTCCTCTCTCTTTTTTTCTTAGTCTGGCTAGAGCTTACCAATTTTAGTGATTTTTTTCCGCCAAGAACTATTTTGGGTTTTGTTGATTCTCCATTGATTTCCTATTTTTGAGTTTACTGGTTTCTGCTCTAATTTTTATTTTTTTTTCCTTCAACTTACTTTGGATATAATTTTCTCCTCCTTTTTAATTTTCGAAAGTGTAAAGTTTGATTATTGATTTACATTTTTCTTTTTAAAAATATTTTATTAGATTTTATTATATTAAATATTAAATATTTATGTATTATTTATTAAAGAGAGAGAGAGAGAGAGAGGCAGAGGCACAGGCAGAGGGAGAAGCAGGCTCCTTGCAGGGAGCCCGACGTGGGACTTGATCTGGGGTCTCCAGGATCACACCCTGGGTGGAAGGCAGGCGCTAAACCACTGCGCCACCGGGGCTGCCCCTCCTTTTTTAAATAGATACAGTCAGTGCTATACATTTCTCTTTAAGCACTGCATTTGTTGCATCCTACAAAATTTGATGAGTTCTTTTCATTTTCATTTAGTTCAAAATATTTTAAAATTTCTCTTGAAATTTCTTCTCTGGCCCATAAACAAGTGTGTTGCTTACTGTCTACTCAGGAGATTTTCCAGTTATCTTTCTGTCATTGATTTCTTTTCTTTCTTTCTTTCTTTTTTCTTTCTTTCTTTCTTTCTTTCTTTCTTTCTTTCTTTCTTTCTTTCTTTCTTTCTTTCTTTCTTTCTTTCTTTCTTTCTTTCTTTCTTTCTTTCTTTCTTTCTTTCTTTCTTTCTTTCTTTTTCTGTCATTGATATCTAATTTCATTCCATTGTGGTCTGAAAGCAGACATTGTATCATTTCCCTTTTTTCAAATTTGTTAAAGTATGTTTGATGGCCCCATAATGTAATCTATTTTGGTAGATGTTCCATGTGAGCCTGAGAAGAGTGTGTTTTCTGCTGTTGTTGGATGAAGTAGTCTACATCAGTTAGAGCCAGTTGATTGATGGTGTCACTGATTTCAATACGTTCTTACCAATTCTCTGCCTGCTTCACAGGAGTGGAGGACAGGAGTGTTGATGTCTTCAGTTATGATAGTGGATTCATCTGTTTCTCTTTGCAGTTCTATCAGGTTTTGCCTCTTGCTTTCTTATTATATGCATACATGTTAAAGATTATTAAGTGTTCTTAAAGAATTTACTCCTGTATCATTATGTAATACCCTTCTTTATCCCCAAGAATTTTGCTTGCTTTGGAGTCATCTTTTTCTGAAACTGATACAGCTAGCTCCTACCTTCTAAAATTTTGAAGTGTTAGTATGGTATATTTTCCTCCATCCATTTGGTTTTTTTTATACGTGTTGTTATATTTAAAGGGGGTTTCTTGTACACAATATATAATTGGGTCTTGTTCTTTGATACACTCTGACAGTCTCTGTCTTTTCATTGGTGCATTTAGACCACCGACATTCAAAGTGATACTGTTATAGTTGGGCTGGCATCTACCATATGCAGTACCATTTTCCATGTTCTCTGTTAGTATTTTTGTCTTCCACTCCTTTTCTCCCTTTTGTGGTTTTAATTGAGCATGTTATATGATTCCATTTTCTTTCCTTTCTTAGCATATCAGTTACAAACTTTTTTTTCCTTACTTTTTAAGTGGCTGTTCTAGAGTTTGCAATATACATTTACAACTAACCCAAGTTCACTTGTAAATAACACTTCACTGCTTTGTGGGCAGTATAAACACCTTAGAGTGACAAAATAATCCTAATTTCTCCCTTCCATCCCTTATATTATTGGTATTATTCATTTCACCTTTATATGCATGTACCTAAGACATCTACATAAGCACACATAATTGAATATGTTGCTCTTACTTTGAATAAACTGTTATCTATTAGATCATTTAAGAATAAGAAAGTAAAAGTTTACCTTCACTTGTTCCGTCTTCAGCGCTCTTCCTTTCTTTATGTAGATCTCAGTTTTGACCTACCTCGTTTCTTCTCTCTGAAAAACATTTCCTGCAAGGCAGGTTTACTGGCAAATGATTCTGTCAATTTTTGTCTGAAAAAGTTTTTATTTCTCCTTCATTTTTGAAGGATAATTTTGCAAGATACAAAATTCTAGGTTGGTGGGGGGATTTTCTCTCAATATTTTATTTTATTTTATTTTATTTATTTACTTTTAGAGAAAGAGAGAATGAGCTTAAGTGGGAGTTGGGGAGTGGGAGGCAGAGGGAGAGAATATCAAGTGGACTCCATGCTGAGCTTGTAGCCTGATGCAGGGCTTGATCTCATGACCCTGAGAATGACCTGAGCTGAAATCAAGAGTTGGACACTTTACCAACTGAGCCACCCAGGTGCCCCTCTCTCAATATTTTAAATACTTTGCTCCACTTTCTTCTTATTTGCATGAAATCCTCTATAAGATGTTGATTTTCCCCTCTAGCTTCTTTGATGATTTTTTCTTTATCTTTGATTTTCTGCAGTTTGAAAATGACATGCTTACGTATAGTTTTGTTTTGCTTTGTTTTTTTCTGATTTTGGTTTATTGTATTAATGCTGCTTGGTGTTTTCTGAGCTTCCACTATCTGTGACTTGGTATCTAACATTAATTTGAGGAAATTCTCAATTATTGTTTCAGATTTTTTTTCTGTTCTTTTCTCTCTTTCTTCTTCCTCTTCCTTCTTTCTTATTCCCATTTTGCATATGTTATACTTTTTTTCTAGTTGTTCTTGATATCCTGTTCTATTTTGTTCAGTTTGGGTTCCCTTCACTTTCTAGTTTTGGAGTTTTCCAAAACTATGGAGATATCCCCAAGCTCAAAAATTCTTTCTTCAGGCTTGTCCATTTACTATTCTAATAAGCCTACCAGAAGCATTCTTCATTTCTGTTAGTGTTTGTTTGTTTTACCTCTAACATTCCTTTTGGTTCTTTCTTAGGATTTCTCTCTCTGTTTACATTGCATGTCTGTTCTTTTATGTTCTCTAATCATTGAAGACCTTACAGCATATTAAATTGTAGTCATTTTAAATTCCTGATCTCATAATTCCAACTTCTCTGCCATGTCTGGTTCTGAGAGTTGTTTTGTCACTTCAAATTGTACTTTTTGCTTTTTAATATGCCTTGTAATTGTTTCTTGATAACTGGGATTGATGTACTAGGTGGAAGTGCTCCAAATAGGCTTTTGTAATGGGGTGAAGTATGGGTAGGGGAAGCATTGAGTAGTCCTAGCATTAGGTCCCGGACTTTTAGTGAGTCTTTGCCTCTGGACTGGGAACTTTATATGTGTTTCTTAGGGTTCTTTCTCCTTATGTGGGACAGTATGGCTAGCGTGGGCCGGAGTTAGGTATTTCCCTTCCCCCAGGTCAGTCAGCCTCTGATTATATCCCAGCAGTTTAGGCATTGGTTAGTTTCTCCCGAGGGCAGATCTTATGAAAAGAACTTTGCCTATTTCCAAATAGTTCTTATCTCCTCCTCTTGCTAGAAGCACAAGGAGATTTTTCTCCAATATTTACTGTGAGAATCTGGTCAAGCACCCAGAGGTAAATCTCACAAAGTTTTGGAGGCCCCCCCATGACTGGATACCCCTGGAGTTTTTAATTCTCAGAGTTGTTCAAACTGAGCTTCCAGCAACTTGTCAATAATCGTTCAAGTTTTCTTATCCTGGCACCAATTTCCTCAGTGGTTTCTATTTATGAGATTCTGCTTGAGTAAGATATAACTCCCTGTTTTCCCATCTCTCCGATCTTAGGAGCAGCAGTGTGCCATGTGTCTTCTCTTCCCTTATAGATCCGAGAGGAGCTACTGATTTTTCAGTTTGTTGTTAGGACAGAGTGGTGACTTCCATGCTTCTTGCATGCAGATATGGAAATCAGAAGTTCTTGAATTTTTTTAAACTATGAAACAGACTTAGTTCATAATCAGAAACAATAGCTAATTTCATTTTGGAATTTTTTTAAAGTGAAAACTTTTAGAGATTTCAGACGGATAAGAGACAGTTCTCCATAATTATTCTTAAAGATTGATATTTTAAAAACTGTCATTTCAATCCCATTTAATATGGCACACACACACAAAAACCAAAAACAGAAAGACAGCCAAAAGCATCAGTGAATGATGCAGAATAGCAAAAGCCTAAATAAGAATAGTTCCTATTTCCTTAAACACATAGCTAAGAGTTTTATTTAACCTCAAAATCACACTGTCCTGTTAAAACCAAATAACCTGATTTAAAAATGGAATATAATTTGAATAGACACTTGTCCAGGAATATTTACGTATGGCCAAGAAGCACATGAGAAGATGCTCAACATCATTAGTTTTTAGTAAATTTCTGTTCAGAAGCCAATTTAATAAATTGCTGTTCAGTGGATACTACTTCTCATCCACTAGTATGGCTATAATTAAAAAGACGGGCAATAATAATAATAAATGTAAAGAAGAATGTGGAGAAAACGGAACCCTCAAACATTGCTGGTAGGAACGAGAAATACTGCACCTACTTTGGAAAACAGTTTGGCAGTTCCTTTAAAAGTGAAACATGGTGGTGCATGTGGGTGGCTCAGTCAGCTAAGCATCTGCCTTTGGCTCAGGTCATGATCCCAGGGTCCTGGATTCGAGTTCCGAACTGGGTTCCCTGCTCAGTGGGGAGCCTGCTTCTCCTTCTCCCTCTGCCCTTTCCCCCTGCTCATGCTCCCTTTCTCACTCTCTCTTTCAAATAAATAAATAAAATCTTTTAAAAAGTGCAACATAGAGATCCATATGGTCTAGCAAATTTCCTAGGTATTTACCTTAGAGAATTGAAATACGTTTGCCCATATAAAAACTTTGACACAAATGTTGATAACAGCATTATTCATCATAGCCAAACATAAACAACCCAAATATCCATCAACTGATGATTTGATAAAATAAGATCTATCCATACAATGGGATATTTTCATTAATAAAGGAAAGTGCCAGTGCTTGCTGGATGGATGAAAGTGGATGAAATCCTGAAAATATTAGGCTAAGTGAAAGAAACCAGATACAAAATCCATACATTGTATCATTTCATTGATAGGAACTATCCAGAATAGCTAAATCTAAAGGGATAAAAAGAGGATTGGTAGTTGGGGGGAGGAGTCAGGAGTGACTACCAAGGGATAAGGGTTTCTTTCTGGAGAGATATAAATGTCCTGGAATTAGACAGTGATGATAGTTGTCCAACCCTGTAAATGTACTAAAACTTGCTGGATTTAACACTTAATTTTTTTTTTAAGTTTTACTGAGTAAGAAAATACTTTTTATGTCTTTTTTTATTACATAAATACCTTATATTCCCCCCCCTCTAGCCCAAAATCCAGAAAAAATAAAAAAGCAAAGAAGTTAGTTATCTTGCCACTGAGAGATAGGCACTGTTAACGTTTTTATTTGAAAATAAATATATTTTAAATTTTTATTAAAAATAAAATTGTAAAATAAAAATATTTTACAACCTTCCAATTTTTAAAAAGTTTGTTTTTATGAAAATAAAACCATATTAAATGTCAACCAGTTCTCTTGAGGCCCCTGCCTAGCTGTCATCCTGAACTTTTGCTCTGCTACCATCCTGGGAATTCTTTTTGCTGTTCTTGTGATCCTGTTTCCCGCTTCCCCAGTGTCTTATTTTCTAGCCTGCTCAGAGGATGTGATGGGCTGGCCGCTGAGCCACACTGCTGCACTCTGGGCTGGTGGTACTTGGCCTGTGACACAGAGATGTCCCCAGGGGATCTTGCTTCCCAGTCATCCTGGAGATCCGCTGTTTCTCTCCGTGTTGGATCTCTGATTTCTTTTGTCTCTCTGATCATTCTTTAGTCTTCCCCTTTCTGATTTGAATCTCTTCTTTTTGGTATAGCCTGTTCTGCAGTAGATTCTGGAAAAAAAGATGCATGGAAGGTACATTTTTTGAGACCTTGACAGTTTAAAAATGCCATTAGTCTTTGCCCACATTTGATGATAGTGTGGATAGATTGAAAATTCCAGGTTCAGAGTTTTAAAGGTGTTGCTTATTACCTTCTGGCTTCTAGTGCTGGCACATGGCAGGCCCTTCCAATCTGGAAAATCTTGTGCTTTGGTCTGGGAGGTTTTCTTGAATTATTTCATGAGCAATTTCCTCCTTCCATTTTCTCTGTTTTCTCTTTCTGGAATTTCTGTTATTTGGCATTTTGGGCCTGTTATTTGAATTTTTGTTATTTATCTCTTAGACAAATCCTCTTAATTTTCTATTTCCTTTGTATTCTTGCTTTACTGTCTAAGGCCAGAGTTCAACTACATCTTCCATCTCTTCTTCACTTTGCCATCACAATCTTAATTCCAGGAGGCCTTTTGTTCACTGAACAGAATTGTGGATGAAAGAGGAAAGAGCACATGACGCTCCATTCTTTTTTCATGGACACAGTATCTTAGCTGTCTGATAAAGCACTTGTGATGGGTTTCTTTAAATATATATATATTTATATAGTATTTAAGTATTCTTCCTCTTTCCCCCAAGTTGCTTTCTCTTTGTTTGCATCTTTCTCTTCCAAAGTAGAGACTTGCCTTAGATGTCTGGTATTCTTGGAATGTTCATGATTCAGAGTTGGGGGCTATAAGGCTGTTTGAAAGCTCTGAATGTGTAGGTTGGGCTTGACAGTTCTAAGCTCTACTGTAGGGTGGTGTGAGTAGGCCATTTGTTGGGAAAGACCCCCACTTTGGACCAGCAGATAAAGTAGAGTTTTTTTCCTATTTTCTCCCAAGAGCCAAAGGACTGAGTGTCATACTATGGGACAGAGGGAGGGAAGAGCTGGACGTGTCTACATTCAGTATTCAGCAAATAACAGACACTTAATCCCTCTGTTTTAGGTATTCACTGTGTCTGTCAACCCATTAATAGCCCCAGTTCCAGAAGAAGCTAGTACTGCTTGTTCCTGAGACATTAGGTTTGGTTCTTAGCTCTTTTCAGCACTAGTTTAAGATTATTCTTTCCTAGGTCTAGGAAGGAAGGGTTATTATGGCAGAAAAGCTGAGAACAAGAATCAAATTAGTTTTGACATTTCTAAAGTCTAAACCCCAAGGGACCTAGCTGATGTCATCATGTAGGAAAAACTCAAACTTGGAAATAAGGCAAAAATGATGACCGTGTGACCTTTCTAAAAAGTCTGTGAAGGGCTATCTGACTCACTCAGGGAATGTCCCTTTGGTTGTGGCCCAGACATTGTACAACTCTGGTAAGCTAAAGATTAACTTGTAGAAAAATGATAAGGTGTGATGATATGTTTAAGGTGGATGGGGGGAGGGCTGGAAGATAGAGAATAAACACACTTCCTATAGAGCACTAGCTTTTTAAATATCTATTTAATAATCCTATTTCAGAGTTCCTTTCTTACTATGTAACCTCCGTTTCTCAAATTTTCTTCACACCAGCTTTTGTCTTGCTGCTAGTCCCTTTGTTAGTGACTTAACAAAATTTTGGCATGAACTTGTGCTCTATGGGAACTATAGTTTTTTGTTTTTGATGTGTGTGTTTTTTTTTTTAACAGTTTGAGAATTGTTCTTTAACACCATAAATGAAATATCTGGAAGACTAATGCTCAGTAATAATAGGTTGCGTTTCCTGACCTTCCTCCCCAGATTAAATGAAAGTTCTCCAGGCTGGAAGAGAGAAGAGTCAGGGGAGCCAGATAGCTTAGAAACTGGAAGGTGCTAAGAAGAGGTCTGAGCTATGGAATGTAAGTAATTTACTTTTTATACAGTGCATCATTCCGTACTTCTGTTGTATATTATATTCAATAATATAGCATAAACATCTTTATAGGTCAACAAATAACTCTTCTAAAATATGATTCTTCCTTACTATATAGCATTCCACCACATGAGCTATTTTAATGGTTTAGAAAAACTCTGAACATTTCTTCTTTCGATCAGTAGGCCAACTCAGTGTCAATATTTTTGGTGTTAAGTCCTGAGTTCAAAAAACATCTCCTTATTGGAAAAAAATCTTCACTGAGTAGACTCCCACACACAGTTGTAGTCAAGGATCCAGTGACTATACTTGGCAAAATCAAGTTAGCTTCTCTTTTAGAAACTCGTTAATGAAGCCGGTTATGTTTAATTCCAGCTGGCCATACTAGGGCAACACTGATTTGACTCCTTACAGGGTGAACTTTTGGAATGGAAAACAGTGCATTCAGGGAGCCTCCCTAGTGTGTGTCTTAAGTATTAGCAAACCTAGCTGTCTGTGCACCCCTAACTCGGTGTTCACGCACAGCCGATGACCAGGAGGCAGGTGCGTGTCTGCTGACTCCAGGCTGGTGCTGGGCCTCTCTCAGCCTATAAACAGGAAGTAATAAGTGGGCCTGCTTGAAAAGGCACGGGAAAGACTGTTGTGGGTCTCCACAGTTGAAGGAAGGATTCCTAATATGGACAGAAATGCCAGTGTCTAAAGGGCCCCAATCCCATGGTGGAGACTGAAGTGTCCTCCGCAGCCCCTGTATTGCACTTGGGAACAGAAGTCTCAGAATTGATGAACTACCTTTCCCTGAGATACTGATTTGAATCATTGCTTATTTTATGGGGGGGGGGGACTTTCTTTTACCACAAATCAAAAACCTTGCAGTTGAGATCTGTGTGGGATTTGGGGATTTCGTTACTAGCGTGTGGGTATTTGTGTGTGTGTGTGTGTGTGTGTGTGTGCGTGTGCGTGTGCACCTGTAGCTTTGAAAAGCACAGTGTGTTTTGATCAAACAGCAGCATTTGAATAAATATGATTTGTTCAAAACGGATTTCTGTTTGTTTTTGGTATTTTGCACATTTTATTCTGAAAATCGAAGACACTTATAATCCATTCAACAAAGTTACAAGGAAGTTTTCAAAAGCTCATTCCAGTGAAAGAAACAAAATACAAATTTCTAGTTACTTTATGAGGGAAAAAAGTGTCACTTTTACCTCAAGTGTTGAGAGAAAAAAAGAATATTTACAATATAAATCCTGATACTAAATTACAGGCAGAAATGTGACCCATGGCTGTTCCTTCATTGTTTTATAGTGTTGTTATATTCAGGGTATATTATCTTCATTAATTGGAAGCACAAAATTAGAATCATATGCAAACTTTCTTGGTAATTCATTTAATTTCCTGTTTTCTATTTTTTTGGTGACTTCTGTAGAAGGACTATTTAAAAAGTTTCCCTTTGAGAATGGCCCAAAGAGCAAAGGAAACTTCTATTTTAATGCTTTGTGAGTTGGAGAGAGGAATGCATTTCCCCAAGCCTAACTACCATTCCAAACAGTGACAGGACAAAGTTAAACTGAGTGAGAGAACAAAGTGGGGGCAGAGTCCTGGGTTGGGGAATGGAGATTGGGGAATGAAGCTCATTTGCTTCGTAAAAGATAGTGATGATGTGTTTTCCACATGTTAAATGCTAAGAGTGATTGATGTGAAGTCCAGTTGTCTTAACTGGGTCAGAAAAATAACATCAACTTGAGGAACTCATACATAATAATATGTGTAACTTGTACACATCAAAAAATCAAAGTGATCATGAGTGGTTCTCAAGGTTAAGATCACTCTGTTCCCTGAAAAAGAAAACCGGGGCCAGCCAAAGGGACGAACTTCGACCCTCTAACCCATGCCTTCCAGGCCCCTAACCTCCCCACACAGATCCTGTAGACTGGGACAGTTGGCAGTGGTGACACAGGCAGGTAAAACGAATAAAACAGCTTTATCCTAGATTCCTGGATACCTGTGCAATGCTTTCCCAGAAGATTCTGAACTTTCCTGGCTGTAGGAACCACCCTGTTCCCCTTACTTTTCTCCAGGAGAACAGAGGAATTCAGGGGGGTGCCGGAAATATCAGGTCTCCACTCAAAAAGCAGAAACCCTTGGAGAGATGAACTTCCAAGATCATATTATTAAACGTGCTATTCTTGTGAGGGACAATAGTCTTATACGTGTTTGAAGCACAAAGGTTGTCAATTCCAAGGGGACCATCATCTTTGCTTAGAACAAAAAGGTATATCCACCCTCATCCTTAACCTTGCCGTGGTTTAAAAAAGAACTAGAATCCAGTTAAAGGGCACATGTCAGAAAATCTGATTTGGAGAATATGTGATGAAGTTTTATCCTTCATGAACAGAAAATGTTCTGTTTTTCCCATTATAAATACCTTGGTTCCTGCCAAACCTCTTCTTACCCCAAATGTCAGAATATCTTGGTATAACACAGCAGAGATAGGGTAGCGCAAACACTGAGTTACAATTTAATTTAAATTCATTGAGAACCATTACGCTAAGAATGCCTTCCCAAAATCCCTTCTTCTGGCACCAGTAAAATAGTTTTTGATACTACAAATCTCTTTAAAAGGGCACCTGGGTGACTCCGTGGTTGAGCATCTGCCTTTGACTTAGGTCATGATCTCGGGGTCCTAGGTTGGAGTTGTGTGTCGGGCTCCCTGCATGGAGCCTGCTTCTCCCTCTGCCTATGTCTCTGCCTCTCTTTCTCTCTGTCTCTCATGAATAAATACATAAAATCTTTAAAAACAAAAAGAGAATCTCTTTTTAAAAAATTCTTCCACTAAATAAGACAATAATGTTTCCATCTGGACTTTGCCACAGGCATGCTAGGCTGGAAGTGGAAAGGGTTGTCTGTCTTTGTCACAATGAGGGAGATTCTCATGGCCCAGTCCTGGTTGCACCGTTTTGGGCATCTGGCTAGTATTAGGGACCACACGGAGGGGCCAGCCTGGCCACGTTACTTCCCAAGGCCAGGTGGTCATGCAAGAGCCAGAGGACAGGGACTATTAGTGCGTACCACGAAGTAGGTGGTCAATAAATGTGGAGACCTGAAATCTCAAGATTGGAATGATCAAAATGTACTCTATTGGCTATAAAAATAGACTCTTCTCTTCTTGTACTGGCTCAGGGAAGTGTGAGTATTCGTGTAGTAGAGGAGGTTGTTTAAGGCAAGCAAAGCTCTGTTCTTTTTCAAACATGCCTGTTTCAAACATACTGTTCTTTTTTTTTTTAATGGCTTCTATTTCTCCTTGCATTACCTTAAGCTTTTAAACAGAAGGGCTCCTCTTTGAGGCCCTTTAAGATGGAACAGAAGGTTCCATCTAGCACCCTTCCTTGCACAGACCCCCAGCCTTGTGTCCTACATCTCAATCTATGTCTGTGTCCAAAACTCCCTTGGGCTGCCTCCACATTAGCCCATGTGCATGGCACTGTTTTTTTTTTTTCTCCTATTTCTGGCACCCTAGAAGGGAATGGCACTTGAACGTGTTATGGGAGGGGTCCTATCTACATCAGCTCAGGTCCTTATTGCAGGAAGTTCCCTGGATCTCCTCTGTATCATGGGAAAGTATTAAGTTCAGAGGCCCTGTAAGAGTCATGTCTGATTTTTTAAGGACTGAACACAATAAAATTAATATTGCTTAAAGTATAGCAGAATGAGTTTATATGGATCATACAGATCATATAAGCCTGGTTTTTTCATTCTCAAATTCAAAAGCCATTGATCCCCTCTCCCACCATCGCCCATTGGGGCCACCAATCCCACCATCGCCCTTTATTTACAAGAAGAATTCTACTTAGAATCATTCGATTTTTGTCACTAGAAGGGGAAATCTGCTGCCTTCAAGGCCAGGAAGTTCACACAGATACTTGACTCTGACCAGATATAAGCCACCAGCAAGGGATGCGGGCTGGAATAAAAGGAAGACCTCAAGCTCCATCTAGATGTATTCAGATTCCATTTTAAAAACTACTGAGGGCCACATGATGGGATGATCCCTGGGCTTTATAATATATGTTGGCAAATTGAATTTAAATTAAAAAGATAAACAACCATTGAGGTCCAAAAACTAGAAAATAAAATAAGTAAAAACTACTGAGGTCCAAAACAAACCACGAATAGACTGAATTCAACCCAAAGCATAGCAGCTTACCAGAGCTAATTAGTACTTTTCATTTTGTAGTGGGAAATGAAATTTAGACAGAATGAGAATTTGCTCAAGGCCATGTAACTACTTAGTCAACACTCACTGGGCTTCAGGTTTTTGTTTTTTTTTTTTTCCATAGGCTCCATGCCCAACGTAGGGCTTGAGCTCAGGACCCTGAGACAAATAGACATATGTTCTACTGACTGAGGCAGCCAGGTACTCCTGGCCTCAGATTTCTAATTCCAATACTACAGGTTCTTCCCCTGCCCTGTGCTGGCTCTGGCTCTTAAAATACCCTTTAAAAATGGAGAAGGACCCACTTACATGTTGTTCTCACTAAATTAAATGTGGCCAATATTTTGTTCCCAGATTTCCTTTATCAACAAATTCTAGGGATCCCTGGGTGGCTCAGCAGTTGAGCGTCTGCCTTCGGCTCATGACGAGATCCTGGATACCCGGTATTAAGTCCCACATTGGGCTTCCTCCATGGAGCCTGCTTTTCCCTCTGCCTGGGTCTTTCCTTCTCTCTCTCTTTCTGTGTCTCTCATGAATAAATAAATAAAATCTTAAAAAAAAAAACACCAAATTCTAAATAGCATCTAAATGTATCGATACATTGATAAGTTGGTCAAAGCCTGAGCAGACAAGCAGGGCTGAGCCTATTGTAGGAGAAGGTGTGAAGACCGCTGACAACTGGGCAGCTCTGGTTTCTCCACCTCAGCAGTGAACTAAACAATCACAGAAAGCCTTGTAAATCACCGAGCAAGTCAGACTTTCTCACCTGCCTCACCCAGAGAGGGGCTCCAGAAACCCTGACACTATCATTTCCCTGTCACGAGGTGGCTGGAGGCCAGATTTTTGCCTCCAAAGCATCCTGAGAAATTTAGACCAGTCACCAAACACTGGCTGAAACTACTTCTGACATACAGACCCTGGCTGACTACTCTGTGTGACCTTGTGCAGGGCCGAGCTTTGCTTTTGGTCTCCCCATGGCATTACTTCTGTCTTAAATGAGTTGGATTATGCAAGAAAGGTGCAGTGTGGTGTGGCGGCAAGAACATGCTTTTGGAACAAGATAGAGCCGCTTCTGAATGCCCTCTCCAGTGCTGCATTTTTCAGCCAACAAACATGCTCTGAGTGCCTACTCTGTGGCAGGCACTATTCTAGGCCCCAAGGAGACAATGGTGAACAAAACAGAAAAGTCCTTGCTTTTGAAGAGTCTACATTGCAGTGGGAGCAGTGGTGAGACTGGCAATAAATAATTAAGTGACACAGTATGTAGAAGGTGATGGGTGCTGAGGAGAAGGTTAAGTAGGATGGGGGAGGGGAGTGCAATCTAGTGTGTTTAGGGAAGCTCCGCTGAGCAGGGACATCTGAGCAAAGACTTGAAGGGGGTGAAGGAGAGGGCTGTAAAGGTGTGCAGGGAGTGGGGTCCCATGGAAAGGCCCTGAGGTCAGAGCACGCCTGGAATGTTTGAGGACGCCTGAGGCCAGCCTGTCTGGATGGGATGGGGTAGGATAGGAGCAGAGGAAATAAGTTGCTGAGGCATCAGGGGTGATGAGGCCATTGTGAGCACTTACCTGGCAAAGTGGGGAGGAGCTGGGGGTATATTTTGAAGGCTTTCCTGATGGATTGAATGAAGTCTCCGTGAAAAAAAAAATAGTCAAAAGTGAGTCAAGGTTTTTGAGCAACTGGAAGAGTGGAGGCACCATTAACTGAGATGGGGAGGGTGTGGGAGGAGCTGATTTCAGCAAGGGGCAGAATCAGGAGTTCACTTTGGAAATGTCGGGTGAAGATGATGAATAAACAGTGGCAGAGGAGTCTGAAGCACATGAGACAGACCTCAACTAAGGATATAAGTTTGGGATCATAGAAGTGGTATTTAAAATTGTGGGAATCAGTGATATCACCAAAGAGTGATGGTCGACAGGAAAGAGAAGACGTTCTGGGACTGAGCCCTGGGACACACTGACATTAAAAGTGTAAGCTTGGGGCCCCTGGGTGCCTCAGTCGGTGGAGCGTCCGAGTCTCAATTTCGGCTCCGGTCAAGATCTCAGGGTCCTGAGGTGGAGCCCTGTGTCAGACTCTGTGCTTAGTAGGGAGTCTGCTTGAGATTGTCTTGCTCTGCCTCTCCCCCTGCTCGCGTATGCTCTCTCTCAAATAGATAAGTAAATAAATCGTTAAAAAAATAAATAAAGTACAAGCTACTGTGGAGGAGCTAGGTGGCTGCAGGAGCTCCAGGGTCGGACCAAGGCACTCATTCCCCCAGCTGCTGGCAGTTAACAGCTCATCTCCATGCACCCCAACCCACCCACCCTGCCCCACCCGGCATCACCATTAGATGGAGGAGGCTACTACACCCAAGGTTAAACCTGGGGCGGGTGACTGGCCAGTTTAGAGGTTAAAAGCCCAACCCCTTATCTCAATTGAAAAGAACTCTGGGGGGAGTGCTGGTGGGGTCAGTCAAGGTCATTGTTGCACCTGCTCTGCTGCTCTGCTCCCTCTGCCTAACCCCGTTGTCTTCACGCCCTTTCAAGTAGTGTTTCATGCCTTATGTGCAAATCTCTTGCTCAGTTTCCCAGGGAATCTGTCCTAAAACAGCAACTGTGGGCATAGTGCTTGCTTTTACAGTTTCCACATTTGTAACGTGGCAATAATTATACCTATGTGGCAAGACTATAGTAGGGAGGAGAGACATTAAGGTGCTTAGAGTGATGCTTGGTGAATAGTAGGAGCTCAAAGTGTAAGCCCCATCAGAATCAGATTTGCACTATTCCACCTTTGCAAACAGTCAAGAGTAGAAAAGGTGGCATCACAGCACTCAGGCGGCCTGTCCGTCCTTTCCCTGAACTCCTCAGACTACGTTCAGATGCTTCCTTTATGTGCTCTGACAGCAGCCTCCACTTCTCCTATAATTATAGATTGCACTGTTCTATATTACAATGGCATATTTAATTTTTTCCTACCCCTCTTCCCCATAAGTTCTATGTCTGTCTTGTTCATGTCTCCAGGGACTAGCACACTGTAGGCATTTCATAAATATTTATTGAATTGAATTGAACTGAATTGAATTGACATGTGCTTGAGTTTACGGACTAAGGCAAGGCTCAGTTTGGCTGAGCTCTGGGATTTAGACCCAGGTGACCTTTATGAAGCCCCCAAAGACCATCCATCTACCAGTCCATGCATCCATCCATCCATCCAGTCAACATTTAGAGAACACCAATCCATGCCAGGCACTAGAGGCAGAGTATCAGACAAGATCTTCTAGTCAAGCAGGGAGATAGGCAATGGACAAGAAACAACCATAATGTCAGCTGTGAGTAAATAAAGAGAGAGAGAGAAGGGCAGTGGGGCCTTGGTTAGATGGAATGACTGGAGACTTTTCTGAGAAGAGGAGATTTAAGATGACCTGAAAAAAATAAGTAGAACCTAGGTGTGAGAAAGGCAGGAATATTTAAGGAAGATACTGAAAGGGGGAAGAGGTGGCTATGTTGAGGGAGGAGAGAGAACCAGTGGGGAGGGTGCAGAGGCTGAGTCAGGGGGTGCAGGGCAGTCCAAGCAGAACCTTAGATGTTTGTCGCAGAACAGTACACACTTGGAGAGAATCGTTCTTGGCACCGGTGGAACAGTGGAACGGATGGATTACAGGAGAGCAAGTGTGTGGGTAGGAGGGGCCGGTAGAGGTCGTCGTAAGACATGGTGACTGTGGAGATGGAGAAAAGCAAATGTCTTCCCAATAGACTTTGAAGAGAGCCATGGTAGGACTGAATGATGAGCAGGTGAGGGAAAGGGAAGAACCAAGGGTGGCTCTGAGGCCTGGAACTTGACCCACTGAGTGGATGGTTACAGGAATGAGGGAGACCAAGGGAGGTGAGCCGGATTGTAGGAGACCCAAGTTCCCTTGAGGAATTGCGCAGTTCCCTTTTGGAAACCCCAAGAGCCTACCTGGGGACAGCCAGCAGCAGTCCTTGCCCAGACTCTGCTGGGATTGCCTGAAACTCTTGGGGTCCCCCAAGGGAACCTGGGGAAGAAGAGGCCCACCGTGCTGGGGCTGAGTGACCGCAGAGAGAACAAGGCATAAAACAGCGCGTGTCTCCGGCAGCGACCGACCCTCCGTGTTCTTGGACACCGAGGCGAGGAGCCCGAATGTCTGCAGCCGGTGACAGGAGGAGAGGTGTTCCCCAGGCGGCAAGCCGCTCACACTGAACTCTCGGCCTGCTGCCCACGAATCCCCGAGAAGGGTCCCCTCGTCCCACACGCCACAGGAATGGAAACCAGATCTGAAGGCGAGCGCGGGCCTGCCAGCTGGGCGCTGTTCAGACATCTGCAGGCAATCACAGGCCTCCTCGGAGGCCCGGCCTGCTCGCGCAGGGCTTTGGGCTAAGAAAAGCACATTTCTTCGGTGACCACCAGCCGGTGTAATCCACAAAGCGTGCTCCGGGGCTCACTGGGCTTCTGGGGTCTGCGGGAGAGGGGGTGGCCGGGAGAGCAGTGAGCCCACCCAGCAGGTGTTTTAAAGCAGGTGTCGGTCGCCCAAGCCCTGAGGCCCTCTGGCTGCGGGCGCCACAGCACTCCTGTCCTGGGTCAGCCGGGGTCACAGAGCTCCTGGTCCTCGCGTGCGCCTCCCCTGCAGGCTGTAGCCGCTGGCACATGGGAACCTCCTCTCCCCTCGCACTTTTCCGAGCCAGTGGGATCGTTTTAAAACGCTGACGCATTCCCACCCCTCCACCTGCCCTTGGGCCTCGGCCAAAACATGAGGGACAGTGGCTCACTCCCCGGCTCTAGCAAGCTCGGGGAAAACAGCCTTTGCTGCTTCCATCTGCTTGATCTTGGGTTATTTCTGCAGCCATTTATGAATTTCCAAAAAATAACCTGCTAGGACTTTTGGACAACCATGCTGGGCCCTCGTGTAACAGCGCCGGTACCAAGTAACCTGCTGTCACAGCCCCCAAAACACTGTGGTACTGTCAGGACCTAAGTATGACAGAGATCCCTTTCTCTCCCACGTACCTGGCTGCAGCAGGCGGTGGGCAAGGCCTGGTGGGTAACTGCCCCTCGGGCCGCTCAGGGGCCCAGATTCCCCTTTCCTTGGTGCTCTACTGTCCTTGGGGGGCACAGAAAGCAAATGGACGGAGTCCGCCGTGTGTGCTGGCCACAGAGAGGAAGGAAAGCTTCCCTTTCAGGATGTGGTCTGGAAGTGAGACATACCATTTTATCTTACAGGCAGCCGGAGCTTAGTCACACAGCCACACGCAGCTGTCACGGAGGCCAGGAAAGGTCGTCTCCACAGGCGTCTGACACCTGGAGAGTGGGAGAGAGTGGGTGTCGGAGGACGATTGACAGCCTTGTCCATGTCAGGCTGGGTAAAAAGGGATACAGAATGGACACAGCTTTTTTGCCCTCAACGGTTGGCCGGTAACGGTTCCTGTGTAGGTTAAAGACTAGTTCTTCTGGCCAGGCATTTAAGACCCGCCACACTCTGGCCCTCTCCTCTTTCCCCAAAAACTTTCCCTCTCCGCTCCCCCCAACATGTTCCTGCCAATGGAGCCGGGCCACACCCTCCATAACAACCACTTGTAAATACAAATGAAGTCCTTTGACTATTTATTCTATCAAATTGTTGAAAAGGTTCTGAAACCCTGCCCCTGATCCCTGGTGAGGGTGAAGGAGAGGGGGGAGGAGCCCCTGACTATAGGCCGAGTGTTCTCTCCCCCGTCCCACCATGCCTACCGGGCTCTATTGTCCTGAAGTCCGTCTGCCTTGTCGCCCAGCCGTGAATTCAGTCAGTGACCAAGTCTGTCCTCTCCACCATTGCCTTCCTAGTGCCTGGCCAAGCCCTGGCGCACAGAGTTTGTGCTGAACAAGCAGACTGGGTCACAGCCCTTACTCCTTAGGTCTCATCGTCTGTGGAAAGCGCCTCATGGGATGTGGACTCCCTTTACCTGGCAGCGACCCCTAAGAATCCAGACCAGCACATTGGAGGAATAACAGAGTTTCCAGCTCAATGTCATCATGGTGATGGTTAATTTTATGTGGCAGTTTGGGAGAAGGGAGGCCCAGACAGCTGGTGCATCTGTAAGGGTGTTTCTGGAGAAGAGTAGCATTTAAATCAGTAGACAGAGTAAGGAAGGTAACCTGCACCAGGGTGAGCAGGCATCATCCAACCCACTGAGGGCCTTACTAGAACAAAAAGTAGGTAAGGGCAAAGTTGCTCTCTCTGCTGGAGCTGAGGCATCCTTCTTCTCCTGCCCTTGGACACTGGTGCCCCTGATTCTCAGGCCTTTGGACTCAGACTGAATTATACCTAGAGCTTTCCTGGTTCTCCAGTGCAAAGATGGCAGATTATGGGGCTTCTCCAACTCCATAATTGCACGAGCCAATTCCTCTGATAAATCTCATCTATATCTCTCTAATCTGCTGTTGGTCCTATTTCTCTGGAGAACCCTGACTAATAACTAATATGATCACAGTCTGCATGAGCAAACGCAAAAAGCACAACCTTGGAGAAGCTGCTGGGGTGCCCGTTCACAAGTTAAAGAGCTTGGAATATAGAAAGAGGGCAAAGTTTTCATGCCCACGTGGCCTGGCCACTGGCGTGTGACTTTGATTCTACTAGTCTGTCCCCTGGAACAGCATCTTCTGTGGCTCATCTTGACGGGATGCAGTCAAATCCCCTCCCCACAGATCCTGCCATGGATTAGTAGCCATTCCAGGGATTCAGCAGGCTCTGCTGTCACCCCACAACCCAGAGCCCAGGCCAGCCACCTAGGCCTGTGGTGTCCCAAGCAGTGTGAAATCGCCTCTTAACTGGTGAAAGGTATACTCAACAGCTATTTAGAGAAGAGGCAGAGTTAGCAGCTTTATTTATTTATTTATTTATTTGTTAGTTAGTTAGTTAGCAGCTTTATGTGGCAGAAGGGTTAATACAGAGGCTTCTTGGTGGCAGCAGCTTGCCTCTTTGCTATTGGTCTAAGCAATTCAGCTCCAGCCCCAACTTGCATGCTCTGTTCAGGTAAACAGAAGCCCTGCACGGCTTACTTGAACAGGCCCCATAGTCTCCCACACTTATCCTTAAGCAGCTCATGAAGTGATTCCTTCCAATTCTCTTCCTGGAAAGAGTTCTGGTAAATATAATTTTTTCTGTCCTGTTCCATTTCCAGGAATGTTTGGTATTTTCTATGAACTGTTGCCAAGCCCCTAACCCAAATGTCACCTCAAACAGCCCCTCATCTGCACTGTGCACCCCCTCTCACCAGCAGCGGCCCCACTGGTGGCTCCTCTGTCTCTCCCACTCCAGGCTCTAAGTGAGCCTGCAGTCATCTGCCTTTAACGAGGCACCTTGGGATAGACAGGGAACAGCACCAAGTCATTGCATTGCATGCCTCCTGGTCTCCAAAGAAGCGAATTAAGGTTTTAAAATAAGACAAACTAGGTTTGAGTGGGAGTGGGAAGACCGCCAATTACCGTCTCTTAATTCAAGGTTGCTCGCATTTAAGGCTTGAACTATTTCCACTTTTAAACAAAGTGAAACTTTGATGTTAATTCTGACCTAAAAAGGGGAGGAGGTGGTTGGAGGGGAGAGAGAAAGAAATGAGATGCTTTCCGACTCTGATTTCAACAAGGAGTTGTGTTTAATCAAGCCCTCAGAGCTGCTCAAGTGGGAGGCCTTCTCCTGATCTGCACTGGACTCCAAGCCACGGCCTGGCTACCAGGCCCAGGTGCTCTCCATTGCCTCCTGCAGCCACCAGAGCCAGAGACTTACCCATTCAACCTTCCAACAACTTTCCTCAGCTTGATCCACGGGAGCTCAGATACTGGGGAGAGATGTTATTTAGTGGGTTCCTTCCATTTAAAGAACGTTTCAACACCTACAAATACCTCAGAGAGTCCCAATCTATTCCAATTATCTTGTCATTAGCATTTTCAGCTTCCCCCATCTGCTAATAAGAACAGAGCTGAGGGTTGAGGTAATCCCTTCAGATAGCAAGTTATTTTGTGTATGCAGCATTCCGGGATTAGGGCTACACTCCATTGACACAACAGACGCATCAAGATGATGAATAGAAGCTGCGGGCTTTACAACCACAGAAAAGAATTTGGGCTTATCCTTGTCTCCAAACAGGTTATACATTCTCTAATATCTGAATTTTAAAAGCCAGGACCAAGATGGTGGAGAATTTTTTAATGACTTAACGTATTTCGTGTAAGTGCTGCTCCATGAATCATTGTGCTGGTAGGAGCAGGAAGAAAGGAGGGATGGATAAGAGGAAACTGGGGAGTAGGTGGGAGAGAAAGAGGAATGCGTGGGCTGTTCCAGACTGTTTCAGGCAAGTGCCTGGGATGGGGTGCCTTTCAAACCATCCTGGTTTTTCATCACAGAGAGCGGAGTTGACAGCTCTTCCCTCTTGCCCACACCCCTCACCACCACACCCACCACTCTAGGAAGGTTTTAGACTTCCCTTGGGGTGGGGGTGCTCTGTCTTCTGACTTGCCGGGAGCTCATGAAGTCATAGACCTTTCAACACCAGTCCTACAGGGGGAGGCACCTAGGAAAGAGGGAAGGCGGGAGTAGTGACTCATTCGTGATCAAGTTTTCACAAGTCTGAAGTGATATGAGAAAAACAAGGATAATTATATACATATATATATAATTATAATCATATATATGTGATGCTATAAGATTACGAACTCATTTTTGGGGAAAGACTATTCATTATACTGAGATTATGCGTTTATCACTCATCTGCAGTCAAAAAGTCCTATTATGAGAAAGGTATGTCAAGAAGATGCTAGGGCTTTTGTGTTTAGTTTTGGTTAATCTGTCATTTGGCAAACTGAAAAGTTGACCAGCCTATGTAGGCCTCCTACTCTCCTACTTCTTTTAAAAGGCTTTACCAATTTGGGAAACTACAGTTCTGAGAAACCACTGGCCCTTAGCTCCAAGCCCAGCATTGCATCCTGCCATGGGTGTGAGCACCCAGATGCCCTCTCAGCTTGCTTGGAGGGCATGCCTCCCACTGCCTTTGAACTCAGCCCATTGAGTTCAAAGCCAAGACTCAGTTGGTGTGGGATCTTGTCTAGTGTCCCTTACTCTCTTTGCCAGCTCCATGTGAACCTCTTCTTTGGGGTCCTCTCCAACTCTGTCATGGTCTCCTTCCAAGCTAGAGACAGTATTAAAAAGTCAAGGAGATCCCTTCTGGGCATGGGAAATTTCCACCCCCCAGGTCTCTCTCTTGAGGACTGACACAATGTCTAGTCTAGGTTAGAAATCCCTAACCCTGGGGACCTGGCAGAGGATGCATATTGGGAGAGCTGCTCTTCCAGCCCCCTCCCCTGTTGTCCGCACCTCCTCCTTGCTCTCCATAGAGAGCTGCCCCCCCCCACCCCGAGGAAGCTACATTGTGCACTCTGCACAGAGCCAGGCCACTGTCGGTCCAGTGAATGAGTGACCAGTGACCACCCAGAAGCTGAACAATAAGGACTCTCTTAATGATCATGCCTCAAGAGAGCCCTTTACTGACCTAAAATGTACATTCAGTGTTCAGTGCATAATTGTAAACTCACTCATCAGAAGGCCATGAAATCTCTGCCTTTGTTTCAGAGGAGGGCAGCCATTTGGCATTCTTCACAATCGGAGTTTATGCAAAGGATAGCTGAGCTCTAGGGAAATGGACAGCTCTCAGCCACAAAGCCACAGCTGACCATTCCTGCTGCACATGACACCAGAGAAAAGTGAAAATTCAGCCAATTTCCCTTTCTTGAGCAATGATGGTGAATAAGGGTATGAGGTGTATCAGGGACTTGCTTTTTTACCTAGTGTTGTACAGGTCAACCAGATGATTACCACACTGGCCTTTGCAGATACAGCTTCTGTCATAGGAATCTGTTATCTCTTGCCCCAGTAATGCTGCCTAACAACCAATCACAAAAGTTCAGTGCGCAAGTGCGCACACAACAGTAAGTATTGATTTAGCTCAGAGTCTGTAGGT
This sequence comes from Vulpes lagopus, assembly GCF_018345385.1. Lineage (NCBI taxonomy): Eukaryota > Metazoa > Chordata > Mammalia > Carnivora > Canidae > Vulpes > Vulpes lagopus. The sequence continues at coordinate 87,025,196 of NC_054827.1, read as the reverse complement.
CGCTGCTCTAGACTGCCCTGAGATGAGCAGTTCTGGTCTCGGCTGAGCTTACTCACTTGTCTGGGGCTCAGCTGGCTGTTGGCTGATCTAGGATGGCTTTGACTGGGGTCACTCAGCTCCACTGCCCCTACGTCACCCTAGGCTAGTTTTGGCATGTTTTCATAGCAATTGCAGAGGAGCAAGGGGTAAGTGGAAAGGCACAAACGCTTGAACATTTATCATCTGAACTCACATTTATCATCATTCCATTAGCTAACGCAAGCCACATAACCTGGCCTGGAATCAGAGGGAGGGGAAATGCAAAGTCACCTACCAAAGGGTGTGGATACAGGACAGGGGGCAAATTGGGACTCTGAAAGCAGTGAGTCTACCGCCCTACAGTTGTCAGGTTTCTATTTACAGCGAATCTGAAGTTGGAGAAAAGAGAGAAGGGATGGTGGATATGTCTTCAAAACACCACTTTTCTTTGGGTGCCTGGGTGACACAGTTGGTTAAGCCTCTGCCTCTTGGCTTCAGCCCAGGTCGTGATCTGAGGGTCATGAGATCAAGCCCCAAGTGGAGCCCATGTCGGGCACATGCTCAGTGCAATCTCTCTCCCTCTGCCCTCACTCAATCCTCACTCTCTCTCTCTCTCAAATAAATAAACCTTAAAAACAAAACAACATCATTTTTCTTTCTTTCATTGCCACACACTGTGTTCCTCAACAGGCAGACCCATGAACCTTGCGTAAGGTGATGGGCGTGTTTGTGGATAATTATTAATAAATAGCAACAGGTACCTCTCGGGAATCCCTCCGGATACGGAGAGGTGATGCAGCCTAGTGTTGCTGTTTGTACGAACGAAGGTGTGCTTCCCACTCCAAAACCTGTGAAGTGTTTACAGACAGATTAATCCAATTCAAGCGGCACATCTGTGGTCAGAACATTATGCAGCTGTGCCAACGTAGCAATGCAGTCCTCTTGTGCTTCCAAGCCACCCTCAGGAGAAGTTGAGTGCCTTGAGGCTTGGTGACAGCGTTTGTAAATGGACGTGTCACTTCAGTGGTGGAGGGAACAACACAGAGGGGACAAGGCCGAATGGAGAGTGAGTGACTCAGGCAATGGGGATTCGAGTTTGATCTCTGGTTCCGACATTTCCTGGCTCAGGGTCTAGAAACTCCCTGATTTCAAGTAGGTGAAGCCAAGCTCAAGCAAGATTAAGGTACAGGGTGTCTCATGGGATCCAAGATGGGACAGCAGCTGAGCTTCGGGAAGGAAACTCATCAGAAGCTGACAAGAAAGAACAGGTTCACTCTTTGCTCTTCCTCCCTGCCTCTTTCCGGGCCTGCTTCACCAGCTCGTGCCCACGAGGCAGGCAGGAGGTGGCTGCCTCACGGCTCCTGGGTTTGCACATTGTATGTCCAGCCACGGGTGGCCTGTGACTAACAGTCCCAAATTCAGTTTCCTGGGCAATGACACCTGGTTGGCTTAGCCTGGGCTGGGCGATCACTCCTGCTCCAGAAGGCAGGAGCATGGGGCAAACTACGCTGCTGTGGCCCCAGTGAGCTTCCCAGAAGGCCGGGGCACTGTTAGCAGGACCGAGATCCCACGTGTACTCTAACACTGGCCAAGGATTAGCCTCGGGCAGCCTGCAGCCCTATCTGTAACATGAAGTCATGAAAATTGCCTATTTCCGTGTGCTCCTTAAAAAAACAAACAACAACAACAACAAAAAACCTCTTTATGGGCTAAAAAACATGACATAATATTAATTTAACGTCTCATAATAAGTTCTTTTACTCCTATCCTTTGAAACTATGGAAAGTACAAGAATAGCCAGGTCCGAGATGAGGCAGGAGTATGCCAAGGAGTGAGTTACTATTTCTGGATCCTAGGGAGTGCCAAAAATAGTGACAGTTCAAGCGGCCGAAAATAGTTTTAAATCTTTTTTTTTTTTTTAAGATTTTATTTATTTATTCATGATAGACATAGAGAAGCAGAGACACAGGCAGAGGGAGAAGCAGGCTCCATGCACCAGGAGCCTGATGTGGGATTCGATCCCGGGTCTCCAGGATCGCGCCCTGGGCCAAAGGCAGGCGCCAAACCACTGCACCACCCAGGGATCCCTGAAAATATTTTTAAATAATCTTTATTTTTCCTCATTATGGAAAAGCACATTCTTATTATTAAAAATCCAGATAATACAGAAATGTATCCAACAAGAAGTAAAATATCCCCCATGATCCACTCCTCTCTCCACCCTGAAAATCCCAACAACAACATTGCTAGTTTGGTATTTATCCTCAGAGGTGGTTTTTATTCATATTTGCTCGTGCATGTGTATATGACACACACACACACACACACACACACACACACACACTAACTCAGGGGGGTTGCTTTTTCCTACAAAATGGACTCCTACGATACATGTTCTTTTGAATGGTTTTTCTTTTTAATTAACCTTGCCTACACCAGTATATATAGATCTAGTATCTATAACCACTATTAAGTATCCCTGCACATGGCCATACCCCAAAATATCTATTGTTAGATATTAACAGTGTCTACCTAGATCCTGCTAGAACACTGATGCTCAAAGAAAGTTTATCTCTTTTTTTTTTAAACCTTTTTATCTCTTTTCTAGGAACATTTTGAAAGCCTTTGGAAACAAGAGAAGTAAGTGGTAGGAAATCCAAATAGAGGCAAAGGTAAAAATAAATGTAGTCCCTCATCTGGTAGGTAGCTGAGCCATGACAAGATGTCTGGCTGTGTTGATGACCCCATTGGAATTCCAAGGCTCAATGAATTCATGCTGAAAACATAAATGGCTTTATCTTCAGATGTGAGAGCTCAAAATAGTATTGAGACATGTTTAAAGACACAGTTCAAATGACTAGCTGGAGGTTTCCACACAGATATCTGTATCCTGATAACCACAAATCCATCCCAAACTCATGCTCTGAGTCATACAGGCTTTAGAGAAACACAATTTTGCACTTATGGCACGATGGGGTCCCTCTCCACCTGCCATCTCATCCTGGAGAGGGAGCACTTATTCAATTTCCTTCTGGTGCCTTATCCTTATCAAACCAAGATAACAGAAGAGGTCTTTGGTAAGACCTGTTAAAGTTTGTATTTCCAATCAGCAAAAGGGCACCTGAAGAGTCTCCTGCCAGCATCACTAACCGGGACAAGAGCCCAGCCTGGACCTCCAGCTTTATTCACAAAGTTCTCTCCAAGGTACTTGGCCAACAGAACAAGGGCAAGTGAATTTGAAACACTTGGATGGGAAAGTGCTTTTCTTTATTCCCATTGATAACTCCTAAGCCTTTTTATTTTTATTTTATTTTTTATTTTTGCCAGATGCTTGTCAACAAGAGATAAATGTGTTTGTTAGCATCGAAGGAGGATGGGAGGATGGGCAATTATTGCGGCAGAACTGAGGCCAACACTGGAATTGCCTGTTTAGCCTGTGGTTGGGCCGAATGGCTCTCCTCCCTCTGTAGGAGATAGACAGCCACCGGATGGTCATGGAAACCAGCCAGTGTGTTCAGACACAGACACATTTCTGATGACCTGTGTCTCGGGGGATCGGGTAAGGAATTGCTGATAGTTAACCTCAGTGGTTATTGTGGCTTTCTTAGATCTCAGTCAGCACAGGTGGACAACACAATGTCTTCTGGAAGTAGCCCCCACGTCTATACTGCCTTCCATTAAACACAACCATGACAACTGAGGTCTGATGATACGTGAAGGACCGTGCCAAGTCTAGGATGCCAAAATGAAGGAGACACCATCCTTGGCCTCAAGGACCTTATTAATCTAGTGGCCCAGACACTAATACAGGGGGAATGACTCAAGTAAATTATAACTAAATACCAGTAGAAAAAAAGAAAGAAGAGAGGCTTATAGTGAGCCTGCCACTTTGTAACATGCTTTCACATCAACATCCTTGGTAGGGTTAACCTAGGAGTACCGCTGGCAGTATGGGGCTCCTGCTCTCGGCCCGCCAAGCTATTACACATCCAGGGTGTATTCGCCGTTCCACAACATTAACCTAACCTCCACTTCCCTCCTCTGGATCAGGTTTCAAGCCCCCCCCCCCCGCTCCCCCCCCCCCCCCGCCCCGTTGTACGCTTTCTCTTCATCCTAGGGCCATCCCTGGGTGGTAGGTCAAATTAAAGTGCCTATAGACCAAGTCAAATAAAGGGATGGGTAAGGATTATCAGTTGAGAGTAGAGAAGATCTCCCTCTTGCCTGGTGAAAAGAACTTTTCCCCCACACTAACCTCACATGGCAGCTCCCCCTGTTGCTCCTGCTGAGTAGGGGTGGTCAACGTTTTAGATGCACTAAAACGCCTCAGTCCCATCCTGCCCGCCCTCCTTCCTAGCTACCTTGGTCACCACCTCCTAGATGCCTCTTCTCCCATATTTCCCAATTCATGCCTTTGCTTGAGTCTGCTTTTAGTTTTGAGTAGCCCTGGACTGTCTACATCCTTCAGAACCCCCTCAGAAACAGAGTTTGATGGGACTCAGGTTATGGTACTGCCCTGCCTCATAGCCTTGGAGCAGTAGCCCTGGATCGAGTGACCTGTGGTGATTAAAATGACCCTCTCCATGTCCCCAGCTGTGCCTGGCACCACAACCTGTATTTCAGTCCTGGACTTGGAGCTCCTTTGGAAACCTTTTACAAAGGCTCTTCCTTTTCACAATGAATAGTTCCCGATTTCATGGTTGTCCTCACAAGAACTCAGCTTCCATTTCTTGATGTGTCATAGGCTCTAATTTTCATTATTTTTTTAAATACTTTTTTCCAGATTTTGAAATTCTTTTCTGGGGGAATCTCTACCAGAGTCCTCTGAAAACATTAGCTCCTTGGCCCCCTTTCCCCCATAAAGCCCTAGTTTAGGCTGTCAGATGCATGGACTTCCTGGAAACTTTTTGGAATTACCTCTAATCCTCAGATCTCAGAAGAGGGATCCAGCAAGCAATTTCACAGTGCTGCCAGGGAGGCTATGGCCTTGATTAAAGAAAGGTGCCTTCGGGAGAGGCAGAGAAGGGCCCTTAGAGCCTCCCACACTATGGCCATTCCTCTTGTAGCCCCTCTCCACACTCCTACCTACCCTCACCATTCACCACCCCTCTACCCCATTGGAGAGGGGAAAGGTCTATGGCCCCTTGTTGCTGAGGTTCTATTCATGAGCCATGCCGCACTGCATGCTATAGGTTATTGAATTTTGCATCTCCTTGGAAATACTAAACTTGAAAGTCACTTCTGGCCAGTTGGCATCCTTCTTACCTTCTTGGTAAGAATCAATTTTCTTTATGAAACTATGTTTCTCCCACAGTGTGTGGTGTGGAAAAAATGTCAGTATGCCCTCATCTGCCTTCCCCTAGGGGTGGGCAGTGAACTCAGTGAAACCACTTATACTGTGAATATTGACAAGTGAAATAAGGATGGGGGAGATGCTCCCCACCATCTCTGCCTGACAAGGCCACTGAGTTAGCCCCCAGAGCTGTCCTGGTTCCTCTCATTTTTCAAACCTGAGTCTCTAGTTTTCCTTCAACTCTATAAGCTATTAGATATCCCCATAATATATTTTCTTTTCCTTTCTTTTTCTTTCTTTCTTTCTTCTTCTTTCTTTCTTTCTTTCTTTCTTTCTTTCTTTCTTTCTTTCTCTTTCTTTCTTTCTTTCTTTCTTTCTTTCTTTCTTTCTTTCTTTTTTTCTTTTCTTTCTTTCCCTTCCTTCCTTTTCTTTTCTTTCTTCTCTTTCTTTTCTTTTGTTCGCTAAAGTCCGTTTTTGTTGTTTGCAACCAAAGCATCTTAACAAAGGATTTATGTGATTCCACCCCTTTATTTCAAGAAGAAAGTGAGGACCAGAGCAAATCTTACCTGAAGTCCCACAGCAGAAGGGAACAGAGCTAGACAGAGAGCTCAGGTCCCCTTGGTTCCTCTCTGGGCTCTCCGGACTCCACAGGCTGACTGTGTGTCTTTGGGAACTTAGGCAGCATGCAGGGCACAGGAGCTCTGCCCCTCTGTTACTGGGTGATGCTGGCCCCACAGCTCTGGAAATTTATCTTCTCTGCACCTCAGGTGCTAAAAGCCAAGAATCTTTAGTGTCTCTGATATAATCCATTGTCTTCTTTTTGTTCTTTGGGCCTGAGTGGCTGAGTATCTACTAAGAAAATAGCTCTACACCAGAGTCTGGGGGCAATGAGAGGGTTACAGTGCAGAGGAAAATGCTATCCCGATACCCAGAGACATAGGACCAACTCTTGGGCCTCAACCTGTGTCCAGGAGTATGCTCTGTGGGAGTCCAGCTGCCATGATGGCTGGTACCTCGGGAAGTGAAACTTTCAGGGTGATTGTGACATCCTTTCCCCCTCACCTCTACAGGATCCTCACTTGTCCCTGCCTCTCTGACCCCAAAGCCACTCTCTGAGTCATGCTCGTGTCGTTTCTCACCTGGACACGTGTCAACAGCCTTCTACCAGGCCTCCCTGTCCCCCTCTATCCATTTTGGGAGATAACTGTAAGGATATATCAGGTTACACTGCCCTTACCAACCGTTAGTAGCTTCCCACACCTATGGAAGTACAGAAAGTTTAGAATTGCAGCCAGAGCCTCCCCAACCCCTTATATATGACATGAGTTTCCACTTGATGAGGCCAGATACTCACTCACTCACTCACTCTTCCCTGAGCTGTGCTTCTCAGCCTCCCCTCAACTGGTCCTTTAGAAATTCTTTAATGCTCACACTTCTTGCTTAAAGAACTCCCTGCCCCCATCCTCTTCTCCCCAGACAGGTGTCTCTCCCCTACGGCTCCCTGTAGCAATTTGCTACTGCGTATGTTGTGCAGGTCCCAGTCTGCTTCGCAGGAACATCAGTCATCAGCATCAACTCGCTCCCTGGATTCTAAGTGCCTCCAAGGCAGGAACTAAGTATCTCACCCCAGCGCCTAACACATACTGCTCAATAAGAGTGTGTTGGATTTGTTCATTCAAAAAATATTCACTGAATATAGAACTGGAGGCATATCAGCCTTGATTGGATGCCAGTTCTGACCAGCCTCTTCTGCCTCAAAATAGATTTTTCTCATTTTCTACCAAGAAGCTCTGGTTCTCCTCTATCCCCCAACTTCCTTCCACCCTATGGATTTACACATTGTCCTCTCCCAGCTGAATCAAATGATAACATTTTGTCACACTTGTTTTCTATGCCAGAAAGAAAGACATTACAGACATTACATCTCCTAGGATGTCTTCTACCCCCCCACCCCCAGTTTTATTGAGAAATAATTGGCATACATCACTGCCTAGTTTGAAGGTGTACAGCATGCTGGTTTGGCTTGTGTGTATTATGAAATGATGACCACAGTAAGTTTAGTTAGCATAGGATGTCTTCTGGACACCCTTCTCTTCTGTCTCCCCCCACCCCTACCAAACATGACCACCTTCCTGAAGTTGGTATTTATGTGCTTTACATGCATTTATCCTGTACGTGGTCAGATCACTGGACTGGAACCTTGAAGAGACCTGATGCGTCAGCAGATAAATATAATGTGGGCATCTGTAAGGGGGGGGGGGCGGGGGCAGGAGCAAGAAATCTCCATATGATGATATGCTGACCCCCAGATTAAAAGGGTATAAAAGACTAACTAAAAAAAAAAAAAATAAAAAATAAAAAAAAAATAAAAAATAAAAGGGTATAAAAGGCAGAGTATCCAGAGGTTTCTTCACTCTCTGAGGGCTGTGGAGAGGGCTCCCCTCTCACCTTCACACAACCTTGAGAGTAAACCACCATGGGGGTCATCCCAGCCTCACTTTCCACCCACCAGCCCCCATGAGCCTTTGGAAATTGGTCTAGTTCCTTATCTTTCATCCACAATTGGAGATTAAGTTTACATATTTTCAAATACTATAGAAATAATGTGCTATTATTATTTGTATCATTCTGCAAATTGCCTTTCTTTTTTGCTCAGCCTTAGGTTTTGAAGGTTTATAACCATATTAAATCTCAAAAAAGTATGCATTTGGCAAAATGTGTATCTTCTTTTTCCTCATGAAAAAGTACCCAAATTTAAAATTTTGACAAACATTGCTGCAGTGAACGTACTTATATGTGTGTCTTTGTTTCTATGTGTGTTTTTTTTTTCTCACTTTGTACTTTATGAGGACGGTCGGATGGGAGTATGAAGTGCTATCTCCTTGTTACAATTTGTATTGTCTTGTTGCTAGATGGAGTTCAACTACTGAGTCAGGCATCTATAAACTTTCTATGTAAAAGGCCAGCTAGTAAATATTTTAGACAATTCATCCTTTATTGCATGCTTAACCCTGCCCCCGTGGCATAGAAAGCAGCCAGACATTCACCCATAAGCTAATGTGCATGTTCCAATTAAACATTATTTACAAAATTAGGCAGCCAGCCAGTAGGCTGTAGCTCTCTGCCCCTTGTCCCAAAGACACTCTCTGACAGACATAAGCAGTAGAAAGATAGGCAAGGTCTGAACAGGCAATATACAGAAAATAATGTGCAAATGGCCAACAAATACACAAACAGCTCCATCTCAAGTCACCAGAAAGTTTGTGATCAAATTCTATCCCTGACACAGCCCCAGAAAGCCTTCAGGTACTTCTAGGACAGCAGGAGGTGGCCTGCTGCTGCCTGCAAATGAAACCAGTGATGAGAGCATCCTAAGACAGCTCCCCCCTCCCCACCCACCGGAATGAGGGGTAGGCCCTGTCCTTTACATGCAGTCACGGTATCCAGGACCCTCCTTGGCAACCTCAGATGCATGTAAAATATGTACCTCCTGCTGCCCAGCAAGTAGGGGGGAGGCAAGAACTGCATCTAGTGAAATCACTGATGAGAGAGAGGAAATTTCCAGAGCATCCTTCCTGAAGGGTAAATTCTTTTTTTGTGTGAAACGAGAATTGGACAATGGGATAACAGCAGAGGCGAAGAGGTTTCCAGAGGCCTTTCTGCTTGGTCAGCTGTAATGTTTCCCCTGAACATTGCTGATACCATACAATTTAAGCGACTCAAGCTTAACGGGAGTTTGCCATTAGAAAAACGTCCCAGCGCCCTGAAGTGTGATCAGCAGGGAGACTAATAGGTGCAGAGTGTGCAAAACTCTCCATGTTCCCTGGATTCCTTTGCAAGGTGGGACAAACCTGGGAACAGATGGTTCAAGATCAAGGTTTAAGGAGCAGACCTGTGAGGAGCAGAATTCCTGCCCCTGACACATTAATGGAGGAAACTGTTCTCCGCCCCTCACCCCCGGCCCAGCACGGCTGCGGGGACCCTAATATGATGGCCCTAACGTCAGGGAGGGATCCCAGGGAACAGGGCTGTGAGACACAGGCCCATCTCACAGGTGAAGCCACGGTAGCCCTGCTCTAACCCATCAGGATGCCGTGAACCTTCCTTAGGTCAGACGGCTCTCGGCTGGATGATGTGGCAGGTGCTGTGGCCACAGGCGACGCAGGTGCCTAGATAGGGACGCGGGCCGCCCCTCTGTCCCCAGGGATCCCCACAGCATATCCCGCTCCCGGCGTCTCCCACGAAGAACCGTCCTCTGGTCCGCACCCCCCACCCCTGCAAACCACATGGGGCGCAGCGGGCCTGCAAAGCCCAGGCCGCCGAGGCTGGGGCGGGGGTGGCGGGGCTCGGGCGGCGGCCCCGTGCGCGGCCCCGCGGGGATGTCCCGAGCGCAGGGATGGTCCGCGCCCGCGGCGCAGGTCTGAGGCGGGGACAGCCACGGGGGATTTCAGCCCTGAAATCCAGAGCTGGGTCTCCCCGGAAACGGCTTCTGGAAGCCTCTGTGACCCGTGATGTGCCTCCGACCCCCTCAGAGTGTAGGGGTGCGGGGCTCCAAGGCACCGGCTCGCGCCCACCCTGCCCTGCTCCCCTCCCCCGGGCCGCCGGCGCCCCCACCCCCCGGACGGCCCCCGCTCGCGCCCCCCGGCACCCAGGCAGTGCCCCCCGGGATCTGCGGCGATGCCCCGGGGCCCGGATGCGTCCGCCTGGGCTTGCCCAGCACCGAGGGGGCCCACGGCTTCCAGCACGGCCGGCGGCCCCTCCTCCGAATCTGCCCCCCGCCTCCTGCCGTCGCGCCCCGCGTCCTGCCGGGCCCCTAGTAAAGGCCGCTCCTCCAGCTCCGGGCTCCAGCCTTGGTCTCCGCGAAAGCTCAGCGGCTGCAGATGCCGCGGGGTCGTGGGGTCGAGCACCCCACCACCGTCCCATCCCCTCCCTCCCCTCATCCTCCAAGGCTCTCCAACCCGCCCTGGGGCCAACAGCAGAGGCCCTTCCCGCAAACCGCCTCAGGTGAAATGACACCACGCAGGCTCCAAGCCGGACCCAGCTAGACCAGAACATCAGCTTGAGTCCAAGGCTGAAGGCCCTCCTCACTCAATGGAATGAGACAGCAAGAGCTCCGTGGAGCACCTGGGTGGCTCAGGTGGTTGAGCGTTTGACTCTTGGTTGTGGCTCAGGTCACCATCTCAGGGTCGTGGGATTGAGCCCTGTGCTGGGCTCCACCCTCAGAGGCCTGTCTGCTTAGAATTCTCTCTCCCCTTCTCCCTCTCCTCTGCTCCTCCCCCACCCCCACTCTCTCTTTCTAAAATAAAATACATAAATCTTTTTTAAAAAAAAAAAAGCTTAGTGGACTAAAGGGAAACTTTGAACTATTAAAAAAGCCTAAATGTCACAATCCTAAAGAAATCTTTTAATGCATCTATTTACCAGCAAACATTGTGCACTTACTGCGGAGGGGCCAGGCATATAGCAAGCATGCCTTGACACCCTGCACCCTAGCCCATGGCAGACATTGCTAGTCAACTAAGTACTTTGCCACAGACTGTAGATGAAGCAGTATCTTTCTCAAAATTGCATTCCAGGAAATCATCACCAATCAATAGGAATTGGCCTATGGAATAAAACCAATTTGCTATTTCTAATCAGCTGCACCTTGGCAACAGTTGATCCTGCAGATATCAACATAAATAAAGATAAGATGCTTGCCTTTGAGCAACAGCTGGGTAGCCAGACACATGGCATCTAACTATCAATACAGACTTTGAGGGAAGAGGGCTGTGGTAATTAGGGCAGGCTGAACCGAGGAGGTGATATTCCCATAAAAAACAGTAAGACATCAGAGCGAGAAGGATGGAGTAGGGTGGTCCAAGCAGACAGAGCAGCACCATCAAAGACAAGTGGGCACGAATGTCCGCAGTGTATTGGGGAATGACTCAGGAGATGGATCGCAGCACACAGAAGAGAAGGAGGGAAAAATATGGTGAAGCCAACTTTGAAGGGCCTAAGAAGGTTGAATGTCAATCAGCAGACAATGAGGAGACAATTGAAAGTTTCTGAAGAGCGTAGTGAGAAGATCAGATCTGAGTCTTAGAAAATTAGTTCTGCTTCCAGGATGGACAGTAGATGGTAGAGACAGGTGACTGGAACCAGGAGGCCCAGTCAAGAAATTACATTGACACAGTAAGCCAGTGGTTTTCAATGAGCATTGAATGAATGAATGATGGAGGCCCAGGGTGAGGTAGCAGGGATTCAGCCCCTACCCCTACTTCTGCTCTGCTTTGTTTATAAATGGGATTTCCATATAGATTTTGCTTGAAGATATTTTTCTGATTTTTTTTTAAAGCTTGAAAACCATGCTTCAGGCAGGAGGCAGTGAGGGCCTGCCTAAGGCAGCATCCATGGGAGACGAGGAATAGAAGACCATTTGAGAGAGATTTCTAAGAGCACAGGAAGGAGCTGGTAACCGACAGGATATGAATATGGTTTTGGTTTTTGTCTTGTTTTGCTTTCAAGAACAGAATAACACAAACAACAGAATGCCAAACAAGGTCTAGCCAAATCTATCTCCAAAATATTTGTGTTTTTAATGAAAATTAATATTTTAATATCATTTGAAAGATCATATTCCTAGGTAGATCAAACCTTCCTCTGGAATTCTGGAATTGTGTTTGGTTTGCTTAGTCACCTCCCCTTCCAGCTCCCTCCACCCCACACCTCATGAGGCAGTAGCTTCAAACTGAATGATTAGTCTCTACCTGGAATATCATGCATTTCTAATTAGTGCTAATTAATACAATTTGAGGTATCCTTGGCTCACCCAGAATTTTTCTTATAAACCATTAAGTAAATACTCCTTTGTAATATTTAATTCATAAGTGAGCCACAGGCTCCTAGGCACCAATGGCAAAAAAAAAACAAAAAAAAAAAAAAAAAACCTAGGGGCCCGCAGTCCCCACTTGGTCTTATATTTCACCTTTGATTCACCCCTTGCGAAGCATTGAAGAATGAACACTATAGCAAAAAACCTTCCCTACTCACCAGAGAAATGGGGAGGTGTTGAGCAGGGGCTCTCAGAACTGGAGTTCCCAAAACCAAAGAATGCAGTTCTGGGGACTGACAACATAAGACTGCCAGTATGTTACTTTTTCAAAAAAGATTAAGAAAACATGTACCATGGACTACAAGTCATTTCCAAAAAGACAATTTAGCACCAAAAGGCCAGGAAAGTCATCTCAAGAGTAAAGGGTGCTTCTTTAAATTGAATATACTTTGCTTCATCGGAGACTTTCTGTACTGGGTCTACATGCTGTATTTCACCTTAAACCAGTGAGACCTTTGCCAGTGACAAGCACCTTCCAAAGGCCAGATGTGAAAGCCAGCAGTTAGCAACTTCCTAGAGTTTGGGGGAAAGTTCCTGCCTCTTCCCCCGACCCCAAGACCCGGGGTCCCAGGCAACCGGAAAGGAAACCACTACCATGAGAAGAAGAGGAAGGTGTGTTGCTGCCTCCTGAGCTGGAGTCTGGAATTTTTTTTTTTCTATGAATGACACAGACTTATAAATGGTGTCTCGTAACAGTTGGAATATCAGGAATTGTCCAGGACTTCAGGTAAAGTTGTGTATTACATAAGCTTGTCTAGATGGACCTGGGACTTTAACCAGTTGTTCTATTTTTTCTACCTGGAAGCATATATAGTTTCCAAACTAAGGACTTGGAAGTGAACTTGAAGCACGTCTGATCAAAGCTGGAGGCAGCCTCTATTCTTGTTGGTCTCCTGGTCCTTTCGAATTCAACATGCAGTGCTATTTTTATCCCTGGTCCTCAGATGCTAGTCCTGATTGGTACTTAGATGGCACCTCTGGATTAATGTGCTTAGAGTGCTTTCTGGAAATGTGTGCTCTTGGCACCTCTGGGACATCTGCTGGGATGGTGGAAAGGACTCCAGCTGGGAGCAAAAGCCTGGGTCCTAGTACTGAAGATGTCTCACGTCAGCTTGAAGCCTTTGGGCAAGGCTGAGGGACTGTGCTGCGTACCTTTGCAGTCCTTCCATTGCCAACATCCTATGATTTATGCTTTCATGGCAAGTGGATCATAGATGGTGAAAGAATCTTTCCATAGCTCCTTTCTCTGGTCAGAATACTGTGAGAATAGTCCAACCGCTTTATTAGGATGTCTTTATTTTTATGACTTTTCCACCTAATGCATTGCTTTCTTTCATTGGCCTGGGTTTTGGGGACATAGACTTGGCTATTATGTCCACAAGTGCTCTTGACAACAGGCAACAGAGGATGTGGGAGCCAGAAGTTTTGAAGTTTTATAACTGACAGTTCCTGCTGGGATTTTGACTTGATGAACCTGCTTCATCTTAATACGTTGCCGAGGCTCCTCTTTCCCTTGAATCTTTCCTTGTGTCTTTGTTCCAAAACAGGCCAAAGAATGTGCTCTAGACCTTGGTCATTTCCCTATTTTGAAGGTAAAAGATTGCTCAGTGCCCCCCTGAAAAAGACAGCTTTTCTCTTAGATGTTTCTGTGGTTCCAAGCCCACTGCGAGCTGTGCCTTTGACTTGGCAAAGAAAGTCATTGTTTGAAAAGCTATTTCTAACCCAGCACAGCTGTTCACGGCTTGGGTTCAGCAAATAGCATCATTTTTTGCTGATTCAGTCCCAATACCTCCAGAGAAGTTATGACAACCCAAGTGTATGGCTTTGATGAGTGAACAAAGAGTGACCACACGTCCAGGCTCTCACAGAATTCCCCCATTGGACATTTGATCATGTTCTCTCTTCTCTTCGCCGGCCCACTGCAGGCTCGGACATGCAAAAACCCAAAGAGAGTCGAGAACCTTCTAGGTTTCAGCCCTGGTTTTTCACTAGTGAAACGAAGGGATTGGGTGATAATAGTGCTAGTAATCAAACAGCAACTCCCATTGATTTGCTCCTTGTTGCATGGCAAGTGATATGCCAGGTACTTTCAAAAACTGTAATGTCCAGTTACAGATGAGAGGAAAGAGACGTAGTTTGCAAAGAACGTGATAGCTAAGACATAACCTGGAATTTAAACCCAGGTCCACCTAGGAGGAAGGTTCGAATTCTATTGTGGCGCGTGCATTAAAATGGTGACCCAAAGGTCTGAGTGTGGGTATCTGTAACTGCCTGGGTTCCTTCTAGCTTACAGATCCTGGTTAAGGTTCTTTAAAGGCTTGTCCTTAACTCTGCTAAAACAGCAGCCACCTCCCCAGCCTGTTCCTGCCTGCATAATGACAAAGCCTTTGCTCTTGTCACTGGGAATACACAAGTGGCGCGCAGGAGGCTACAGCCCACAGAACCCAGCCGCTGCTTGCTCCTGTCTCATTCCTCCCTGCTGGCCTCTTAATCAGCCATGTGATGTAGACCATAATTTCCTATGACCTGCCAAAGCTCCTGTGACCTCTGAAGACTTTGGGCCATCTACCCACGTTCCTCAGGTGGTTCTGGGGCCCTTTGTCTCCGTGATCCTGGGGCCTCTCTCTAGCAGAGCGGGAAAGACTCTACCTTCTGTGTCCCCTCTTTTGTGCACTTCATTTTGCATGTTTATGGAAGGGGTGGGAAGAGGCAGGCCACTAGCAGCCTCCCCTGGGCCCACGCTGGGGTTACAGTTCTGTTTCTCCGTACGGTCATCCCATCCAGGGCCTGTAAGAACCCTGGCTGCATCAGAATGGTTCACCTATGGGTGTTGTGCTCAGCTGAGTGGGTCAGGGCTCCTTCCTCAGTTAAAGGACAGTTTCTCTCCCGGGGCCCTGGTCCTACCCTGTACCTCGTATGCATGTCTGTAGGTGAAGACATAGGCTTGTAGGTCCCCGAAAATCAGTAAATGTGGCTGGAGGGAGTGAGGGAGTATTTCCTAACAAACACTGGGGGTGCAAATCTCCGGAGAGCAAGTCAGGAGAGGTGTGTGTTCAGCCTGGATAAGATTTTGAGCTATCTATCTATTAGGATTTTTATTCATTTCCCCCCTTTCCCTTCTTTCTTATCTGCATTCAAGCAGATAATACCTGACTCTGTGCTCCTGCCTCACTGCGACTGAGCACAAGGCAAAGACTTGGCATCCAGGGTTTGGAAACCAAAGCCTAAGCCCTTAGCAGATCAGGATTCAATTAGAGAGAGAGAGGCAGAGACAGAAAGACAGAGAGAAACAGATTGTCCTGGAGAAACTGGGGAGGAAAGAAGTGATTTTTTCCAAACCGGGAAGATATTCTGTTCAGCTAGAAGGTGAACGTGGAGGTGAGAGGATTTGCAAGCCCCGCGTTCTCTGGAGTGACGTCAGCGTGGTACAGAGGTGCCCTGGCAGCGATGCTTGGGAGTGGGGGTGGGGCGGTGGGGAGGGAGAGGGTTTGGGCCTGAGGGGGCCATGCAGGCCAGGCCAGGCCAGGGCGAGGCTGTCCGGGACCTCCTGTGTAGACAGGGAGGGAGGACCAGGTGGGTCCCACTGCAGAGGCCTTGGCCCTGCATAAGCTCCAGAAACACTGGCATACGCAGCCATAGGGAGGGCATCCCAGGAAGGCCTGGGCTGTGCATTCTTTGTCATGTTTTCTGTTAGCAGGAGAAATGAGACCCTGGCATTGGAAAATAACTTATTACACAAAGAGAAGGCAGTTATTCCTAAACCTTGAGCTGGCAGCCTGGGACCCATGCCACGTCGCCCATCGCTGCCCCTTTGTGTTCCCCCAGGTGGGAGAAGGCTGGGCTGGTGCTCTGGCGGGGGCATCTGACAAGACTCAGACCTTCTGTCCTGCCCCCCAGAACTGGTAGCCCCGACCACAACTGACTTCATACGGTGCTTTCTTTTCCATTCCCATAATCATGCTGTGAAACAGTTTTAAATGGAAAGCATTCAGTAAACTGTGCTGAGTTTTTCCAGGACCTGGAACTTCTGAGGGATGTCACAAAATCATCTGCAGAGAAGCTGGGTGCTTGCAAGGTCGAATAACAAGAGTCCTTCAAGAAAAGTTCTAATTCTACAGAGCAGAGCACTATATTTCCTGCCTCATAATTGTGACGAATGGTATGCCTTTGTTTTTAAACAACACCTAATCTTTAAAATGACTCTACTGAGGAGCCTAGCATTCCTCCCCCGCCCCGAATATGTCCAGTGCGTATATTAAATTGACTAAACATTCAGAAGAAGGAGCACAAATCAGACTCTGGAGAGTGTATTGCTTAGTAAAAGTAGGAGGGAGGGAGATGTTACCAATACCGAAAATACACTAAAATTCTGATTAAAATACCAGATCTAGCCCCGTGCAAGTCTCTTAGGAACACTCAAGCTGTTGAAAATAAAATGGAAAAAGGCGATTACCCGCTGGCACCAGCATCTAATTGTTTAATGAACATTACATGGCCCGGATCCTATTACTAATGTTTCTCTTCTTCAACATACATCTACTGATGAAGGAAAGTTCTTTTTTGGTTGCAAAGTGGCCTTCAGAAGTTGGATGCTCTGAGAGATGACAAACAGGCAACATCTTTTTCTTCTTGCTCACAAGTAAATTTCTGGCAGTTTTTGACAGGTCATAAACACACATGAAATGCTAAACTTAGTGAGTTGTTAGATGCTTTTCTTAAAGTTGAAAAACATTTTTAAAATAAATTTTCCTTATGTCTCCTTTTTTCCACATTCTCAACTCTGACATTCAAGTGCACTTCACGAGCTGATGTGTAATAGCATTTGAAAACCAAATTCAGAAAACCCTCATGAATCCAGACTCCACTCTTAGAGCATTTCTAAGGTTTTAGGCTAGGAGATGACAAGGAAGCTTACTTCCGCATTCGTAACGACAGACAGATGAATACAACAAATAAGATAATTAAGAATAATGTTTACAATTAAGAGACATTTTCGCGGTATCTTGGATATTCCAAGCAGTGAGTTTTTCTGAAGTTCTCCTTGTTTGGGTCTCTTTGTTAGAGCACTGACAGTCATTAGACCCTTCTGAAAAAGGTCTCATCCACTGGTGTCCCGGACATCATCCTTCCTTGGATTTCCAACTGGCTGTCAGGACACACCTTAAATTCTTTCTGTTGGCTCTTCCTCACCCATCTATTTAAATGGTGGAGTTACTTAGGATTCTACCCATGGACCTCTTTTTTCTCACTCTCCATAAACTGAGTGGGTAATAACCCCAAAAATGTTTCTTAATTCTAGGGAGGTAATGCTTATATGTGTGTCTTCAGCCCCGACTTCTTCCTTGAGCTCCCTCATGGGCCTCCTGTCTCAGCAAATGACCTCACAAATCTAATGCTAGCCTGTGCCTTAAACCCACACACGTCCTTCATTCTTCTCTCCCTCATCCATCACAATCCTAAATATCACCTTCAACATCCACTCTCTTTCTTCCCACAGTTGCCAACTTATCCCTGCTGTCGGCAATCCATTCTAAAAATCGATTCTAGAACAATCTATTAGCTGGGACTTCTGCTTCCAGTATATTCTCCCTACTGAGGCCACTGGGACCTTTCTAAAGTACAAATTTGAACATTTCATCCCTCGGTTAAAATCCTTTAATCCAACTCTATAGGCTGACAAGGGCTTTCATGATGGAAATCACATTCACCTCTCAGCATAATCTCCCATCCCCATTCACAAAGATGAAATGTACTACGTTTGCATTTTCTGTTCCCTGTGCTTAAAATATCCTTTCCCCTCATCCCTATACTCTCCTCCATCTGTTAAACTCTCCTTTGGCCAAGACATCATTTCTGCTAAGAAGCTTTCTCTGCCTTGCCAAGAGTGCATAAGGTACCTCTCCTATGTGCTGCTGTGTATTCTCTGGTAATTTCCATGTCACAGCACTTAACATGCTAAATTATGGTGGCAGGTTTACTCATCAGTTTTTTCCAATGAACTATCAATGCTTTCAGGGAGAGATGTGTCTTGTTCATTGTATCCCCAAGGATCAGTTCATTCCAGACACTCAATAAATATTTCAAGAATGAATGAATGTTGTCCTGCCTTAAAGCTCTGTTTCTCAGTTTCCTGATTCTAAATTCTGAACAGGGGGGTAGCTTGGGCTAGTTTTTACCCCTGGTCCAATGAGCTGAGTAAAGGGTTTGAGGGTAGGGATGGAATCTCTTTGAAAGGAGTGTAGGAGTAAAGGGAATGGATAGCATGCTTACTAGAATGATAGTGTCCTTCATTGAAACAATAAAAGTACATTTTATTTTAAAAATCATTCTTCACTAATTCATAAGGCCTCCTCCCACTAGCCCATTATAAAGAAGTAAAACTGTACTTTCATTATAACACATAAAATAAGAATAATATAATCACTTCTTATTCAATATTAGCCAGTCACTCACTTATCCACCCGTTCACAAATATTACTAACCACCTACTGAGGGCTAAGCTCTGTGTTGGTACCAGGTAGACAGTGAAAAATAAGTGCTTATTTTCACAGTGCTTACTTTTTAAAAAAAAATATAGACACAAATGTATAATCATCAATTGTGAAATGTACTATAATAGAAAAGGGTGATTTGAGAAAGAATTATTGGTGGGATGTGATTCTAGTATGGAGGTCAAGGAAGCCTTCTCGGAAAAAAAACAACATGTAATTTAAGACCTGGCTTCATGGGGAAGAATGACTTGCCTTTGCAAGTGAGGCAAAGGGAGGGAGTAGAATTGGAGATCTCCAAGGAATTATTATGACAGTCTCTGCCAAAGTCTAGGGTGGAGGCACCTGTCACGGAAAGAAGTAGATGGGTTCAGGATATTTTTGGAGGTGAAACTTATTGTACTTCTGATAAACTGGGTGTAGGGGTGAATCAGAGGGAGGCGCCAAGGATAACAGCTGGTGCAGAGGTTAAGCACAAGGACTGTGAAGGCAGATCGTCTGAGTTTAAATCCCGATTCCACCATTACCACTGTGTAACCTTGGGCAAATTACTTCACCTTTCTGTGCCTTGGTTTCCTCATCTACAAAGTGGATGACAAGAACACTAGCTACCTGACAGTTTTGTTAAAAGGATTAAACAGGTTACTATATATAAACATTCCAGACAATGTCTGGCATATTACTAGGTTTTCTTACTAACAAAAAGGAGGTAAATTTCCAGGTCTCTGACCTCAGTGGTGGAGTAATCTAGGTGACAATGAGTTAGGGAAAACTAGCAGAGGAAGAGATTTTGGCAGGGTGAAGATCAGAGTTCAGCTTTAGATAAAATCTTGAGATTGGTGCAGACCCTTTGGGCTTTTGGATAGAAATCTGATCTCAGGGGATCGATCCCTGGGTGGCTCAGCGGTTTAGCATCTACCTTTGGCCCAGGGCGCGATTCTGGAGTCCCGGGATCAAGTCCCACGTCGGGCTCCCGGCATGGAGCCTGCTTCTCCCTCCTCCTGTGTCCCTGCCCCGCACCCCCCCTCTATGTTTATCATAAATAAATAAATCTTTAAAAAAAAAAAAAAGAAGAAAGAAATGAAAGAAAGAAAGAAAGAAAGAAAGAAAGAAAGAAAGAAAGAAAGAAAGAAAGAAAGAAAGATCTCAGAAGAAAGGCCTGGACCAGAGATGTCAATCTGTGAAACTTCAAAATATAGGCGGTATTTATAGACTGGGGAATGGAAAAGACAAACAAGGAAAAGTGTGTAAAGTGGATGTGTAAAGTAAGTGAGTAAAGTGTAAAAACAGGGCCAAGGACTGAGCCACAAGAGTTCTCAAAGCCGAGTAGAAAAGAAACCAATAAATGATTTATGTTCAGTGCTGTTACACATGCGCTTTAGACTAGCGGAAATAGAAACATCTAGTGTAATCTGAATGTAACGAATACTGAAACAAAGGACTTCCCTTCCATTTCTATTTTAATGGAGCCTGAAGATCTAATTCTCTGCTTAGTCTTGTTCAATTGATTTTGTGCCTTCTTCTATTCTTCATTGGAGCTTCCTCATCCAAAAACTGAAAAGAAAGTATGGGGATGGGATAAATTTGGAAGATTTCTCTGGTTTTGGTTGCTGGATCTTCAGCAAGGTGAGGACAGAGAGCGGGGCACAGCTGAACTTGAACCAGATGATTCAATGTCTTAGAAGTTAAGAAGCTTAGGCTGGATAATGAGGAGGAGCCAATAAAAGGTGTCAAGCAAAAATGATGTGTGATTATTTTGCATTTTAGAAAGATCACTCTTGAACAATATGGAGAATAGTTTGGTAGGGAGCAAACCCAGAAGCCCAGAGACCCATGGTGTATATGTAGCAGTGACCCAGAACAGAGACGGCCATGGGGGAGCAGAACCACTCAGACTGGAGTGATGATCACAGGGAGGAATAGAGAGGAGTAGGTGCTTGGCTCTATAGAGCAGGCAAGAGAGAAAATGACACCCAGGCTTCTGGGATGTTTTCAGACACATCTGTGCCTTTAAAACATTACATTTTTCCTAATATGTACTTATACTTCACAAAGCATTCTCGGTGCTTTCTATAGCAATAACCCTTTAATTTTCGACTATATTTTCCTCCTGTCCCCTGATGAATACACACGGTCATTAAGTAGCTCACATGGAAAATAGAGATGCAGATTTACTTCATTTGGGCTCAGTTCTCTGGGCTCCAGGCCTAGGCAGAAGAAACAAATTCTATTATCTAAACCACAGAAGCTGAAAGCCTCCAAAGAAAATACTCCAGTGACTGACTTGGTTATCCATATTATCTGGCTTAACTAATACTTTATGTATTAAGACGCTAGACTTTATTTACAAAAGAAAATAATGTAACTCATCATTGTGGGAAAGAGCCCATGTTTCAAATAGCAATATTTTTGTAATCGTTAAGTCCTTTGACAAACTCTGTAAACCCCATTTGGATCTCTGTTAATGGGGAAGATTTCTTAATGACCTAGCTCAACACTGCCGGCTACATGCTGACTTGATTTGCAGCTATACATAAATATACATAAATAAATAGGTGGCTGCCTCCTTGATGGAACGCACGGACCCAGGGGAAAGCGTTTTTACCTCTAGAGATCTTTCCCAGCCTTGTCACACTTTTTACAATGATCCTATTCATCATTGGCTTCTTCTCACTCTTCCCAGTACTTTTCCTCCTAGTCTCTCTTGATCCTACTCCCATTCACCACTTCACCCAAACTGCTCCTCAAGATCACCCATGCCCTCATTTTGCTAAATTCAATGGTCAGGTCTTCTCAGTCCCCATTTTCTATGGCCCATCAGACATATTCACTGCAATGACTCCCTCTTCCTTCACACACACACATTTTTCATTTGGCTTCAAGGATGCCACATTCTTTGGATTTTCTTCTTGTTGCTTCCTTGCTGTTTCTCTCCATGATCTCATAGTGTTCAGAATGTTCCTGGGTTCTGTTCTTAGTCCTTTTCTCTAACTTAAACCTATGATGATTTCATTCAGTTATAAGGTTTTAAATAACATCTCTATCGTCTTTATGATGCTTCATTTTGTAGCTTCTGAACTCCAGACTTGTGCTTACTCAAAGTCTCCACTGGGTGTTTAATAGACATCACAAACTCGACATGTCAAAAACAGAACTCCTAAACTCCCCTCAAAAGCTGTTCTACTCATAGCCTTCCCCATTCAGTTGATGGCAACTCAATCCATCCAGCGTTCATGCCAAATATCTTAAAGTTGCCCTTGACTTCTCTCTTCCTCTTACGACCCACATCTAATCAGCCAAGGAACTTTGTTGGTAGGACCCACAGATTAAATCCAGACTCCAATCTCTTCTTACTATTTCCATTGTTACCATCCTAATCCATCTGAGCCACTACCACCTCTTGGCTAGGTTACTACAACATACTCCCAACTTGTCTTCCTGTTTACACACTTGTCCATCTTCAGTACCATAGCTCAAATAATCCTTTTGAAAAATAATCAGTGACATCACTTCTTTACTCAAAATCTTGAAATGGCTCAGAGTAAAAGCCAAAAGCTTGCAAATGCCTACAAGCTCTTACATGGTCTGCTCCCACTCCATAGTTCCCTGACCTCAGCTCTTTTATTTTTCCCATTGTTTACTCTGCTCCAGAGACCCTGGCCTCTTTGCTGTTTCTCAGACACGCTAGATAAGCCCTACCTTAGGACTGTTGCTCTACCTGTACCTTACATCTAAAATGCTTTCTGTCAGATATCTGGAAGGCAAACCTAACACTTCTTTCAAGTCTTTATTCAGATATCTTCAAAATGAAGCCTACCCTGACATATTTAATACTGTCATGTGCCCCCAAGCCCAACACTCCTAGCCTCTTTGTCTTGCTTTACTTTTTTTCATTTTCCGTAGCACATGTCACTCTCTATTATATTATGTAATCTGCTTATTCATTAAGTTCCTTGTTAATTGTCTCCTCTGCTAGAATGTAGGTAACACAAGGGCAGTGTTGCATTCACTGGTATATCATCAGTACCAAGAAGAGTGTCTGGAACAAAGGAGGCACTCAGTAAATACTTGTTGACTAAAAAAATGAATATGTCCTGGACATCTTTCCTTTCCAGCTCACACCTTGAACATATACTTTGCGCTGTGTTCTGGTCTTGTCCTCAGGATGTAGATGAATACATTGAAGGGTTATTAAGGTTTGTCTTCCCTGGAATATTTTGGTTCTCTTTCTCCTCATCTCCATGGGATCCTCACTGTGACCCAATTCCTCAAGCCCTTGTAACTGAAAAAAAATGAGAAGTAGCAGCTCCATTAAAAAAAAAAAAAAAAAAGGGTGGGTGGAGGGGGAGATTCTTAAATTAAGCCAATACCACCAATAAATCTGTTTTGGTTTATTGACACCTAGAAGAAATATAAATAGTTCCTAGATTTTTACAAAAAGAGAGAAGGATAAAGAATAACAGGAGATCCAAGCAAAGGGCTGAGCTGAGAGCTATATGTTAATAGAGTACTGGGAGAGAGATGCAGAGGGGCATGGCCGATAGGAACAGACTACCTCATGGGGTAGCCACTGTGAGACACACATCTTATTTTTGCCCAAGCTAGACTCCTGTGCTAACTCACCAAAGATTTTTGTGGTACCTCCATCATGCTGCTGGCAACTAGGATAGCCTGGAGAAAACTGCCAAGAATTCTCAGAAATACCCACTGAATAAGAAATGCCTGGGGTAGGAATCTCGATACTGACCTTTCCTACTAGAGCTTTTTTGGAGATTCCAGGCCATTTCCACAGTGCTCTTCAATACTGGTAACACTCTAACAATCATTGGGATCAACCAAGTTAGGCTGAGTTTTTGTTTAAGTACTGAACTTTTGTGCATAAGTAATCCTCAAAAACTCTTTTTCTCATGCAAACACCGAATTGCTTAACCTTGGTCAAAAAGAAATCAACACATTCATGTTTTCATTTTCTTGGGGTACCCAGTAGTGGAATTACTGGATCACATAGTAATCTATTTTTTTAATTTTTTGAGGAACTTCCATATTTTTTCCACAATTTTTTGAGAAATGCTAGTGGCTATACCAATTAGCATTTCCAAAGGAAACAAAAGCACTAATTTGAAGATACATGCTCCCCTATGTTTATTGCAGCAGTATTTACAATAGTCAAATTATGGAAACAACCCAAGTGCCCATCCAAAAATGAATGGATAAAGAATATATATATATATATATATATATATATATATATATAACAAAATATTACTCAGCCATTGAAAAAAAATGAGATCTTGCCTTTTGCAACATGGATAGACCTAGAGGGTATAATGCTAAGTGAACTAAGACAGAGAAAGACAAATACCATGTGATTTCACTCATGTGGAATTTAGGAAACAAAACAAATGAATAAACAAAGAAAAAGAGAGACAAACCAAAAAACAGACTCATAAATTCAGAGAACAGCGGGTGATTGCCAGAGGGGTGGTGGGTGGGGGATGGGTGACACAGATAAAGGCGATGAAGAGTACACTTCCGGTGTGCATGAGCATGGGGTAACAGAATAGGAAGGGAGGGAAGGCGGGTGGGTGTAAGGAAGGAGTCAACACAGAAAATACCAAATCATAGGGCACATAATAGGGCATTCAATAGCCATTGGTTCCTGCTGCCTACCTCTCTTGTTCTCCTCCAGTACCACCTCCCAACCTCCTTTGAGATGACTATTTTCCATGTTTGTCTCTCTCACAGCGTATCTGTATTTCCTCTTATTTGGCCCCACATGTCAGATTGGCTTGCATTACTACAGCCTGAATCATTTGATTTCCTGTCTATGTTCCTAACCTTTCCAGCTCCTTTTGTATCATTTCTCTGTCATTCCTGCTGTTTACAATACCTCTCAATTTAAAGCCATCTGCAAATCTCATTAGCAAACCACTGACTCCTTCTCCCCCCACAGTCACAGGACATGTTGAATAAAACAGGACCTAACACCAATCTCTTCCTTCCATTTGAGGCACCACCACTCTGAGTTACTTTTACTTATAACCAGTCTAAAATATGATTACATTATTACTGCATTTACTCCTAGTCTAGGCGAATCTACTATGTGAAAATTAGGATTAATCCTTTTTAAAATTCACTATTCACTGTATATAAAATTATTAATTCCTTTAGTCATCTTTCCTAGCCTACTTAAAATGTTTTTGCTTACAAGGAAAAAAAAAATCAGTCAACTTTTCAAGGCTACTTATGGCCTTGGATATAGGTATTTAGTGTCGTTTAGCCATGTCAGTCTACAAGGAATTGATTCTTAGTAGAGATTTAAGAATAAAATTTAAATTCTTCCATTTTAATAGTAAGCTTCTGAGGAACCCACCAGTTTTCTCACTGCTGATTCACTGGATCTTGGCTTCAACTTCTCTCACTCCTTTTCCTGATATACTCAAAATGTTTCAAATTCTATTCTTCCTTCCTCAAAAACTTTCTGAGCTCCTTCTATGCTCCAAGCACTGTGCTAAGATACAATAAAGAAAAGAGTCTCCATCCTCCAGGAGCTCTTAATCCAGGAAAGAGCATGAAAGGAAATAATACTGTTGAACAACTGCCATATTCTAGATGTGCAACGTGTTATCCCATTTAGACCACATGGAAACCCCATCTTACAGCTAAGAAAACAGGGCTTCTGAGAAGTTAAATAATTTGCCTTTTATGCAGAGGATGAATAGACTACTTCCAGGAGAAGTACAAATGGACTATGGACACATGGGGAAATACTCAACCTTACTAGTTACAAAGGAATACATACTAAGTAAATAAACAGGCTATTTTTTTTTTTTTTTTAACCTCTCATGTGTTTTTTTTTTTTTTTTTTTTGTTTTTTTTTTTACCTCTCACGTGGTAAAAGCTGAGAGAATCATGCAGTAATGCAGGCTCCCCTACACAGGGCTGCATAGATGAAGCTTGCAGTCTTCCTGAGAAACAATTTGATAATATATAACAAGGACTACTAAAGAGGAATTTACCTTAATGTCCATTGAGATGGAATGAGACAAACAGTGCTACATCCATACAATGAAATTGCACATAGCCTTTAAAAATCATGTGGAATATGTAATGTACAAGATTTTCTAAATATTAAATGAGAAAGCATATTACAGAACAGTCCATACTGGGATTCCAAGATATTCAGGATTGTATATATGTGTGTATAGAAAACAGAAGACTGGAAAAACAGATATCAATATGTTAACAGAGGCTATTCCTAAGAGGTGGGGGCTTTTTTGGGTAGCTTTTAAATTTCAATAGTTTTTGAAAAAATCAAACACATAAAACTGTTCATAGACTCAGATTCAGTTATTCCCCTGCATTGCGGTGCAGACTCAGAATCGAAAAACTTGCTCAACATCACCAAGTGGTGTACTGTGTTATGCTGGGCTTTTTATTATTTTTTTTTATTTTTAATTTTTTTATTGGAGTTCGAATTTGTAAGCTGGGCTTTCTAAAGCTAACATCCATTGTCTTCCTACATTCCATCCAGCTTCATCCCCAGAGCCCCTGGGATATCATATGTAGAGTTCCTTTCTCTTGGGTTCTTTTCCCTCCTAATTTCTACATCTACTATATCCCTTCACACCTTTTTCTAAACCTATTGACTAAACCTATTGACCTGTTTCAGCAGTAGTCACCCTGTGAATTGGCTGTTACAGGGAATACAAACACTGTACAATCATGGTCACTAAATGAAAAGTTTTCTCCTGGAGAAAACTGGGCCACATAATGGGAACAGAGGGTCTTCAGATAAGTCAGTTAGCATCGTGCATTTAACATAAAACTGAAATCTGGTCTTAATTGTGATTTTTAGACAATGCCATACTTGCTTCTATACCAAAAGATTTCATTTTTTTCAAAACGTGAATTCTTAAAAGAACCACCTTTCCCAAAGTAGGATCTGAGGAACCCATCCTTCATTGTATTTATAAATGTTAAATTCTTCCTACTGTTTTCACTTGCTTACTCAAAAAATAAGATAAATAGAATAGCCTCTGTCTCACTTGGAAAAATACAACTTTTGGAGGCTCAAGTTGGCTGCGTTTGAAATTAGAAATGTCTTTGATGATGCGCAGCTGTCTCCATGTCTTCATCACAGATGTCTCATGCATTCCAGGAGGCTGACTAATGTACCTGGAGAAATGAAGCCTGGTTTCTCATTCTTTCTCCCAAAGCTCTTGTTGGACCAAGAAAGGACTAATTTTTCCCTGCTCTACACCTAGGAACTTAATTACAATTTGCTTTTGCTTTAAGACAAATCCTCCTATTCCTCTGCAGCACTTTCCTTCTTGTTGGCATATATGCTCATCTCAATCATATTTTGCCACACTCAGTGATCTTCCTGGTTCCCCTTTATCTCAGTGTTTCTCCCGTGGAGATTCACTTAGGACATGATCCCAATATGGCAAAACGTAAAAGTTTACTACCAGTAGCTGCTATTCATGGCAAAGGAAAAAGAGAGCAGGGTTTATGTCATAGCCTATCATCCACTGAAGAGCATCATGCCGAATGGTCATCCAGGAGTTTTTGAGCACCTGAAACCACTCCAGACCAAAGTCAAACCTCTGAGCTGAGCAATTAGGAAGCAAAATTTCTGGAGTTCTTTGCTGTGTGGTTCTCAGCTTTATAACTCCAAATAGTTGTCTTTCCTCAGAAGAATTCCATTAGTCCACAGTAGCGACTCTTCTTTCCTGCTCTCTTACAGAAAGCAGGTGATTGTTACTAACCACCAATCTACCCAGGAACCTTTCACCTAGAACCTAAAGTTCATATGCAGTTAAGATGTGTGTTCTTTGGGGATAGAAGTATCAACAGTGATGTGGCCAGCTTGTCACATGAGAGAAACACATACCTGATAGCTCTATGTGGAAGATCAATGCATTTTTCCAGATGTAAGTTAGACTCAGTTAAAAAAAAATTGATTCTACTAGCAAAGATGCTTACCCCCTCAAGGAAGCTGTCCTTACTTGACTAAAGTTCTAAAAGGATTCTCTATGCCCATATATCCTACCCCATTTTTAAAAGGGGGGGGAGCAGCAAAAAAAAAACATTAATATCTTCCCCCTCAAACACATCCCAGCCCCTCACTAAAACTGCATTTTTCAGCGTATGTCTTCCATGTTCAATGAAACATCACTGGACTGTCTAGGTGGGCAAGAGGAAAAATTTAAAAGAAACTTATAGGGCCAAAGGGATGATGAGTTAACTGTAGCCCTGAAAAACTGTGTGAGCTGAGTCACTGGCATACCAGAGGCTGAGGGAGCAGGCCTCTAACCTGCCTCAGCATGTGGTAAAAAGAGCACAGGTGATCTTAACTCATCATAGAAAGAATAAACATTTTATAAAGAACAGCCTCCTATTGAGTTCAGGCCCAGCACTGAATAACCATTTTCACCGCTCAAAAATTCTTCCCAATGAAAATATTTATCTCAAGGAATAAATAACATCAAATTAGAAATTAATAAACATTCAGGCAATTTGAGATTTTATTGTGAAAATAGCTATTTTGACATTATATCCAGTTTCTCACTTATCAGAATAAATTCTTTACAACATTGATCATCATTATCACTTCTGGGTATTTATATATAGTCTCTGAGTAAAATATATTCACACTAGGCATGATTAGAATATTTAAATTATGACCAACATTGCTTAAAGATGTTTACTTTACAATAAAACTATAGTATTTGTACACTGGTACAGATATTTAAAATATTTACCAAAGATAGGTTTGGTAGAACAAAACCAATACGTGTACACATAGATTTTGTAATCTTCTTTGCTGTCAATCTTCTAGAAAGCTACAGTTAATTACAAACACCTCAAATTTCCATTTCAAGATGAATAGAAAAATGGAAACATGTTATTTCTTATTATACAAAATAAAACATCGAGTCAGAAGAGGAATAAAGCTCATCTTTATGCATTTAACATAAAAGCCTGGGTATAGCCTTCCTTCTCCAAGAAACACACACAGGATTGCAAGAGAAGTAGCCAACAGCCCAAAGAACAAGTGACCAGCACAACTGTCTCTATGGTGCATGACTTGCCGAGGACTGATGCAAACTCTAGTCATTTTTCTTGATTTCCAAGAATCTGGGATACATAGAGTAAATGATTAAAAGGCATTTCTCTGAATTTGCACAAAGAAAACTAAAGAATCAGAATAAAGATCCAACTGCTTTTCTTGTGGCTAGATATTATACAACTCAAAAACCAAAGGCAAGCTTTCTATCAAATATATACCCAAAGTGCAAAGTTCCAAATACACAACCGTACACAATGTAGAGAAGAAACAAAGAGCACCCTTATGTCTGAATAGTGATCCGGTTTTATACTTTGAAATGAAATCAAATATACTTAATCCTCTGAAATTTGGAGGGCTAGTGATGTTTAAATTTTCTAGGATATAGTAACCACTAGAATTTAGTGAAAACTGTACACCCTCATCCTAGAAAATGTACACACGAACATACAATCCTTGTTTAGAACATGTCTTCAGTACTAGAATAGAACTTGAAAATATTAAATTTCTTTTGCTTTGTCACTAAAGCAACTGTAAACTTTCTATAGCACTGTGTATATATACACACATATGTATGTATATTTATATATGTATAAAATAAGCAGCTTGTATGTGACTCTAATGCTATTGATTTCATCACCTTTTTGGCACTTTTAAAGCACAGCCAAAAATGATTTGGAAAATTATTCTAGAATTCCAAGTTGGTTCCCTCTGCCTCATAGATGCCTAAGGACTGCTTAGTTCTCTGGAGCCACCAGGTCATATTCCTGTAGAGCTGTTCCAAGCCAACTGGGATTCTAGGGAAATGGGACTGCCTGGCCAGGGGCCTCACAGGGGCCTAAATAACCAATTTGTTTTAACCCACAGCCACCTCTCTCAACTGCACGGTCCAAGGGAACCCTAACCTATCTTCCCATTTTTTAGCACCACTCATTAGAGGGGCACCTAACAACAGGAAACCTTTGCAATTAGCACAAACAAGCAAAAACATTCCACGGCAGCATTTCCCTAAGTATATGTCTCAGAATACAAATCCCAGAAGATACCTACTTTAAAAAAACAAAATAAAAAATACAACAAAAACAAAACAAAAAAACCATATACAATAAATCAGGGAAATAGTGTATACAATACAGTCCCTTCTCAGAGACTGAAACCACACAAAGGTTCAGAAAAGCCTAGAGTAACTTAACGTTGTCTAACCAAGCATTCCCCAAGCTTCTGCCAAAACACATCTTCTTCTCCAAGGAACTAAAAGATGGTTTAAAAAAAAATCTGACAGTATAATTTCAAATTAATAATAATCAGGATACAAAAAGACTTGTTCTCCTGTAATTTTTTTTTAAGGAATCTACTTTGTTTTGCTAGAATATGCTTCTATCACAACACTCCCCTCTCTACCAATGTCCAGCTCGAAGTTACTCTTCCTTATATCATTATTCAAGAATGTTAACTCTCATCAGTAACCACTGGCCTCTCATCTGGAACAAATAATTTCTGTATGCTTTTTGATTCTGAGAATACCTCTCCACCTCAATCACAGTGGTTTTAACTTGAGGGCTGGTAACCTGGGCTCCCAGCCAATATAACCTCCCAACAGGATTTTGGGCTCTTCCTAGCAAACACTAACTACATCCCAACAGGGGCTAAAATATTTTGCAAGCCCTTAAAAAAACCCAAAACCTCATCTTTACTCTCTGCGAAAATGTGGATTCTGAAGATCTAATGACACTTCTGTTAAACCTTTGAGGGTAACAGGATTATAAACCTTTAGTTCATGTAATTAACAACAAATTTCTTAATAATCTATTTAAAAACTACAAAAACATTGAAAAGCAAATGTAAATTCCACAAAGCTGAACAAGAAAGAAAGGCAAGAGATAATTCTTAATGCCAACAACATATATAAAAGACCATAACCAAAATTATAGGGCAGCCCCGGTGGCGCAGCGGTTTAGCGCCGCAGCGGTTTAGCGCCGCCTGCAGCCTAGGGTGTGATCCTGGAGACCCGGGATCGAGTCCCACATCTGGCTTCCTATATGGAGCCTGCTTCTCCCTCTGCCTGTGTCTCCGCCCCTCCTTCTCTGTCTCTATGAATAAATAAAATCTTTAAAAAAAATCTTAAAAAAAATAACCCAAATTATACTTAGTGGCTCTGCTCAGGATTTCAATTATATAAATAACCAAACCAAGACAAAGTCAATTACTAAATCCCTACGAGCTTAGAACAAAAAACACATGCTGCACTTTCTTCTTTAACACATAATCCTAGTGTACATCTCGTCACATTGTGTAATTAGAGCACAGCGAAGTGAAGAACTACCACCACATGAAGACACAGAAGAATTTTTTTCAACATAGTTTATCCTAAAAAGTAAACCCAGGTACCAGAGAAAGAAGATTCTATTACAAATACAAAATCATATAATATTTTACCAGAAAAGGTTTTAGGTTGTTGTTTTTTCTTTTCTGATAAGGCAACACAGATCTTTAGATAATCATTCGTTACAAACCTGAGGTGTTTCTTTCTTTAAACTTAAGAGGGAAATAAATTATATTTAATTTATATTATGTTTTTGTCTGGAACTGAATACTAATTACTATGTTTGCATTATTAAACATATAGTTTAAAACCGTTTTATTTTGAAATAATTATAGACTCACAAGAAGTTGCAAAAATAGTACACAGACTATGTATCCATCCCTCAGCTTCTTGTCTTTAAGTATTTATGTTTTGGTTTTAAAGGTTAACATTTTTGATAGTTTATAGAAAACTCAAAAAATCTAATAGGTGTGGTGAATGTATATTCTTGGAAGAGGCCCCCGAAAACATACCACTGACTTCAAATATCACTTTTATCACATGAAGGCACCTTAAAAAATTGCTTTTCTGAGATTCTATCACTGTTACCAATTTCTGTCTCTTTTGATGTCTAGTTTTTTTCCATTTTTGTAGACTTCTGAAAGTTGTACCTTAGCTGTGACTGAAATAAGCTTCCTTATTCCTTCATGTTAATATATCTAGCAATGTTAAATGAATAGGAATTACAAATGGGAATCAAGATGCTTTGGATTATAAAAATCTTGAATTCTCTAGTGCCCCCCCCCCCCCCCAAATAATACAAACATACCTAAGTTGAAATTTCTCAGTGCTGACCTTTGCAGGGGAAAAAAAAAATACTGTGAAGGGACGACCATCCTCAGTGCTCTTTAGTGTCTTCAGTGTTTAAAAAAAAAAGAGGCCAGCCTTATGCATAAGTGATGGTAGTCTGTTGATGGAGGATCTTTACCTTATGGGAATTATCTGACTGATTTTCTAATCCTATACTACCAACAAATATAAACACAAATATAGTCCCTTTGGTCATATTCCACCATCACGTCCTAAAGACAGTAGATCCCAGGATTTTTGTTTAACACTGTGGACCATTTATCTCAGCAAAATCACACTTATCCAAAGCATATCCTCATAGACTGATCACAAGCTCGCTGCCCAATCTGGAAAGTTGTTCCTTTCTAAAAGCTTCCTATACTACCTATATGTATGGCTTATCCCTGGAGTGGTTTATGCTCAGTTATAGCTTCCTGGTATCTTGTTGGCTTATCCCAAAAATGCTCAACTAAGTAGCCCAACATATAAATTCTCACTTATCTAAATCATATTTTGCATCTTAAGAAAGGTAGTCTGGAAACATCCTAGCCTATGTAGTGCAAGGCTAGAGGCAATTCAAAGCAGGAATGACCAAAAGAAAATAAATCATAGTTACAGTTTTCTTTTCTACTAAAAAATGACAAATACTTGTTATTCTAAAATGCTATCTTTTGATTAAACTTTCAATACATGAAAGATTACAGTATGCTTATTGGCTGAATGCTGTGTCATAAGAACACAATCTCTACATTCTTATAGAACTTTAAACACATTTTTCTTAGCATAGATATTAGTAGTTTCATTGACAGAAAACTTTACATAAGCCAGTATTTGTGCCCATGGAGAAACTTGGGAGTTAAACTTACTGTTTGATTTTAGAATCTGTTAGGGTTGGTATAGTTCTTTCTCCCTATTTTTAATTTTTCCCAAACTAATTTTAATTGTCCTGTTTTATGACTGTGACAATTTTAAGCCACTTCAAGTGCTTCCTGGAAGGCTTACTATAAATCATAATTGAAAATGACCAACCCTAACTAAAGCATAAACAGATGCCTGATTAATGTGTTAACCACCCTTCTCCAATATGTATCAATCTAGAGAACGATAAAGTCCTATGGTCATGATTTTCAATATGGAATATTCACAGGGATTTTGGATTGCTGGAATCTAGTAGAAAATTAATACAAAACATACAAACCCGTTGCAGAAGTAATGTGAAACTCATTAGCTACTTTCCCTAAATGTATCCAAACAGATGAACAAGATTTTGAAGACTACCTTGTTTCTCATTTAATAAAGACTTTCAAGAAGAAATATTTACAATGACTTAAAGACTCCTGTATACACAGCTACCTAAATACAGAACAAATTGGGAGGATTTAGGTCAAACACAGCTGAGCTCCACTTAGCTCAAATTAGGTGAGTCTCTTGACTACAAAGCTGTTTTCTTAACATGGGGGTTTCTGCACGACGTGGTAAGATTTGCTGAGCACCATAGTAATCTTTTGAGACACTAATCAAAAACATGATTCTATATTTAAAAAACCCCAGAAGTGGTTTCAGGACAACAGAAGCACCCCAGCCACTAAAATAAGTGAAATTCTGTTATAAGCAAAATCACCTGCATAGCAAATCCTTTAACAGTTCAGCAACGAATAGAGAGAAAATATTCTTTAAAAACTACTGCTATTTCTGAATATTCCATTAGATCCTTCAACTGTAGTTAAACTATATGGGAAAAGATAAGTTGCCATAAAAGCTTCTGACTACATGACAGGCTCAGGAAAGAACCCTGGTCTGAACACTGGTCCAAGCATGGTGAACTCAGACCAAGCACACAGTAGGTAATTCCATTACTCTAACCAAGAAGTGACTGACAACTGGGCAAGCTTCAGTAAGACTTCACAGCCTGGCGTAATAATGATGACCAACACACTCAATTCTCCTGAAATTAATCCAAGAAAGAAAGGACTAGAGTTAAAAATGGACTATAAATATATAGGTCTAAAGCTGCCATTGGTCCAATAAACTAAAGAGTCCCTGCTAACCTTATAATGAACACATGTGCAAATACAAATGTTACACAGAAGTGCATATAGTCAGATGAATATTATATGTGACCACCTTTGAAATATATATATCTCAGACATATATATATATATATACATACCATAGGATAATACCATATATATATATACACACACATATATATATATATATAGTACTAATCACCCAAAAGATTACACTTCTGAGAGCATAATTAAAAAGCACATTCCAACATTGCTTTTTAAATACAGGCTTTTCTACTGAAGTAAATAGAATATGAGAATATTACATTTTTCCTAACGTCTAAAATAGGCATCAAATTTCTAAACAGAAGAAAAAAGCCTCAAACAGCCACATATTAGACATTCAAACTGTTCTATGAAAACTAAATAAATTAATTGGAATAAATAGGAGTGCACATTCAGAACAGAATTGTAGCTTTTGGTCAGCAGCGTGAACTAAAGGCAAAAATCTGCCAAGATTAAGGCAGGGTTTTTGTTTTTTTTAAATGTACAGTACAGTGTGTTTTCTTTTTTCCCCAAGTTCATTTAGTATTCACTTTGATGTTATCTAAAGTGCATTGCCAAGCTAAAATACAAGCTTCCTAATTAAGAGAAACTAGATGTCATAAGAGAAACTAGATGTCATAGAAAATTTCTTTTTAGAGCCTTCCGTATACCTACTAGTGGTATTTTCTTTTTGCTCTCACACATGTAGTGTAAGACATTACAGCAACAATCAAAGGACTGTGGACACAAAGCATGATGACTGTCACGGTGATAGTCGTTGTAAGGAATTACTTTCTTCTTCTGCTGGAGTCAATTTAAGTGTCGGCAGTTTCCGAGGAGGAAGCTGAGGGCTTTGGCGAAGATTGTCATCCATCTGTGGAAAGTACAAAAGGTAATCTGACTGATGGCTGTGGCACCGCTTATGTGGACTGTGGTCTCCCCATCCAAACTATAGCCTAGAAGAGTAAAGAACCATAGGGTTCCAGGACTGCTTGAGAACCTTTTCCTTACAATCTCTCAGGAACTCAAGATGTGGTACCTCAAATACCAGCTAACTCAGTATATGTATAAAAGTAATACTGCTCATCTTTGATGCCATCATAAATTATAACAACTCCATAAAATGAATATTCTATTGAACCCAACCATGTCATAACTTAAGAGGTCTTCCAATAATAAGTGAAAAAGCAATACTTCTGACACTGAGCTTCCCAGTTTACAAATTATGTTCATATCCAATATCTCCCTTGATCTTCCCAACACAACTGTGAAGAAAAAAATGGAAGGTATCATTCCCTATTTTACATATTAGCAAAACGAAGCTCAGAAAGGTTAAGAAATTTGCATTAGGTTGCAAAGCTAGTATCATGAATTGAAATTAGAGCCCAAGTCTTCTTATTCCAATACTATTGTTCTTTCAACTATACCTCAGTGTCTCAGTGAAAAAGACCTGTACTCCCCTCAAAAAAACCCAGCTCTTTCAGGTTGCAAGTATTTAGACCATGGGAAGCCAGGAGAAGAGATATACTAAAGGATAAATTGTTTAGACCCAATCCAGAGATACTACAACAACCACATCAGTTCTAAGTCTGCTCTAGAGAAACAGAGCTAAGTCTCTCTTCTAAACTAAGTCTCTCTTCTAGAGAAACAAATTACTATAGAGCATATTGAGAAAATGTCCAAGAGTTTCAGACTTGCCCTTAGCAGGACATCAGCATCCCTGGAAACACTAGGAGTGGGATTATTTAGAACTGAGTCAGACCTTAGAAAGCTACCTTTAAGCAGGGGCCCCAAAATAGAGTGAAAGTTCAAGGCCTAGTGTTGAGCTCATTATCAGCTCAACTTCAGAAGACTGGAAAGCAGCTTCCACCAAGGATCCCAAACCTGACAGCAGACAGCATCTGATTACCCACTTGATAAGCAGGCTTTTCTAGTGTTATGAGCATGTGCAGAGCAAAACTCTCCCTTATCTTCTCCAGATGCTCTTATAAAGCACAGAAGAAATGTCTCAGCAGAGGTACATGGAACTTATAGGAAAGCAAAGGGAATAAAAAATTAACTTAATTTTCCAATGGATAAAGGTATTCCCAGTGAACTACCTGAATAGTGTTGTCTTGTTTTTTTCTTGCAAGAACTAAGTTCCTCCAACATTACTCTTTTTTTAAGCTCTAGATCTTCTGTCCAAATGGTTAACTATAGTAGCCGATAGGACTTGTTGCTCTAACGTCTTATAGCTAACACTGAACCATACTGAAGAGCAGATATGAAACGGGTGGGAAGGAGTACCTGACAGAGTTAGGAAACTTTCATATATTGATGATGATGTAAGAATGAAGTGTACAAAGTGGTGACAGGGCCTCTTAGGTTCCCTTTCTGCACCAGTAGGTATTTCCTGGCTCCCTTTACATGTCTGTCATGAATTTGCCACATGTAGAAAATGAAAATTCTATTGCATGGCCTTCATCTAGCAGTTAAGTGTCTAACACAATATGTATTATATTCTACTACCCACATTTAATACTCAATATAGGGGATCCCTGGGTGGCTCAGAGGTTTAGCACCCACCTTCGGCCCGGGGCGTGATCCTGGAGACCCGGATCAAGTCCCACCTTGGGCTCCCTGCATGGAGCCTGCTTCTCCCTCTGCCTGTGTCTCTGCCTCTCTCTCTTTCTCTCTCTCTCTGTGTGTGTGTGTGTGTGTGTGTCTCATGAATAAATAAAATCTAAAAAAAAAAAACCAAAAACAAAAAAACACAATATATTTCCTCTCGTGGGACTGACTGAGTTGGGCTAAAAAGACACACTTGGTGTTCAGCCAGCCCACATCAACTTTAGTACTGGTCTTTTAGTTTTATGCTCAGCCGTACTCACTTCTCACGTTCTAACAACACATGAAATACTGTAACAAGAAAGAGAATGGCCATTCCAGAGAGTGGCAGAGGTATCCTGGCTAGTAGTGCTACCAGTACTGGATACAGAATCTCACGTATTTCATTCATTTGCAGCTAACTGCAAAGCCCACGCTGGAATCCAATTTCCAGGGTTCAAATTCCCTCTCTGCTGCTAGCCAGCTGAATGACCTTGGGGAGGTGACATACACTACTCTCGAAGCTTTAGTATCCTCATCTGTAAAATAGGGCTGATAGAGTAGCTGCAGTATGTAGACCTGCTGTGAGGATTCAACGAGACAAATCATAAAGCTCATACAACACACTGCTGGTTACTCAGACCTCAGAAACTGCGAGCTAGTGTTATTAGGCCACTTTGCCTCATTGGTTAGTGAAAAAATGAAGTATCATTCACTGGTATAAGAAAAAAAAAAGTTTATCAGACACTTGGGGGAAAAATGTGTAACTCTCTTGTATTTTTCCAATTAGACTCACTTTTGAAATTTCCATTACTGGCTGTCTCCCCTACCCACTTCTTCAATATCCCTCTCTCTTACCAAATGAACAACCCTAAAGTGGCAAAATATCCACAATGATGAAAAACTGTAGGCAACATTTAGAGAAGGAACAGAAGGAGGAAAAAAATAAAAGTTTATGTAGAAGAAAGAAAAAGACATCACAAGTGCCATTAATAAGAAAGGACAAAAAAAAAAAAAAAGAAAGGACAAGCACAGGTGCTTACGATCTCAAGAAACATTAACCTTCAGAGACAGAGAGACAGAAACAGAAAAGCAAAGAGTGTTTTTTTGTTTTTTTGTTTTTTAGGTCAGGCTCTTGGGTCTCTTAATTTGAAAAATACTAATTATGTGGTAAAAGTAAACCCGATACCATTATCAAAGCAATCAGGCCTTGCCTGATCCCAGCCTGGGTGCCTCAGTTGGTTAAGCATCTGCCTTTGGCTTGGGTCATGATCCCAGAGTCCCTATATGGAGCCACGCAACAGGCTCCCTGCTCAGCGGGGAGTCTGCTTCTCTCTCTCTCTCAAAATTAATAAATAAAATCTTTTAAAAAAAGAGAAAGCAATCAGGCCACTACTGGCTTCAAAACACTATACTATGTACAACTGCAGTAAAAGTATATTTGAGCAGATTTATGAAAAAATAAACTCTTAAACTAAGAGGGTAAAAAAAAACTAAGAGGGTAAAGTTAAAGCTATGATATTAATTTTAGAAAGGAAAATACTAAACTACTAGAAAAAAAATGATTGAAATAAACTTGACCTTTTCAATCAAGTTGGATTCCTTATTTACAAGTTGTGTGAGTTTCTGCAGATTTGCGTCTACCATTTCTTGTCCAGCAGGAGAGATGCCTAAGAAGCCAGGACAGAAATCAGAGAGACAGAAAATTTTGAAAGTCTTTAAAGCTATTCAGACTGAAAGAACCCTCCCAAGTAGGCCGCCCTCCAAAAACAAATAAAATTAGGCAAAGAGAAAAACCATTCTGGGTTCGAAGGCAAAGTTAAGAGGGATAGTAATGCTCCAAAACCAAACACTAAACAAAAGGATTAAATTTGTCTATTCAGTAGAAGTAGAAGCCAAGTGTTATGCAGCTAGCCAAAGTAATTAGTAAAAGAGCACAGCAGTTCTCATTTTCTTCTCGAATCTGAGTTGTACCTTTTCCCCACCCATACCAAATAGGCCTTTAGTCATAACTGATTGGGATAGCTTTCTAAGGTAGCGACTCCCAAACAGCTATCAACCAGGCACCCACAGTATTTGGAGGGACTCAAAAAATACAGATTCCTGGGCTGTATCCCTATGAGATTCTAATTCAGTAAATCTGGCATAGGACCCAGGAGTCCATATTTGTCCTCTAGCCACGTTTGCTAGTCACTACTCCAGAGTAACAAGGTTGGAAGTTAGTTTCATGACTCTCAAATTGCTAACCCCTACCTCTATATAAAACACATCACCCACAATGAAAAATAAACTGTCCCTAAGCCAGTTATCCTTGTGACTGTTTTTCTTAAAAGGACAATTTCTGCCAATTCTCCCAATACAAATTTTGTATCCCAATCACTTAAGCACAAGGCCCCACACTCCCAAGGAATCACATCCTAAGTGACAGGTACCCTCTATTTACAATACCTCCAGTCTGATGCAATCAGTTTTCAAGTAGTGGAATCATGAGAGTGTACCTCACCCAAATCAGTCTGCTGCTGATTTCTGTTCATGCAGGAAAATGCTAGAAGCAACATTTAAAATAACTGCCCATTTGCATTAGGATAAATGCTACCTTTCAACAGGTACTCAATAAATACCTGTGGTTAACTTTAAAAGAAAATGATCCACTTCAAAGGGGCAATATTTAAAGAACAAGAGGCAAGAAATGTATAAAATCTTGAAGAACAGACAAAAGGTAAGTATCTATTTCTCTGTTTAACATGGAACTAACACACGGGAATAAATTGGAAAAACGCAACTTTTTCAAGTGTTATAATTCAACATTTAAAGACAATATACAAGCTTCTTCAATAAGTCATGAATTATGCTTATACATCCTGAGGAGAATATGCAGATATTCTATGCAAACACAGATTAGCTGAAGAGAAGCCACCTTACCTCCAACACTAAGCCTAAAATAACTGTTTAGGATGTCGTCACAAAAACGGCACAGGTTGGACAGCTGTTTCAAATGTTCTTGTAACTGAACTTTAGGAAAGCGTACTTTATAAAGAGGTGCAAGGAAACCAAACACATAGGCATCCAAGGTAGATGGCCTAAAAATAAATTAAGGATTTTCTTAAAACACAAAGAAAATATTAACTTAAAAATATTTTTTCTCATACATTTGGCAATTCTGGACTATATAATACAGCCTTTTAAAAGATTTACTACATGTTTTAGCTTATGAAAATGATGCAATGAGGGCTTTACTGATTAGTTTTTAAGATACCCTAACCATTTCTTTTATTTGAAGAAACGTTATAAATTAAAGATTCATTTTTACTCACAATTGTTGCACAGAGGTAGGAAACAGGGTGGGAATAGCCTTAAGATATTTTAAATTCACATATATAGCATCCTGAGTCACTACCTGATTAGCATGCACAGAAAAAATTTACTATAGTAATCTATTAAATCTTTTAAGTAAAAAACTCATAAAGGGGGGTGGGGGACAAGAGGACTTACTTTAAATAACTGCTCATGGATTATATGCATACAAAAACATCAAAATGGTTTTTAAGGGCATGCACTCACGAATCTCCAAAGAAAAACTGAGATGTTCCCAATCTGTTTGATAGAAGATTTAGGCACTCCTTGGCATCTCTGTATATCTAATAAGGATGAAATGACAACTCAAAAGTAGGAAGGATACTCTAGAACTCCTGTTAGGCAGGCATTTAGGTATGTTCATCTCTGTTGTCTCTCTTGTCCCTCCTCCGGATGCCCCTTGTTTTGAAAGTAATCCCAACCATACCTGAGCTTCCACTTCTCGGAGGTGGTAGAGGGGAGGCTCTCCTCTGGTCAGGATAATTCTATTCAGTGCTCCCTTAGACATCCTTCCAGGCAGGATCAAACTCAAGGGAAAAGGAATTCGTGAAGCAAACCATGGCTTTGTCACAGTAAAGTAATTGTCACTCTCAACCCAGAATGTGTGAAGCTGCAAAGCAAACAAAACAACTACAAACCAAGAAACAAACAAACAAACCCACCACCACTGTAAGCATGTTCTTTTATTTCAAGAAGTCATCCAGTGTAAAAGTTTTTTTCTAAAGTGGCTTCATACAACTTTCCCAATTAGAATGACTCAAGAACAAAACAAGATTTTAAACACATGGATTTGTTGATTGCTATATCCCAGGCACCCAGACAAGGCCTGGCACATATGCACTCAATAATTAATTGCTGAATGAATGAATGATAGTTATACACGGGAACAAACAACTCCATCTTCCACAAATAATTTTTATTTCCAAAATGCATTCATTGTTTCATGTCTTAGTTGAATGACTAAGAGAATCCAGTTTCACAGTAACATAAACGAATCAAGGTTAATACATAAATGCAATTTCCGCTCTTGAACCTTTTTCATTACATTGCTTCTAAATAGAACTAGGTGTATTTTTAGTAGGTCACTCCAATACCAATACTCACCACTGCAGGAAGAAGCTTCTCTTCGAGGAGAGCAATATAAGCCAGTGTATCTGCCCCCTGCTTTGCTGAGAGTTCATAATCAGCATTATATTTCTATTAAAAAATATAAAACCGAAAACCAAGATTCTTATTCTTCCTCAAAAACGGAAAAATGACATTAAAAGGCAGAACAATAAATACAAACTCAGTGACAAATGCTGCTTAATGCAAATACAGTTCTTAGCACAACTTCACACACAAAGGTCAGTAAGTATTACGCTTTGGTTAACTGCTATAATTCAGTGATTATGACCTAGTTTAGTTTATTGCATGGCATAAAGTACAAAATAAACACAAGCTATTATTTTTAACAATAAGCAAAAAGTTCTAGTTGTTTGCATTTCTTCCCATGGAAAAAGAAAGAAAAAAAAAAAACCTTCCAATTTAGAAAAATTCTAAAATTTGCTGACATAGGATTTATTTTTTTAAGAAAGTATTAACAAAACCCATAACTTTGGTATTTATAAAAGTCTTTACATGTTTAAATATTATGGATACATCATACAAATCTTTACATACTCATGCAATTTAAATACATTACTTAATGAAATATCTGATTGCAACTCTCCCTTTGAGAGTTCTTTAAAAATAAAATAGCTGCTAGTTGGTGGAACTCAGATGGCATATGTAGCAGAAGGTGCACAGCAGCTTTGTGACTAAATTGACAATCACATCAATGAGTGAATAGTGAAGATGGCTTCATTGAATCTGCATATGTCTCGATTTCAATAAAATCCAAAAAAGTACATGAAAATATAAATTGAGTATACCTCATTATAGGACTTTCAAATCATAAGATAACTCATGATTCAGAGCAATAATTCTCAAGTCTATTTTTATATGAAACCCGAGGTATCTCCAATTATCTACTGAGTTGGTAAAAAAAAGAATTAAAGAAAAAAACCCAAACTTTAGAATATTTGGGTTTTTTTTTTTTTTAAGTAACATGCAAGGAACATGTTAAAAAGGAACCACCCACCTGTTTCCTTAAAAAGTTTAATATTTTTGCAGGCTGAGAAACAATGTTGTCTTCAGTCGTCAAAATTGGTACATCCCCTATAAATCAAAAAGTTTACATACAAGGAAATGTTTCTATTTCCTCCGAAGAGATTCTGATCCCCTAGAAAACTGTATCAGTTGCACACTTGGAGGGGGGAAGAATGAGCAAGCTCACCCTAGTTTTTTTTGCAATTTCACAGAGCAGCTCTGGAGAACACTGGCATTTCTCATAATTCCCATTGATCGGGCCTGTAAAGTATTACCCCGAATGGGCAAACCATAAGCAACACACAGCCAGGGCCGTGGTAAGAAGAAACGAAAAGCCCAAGGTACTGCATTGCACGGCCACGTGCCTCCTGGCTCCAAGGGCGGGGGCGGGGGCGGGGGGTCATTTAACAGAGCCCAAGGTGTATGAAATGTTCACACTGTACCTCTCGAACCTCTCCAGGTGTTATCTACGACACTGACTTTCAAGGGTGCGCCAGAAAATTTGGCGTAAGCCTGAAACAAAGTTTGCAATAGAACATTTAGAGTGAGCGCGCGGTGCCAACGTGCAGAGCAGCTTTATTTTACAGCCCGGCGGCCCCACAGCCGAGAGGCCGGACCCGCGGGCTGGGACCCTCCACAGGTCCTGCCGAGGACGCGCGCCCGCCACGCAGCCTTCGGGCACCTGGCCCCCCAAAGCTCTGGGGGTGCAGAGCGCGCGCGCACCGCCCCGAGAGCTGTGCATGGCCGAGGAGACTCGGGGCCAAGCGGGGAAGCTCGGGCTCTCCCGCCGGGCGTCGGCGGGCTCACAGGCCAGGCTGGGGCTCCACGGGAAGGAGCCCGCAGAGCGCGGCGAGAGGTGCCCCGGCCGGGCTCGGCCCTGCAGCGCCGCAGGGGACCGCCGCCCGGCCGGCCTCGCGCCTCGGGCCCCGCCCCTCCTTCCTGTGCCCTGGGCCGCCGGGAGGCCTCACCATCACCACCAGGGACTCGCTGTGCACCGATGGGAGCCCCCAGCCACCTCCCCAGCAACTGAGCTCCAAGGGGGCCGCCATCTTGCCGGGGCCGACCTTTGCACCACCGGAAGCACTTAGCGGCTCAATTTCCGGCACGTTGAACCACGGGGCGGGGCGAGGGCGGGACGAGCA
The DNA here is from genome assembly GCF_018345385.1 of Vulpes lagopus. Lineage (NCBI taxonomy): Eukaryota > Metazoa > Chordata > Mammalia > Carnivora > Canidae > Vulpes > Vulpes lagopus. The sequence goes on along the minus strand of NC_054827.1, from coordinate 86,982,037 downwards.
CCTTTGCGCCGCGGAGGGGCCGAGGTTAGGGGCCCGCTTGGGACCGGCTGGGCCCTGTGCTTACGAGCTCCCGCCCTTGAGCTGGACCCGCCGGGCAGTCCTCAGGTGTTTTAGTGGATGCCCGACGTGCCCCAGAGCCTCCGAGCATCACTGCCTGGGGCTTGATTTGCAAAATCCCGTTTGCAAATTTGCAAAACCCTTTTGCAGAATACCCCAGATCATCGTGTTTAAAATCATGACAAAGAGGGAGATGAGTTGCCTTACAAGGACCCAGAATTGCCTGAATGTTCTGGGGCCATTGTCTCGAAATTCTTAACTTTCAAACAAGGGGCCTTCCATTTTCATTTTCTTTCTTTATAAATTTTATTTATTCATGAGACACACAGAGAGAGGCAGAGACAGGCAGAGGGAGAAGCAGGCTCCCTGCAGGGGAACCTGATGTGAGACTTGATCCCAGGACCCCGGGATCGCGATCTGAGCCAAAGGCAGATGCTCAAGGCTGAGCCACCAGGCGCCCCCATTTCATTTTCTGCTGGGTTCTGCAGATCATATAGCCAAGCTGAATCTGTGGGCAAGAACCAAATGGGTTTTTTTGAACATCACACTGACAGTTTCTCAGAGAAACTGTCGAGGAGGAAAAACAGGCCTTCAGAATGCCACGATCCCATTGTGCTTACAGGATGCTGGAACTAGGACTTGGTTGCTGGGTCCTTCCTCTACAAGGTGCAGCAGTCTTTCTAGGACAGCCTCCCAGTCATTTCTCTGAGTTCTTTCCTTTCCTTTAAGGGGTAGTTGGACCCCTTAAACAACAGTAAGCTCGAAAGAAACCTCCTCTGCAAATTTTCATAAAATTACAATTCAACAAATACTTGCTAGGCACTCCCTAGGTAAATTATAGCATCCATACGCTAAAGTCTTTTTTTTTTTTTTCCATGTTTCAAAGGCAAGAGTTCTCAGAAATGGGAAGGATAAAGTATATCAAAGGTAGGAATGTGTTAATAATACTTTATAAATGGGAAATTAATATATGTACCATTGAAACCAAATGTTAAGACCTTCATTGAGCAGCTACTGTATCCAAAACACTGTAAGGCTCTGAGAGGACAGAGATAAGTAAGACATAAACTCTATGCTCCGGAGTTTAGAAGTCAGATTATCCTGAATAAAGTTAGAGGTGCAAATAAAATATTATGGAAGCACAAACCAGGAATGATGCATCCTGTCCGGGAGCAGTGGAAGCTCTCTGTTCAGTCTTCAATGTAAAGAAAGTAATTCAACTTTCAGGTAAAAAAAATCAGACCTCCCTGTTTTGAGGGTTAAAATCCTAAGCCATAGGGATCCCTGGGTGGCTCAGCGGTTTGGCGCCTGCCTTCAGCCCAGGGCGTGATCCTGGAGACCAGGGATCGAGTCCCATGTCAGGCTCCCTGCATGGGGCCTGCTTCTCCCTCTGCCTGTGTCTATGCCTCTCTCTCTGTCTCTCTCTGTGTGTGTCTCTCATGAATAAATAAATAAATAATCTTAAAATAAATAAATAAATTAAATTAAATCCTAAGCCATAAAGCTTGGAGTCTGTATACTGCAATCAGGCATTTAAAATAATCATATACAGCTTGGGGCACATGTGTGGCTCAGTCAGTAAAGCATCTAACTCTTGGTTTTGGCTCAGGTCATGATCTCAGGGCCATGAGATCAAGTCCCATATCGAGAGCCCCCACATGGGGCTCTGCACTCAGTGCAGAGTCTGCTTGTCCTTCTCCCTCCTTCGCCCCACGTGCTCTCTCGTGCATATGCAAATAAATAAAATATTTAAAATAATCATACACAGAGAATATGGATTACCTGAGTCTTATTTGCAGGGTGGGGAGGAGTAGGTAACGGATGAACATTTTTTGTGGACACGTAATGTAGTTAGTTCAGCCTTCTCCCTTATTGCTGCTGTTACATATGACAATTTCATTTGCATTAAAGAGAAATTAAATCTCTCCTCTTAACATTTCTGAATTGAGACAGAAAATAGCATGCCACTGCATCTGATGAGAGAATCCTTACACACAGGTTTATTTGTGTCTATTTAATAGCAATCTTTTATTTTTGCAGTTCCTCCCGAGAGTCTGTATTTGCTAGATTGAATTTTAAAACCCCAGTGCATGGGATCCCTGGGTGGTGCAGCGGTTTGGCGCCTGCCTTTGGCCCAGGGTGCGGTCCTGGAGACCCGGGATCGGATCCCACGTCGGGCTCCCGGTGCATGGAGCCTGCTTCTCCCTCTGCCTGTGTCTCTGCCTCTCTCTGTGACTATCATAGATAAATAGAAAAAAAAAAATTTTTTTTTTTTAAAAATAAATAAAACCCCAGTGCTGCTGATTGCACAACCAGGCTGAATGTTGTTCCAGAGAACCACACAGAAAGTTGAAACCTTCAGGAATTATGCCTGGTATGGGTAGTTGGCCCCTGTGCCTTTTTCTGGCTGCTAAAGTGTGTTGTTCAGAGTTCATCAAAATCATAATTTCAGATTCCTACCAGGAAGCATATTATCTGCAAAACATTCACACATGTGTGGGATGACTTGAATCACAGCTTTTTAATGAGTATTCCAGACAATGTTTTCCCTGAAAAAGAAATTTTATTTTTTAAAAGATGGACACTAAAAATGGCCTCATCTAGTGACAGTCATGTGAACTCAGGGGGCCTGACTTAGGCATCAATTTCTATCCCTCATGTATTTCCTAACTTGAAAGCCATGGTGCAAGTTCTAGTAGGATCTTTTTGTCTGGGTGATTAAGAATCTGTGAAATGGTGCTGTCAACAAAGATAAAAGCCTTATGGTGAGTGATCACTTAGTATGATTATTTGTGAGAAAGTTGGATTAAAGATGCTTGAAGGTCCCTTTCAACTCTAAACTTCGGTAATTTAATTCCACATTCAGATGTAAAATCCTTTCAGAGGAAAAGCAAATACTCAACAGAAATCAGAAGAGTTAGTTTCTGATTTTGCCTCTAATTAACCATAAGACCTTGAGGTAACCATTTTACATTTATTCCTCAACTCATTCACTTATGAAGAGAGAGTTCTTTTACCTCTGAGGTACTGTTATGCTATGTCATATAATAAGCATTTAATAATAGTTAACATTCATGGAGCAATTTCTACATGCCAGAAATTATTTTATGTATCTGACAAAATTCATTTTATCTTCATAATGCTCCATTAGGTACGTACTGTTATGTTCAACTGTTTTCAGAGAGAGAAATTAAGGTACAAAGATGTTAATTAACCTTCCCAAGCTCACCTAGCCAGTAGATGGTAAAAGCAGGACTCAAACCTAGGCCATCTGGGCTCATACTCTCAACCACTATGTCATACTGCTGGTAGCCTTCTAAGCAGTCCATTAAAAATCCTAGTCTTGGGGTGCCTGGGTGGCTCAGCTGGTTAAATGTCTGCCTTCAGCTCAGGTCATGATCCTAGGGTCTCAGGATTGAGCCCTGCATTGGGTTCCCTGCTCAGCAGAAAGCTTGCTTCTCCCTCTCTCTGCCACTCCTTGCTTGTGCTCTCTCTCTCTAGCTCTCTCTGTGTCAAATTTTAAAAATTGAAAATAAATAAGTAAAAATCCTAGTTTTACTCAAAGTGAAGTTATCGATGCCATGATAGCACTATCATTACCTGTTTCAATAATATTTTTTTTTAGTATCAGGCTATTAAATAAGTTCCTTAAGCAACTTCTGTATGCCCAGCACACATTGCTGGGCTATCAGAGAATGAAAACGTATGTTCATTGTTCATGATTTCAGAGGGATAGTTGACAAGGCCTACATACTTGAGGTAATAAGAAGTAATTAGGAGTACAATTTTGTCAAGTAGACCACAAGCCTAATGTGGTTTTAGACCAAGGACTTTAGTGTATTGCACTGCTTGGCAAAGGCCTAATGGAAGAGGTGGGACTTTAGCTGACTTTGCAGGAAAGATGGGTGCATTGGATTTAGATTGGCACAGGGAAGGGATTCCACATGGGTTATGCTACATTAGTCAAGTCATAGAGATGAGAATGACTATGGCAAAGAATCTTAAATAAATGGATGATGAATTTGATAATAAGCTGGAAACTTATCAGGTAGAGTGTTGATTGACTCACTTGGGAATCAGAATTGGTGATATTGGATGGCATGGAGATATACAGTTTTGAGAAAGTAAAAAAGAAGAGTAAAAGTCTGAATATGATTATTAACGGATGCACATAGTCATGGATGGAGGGTGCGTGGCCACCATAGGAGGAAGGGTTTTATGAACCCATCAGGTGTATTAAGTGAAGAAAAATGTGGAAAATGAAGTGAGGAGATGCTGGTGAATATTATTAGAAGAAAATCACCTGGCACCCTTGTACTGAGCATGTGAGAAATCAAATTGCAAGACATTGCTGAAGGACATGGTATTTGGAAAAAGGACAATTATAAGATCCTCAGGCATATGGCAGATAAAGGAAGGAAAGGAATGGAACAGGAGCAGAAAACTTAAGATCAATGTTTTGAAGGAGATGACAAAGTAAGTGAATCTACATACATATGAAGACAAAATTGGCCACTACTGAGCAAAAGTCTGAAGATGTCAGAAAGAAAAATGTCTAGTATCCTATTCCTAGGGTTCTCAGAATTACCCTAAGGAGTTGAAAGGCTGCTATCAGGAGCGTGAGCAGTGGAGCTGGCATTGAAAATGAGAGAGGCTTTCTCTCTGACACCAAAGGAAGATTCAAGGAGAGCATGGAACACTAAGTTAGCCTAAACCAGTTACTTTCAAATTTCTCTGTTACATTAGAAAACAAATAGTCTGAGAGAGAGATTGGGGCTTCAAAAAGAAAGAGAAAAGTTTAGAGCATGTACTGAGAAGTTAATAATAAATGAATGGAGGGGCACTTGGATGGCTCAGTCTGTTAAGTGACCAACTCTTGGTTTTGGCTCAGGTCATCATCTCAGGGTCTTGAGATAGAGCCCAGCATCAGCCTCTGTACTCAGCTCAGAGTTTGCTTGGGATTCTTTCCCTCTTCTCGCCCTCCCCCTCTATCCATCGTTCCCTGTCCCCTTCCCCCACTTGTGTGTACACACACTCTGTCTCTCATAAATAAATAAATAAATAAATAAATAAACTTTAAAAAAATGGAAGCGTTGCTGACAGTGACAAAGGTCATATTTAAATTAGTATGAAGGAAAAACAATAAATTAGTGTGAATGAGACAAATCAAGTGAGAGCCATAGACAGGCTAATAATTAGGTATCCTTTCAATTATTCTTTAAATATTCAACTTTTTTTTTTAATTGAAATGAAGTTAGCCAGAGAGCATAACAGGATCAGTTTAAATTTTACCAATTGCTTCTGCTTGAAGTCCTATGTGGAGACCTGGGTTCTGGTACTACTTAAAGTTTGGTCCTGAGGATAACAGAAAAGAAGAAGAGGATCCTACAAATTGAAAAAAGATGGAACCAATAGCTTCTGCAGTGGGGCTTGCCCATCTTTAAGTCTAATTAAGTTAGTACAGTTGTGTGGCTTCCTCCAATGGTCTTTGTTGCCCAGAAGTTTAAATCGAGTCCAGCTTAATTTATTCATTTGGTATCGAGGGTATCAGGCAGTGGTATATATTAAAAAGGATTAATTTTGTTCTTCCAGCATAGTGAACCCAATGTCTATTTTGTATGAAGAAGAATTAAGTGAAACAATAGTAGTACTGTCATCCAACATAGCAATCAAACAGGAAAATTCCATTTTAAAAGTGAAGATAGTAAAGAGTCCGAAAAGGAAATAAGACTTTTATACTTCACTCAAAGTGATAAAGCATCATATACCAGTAGACTGTGATATTATATGCATATTGTAATATCTAGAGCAACTACTAAGAAAAGTATACAAAGAGATATACTCAAAAACACTAAATAAACCTAAATAGAATTCTAAGAAATGTTAAGGCAAAAAAAACTGTGCACAAACGTTCATAGCAACTTTACTCATGATTGCCAAAAATTAGAAAAAAAACAAATATCCTTCAGTAGGTAAACAAACTGGCTCATCCTTACTCAATAACAAAAAGAAATGAACTATTGATATACATAAATTGGGTGAATCTAGAGGCAATTATGCTGAGTGGAAAAAAAATTCAAAAGGCCAAATAGTGTATGATCCCATTTCTATAATATTCTTGAAATAACAAGAGATGAAAAACAGATTAGTGGTTACCAGAGGTTAGGGTTGCAGGTGATGGGGTGGGTGTGGCCACAAAGAGCTCAAGTACCTTGTAGTGATGAAGTGACTTTGTATTTTGATTGTGGTGGTGGTTCCTCAAATCTGCATGTGATAAAATTACATAGAACTATATACAAACAGGTACGTGCAAATGAGCGCATATAAAACTAGTGAAATCTGAAAGGCTTCATGGATTGTACCAATGTTAATTTCCTGGGTTTTATATTGTATTGTAGTTAAGCAAGATGTTAGCTTTAGGGAAATAGTGTAAAGAGTATACAGAGGCTCCCTGTACATTTGTTTCACAACTTAGTATGAGTCTTTACTTACCTGAAAATAAAAAGTTTTTTTAAGGATTTATGATGTAATGGTGTGTGATGCAAAAATTTAGAACAAAAAATATCCAGAACCCTCAACCAAATGGCAGCTAAAACTGTGGACCATCTGCCTTCATGGACCTTTATATTTAGGACATCTTTTCATCAACAGGGCGATGCCTTTTAAATGTTTTCCCAGAAGTGGTGTTGAGCTATGTTCAGCTGACCACATGGCTCTCCATGATCGATAATGATGAATAAGGATGGACAAGGAGCCTTGCAGGACACAATCTCAGCACCAGATGAACTCCCCTAAAGCACTGGGATTGAGTCAACTTTGGTAATCATTGGAACTTCTATATGACATACAAATAATCCAGCAGCCTCTATTTTGGCTAAAGATATATTTTAGAGCTTTTTTTTTTTAAAAAAAAGCAACATATAAAATTGGACATAGTCCATCCAATGGAGGAAATATAAAGTAATTTATATATGTATATAAATTTATATATGCACATATAAGTATACATACATTATATTGTTACACATAATTATAGTAAATATAACTGTTATAATAATAAAATTATATTTAGTATAATTGCATATTTCCTGTAATTATATTACATATAACCATATATGTAATTTTTATATGCATACGAACTCCTTTTTGTTTCCTCCATTGAATTAGCCCAATTTACTAGGGGTAAAAAAAAAAAACACATTAAATTCACATGCATCATTTTTTATAGTAGTAATTAAAAGTTATAAAGTACCATCTTCATGAGTGTCTTAAAATGATACATAAAATAATCTTAGTTACTTCCAGAACTTAAGTCATTCATGATGTTGTGAAGTCTTTAGGGAGCTGCATTAACTTTTCCAGATTAATAGGCTACCCTTCACAGTGAAGGGCAAATAAATTTACCTTATAAAATGGTGCCATCTGGATAAGTAGGGGTTCATTTGAAGTATTCTTTTCTTTAGACATAAGTTGTTTTAAACAGCAAACCCACTAGCATTTAAAAATAGTACATGTATATAAATTCTATCTATAAGCACTATCAGTTGTATAAAATGACACATACCTGGTCTGATGCCCTACTTCATGGAATCTCCTCTTGAAATAACTGTTACTTACATCAATGTTTTAAATGTTATATTTGCAGGCTAGAAGGAATTACTGTGTATTCTGAGTAATGGAAGTGAATTAGGAAGAGGAAAGGACAGAGTACAATGAATTTGAAATGGTGTCACAGGACAATTTTACATGTGTGTATTGTCCACAGCTCTTGAAATTTTTGTTCCCCATATTCATCAGGGGGCTGAGGCAACAACATTACAACCAAACTAAAAGGTAATATTGAGTAGGTATATGGAAGAACGGAATATATGTTGACTACTTGACAAAATGTCTCTAATGTAAATAATTGTGAATTCTTATTAACTTTGTATTATTGTATCTGCTCACACCATATGGTTGCCCAGACATAAAGTTGAACTGGTCTTCTACCTCAAATCCAGGGGCTAAGTCTTACATCCCCCACAGCCAAGAAGCATATCATAGATACTCATAGTTGATGGAGTTCCCCAAAAGGGGAGAGAAGAACACAAAACATGTTTGACTATTAAAAGAAGCAACCTTTGAAAGAGCAAAAATTTCTTCTTCAGTTTCCAGTGTCTCAAACTCATTCATTGCATCTCATTACAATGTCCACTCCTTCTTGGTTTTTATTTTTTTTTAAAGATTTATTTATTTATTTTGGAAGGAGGTAGTGGGAGAGGGAGAGAGAGTCCTAAGCAGGCTTCACACTGAGTGTGGAGGCCGGTTTGGAACTCAGTACAGGTCTCAGTCTCACAACCCTGAAATCGTGACCTGAGCAGAAACCAAAAGCCAGGTGCTTAACCAACTGCACCACCCAGGTGCTCCCATGTCCAGCTCTTCTTGTAGTGGTTTCTTCTGATGTTCTATCTTTCCACTGCATCTTCTCTCCACTTCTGGAACTCTTTTCCTTTTGTTGGCCTCAGTCTCTACAAGCCATATCCCACTGCCAGCTTCCCAGTACTTCATGCCTTCTATTAATGCCATCACAGCCTTCCATTCTGCCCCTCTGATTCCATCATAAGAATGAGGGAGCAAGACTGTTATGTGAATAAATGTGGTTTATGTGTCTTTCCCCTTCTTTGTTGGAGTAAATAATTAATTGACTTTGAACTCTCATGCAAAACTAACTAAATACTGAAGACTAACAGGTTAGAGGAAAGTGAGCAAGGCAAGTCTAGAGAGGATTCTCTTGGGCATATTTCCAGTGTGGAACAGTGACTCAGTATGAATATCCAGGGTGGTGCTTCCAAGAAATGTATGTGTGTGTGCAGTGGTGGGTGGAAGAAGGGTTACAAGGCAGGAATTGTGGTAGAAGCTTCCTCAGGCAAAGAAAATATTCTCAGAGGGTCTCCACTTTGAAGAAAAAAATTCTCTTCTCTCTGATCTTTTTACATGTAGATGTATTCATTATGTATATGGACTTGTTTTTAAAATAGTGTATTTTAAATACATTCATCTTTAAAATAATTTGTACTTGCAGATATGGCCAACAGTTTTCAAAAATTAAAAGAAACCAGTTGACTGTTTATCTGATCCATAAGTATCTTCCCTCTATTTGGATTTCATAAACCAAATGGTGTTTTCAAATTGGCAAATATAGTTGCAATTCTGTTGAACATATTTTTTCATGGGAAATGTTACGAGAACAAAAACAACATCTTAGAGGTGCCCGTCAATACATATTTTCCTTGCAATTGCTATGTATTTGTTTCTGTATCTTAGAAATACCTGAAGAGAAAGTTGGGTAACAGAATTAGCATTAGCATTCTTGAATTTCTCCTCACAATAACTTTAGGCATAGTATCATACTCATTTTATAGTTATATCCCTTTCAATCCAGCAAACATTTAGAGTCTAGTAAATGCTGGCACAGGTAATACCAAGATAAATAAGATGTCATTTTTACTACTGAATGGCTTACATCAGAGAAGGTAAGCATATGACATACATTCTGTGCAGTTTGTGCTTATTGGGAGCACAAATTCATAAATTCAGGATATTTATGAGACTATAGGGAAAGGATAATTCACCCATCTGCAGAGGTCTTGCAGATGAAGCAGTGTCAGTCAAGCACCCATTGGAGGCAGCTGGCCAGGAAGGAGTTCCCAGCAGAGATAACAGCTCCAGTAGACATGGACTAGAACCTACTGAATGAGAGAAGATATTTGCAAATAAAATATCTGATAAAGAGTTAGTATCAAAAATATAAAGAACTTATACAACTCAACATCTAAAAAACAAATAATTCAATTAAGAGTAGACAGAAGACATGAACAGACATTTCTCCAAAGAAGACAGAGACATGGCAAACAGACACATGAAAAGTTGCTTAACATCCCTCATCATCAGGAAAATGCAAATCAAAACTACAATGAGATATCACTTCACACCTGTCAGAATGGCTAAAATCAAAAACACAAGAAGTAAATGTTGGAAAGGATGTGGAGAAATAGGAACCCTCATGCACTGTTGGTAGGAATGCAAACTGTATATATATATATATACATATATATATGCACACAAAATTACAATAGAATATTACTCAGCCATAAAAAAGAATGAAATCTTGCAAATTGCAACAACATGTTTGGAGCTAGAGAGTATAAAGCTAAGGGAAATAAGTCAGAGAAAGACAAATACCGTATGATCTCATTCATTTGTAGAATTTAAGAAACAAGATAAAGAAAGAAAGAAAGAAAAGAAAGAAACAACCCCCTAAACTGACTCTTAACTATAGAGAATAAACAGAGGGTTACCAGAGAGGAGGTAAGAAGGGATGGATGAAAGAGGTGAAGGGGATGAAGAGTACACTTATCATGATGAGCTCTGAGTTATATAAGGAATTGTTGAATCACTATCTTTGAAATGAATACAATGCTGTATGCTATCTATGCTGGGATTAAAATCTTAAAAATAAAATAAAATAAGAATAGGGAAATACTATGTTGAGGCCTGAGACTTATGTATAACTCAACTTTTCAGGAGGGTAAATTGAGCAGTGGAATAATGATGAGAAATAAGACTACAGATATAGTCAGAAGCCTATGTAGCCACACTAAGGAATTTGGACTTGGAAGCACCAAGGGTTAAATATCTTGTCCTGAAAAGTGATTACATGAGGACTTTTACTCAGTTCCGTCTGTCTCCAAAGCCTGTGTTTTTTACACTATTACCTATTTACATATTATATATTTACTCCACATTCTTTTTTTTAATATTTTATTTATTTATTCATGAGAGATACAGAGAGAGAGAGGGAGAGACACAGGCAGAGGAAGAAGCAGGCTCCATGCAGGGAGCCCAATGTGGGACTTGATCCCAGGTCTCCAGGATCACGCCCCAGGCAGAAGGCAGGCACTCAACCGCTGAGCCACCCAGGGATCCCCTCCACAGACATTCTTAAAGTTAACTGTTTACCAAAGATAAAAATAAATTATAAGTAGGAAAAAATAACATTAATTTGGGAAATACTTGAATAACATTATTTGAAAAGTGCATGTTATAATCCTACTTTCAATATTTTGGGGGGCACCTGGGTGGCTCAGATGGTTAAGTGTCTGCCTTTGGCTCAGGTCATAATCCCAGGGTCCTAGGATCAAGCCTGACATTGGGCTCTCTGCTGAGCAAGGAGTCTGCTTCTCCCTCTGCCTACCCCCACCCCTACCCTTGCTCATGCTCTCTTTCATATGAATAAAATCTTTAAAAATATATATTCCATGAACTTTGAGTCTATTAATTAGACATCTTACACTCTGCTATTCTATACCATACCATGCACTCTATTTTGGTTTTGTTAACTGTCATTAATATTAAAATAGCAAACTGACCAATATTTGATACTGGGCTTACATCTGGTGGGTACTCCAAAACAGGCACTCTACTTTTTGAGCATCCAGCCACTGGCTTCAGTAACTACCTGACATAGTATGGTTCTGAGACCAGACCTTCACATCAAGGGCATTTCTACCAAGGTAAATCTGCTGGGACTGGTGGGAGCAGAGTTCTTTCCCAATTCTGCCATAGCAGACTGACATCCCCTCGGTGGAGGTCAGGGGAAACCCGGTTGCTAAGGATGACCCTGCTGCCCCTAAACCATTAGCATTTCCCAAAGAGGAACAGAGCCCCAAGAACCATGCCCTCTGTCATATTTAGCAGTAGTACTGCCTCAGGAGGGCTGAGAAGAACTCTTCTAGATGACCTCATGTTCTGTCCTAATATGAATGGTCTTTATCCTTTTTTGCCAAGTCACTTAAATATAGAGGGTGCAGAGAAAGTCAACTATAATCGCTCAGTGCAGAGCAGAGAGCACATTTTATATTCAAGAATAAATTGTCCAAGCAATAAATGTCATTCGGGTGAGTCCTGTAACGAGACAGGAGAGAAAAACATCAGACGGTCGAGGAAACTCCAGGAGAGAAAAGAAAGCTCAAGAACTGCATGAAAGAACATTAAGACTTCACAGATTTAGAAAGACTCCTGAACAAAGGAGTTGCATTGATGCATTGCATTGATGGTGCTGGAAAGCTGAACCAGTACATACCCCTACCACAGGGGGTGGGTGGAGAGACTATTTAGTGCAATGAAAGTTCATGTCAAACAGTTTATTTCATTTTCCTCTTTAAAATTTTTTATTAAATGTCTCAATTTTTATTATAAGAACAGAGAATGTAATTTTTTTCAGTAAGAATAAGAATGTTTGTTGTTTTAAACTTCCATACGAATGCACGTTAAGCATTGGGTTTAACTCCTGGGATAGAGAACCCAGGGTGGATATTACCAGGAGAGGGATATGGAAGGGGCTTCAGTAATTAGCAATAATCAACTTAGCTGAGCAGTGGGACCAAATGTTTGTTGTATTATTCTTTATATCTCTGTCTGTGCCTGAGCATTTTATATACATTTAAAAAGTGGACTAGAGCTTCAGGCAATATTTAGGGAGAGGAGAGAGGGAGCAAGAAAGGGATCAGAAGGGCAGAGGATGAGACAAAGAGAAGAAGTAAGGGAAAGATAAAAAAAAGAGACTTGAAGGGATGGATTTGAACCTACAAGAGCTCTTCGCCTCCGTGCTGTTTGCTGGTGGTTTGCCCTATTGACTACTGCCCTCAGGGAATAAGTCTCTGACCAATTCTCACCACAGGAGCTCCAGTGCCTGGCATCCTGATTTCTACAACCAAGGCACAAAAGCAGTTCTTCCAAAGGCAAAAAGAGAAAAGAAAAAGAAAGGGGGAAAGAAAAAAGGAAAGGAAAGGACAGCAGATGTAGCTCCTTCGAGAAGAAAAGAAAAAACAATGAACACATGTGTGTAAACGAACCTAAAGCCACTTTACCCCTTTGGGGACAGAGACAGATGCCTCAGCCAAGTTCAAAATGAAATCCCATATCCCTCCAGACCCTTTTCTTGCCTTTGCTGTGTAATTTACGTGCAAGTTGTCTGCATAGTTAATCTTCCACTGTAGCATCTGGTATTTATCATCAGAAACAGATTCAGGGGAGATTCTGGAGAAGCTCTTCATCTATTGTCGGTTTTAAACATTTCTCTATAAGTCTATCCCCTTAATTGTTAAAACTGCAGCTGAGCACAGGGCAATGTGTAATAGGAAGTAGGGGACACCCTTGTAGAGAGGTGAAGATAAAGAGGACTAAATTTTATAGCTAGAAGGACTTTGAAAATCTTCCAGTTCAGCTCCCTGATTTTCGACATATGGCAGGGAGCTTTCACAAGGAACACTAGCCACAGTGGCTCAGCTAAAAGTGGAATCCAGGTTTTCTGAAGGGTCATTCAGGGTTGCCGTAAGGTTTTATTTTTTTCCCCAAATGGAGAATATGGAAAGGTTTTATTAGATGATCCATTTTAAAGCCATAACTAAGATGTGTAAATGATATTGTTCAAATTCAGTAAATGGGATCGGCACTGCACTGGACTGGCCTAAGAGTCAGGACTCTGCCTTCTGGGCAGGTGCTTTCAAATGTTGATAATGGAAACTCTCTTGGTGTTCCCTCTCCAGGTGCAGATCTGAGATCCTGCCAGGCGCATCATGCAGGCTAGATCTTTGCAGGACATTGGGTTGGACCCTTCTTCCTTCTCATCTATGAGAGTCTTCTCTTCTCTGTAGCCTGTAGATTTGATTTAGAAATTGAGAAAAATCTAGATATAAACAAATAGATGAAAGTTTAGAGAAGCGTTTGCCCACATAAGCAAAGCTTCAGCTCTTAGCATTTTGCAACTGTGATAAGTGAAAAAATAAAAACCAATTTAAAATTAGAATAATGATTAGAGGACAGAAATGACAGTAACCAGACAAAGTTCATCTCGGTAAGTTGCACTTGATATATTTTGGAGTAAGGTAGGTTTTCCTTATTTTTGTTGTTGTTGTTGTTGTTAAAGATTTTATTTATTTATTCATGAGAAACACACACACACAGAGAAAGAGAGAGAGAGAGAGAGAGAGAGAGGGGGGCAGAGACACAGGCAGAGGGAGAAGCAGGCTCCATGCAGGGAGCCCGACATGGGACCTGATCCCAGGTCTCCAGGATCAGGCCCTGAGCCGAAGGCAGGTGCTAAACCACTGAGCCACCCAGGATCCCGGTTTTCCTTGTTCATTTCCTTAGGTCCTTTTGTGCACATTTATTTTAGGAAATCCAGAAAGTACTGTAAATGTCTTCACTTTTACTGTAATATTCTCTAGCTTTCCCACTATTGGCAAAAGTCATGGATTATGGATTTCTCAAAGTTTAGCAGCTTATATAATTCCATGTGTAATAAAAATAAGTAACATTAGAGGTTAATTTAATTAGTGAATTTGCAGTTATCTGAATTAACTGTCCTTTAAAATGTAATTACCAGACATGACAATTTTGTGGTTAAATTAAGTCATTCATAATATATTTTAATGTACTTTTAAACCACTAAATACCTTAAACTTTATATAGAAAGAGCCTTGGGACGCCGGGGTGGCTTAGTGGTGGAGCGTCTGCCTTCGGCTCAGGGCATGATCCTGAGTCCCAGGATTGAGTCCTGCAGGGAGCCTGCTTCTCCCTCTGCCTGTGTCTCCACCTCTCTGTGTGTCTCTGATGAATAAACAGGTAAAATCTTAAAAAAAAAAAAAAAAAAAAAGAAGGAAAGAAAGAGCCTGGCCTAGACAGATGAACACTAGCTGTGAATTCTAGCGAGTTGGAGCTGGCCACATGTCGGCCTGAGCAGTTCACTTTACTTCTCTGCGTTCTAGGGTCCTGATTTGTGTAGAGGAGGCACTGATGGCTCCTCTACCTGGCCGGTAGAGCGTTGTAAGACTCCAGAGGGCTAGTGCATGGTAGAGATGTTTATGACCTGGAACACTGTGCACAAGTATATGTTTTGTTTGTAGCATTGTTCTTGAAGTAAAGGGTTATGTATACATTTTGGTTTTCCTGAAAAGTGATGGTTTCAGAAAAGGAATTGGGGAAACTTTTTTTTTCTCATAGCTATAGAATATCAAGAGGTTTCACTTCCACAGGTTGGTCGGTTCCCTCTGTTCCAATTCTTTTTGGAATGAGACCTGTTCCTCAGATTCTCTGTGTCCACTCATGGTCAGATTGGACACTGCTCCCCTCACTGGATCTGCTGGCAAATGTCTGAAGTGGGAATGGCCAAGGAAGGAGTCTCACTATTGTCACAAGAGCTGCCTAAGAATAAAAGAGGCATGCCAATCATTCATTCAGCAAATATTTAGTGGGTACCAGCTATGTGCTGGGCACTCTTCAGGGTGCTTGAGGTGCATAAATAAATAAAAGAGGCAAAAATTCCTTCTTCTGTGCTGCTTCTACTCCTGAATATGTGGCCCAAGACATCAAAATCCTGGAAGGATCAGATAGGAGGGTGAGTGGGTGATGCCCAGTGAACAACAGGAGGTGTTCATCCTCTTTCATAACTTCATAGCCCATAAACATACACAGATCCAGACTTGATCTGGATGTGTGATTGGATACTAGCAGGGAGTAATTAAGCTTATTCTTTCTTATGAATTTACCAGGCATATAAAATGACATGGTTAAAAAGGACTAAATTAATTTAATGCTAGTAACTTTTTCAAACTTTCTGGTATTTACTGTCAGTTCTTACTTGTCCCAACCATGCCCAATAGTAGCTTTGTGGACCTTGAAAGATCAGCATTCATGCTGCTCTTAGTCAGCAAACCAGAGCTGAGTGCAGGGGCATCCTGTGCCTCCTGAAATTAGTTTGTACCATGAAGCCAGATGGCTAGTGTTCAAAGTCAGCGCCCGCCCCCCGCCCCGAAGCAGGCATCCCTCCTCTCTCTGTTATGTGTGCCCTATCTGTAGGACACACCTGTTACCCAGATGCTGATCCTCAGTCAGATTCTATCTCGAGACTAGAATCCTGTCAATTGACACAGCTCTTGGGGTCCATTTGTTTCAGGGGCCCAACTTGTCTGTGAATCAAACTGAAACCCAAGAATTGATTAGAGGCTCAGAGTAAGGCAATAGCAGAACTTCATCCAGCATGCAGATCTTCTGATACCAGCCCTGGGCCCATACACATATCACATATTCACATATTTTATGGAAGACAAATATTATTGTTTTGGGTCTTACTGTCATTTTTCTTCTGGTGATGTGGATGGTATGTTGAGTTTTGTCCGAGATTGACAGTATCAATTATTCATATTCTCAATTCATAGCTACTTAGCTTTATTTTGAGAGTGAAGAAGGCCATAGATGCACTTGCAAGAAAAGAAAATCTAAGACCCTGATTTGTGTATTTAAGGAAAGATCTCATTACAAACTGAACCCAGGTCCAGAGTACATGTGGCAGCAGAGTTTAAGAGCATTAAAGCATTGATTATCATATCATAGATATGCCAACAAAAATCAGACTGCCATAATTTTCAGAGAAGAAACTAAAGATACATGCAAGTTGTGTTCAGAGTAATATAATCTTTGTGAACAATAATTAGCTTGTTTATGTACTATATTAAAAACAATTCTTACAGACCAGTGAGCATCTTCTAACTAAAATCAGTGATTTAAGTTAAGACATAAAAGTGTTCTCCCAGTGAAAAACTAAGGCAAATGTCTCCATCGAAGGTAGGGTTGCCAGGCAAAATACTAGACGCCCAGTTAAAGTTGAATTTCATGTGAATAACAAATAATGTTTATATTAGTAAAATCCTTAAATTTAACTCCACTTCCTGTATTTTTATTTGATAAATATGGAAACCATAATCTGAGGGGCAAATTTCTCCTGCATAAAACCAAAGGATACAATGGCAAATTAATTTGGAAAATAATTAAATACAATTTCAAATCTTCCTGAAGGCAAGGTTTCTCAACATTGGCGCTACTGACATTTGAGGCTGGGTAATTCTTTGTAGTAGGGGCTGTCCTGGCATTGTAGGATGTTTAGCAGCATCTGTGCCCTCTATCCCCTGGGTGCCAATAACATCCCCTAGCTGTAACAACCAGAAATGTTTCCAGACATTGCTAAATGTCCCCTGGGACCCAAAATTGTCTCTGGCAGAGGACTACTGTTCTGAGGGAAGAAGCTTATTTATGAGTAAGTATGGCGCATGTATTTTTTAGTAGAGAACTAGCCTGTCCTGGTCTTGAAGAAAGAAAAGAAAAGCCATATTTTATATAGTTTTCATTCTAAAGCATCCGGGGAGAGACACTAATGGAGAACTGATGGAAAGTGGTTGAGGAATTGAAGAGCTGGTAAGACGTGGGGTTTTTTTGCAATCTGAGGCTCTGTGAGAGAAGCTTGTTTCCTCTTTGAGAGAAAAAGGCAGCAGAAAGGACTTCTGAGAGGGCTCAGTTTCCCAATGTAGCCTTCATCCAGGCTCTGAAAGAACAGTTAGTACTGAGTCTGCTGATTTCTGGAAAAGGAGTGTTGTATTTGGATAGCAATAATTGAAATTCCAACCTAGACCACCTAGCTGAATTATGTGTGTGTCCAAAAAAATCAAATTACCGAGAGATGTGTTGAGAACCAAAGTGGGGAAATCTATTTACTGTTTGATCTTCAGAAAACATTTTGAGAGGGAATTTTGCTATGGTGTTGCTTCTGTTTTCCCCCAAGAAAACATATGAATTTAGTTTGCTGGCTAAACCAAGAAAGTAATGTGGTTACACATATTATAGAGAATTTTTGAAAGAATTAACCTTTCAAGCTTTTGTGGCTCTAATTACTGTTCTTTGGTGTACATAGAGATTCACTAATCATTCCTTCCTCCAAAGAATTTTCAGCATAATCCTATTTTCCACTCAAGTTCTACAGGATTGCCAGATTGGAGTGAAAAATCAAATCAACTTCCAGTGAAGAGAGACTCAAGAGCACAGTGGTTCAAACAAAATTCCAAAGAGAATACATGAACTTCTTATTCTTTTATTAATTTGAAATTTTCAGTTTCATATTTTGTGAGGATAGTGCAAAAAGTGTCTTTTGATTGAGTCATTCAAACTAAATTTAGGGGACAAATATCCCCCTATAATGTTCTTTTTTTAAAAAAGTTAGGTCAAGGCAGTTCTGCTCTAAGTATGAAGCACCTCAATTCTGGTCTACAGATCTTTCTTTAGATAAACAATATAAGGTGCAGCAAAGACCCATTGCCTGAAGGTGCAGCAAAGACCCATTGCCCTTAAGATGAAGTCTTGAATCCTTCCTGCAGTCTATAAGGTCGTAAATTATCGGACTGGAGTTGATCACACTTTCTCCAACTCCTAGGGTATAGGCTAAACTGCTCTAACATAGAGATCCCAAAGTAGAGTGGCTCAAATAAGATCAAATTTAATTATTCTCTCACATAATGGATTAGAATCATACAGGTGTTCAGTGGCCCAAGGTTCATGGGGATCTTGATCCATGAGGTGATCCAGTGACCAGGTATTCTTTATCTTGTTGCTCCTCCACCTTATAAGGCATTCTCCTCACCCACATGGCCAAAGCTCACTCACCAGCACTCTCTCTGTAGAAAGAGAATGCTTTCTTCTCAGCCATAGAAAGATGGGCAGAGTGTCAGGTAAAAAGCTTTCTTTTAAAGATGTGTCGCAGGTGGGTTTCCTAGGAAACAGATTCTGAGATGGAGATCAGCATGCAAGAGGTTGGTTAGGGAATACTCCTGAGATGGACAGCTGTAGGAGGAGAGGAAGGAAGCAGAATTGAGCAAGAGAGAAATCAGGCTGCAGGACAGTCATAACAAGGTTTCAATTGACCTTCTAGAGAGTCCTGAAGCTGAGACAGCCCTTCAGAGGTGGAATGGAAACTTGAGCCTTTGTATGCTTGACCAGTTATCAGCTGTGAGCTGCTTTAGGCAGAGGACATGACCTTGGATGAGATGGCTCTTTTAAGTCGAGGCAATTCCTAAAGAGCCCTGTCAGCCAACAGCCATGGCAGGGCAGGGCAGTCATCAGGACATAGTGTGATCTAGGAGTTGCACAAATCCCTTCTACCTGCAGCTTTTATCTAGAAGGGCCACCAGAATTACAAAAGAGGCTGGGAAATATAGCCTTTAGCTAAGAGGCCATGTGCCTAGTTATGACTAAAAGGAAGAATGGAAGAATGGATATTGGAGAACAATCACAAGAGGAAAGGAAATCACTGCTTGAGTTTTGTTCTGCTTATTGACTATTTTAGATCAAAAACTATTTCGTGGAGGAAGTTACCTGCAAAGCACAGAGGCAGAAAGAGAACTAAAAATGGGGCAAGAACAACAGAGGTTGCTTATACCCAGTGATGTTCTTTAAATAGTGAGGACTACACCAAACTTAGCTAGATTTTGGAATGAGCCAGAGATTCCCCAGAGCTCTGCAGGAAGAGATTCCTGGAGGCACAGGTCTATTTCCCCAAACCCCAGGGAAAACCAAATAAAGCAGTATCTTCATGAAGGGCCCTACTTTGGGCTCTACATAGAGCCACCTATGGGATTAGATCCTTTTCTAAGACCTGCTACACACCTCACTTAATGTAGAGGATAAAGTACACTGAAATACGGTGCTGATTCTACAAAGAATCTAGCAATTGTCATGATCCAAATCAGGCACAAATCAGATAGTACTAATATAAATGTACCACTTTCTGCTAGGGTACTTGGATTTTTAACATAATAATGGTGTGGAAAAGAAGGAGACCACGAAAAGCTCAAGTGTCCGCCCCTTCTGCCCTTTCTGAACAAAGTAGCCAGACCGGTTACTGTGACTAATTGGACCAAGGATTGGAATCCAAAATTAAGCCACCATAGGCTGCACATAAGGATACGAGCAACCTCTAAAGAAGCCTAGTAATAAAGTCTCACAGTAACAGAGCTGCATTAGATAGCAGGGGACTAAACAACCGACTGATCCCCTTGTGCAGTTGGAATAAGACAAAGGAGGAGCCGGTATGCAGTAACAGGAAAGTCATGGAGTCAACTATGGAGACCAAAACAGAGTGAGTACGAGGGACCCGAAGTCTGACTTCAAAATGGCTGATAACTTCTGGAAGTATTCCTCTCTCCTCTCCCCTCTGCCCTGATTCCCATCCTCTCCCACAGACCCAGGGCTGGAATTCAGGGCACTTCTTAGCTGCATGCAGGCAGGTCTATGGCAATCCTCAAAATGAGCCAAGTTTCTGCTCGCCCCCACCAAAAAAATGTTTCATTTCTTAAATCCAGAGGGGTGTTGCCAGGATTCTGCATACCGATAGTTTAAGAATAAAGTGATAATTGCCATAAAGGGCACAACTTTGAGCCCCATCTATGTCCACCTCTGGGATTTAGCCTTAGCCAAGTACATGTGGTAGGAGGTAGTGATGGCTTGCTCTACGTGTATTTGTACCAGGCTGTATAGGATAAAGATTAAGAAAGCAGTCTCTAGAATTCTGCAGATCTGGGTTTATTTTTTTTTAATATTTTATTTATTTATTCATGAGAGAGAGACAGACAGACAGAGAGAGACAGAGACAGAGACACAGGCAGAGGGAGAAGCAGGCTCCATGCAGTGAGCCTGATGTGGGGCTCGATCCGGGGTCTCCAGGATAGGCCCTGGGCTGAAGGTAGCGCTAAACCGCTGAGCCACCTGGGCTGCCCCAGATCTGGGTTTAAACTTCACTTTTGCCACATATTTGCTATGTGGCCTTGAAAAAGTCATGTATCCTGTTTAAGCTTCCATTTCCTCGTTTGCAAAATAAGGATGTAAGGATAGTATCTGCTTCACAGGTCCCCTGTAAGAATTAAGTGGGGTAAAATTAGCTCTTGGCACAGGGCCTAGAATGTAGTGAGCACCCCAAAAATGACAGCTGTAATAGTAGCTATCCCATAAATAATATTCCTTGACATAAATTTACTTTAAAGTAAGAAGAAAGTCAACTTGACCCAGTTAAAAAAAAAACCAAAACACTCAAAAGGAGTGAATCTGAATACAGTTTGGTGTGTCCTGCTCTTAGCTCTGTTTCCTGGCCCACCTTCCCAGCAATTCATCATCAAATTCCACGTGGAGGTAGGATTATAAGTAAATTATGAAAAGAGCTGTTTCATTAAAAACTCATTAAGGCTTTGAGGTACAAGGCAGCGTGTCTTTGGCACCACCACAAACTCCTACGAGACACACATAAATATATATATATTCCACCTGACTGGGGAGCGGGGGCAAGGGGAGAGGTAATCCCCCAAACTTACCTGCAACGTGCTGCACAGCTTTGGAATCTCACAGGATCTGAAGCATCAGAGGTGATCCCCAGCAAATGTGACCGATTTTTCCAGCAGACATGACTGTATTCCCTAGACTGATGTGACGACAGTATCCAGTAGGCATCAGTATGGCTCCCAACAGACATAACAATGATCTCCAGCAGACATGATTGCAGTGCCCAGCAGACGTGACAATGGTCCCTAGCAGACATGGTGGTATCTCTGAAAGAAGCATAGTGGTGCTCTGTGGATGCAGCAGGACTCTTGGAAGTCTCAACAGTATGAGGCTGGTTGAGACCAGGCGGCGCTGGGCCCCAAGACTGGTATCGGCCAGTGGTGGGTGGGGAGGGAGGAAGAAAATGGCTGACACCAGGGAGCAGCTGCTAGTATTAACTCAGGAACATGTGCAGGGATAGCCCCAGGTAGAGAAATGTGGGTAGGAGGGAAGTGGAAAAGAGACTCTGAGGTGAGCTGTAGTGAAGAACATAGGCAAGGAGGTACGGCGCATGCTTCTATTATCTGGGATCCCTGTAAGAGTCAAATGAAGAGCTTCATTCAGGCACCATATTTCAGTGAGGAAGTGGAGTGAGCGCTGCGCCGGGAGCCCAGGGCATTAGGTTTTCATCCTAGCCTGCCGCTGACTCTCTGTGGAGAAGCGCCCCACCTCTTTGAACCTCCATGCTCATCCATGTACAGGAAGGAGGGAAAGGAGTCTTGAAAACTGAGACCCTTTCTGTAATGGTTTTATTTCATCACCAGCAGGTTCAGATAAAGCCGAGGTCTCTCAAACTGTGTTTTCCAGTTGAAATGTGTAACTCTCAAGAATTTGGAAATGTTACCATTCCGGTAAGGAATCTTTTCATGGAAGTAGTACATTCTTTAAAATAACTAGCACTCAGTACTCAACCTTAGAACATTATCCAAGTTTAAATGAGAAAAGATGAAGCAAAGAAAAAGTTGTTACCCTATCGTACTTTTTCTTTTAGACGTTCAAATACTCAATTAAGGCGTGGGGAAAGTTTTAGTTTCTTTAGAACCAAGTTGGTGGCAGCAAAAGCTAAATAGAGACGGATTTTCCTGAGATGATCCAGGTATCTAGGCTGCTTCCTTGCAGCCAGGGAAAATGATGTCCTCTTGGAGCTTGCATGTTTGGCCACAAGTAAGAGAACTTCTATAGAGGTCTACGAGTCTCTGGAGGAGATAGGAAGGCACACTCTAAAGGGCCAAAGCTGGCCTCACCTGGGGGCTGGAGGGTAGACAACAAGTAGGTCTATGAGATGTAATAGGAGAGGGGAATTCATGTTCTGGAGCTCATCCTTATGCCTTCTGGCACATACCTCCCTCTGATAATCATGTGTTTCATTGGAACAACACCATCCTCATCATTAATAAAATGATGGCTGATGGTGGAGGTTCATGGAGAAGATCCCTGGGGAGGCCAAGTGTCACAGGGAAGACTGGAAGACAGGCTCCCAAGGGGAAAGTGCCAGAGCCCAGGCTCTGGGATTCAGTCTTAGGCATATGGGGGGAACTCTTCTCTTGTCAGTGTGTGAGGGAGGTTGGAGATTAATGCACAGACTGCCAGTATTGTCATTAAAAGTCAAGGTGTCTTTTATGAGGTTGACATTCACATCAGCCTGGTAAGTACATTCTTTGGCAAACTGCAAGGAAGCCAATTTAACAGAAAGTTGCCTGGCAAGCAGCAAAGCGGCTGTTGAATGGGGTCAGTCTGCAATTACCTGATGCATCCATTTCCACCATGTGGCCTGCCTGCTTCCTGGACCAGGAAGGCTGCCTTTGGGACCAGGACAACTCTTCCATGAAGGGTACTCCTATGTCCACTGCCAACTTTTGCCTCACTGACTCTTCCCCGTGCCACCCATTTCCAAACTTCAGTGTCTGACTAATTCCCTTTCTGACTGACACAGTCTTTCCTTAAATGTGTTAAAATCTTTCATCAGGAGAGGTCACACTCTAAGGTATGGCTGCACACTAGGTTTACCTGTTACACATGCTCAGCTGGCAAAAGGCTATTTCCTTTCATAGCCTAATTCTTGGGGTCACCCCATTATTGCCCTCCTGCCATTTAACACCTACACTATGGTCTTAAAATGTCATTTTGTTTTATTTCGTTTAATTTTTTTGTGTTCTTTTAAATGTCTCTACTGATTTTTTTGAGTGGGATTACTCTGAGAAAGGATATTATTTTTGGCATAAATTGAATCAAGTGAGATGAAATCTTACAACAAATTCAACTGCCACAATCAACTTCATTATATCAAGGGAGGCAGGTTCTTTCCCTGTTACAATTTCTCTTTGAGAGATAAAACTATGTTCATAAACAATGAAATGATGGAACCTGCTTGGCTCAGAGAGTTGGGCCTCTGCCTTCAGCTCGGGTCATGATCCTGGCCAGGGTCTTGGGATCAAGCCCCATGTCGGGCTTCCCTGATCAGTGAGGAGTCTGCTTCTCCCTCTCCTTCTGTAGCTCCCACTGCTTGTGCTCTCTCCCTCAAACAAATAAATAAAATCTTTTTAAAAAATAGTGAAATGAGTATACATGTATCAACACATTTAGAATTACGGTTGGCTCTGAAAGTTGGTCTTACTGGCAATGTGAGGTAATCAGTTTTTATTTCTCTTTTTCATAAGACTTTGTCTTGTTGGTGTTTTGCAACCACTAGCAGCTCCTAAAAACCCCAAGCCTAGACAAACTGCTTGTGATTCCAACCTTAGATGAGCAGATTCAAACATGGTAGATTAATGCATACCTCACTCCCAATAACAAAGAACTCTACAGAGCAGGCGACATAGTTGCTGCTTTCTAGATTTCAATCTTCTGTTTGCTTTAATCATTTTATTTTTATTTATTGATTCACTCAATTGTATATCTATTCTTACCTGATTTGTTCCACAAAGCACGTAAGACAGATGACAAGAACGCAAGATGAAACTTAGATTAGAAAAAATAAAAATCAGGGATCCCTGGGTGGCGCAGTGGTTTAGCGCCTGCCTTTGGCCCAGGGCGCGATCCTGGAGGCCCGGGATCGAATCCCACGTCAGGCTCCCGGTGCATGGAGCCTGCTTCTCCCTCTGCCTGTGTCTCTGCCTCTCTCTCTCTCTCACTGTGTGCCTATCATAAATAAATAAAAAAAAGAAAAAATAAAAATCAGTGTTAGATAAAGTGAGAGGGAAGAGTTACAAGATACATAGGATAATAGTAGTTCCTGCATGATTATTAAAGTGGAGGTCAGTGTTTGGGCTGGGCTTCCTGGCGGCAAAAGGAAAAATGAAAATATAATGGATACGAAATTACCTACTACCCCTAAAGAAAACCTCCAAATAAACAAAGCTTTTTTTTTTTTTTTTTTTTTTTTTTTGGCATTGAAGCTGAAAGAAATTTCTTATTGCCTCTTTTTTTAACATTTTTTTTATTGGAGTTCAATTTGCCAACATATAGCATAACACCCAGTGCTCATCCTGTCCAGTGCCCCCTCAGTGCCCGTCACCCAGTCACACCCCGCCCCCGCCCACCTCCCCTTCCACCACCCTTTGTTCATTTCCCAGAGTTAGGTGTCTCTCATGTTTTGTCACCCTCACTGATATTTTCACTGATTTTCTCTCCTTTCCCTTTATTCCCTTTCACTAATTCTTATATTATCCAAATGAATGAGACCATATAATGTTTGTCCTTCTCTGACTGACTTACTTCACTCAGCATAATACCCTCCAGTTCCATCCATGTCGAAGCAAATGGTGGGTATTTGTCGTTTCAGGCTGAGTAATATTCCATTGTATACATAGACCACATCTTCTTTATCCATCATCTGTCGATGGACACCGAGGCTCCTTCCACAGTTCGGCTATTGTGGACATTGCTGCTAGAAACATCGGGGTGCAGGTGTCCCGGCGTTTCATTGCATCTGTATCTTTCGGGTAAATCCCCAGCAGTGCAATTGCTGGGTCCTAGGGAAGATCTATTTTTAAGTCTTTGAGGAAACTCCACGCAGTTTTCCAGAGTGGCTGCACCAGTTCACATTCCCACCAACAGTGCAAGAGGGTTCCACTTTCTCCACATCCTCTCCAAGAGTTGTCTTGTTAATTTTCCCCATTCTCACTGGTATGAGGTGGGATCTCATTGTGGTTTGGATTTGTATTTCCCTGATGGCAAGTGATGCGGAGCATTTTCTCATGTGCATGTTGGCCATGTCTATGTCTTCCTCTGTGAGATTGCTGTTCATGGCTTTTGCCCATTTCATGATTGGATTGTTGGTTTCTTTGCTGTTGAGTTTCATAAGTTCTTCTTTTTTAGATTTTATTTATTCATTATTCATTATATATATATACATAGAGAGAGAGAGAGAGAGACAGAGACAGAGACAGAGAGAGAGAGAGACAGAGAGAGAGAGAGACAGAGAGAGAAAGAGAGGCAGACACATGCAGAGGGAGAAGCAGGCTTCATGCAGGGACCCTGACTTGGGACTCGATCCCAGGACTCCAGGATCATGCCCTGGGCCAAAGGCAGGCACTGAACTGCTGAGCCACCCAGGGATCCCCGAGTTTAATAAGTTCTTTATAGATCTTGGATACTAGCCCTTTATCTGATAGGTCATTTGCATGCATCTTCTCCCATTCTGTAGGTTGTCTTTTAGTTTTGTTGACGGTTTCTTTTGCTGTGCAGAAGCTTTTTATCTTGATGAAGTCCCAATAATTCATTTTTGCTTTTGTTTCTCTTGCCTTCATGGATGTATTACCTCTTTATATAAGAAAAACTTAGTAATATGGATGCCATCCACAATATATTTGGCAACTTACAAACCAAAAGAATTCTGTGTATTTTGAGGGATTTTTTTTCCTTGTTCAGTTTCTTCCTTTTACTGGAGCAATACATCCTTTGTCTATTCTTCCAAATGTTAGTATAAATATATTAATTTTTAATAACATCTAAGTTTAATCAATATTTGTACCTGCTCCTGAGAAGTACAAGGACATGTTAAGATTGTATCAAATTTCTTCCCTCCCAACTTTATTTTTTTTTCTTTTTCCTTCCCAACTTTATAAGCTTACTATAAGTTTATAGTACTTTGGTTTTTTTTCTTGCTTTGTAATTCTACAAATTAAACATTGTTGTTATTTTATATGGCCAATGTTTAAATTTATTTATATTTATGAATGGCTTTACTCACCATTTTTTGTTGCATTCCAGACTTTCAATTTGTGTTCACTTTCTGAGTCTGAAGTAAATCCTTTAGAATTTGATTTTGTGAGGATTTATACTCAGTTTGATTTGTCTTAAAATGTCTTTATTTTCCTCTCATTCTTAAAAGAAATTTTCACTAATTGTAGAGTTTGGGATTGATAATTATCTTCTCTCAGAACATTAAAGGTAATTCCTTATGTTCCAACTTCCACAATGCTACTGAAAACAATGCTGTAATTCTAATTTTTATTCTCTTGAGGTGACTTAGGCTGCTTTTAAGATCCTCTCTTTGAGCTTGGTATTCTGAACGTTTGCTACAATGTGTCTAGGAGTGATTTTCTGCTTATTTATCTTGTTTGGGATTTGTAGGGATTCTGTGGTTTGCAGTCTTTCAACAATTCTGAAAAATTCTCAGCCACTATCTCTTTAAATACTGTCACTTTTTCATTCTTTCTACTGTCTCCATCTAGAACTTCAGTAAGACATGGACTTCCTCATTCTATCCTCCTTTACTTGTAATTACTCATATTCTTTTTAACCTGCTTTTCTGTGCTACCTTCTGTATAATTTCTTTAGCTTTATCATCTGCTTCACTAATTATCTCTTAATTTTGTCCAATCTGTTATTTAATTTATACATTATTTTTAATTTCAATTCTATTTTTTATTTCTAAAAGATCTATTTCAAATACACTTGGTTTTTTATTTACTACCTCTTGTTTGTGTGTTTCTTGTTCTTGCTTTCAGGCTTTTCTTTTATTTCTTGAGGCATATTAAATGTACTAATTGTATAGTTTGAAAGTTTGTGAAAATATAATCATGTTCTCTGTATTTTTGTTGGTTCTCACTTATGATCTGTGTTTCCTTGAGTGTTTTGTAATTTTCTTTTCATTATGGGCCTATATTCTTTGGAACATTATCTGTAGGAATTTTTTGAGAACTGGGCTAATGTTCCTGGCCCCCAGAGAGGATTTTCTGTGACTTTAGTTGCCTGGAGTCACTATCAGTTCTCTATTTGGGTTTTTCACACCATATTTGAGCATGAATTTGAGACTACAGAACAACAAGGAGCAACATCAGCTATGAAGCATTCTTGATGAAAATATTTCACCTGAATCTAGTCATGAGAAAAAAATTGATCAAACCCAGAATATAGGACATTTTACGTGATTACTGGCCTGAATGCTTAAAAAAAAAAAAAAAAAAAGTCATTGTCACATAGGCAAAAAGAAAGGGCAAGATACTCTTAATTAAAAAACAAAACAACAAAAAAACCTAAAGAAACAGAACAATCCAATACAATGCACTTTAATCAGCTTGTTTTCCCTTTTTAAAGTCATTAAACATATTTGGGAGACAAGAATATTAAAATATTGAACATATACGAAATGGTATTTTGGAATTCTTACTTTTCTGAAGTAAGATATGTTCTAGGAGATGCCTATTCAAGTATTTAAGGGTGCTGCGTTTGTGTCCTGTGCTTGTAACTTCATTTCAGCTGGTTCAAACAAAAATCCCCTAGGGACAACAAAAATGAGCCCTTGGGTGGCTCAGCAGTTGAGCATCTGCCTTCCGGCTCAGGGAGTGAGCCCAGGGTCCTGGGAAGGAGTCCTACGTCGGGCTTCCTGCATGGAGCCTGCTTCTTCCTCTGCCTGTGTCTCTGCCTCTCTCTCTCTCTCTCTCTCTCTCTTTCTGTCTCTCATGAACAAATAAAATCTTAAAAAAAACCCAGATGGTTATTTACACACACACACACACACACACAAATATAGGTATAGGTAGAGAAATTGGTGATTCTAGGAAAACTATTCATTTTTATTTTCTCTTGACTTTTTTTTGTAGGTTTTTAAACATTTAAACTTTTAAATTTTGTGGGAAAAGGCAAAGACAAAGAAATAAACCACATGAGGGATAGCTGTAGCTACAATTTTCAGGAGGAAGACTTTCTCCCCTCCAGGAGAGCCAAGATGAAGACAAGCAAGTCTCCTCATTCTCCCCCTTCTGAACAGAAGTTTATTTCTAATCTTCTCTTACACTGAGTATGTAACCCTTGAGGTCTCAGCCTTATATGAAAGAGGAGGTCCTGTATTAGACTCTTCACCTTAGAAGAGCCTTAGGCTTTTTAAAAATCCCTTCAACCTAGGAAACTGGTAAAACAAAAGTTCAATATCCCAGGGTTTATCAGATAATTTCAGGGTAAAAGCTGATTTTCCTGCTCATCTACCTCCCAGGATTCACGCTCTATATTTGACTTCTATGGATTTCTTGCTTTCTTACAGCTCAGCAATTCATCTAATTTGTAAAATATTTTCCACCCCAAAATTTTAATTGTTTTTACTAGGAGAATCACTTAGGGCATCTTGCCCTATTATACTAGTGGAAACAGAAGTCTTCATGCAACAACATTTTAAATGAAAGGTATTGTTTTTCTTCCGATTCCTGCAGAGATTTAAATAGCTGGTAAAGCCACAGGCACATTTTGAAAAACATTCCTTATCGTATCATTATTATAAACCCTTGGCCTTAATACATAAATCCAGTGTATTTACCTTTCAACTATCCAATTGAAAATATAGTTGTGTCAACACAAAAAAATTACTCCATTAAGTCGATCTTTTCCCCTAATTAAGAAGCTCATTTATTAAATTTATTATAAAGTCACAATTCTACATTCTGTGCCCAAAAATATATATATATGAGAGCCTAGATCATGAAAGAACACCTTCTCAGTAAGTCATAAACACCTTTCATAACAACAGTAAAAACAGCGCTGTTGAAAAGAGCAAAACATCCCTTTTTTTATGCTTGATTTATTTGGCTCTGTGAGGAGCAGACTACTAAAGCCACTATCTCTCACATTTTCTTTTTTATTGTAGTGGACTTGGGATGCTCTGGATCAAGGTACTCCCTAGGATGTCACACTTCCCTTAACACAAGCCTCCAGCTAAGAACCAGGGTGAGCCTTTCCCCCAAGTAGCTGAGTAGGCTATCATCAGTTCCCTCAGTTGTGTGAATACCAGCCTCAATTGGTGAACAGAAAATAAGGAAAAAGAAAAGAATCATTATATATTCTGCAACAAGCAAATTTCAGAATCATAATTTTCCATGATGTTCCATAGTCCCTGATTACAGTAGAATAATTGTTCTCCAATGTCAGTTATGGGTTGTGGATGGAGGATATTTTCACTCTAGGACCTTCCTTGGCCTGAACCAGACTCAAACTCTATTTTTCTGATCTGTATGTTGGCCAACATATCTAGGTGTCCCTGTACACACATATTACTCAGGAGTGAGATTATTCTGCTTCTGTCTATAGTAGTATAACCTCCCCCCTTGATTTGGGAGCTCAATTTTTGCCCTTGGTTACCAAAGCAGTCAAAAGCATCAATTTTTGCTTGTAGTCAGGATAATTAAAACTTCCTCTAAATCCTGCTGTTCTTTTCTTCTTTTTACAAGAGGGTGGGTACCCTTTCCCTACAAGAATATGCTCTACTTGGGACGCCTGGGTGGCTCAGTGGTTGAGCATCTGCCTTTAGCTCAGGGCATGATCCCGGGTCTGGGGATTGAGTCTTGCATTGGGCTCCCTGTGGGGAGCCTGCTTCTCCCTCTGCCTGTGTCTCTGCCTCTCTCTCTCTCTCTCTCTCTGTGTCTCTCATGAATAAATAAAATCTTTTAAAAAAAAAAAAAGAATATGCTCTACTTGTTTAAAGATTGTCAAGGCAAGATACTGCTTCTCCATTTCCTTTCATTTAGGCTCTGGATAATAATAGATTAACTAACTGAATGACATATGACAATACC
The DNA here is from genome assembly GCF_018345385.1 of Vulpes lagopus. Lineage (NCBI taxonomy): Eukaryota > Metazoa > Chordata > Mammalia > Carnivora > Canidae > Vulpes > Vulpes lagopus. The sequence continues at coordinate 86,951,744 of NC_054827.1, read as the reverse complement.
TGAACCTCATCAAAGAAGAAGAAGAAGAGGAATGAAGAAGAAGAAGAAGAAGAAGAAGAAGAAGGAGGAGGAGAAGAGGGAGAGGGAGAAGGAGAAGAAGAAAGAAAAGAAAAGAAAAGAAAAGAGAAGAAAAGAAAAGAAAGAAAAGAAAAGAAGAAAAGAAAGAAAGAAAGAAAGAAAGAAGAAAGAAAGAAGAAAGAAAGAAAGAAAGAAAGAAAGAAAAAAAAGAAAGAAAGAAAAAATATAATGATCAACAACTGTGTGCTAGGCAATTAGGTCAAATTGATCTTAAATATTTTACTAGCATCTCCATTCACCTTACAGCAGGTACCATGAGCATCTTTATCCTAGAGTGACACTCCAGTCTCCAAGACAGAGCTATTTAATGGCTGCCTAAGGATACATGGAAACAGAGTCAGGAACAAAACCAGGCATTATGGCCACAGAGCCTCCTGCAGTCCTAACCAGGACACTACCCCTGCTTGTTTTCACCATCTGCTCAGAATTGTTTTGAATTCATACATCTGGGATGTCAGCTTCAGGTCTCCGGAGTCAGAGCCCCAACCTAGGAATAAACAACCACTACTAATTGAAAGCCACAATATGTCAGGTACCATCCTAGAGCTGCCTTTCTACAACTCACAAGGTTGGTGTCATTTGCACTTCCTGCTGAAGAAATGGAGATACCATCCCTCCCACAGCAAAAGCCTAAGGGTATTCCCAAAGCCAGACACCTAATAAATGCCTGAGCCTGGTGTGGCTCCTCCATGCTACTTCCTGGATTAGTTATAGCATTTCCTTCACAGGTCAGGGCTAGGTCGTAATATACTGTGTTAATGATCATGCCATTTTGGCCATGGTCTTTAAAAGGTATATATATAAAAAAATAAATACTGGAAAACTGAGTTTTTGTTTCACATACCATTTTTTAAAAAGATTTTATTTATTTTTTCATGAGAGACACAGAGTGTCAGAGACATAGGCAAACGGAGAAGCAGGCTCCCTGAAGGAAGCCTGATGCAGGACTCAATCCCAGGAGCCGCAGATCATGACCTGAGCCAAAGGCAGACACTCAACCACTGAGCCACCCAGATGTTCCTCACATATCATTTTCATATAAAATTAACAATAAGAAAGTCATTCTTATGGCTTCACTTCACTTCATCTGCCTAGGAAGCAAGGTTTTATGCATTGATCAGATTTTCACTCTCCCGAGGCACCCCTTTGTTTTACAGCAGAACAAAGGGGTGCTGGGCCTGGGATCAGAGACCTGAATGTGAGTCCAAGCTCCGGCATTTCCTTGGGAAGGTTGTTCAACCTCCCAGACTTTTAGTTTTCTAGTCCGTATAGTAGGAATTATAATCATCCTATCCATCACATCTTGTTGTGAAGATTGAGATGAAATATATGAGCTACTCAATGAGATATTAATGAGATATTTAAAGTTGATTACTATTATGGTGTGGGGTACTACGACTCCCCCACAGAAAAAAGAAAAAGATGAGGTGTATGTATGTGCTTACGAATATACACACACACACACAGATATGCATGCATGAACACGTATGCACGTACGATGTATAAGTAAGCTGTGTTGTACAGATGAAGGTGAAAAAAAAATTAGTCATAATATGACAGGAAAAGCCCTGATACAGTGTGCTAAGACAAGCCTGCAGGCCTCATTTTAGCTGCTGACTATGGGATATGCAAAGAGTGTTGAAAGATTGCTGCTGTGACCAAGAGGAATGATAGTCCTCAAAGGACTGGAATGAAGCTTTGCCTCCACTGGGGACTCCAGGGAGCTGCCGTGGAACACCCTAGTTCCCCCAGAGGGCACCAGAAATGAGCTCTCAAGCCAGGGGTGTGAGAGAGGGAGGGATGTGGGATGATGAAACAGGAAGGTATTACAAGGGGCATGGGACTCACTGAAGGGAGTTTACAAAGAATCAGCATTTAACAGCCCTGGACACAATAAGCTTGTCCTTAAGGGATGCTTTGCTGCCTTCTCATCTCTCCTTCCCCTGCTCTCCAGACTTTTTCTTATTCCCTAGTTCCTCTTCTACTTTTGCTCAGTTCTGGTTTTTTGGGCACAACTTTTACGCGACTGAATTGGCCAGATCTATTTTCCTTTCCTGCTGTTCAATTTTTAAATGCAGCAGCCAGAATAATCATCACTAGCAATTAGATCTATACTCAGATTACTTCTGTGAAAGGAACACGCCAGACCCCATAAGGAAATCTCTGAGAATTACGTAAGTCAGAATTTCATTTTTAACTGACATGTATGATGGAACACATGCTATATACCAGTGAAAGCCATTGTTCCAACAGAATGCTAAAATGTGTTTGCAGTTCCCATTTCCCATAAAAGGAATCACATTTTCATTAGACATTTTTCAGGTCCAGTGACCAACTCTTCATCTCCTGAAACGGATAGAAAGCTGGTCCATTTGAATACCACTGGGAAAAAACTGTACCTCGAAAGAGGAAGGAGAGAAACAGTGGATTTAATATTAGTTTGTGGTGCTAGACAGCAAGATGTAACTCATGCCCATGCCCCTCAAAACCTAGGTTTGAGCAGAAGATAGTAGAGTAAGGAATGGAGTATCAGCAAGAGGAGTCCACTAATATTTGCTTCTTCCTTCCTACCCTTTTTTCCTCTCTGCTTAGCAATAAAGCCTAACTTACTGGATAGGATTTTCAGAAAAATTATGGTCTGAAACAGAGCTTGGTAACATTTCTGTAGAGGGTCAGGGAATAAAGACTTGAGGCCTTTACATTCCATAGGAATTCTGTTGCAACTGCTCAACTTTGCAGTTGTGCAATAAAAGCAGATGCAGATGAGTGAACATGGCTGTGTTCCAATAAAACTTTACTTATAGCTTAAATTGTACCTAATTTTCACATGTCAGGAATAATACTCTTCCAGTTTTTCGCATCCTTTTAAAAATATAAAAACTCTTCTTAGCTTGCTGAGTCTACAAAAAGAGACAAGGGGCCACTGTAGGCCAGTTTGCCAATTCCTGGTCTAGAACTTTTTAAATATTAAGAGTATTCTTCCCATTAGACTCATCAAAGTAGAAGTTACTCTGTCTTTTATTCCCCTTCCACTTTTACCTACATCAGTTATTCTTCCCCATAGCCTCCTTCCTACTCTGATTTGCTATTTTGTACTATGAACCTCACAAGAGAATTTGCCAAAGACCCCCTTGAAAGCACCCAGCATTGGAGAGAGCACTAATGAGATGGAAGACACAGAGTCTGTGGCTAACCACGTTGACATGGTCAGTTATCCATTATCCTCTTTCTCATCCTTCCTAGTACATTCTACTCCCACAAAAGAGGCTGAACACTAGTCATCACTTTCCCACCCCTCCTGGTAGACAAGACATGGGTATGTCTGTGAGCCACACTGAGACAATTAAACCTGAGAAGTCTCTTTGGGTGCCCCTGAGAAAGCTTTTTTCCACTAGAAAAAGAGAGAAAGAGAGAGTGACGGCCAAAGTGTGTGAGAGAGACAAGAGCAGAAGCCTCATCTCCTTGCTACCTACCTTTGGATGATGTCATATAAGATTTGGAGCTATAGCAGCAACCTGCAACATGAAGAAAATCCAAAATCTTTCTGTCACATGGAAAATGCCTTCTTATCCTTTATGACCCAAATGAAAAGCCAGCTCTTCTGGGAAGCCCTTTCAAATTCTAACTACAAGTTATTTTCCCTTAAGTACTTCCTTATTTCTTAGGATACATGTCTATTATAAGCCTGAACATATTTTTTATATCTTTTCTGAATAGACAATGAGCTGGAGAATAAGAACTATCTTATTTGACTTTGTATGCCTATCATCTAACACAGTGCTGGGAACATTATAGGAGACTCTCAGTAAATATTTTTTGAGTGAATTAAATAATGGATACAGAGTAATTATTTGTTGCTTACCTGATCACATGAATGAGAAGAAACTCTAAGATTCTGTACCCAATAAGCAAATATTCTAACTCAACACTTTTCTCACTCAGCAACACCCATATAATTTTAGAATTTGGAGTTGGAAAAGTTGTATATATCTAGTGCTACTCCTTTATGAACTCATTTAAGGCTCATTCAATTAGCAGTATGAGTTTTCCCCTTGATAGTAAACAAAGATCTTTGATATGTTCATTCTCTTAGTTAGGTCAAACATGTACCCAGGAACCCAAGTGATTCTATTTGCCTGCTTACAAAACTTTTTTTCCACAGAAAAACTTCAATTCAAAGCAAATTATCCTCAACCCTAAAATCCTTACATCCAAATGAATAGAATTATAGCATTTTTTGCAAGTTTGCTTTATATCATATTATTTTATTACACTTTGTATTGTGTTTTCTTAGCAAATATATTTAGACATCTGATATAAATTTGGTATTGTCCTGGCACAGTAATCATTGTTATCACTTGATATTCCAGGAACTACCATCTGGATGGATTAATGTATTGTTTAATGAAGTAGAGAAGTTACTTTAAGAGATGCTAGTTGCAGGGTGCTTGGGTGGCACAATTGGTTAAGTATCCTACTCTTGGTTTTAGCTCAGGTCACGATGTTAGGGTCATGAGATCTAGCCCCATGTCAGGCTCCATGCTGAGCACAGAGTTTGCTTGAGACTCTCTCCCTCTCCCCCCATGTGTATACTTTCTCTCCTAAATAAATAAATAAATCTTAAAAAAGAAAAACAAAATGCTAGTTGTCAAAACTCTGGACTTCAAGTTGGGTAGACATTGTTATTTGTAGTAAAGGTCCTCACAACTGCATTTTTCTAAGGAATTTTTATGCAGTATTTAGTAAAGTATGTTAAAGAAGCTTAATGAAAGCTTTTTTAAATAGTCTACTTAGACCCTTAGTGAAATTGAAAAATGAGTGATTTTATACATTTGTGTTTTGCTTCACTAATCTTCAGTGCCTAAACTGCTGTCTTTTAAGTTCTGGGGGAAAAAAAAACACCAAAAAAACCTTTTTACTTTTAACTGCACACTAATCAAAAGCCCTCTCCTTAATTTACCAGGCCCTTATTTGTGCTAACTAGTTTCTAGAGAAGCTATTTTCCTGTCAGTTAATCAAGGGCCTTCCTTTGCTATTCTCATTAAATTACATAGCAGCCCAAAGTCTACATTTTCCAGTGCTGTGGCATGAATGTTATCACACATTAGAGTATAAACCATATTCCCTTAAAGCCATCTTTAAATGTTAATAATTATTTTCCATTTCCACTCCCTTCAAGAATTCAAGTGGAAAACTTAACATAACTAATGATAACCTTATTCAAATATCAATTAACAAATATGTGTAAAGCTACTTAGCTGTGCCAAATAACAGTATATAAGATGAGTAACTTCTCCCACTTCTGAGTAACAGAAGGAGCAGGAGCAGGAAGGGTATTCCCATACACAAAATGTGGTCTGGATGTTAAGAGTGATGACAGTGCCACCCATGCGCAAAAGGGTTCGAAAATGTTTATCACCCACATAATGAGGCTTTCTGGCAAGAGTAGGATGGGCTCCCAAGCTGATGTGAAGATGGCTTGAAAGAGTAGGGAAAGGAGGTCGTTTGGGGGTTTTCATGGTGGTTAGAGGGTGACGCCAGGGTGATGATTCCTGGGTATGATGTGGGGCTTGCACAGTTGGAACTTCCTGCCAGCATCAAAGGAAGGAACACCCAGGCTTTCTTATCGGCTCGCTGAGATGTAGGGCCAATGGGAAGGGGAATGCCAGAGCTCAAGAGCTGTAAGCAAACATGAAAAAATGGAGTTATACTCTGTACAAAATAGTTACAAGTGGAAGGACACCTAGTATACCAGTTATCTATTGCTACAATAATACTACATAATAATCCTAAAATCATAATGACATACAAAATAAACTTTTATTGTTCCCATGTTCCCATGTCTGGAGTTGGCTAGACAGCTCTGCTGATCTTGCCTGAACTCACTCACCTGTCTGAATCAACTGCCGGCTGATCTTAGGTGGCTATGCCCAGGAGGACCGTGGTGACCCAGCTCTGCTCCATGTCGCTCATCCTCCAACAAGCTAGCACAGCCATGCTATCATGGCAAAGGCAGAAGTGAAAGAGTAAGCAAGTCCAATCACACAAATACTTCTTAAGCTTCTGAATGTGGCATTTTTTTTCTAAACTCTATTGTGCAAGGAAGTTACATGGCCAAGCCTAGAATCATAGTGGGAAAGCAACAGATGCGTAGACTGCAGAGCAAAGCATTAGGACAATTTTTGCAACCTACTGCACTAATGGATTACTAACATATCACGACCTCTTATCGTACAGTGCTGCTGGTAGAGGGAAAGTCAATTCAATGAGCTACTCACTACTATGTGCTGGGCACCAGGATTTGGGTCTACAAAAATAAATGAGAGATAGTGCTAAGGAGGTCAGAGTCGGATATTGGGGAAAAATCAAATAATGCATTATTAAAATAAATTAAAATTCACTATAATAAGTGCAACAACAGATATTTTAATGAGGTGTCACAGGAAAGACACATTTTCATCTCCGTTATCATAGATTTCATAGCCAATGTAATGGATTTTATTGTAATCGAATTTCCTCTTGGTTCTGAAGGCATAAAGAAAAAGCTGACGAGATTCTCCAATGAATGGTTTCATAAAAATCCGGACTCTTTGGAAGCAAAACGAGATTGTAAGTATGGTAGGCTAAGTCGCTTGGTTCTCCTGTTGATCTGCTACACTTAGCAGTCATCCAGTGTCAACCAAACGTTACCTGTGCAAGCTATTTTGCTGGGAATTTTCTAGGAATTGGCGTTACCTAGCAAAGATGAGTAAAAAATAATATCCACCTTTAGTTATTCTAAAAGAATTTAGAATTTAGTCCTGATGACCCTCACGTCCATCGTACAAGATATACGTAAGCGAAGCTCTTCTGCTTAAAGCAGAAGTTGGAAACCTGGAGCTCCCTCTAACTCAGGTCACTGTTGGGGACACAGTTGATTTGAAGATTACTCAGCCATCCCATTAGCTTACAGTCACATTGCTACAGTACACTGTCATATACAGATCAACGATGACCCATCCCACAGAGTGGCATCTGTGTGAGGGGACACCAAATGAAGCCTAGAGCTAAGGTAGACCTCAAAGAGAAGAGAGGCCTCAAGGTAGCCGGCAAATCTCCAGGTCACTAGCTACGGCCAGAATCATAATTGGTGAGGGGTTATCCCAGCACAGTTCGAAAATAAGATGATGAGTCAATCTTCCAGCTTGTGGCAGATTAAATTTCGAAACGCAATTCTTTCTTTGGGACATGAAGACAGGGACAGAAATGCTTTGGGGCACTTTCTCCAGTTCTCAAGTTTTTTCAACAGGCAAACGTTTTGCCATTGCTCCGAGATAGTTTTTCTTCTAGTTACACCACCTTATTTCCCGGGGGCTTCGCCTGGGAGAAAGACAACTTCCTTGGGTTCCTTCCGGACCTTTGAACAGTCCCGAAGCCTGTCCAGGAGGACGCAGGTGGGGGTGGGGGTGGGGGTGGGGGTGGGCTGGCCGAGGCCTGGAAGCCCAAGGCAGAGACCCGGCCCGCGAGGCAGCCCCGTCCTGGGCCGATGGGTTCCTCGGGATGTGTTTTATTTCCATTAAAAACTCAACGTTTTCAAACGTTCGCTGTTCAGGTCTCAAAAGTCGATGGGAAAAGTACTCAACATTTGGAATATTCAAGAAAAGCTTGGAGAAAGGACAGAAACCGAGGACTCCCGGGGCCGCTTTGGGGGGCAGGCGTTCCTGGGGAGCCTTCAGGGCTCCTCGGCCGGCCGGGGGCCTGCGACGGGGTTCGGGAGCCTCCGCAAGCGCTGTTCTGGGGCGGTGCGGGGGGGTGAGGGTGGGGGGGTGAGCGGGGTGGGGGGTGGGGGGGTGCGCGGGGTGGGGGGTGGGGGGGTGCGCGGGGTGGGGGGGTGCGCGGGGTGGGGGGTGGGGGGGTGAGCGGGGTGGGGGGGTGAGCGGGGTGGGGGGGTGCGCGGGGTGAGCCGGGTGGGCGGGTGGGGGGGTGAGCGGGCTGGGGGTGCCGACGCCGGCGGGACCCGGTCGCTGTCCTCCTCTCGCCGCCCCTTCTCCGCCTGCACCGCCCCGTCCGGGCGCCCGCACTCGGCCCTCCCCCCGCCCCCCCGGCCTCGGCCCTCCCCTCCCCCCCCCCGCCCCCGGGCCGGGCCATAAAGGGCCGGGCGGCGGCCGCGCGGCCAGCTGCGAGCGCGCCCCCTCCGCCCGCCGCCGACATGCCGGGCCCGCGCGGCGCCGCCCTGGTCCTGCTGCACCTGGTCCTGCAGCCGTGGCTGCGCGCCGGCGCCCAGGGCCCCCCCCAGGGTAAGTGCGCTCGCGCCCCGCCGGCCCTCCGCGCCCGAGCCACGGCGCCTGCGACTGCGGGGGGGGGCGGTCAGGGGAGCGCGTTGCCCGAAGCCCTTATTCGGCGGGGACACCAGCTCCCCGGACAGCCGCCCCGGGGATGCCAGACGGCTTTGCAGCCGGTGCACACAGCGGGGCTCCCGGCCTGACGGCTGCTGACCCCGCGCCCCCGGCCCCCCCCCGCCCTCCCCTCCCGACCCCCAGGCCCCCCCAGAAGCGCACGGCGTTCCCCTGCTCTGCCCTTGGTTGGGACCCCAAAACCTCCCTTGCGAGCCGGCTTGATTCCTTGACAGGAGCAGATTCCCCGACGCCAGTCCCCGGATTCCTGAGATCAGCGGAGCAGGACGGACGGAGGAGGGGGCGCTTCTCTCCTAGAAGCACCAAGGCCCTGTGGCCCCCCCCAAACCCCCGGGTACACAGGGCGCCAACAGCGTTGGCCAGAAGGCACTTAAACTTCAACTGGGTTTTTGTGGGTTTTGTTTTTATTTTTATTTTTTTGTTTTTTGTTTTTTTATTTTTTTTGAAGCCCAAAAAGAAGAAATTATTTAAGCCAGGAAAGATCCTCGGGCTCTCTGGCCTCCAGGGATGACCTTCACCTGCTGCCCTGCGGCCGACTGGTGCAGTAAAGCTGCAGGAGCCCACCGGCTGCAGTACAGGCTGTCCTCCGTGGCTGGGGCGCAGGCAGGGACTTCTCCCCTTCCCTCCCCGCCCAGGGCAGGGATCCCCCACTTGAACTCTGCCTTTCACCAGCTAACTCCCTTGGATTTCTGACCAGGCAACCAAACTAGCGGGTTCGGGGGTAATGTACTGCATTTAGTTTTCCTTGAAATATTTGAAAGGAAAGTGACAACCTCGATTCCCTAAGTATACACATTGTGAAACGGACACCACAGTAAGTCTAAACACCCGCCACCATACAGCATTACAAAAAACTACTTTCTTATGATGAGAACTTTTGAGGTCTTCCCTCTTAGCGACTTTCAAATATGCAATACCCTATTATTAACTACAGTCGGGTGCTGTGCTTTAAATCCCCATGACTTATTTTATAGATGGAAGTTTGTACCTTTTGTCACTTTTCACCCATTGCCCACCTCATCTGCTGCCTGTCTAGGAGCTCGGGTCGTTGTTGTTTTATTTTTTTAAGATTTTATTTATTTATTGAGACACACACAGAGAGAGAGGCAGAGACACAGGCAGAGGGAGAAGCAGGCTCCATGCAGGGAACCTGACGTGGGACTCGATCCAGGGTCTCCAGGATCACACTCCAGCTGCAGGCGGCGCAAAACCGCTGCGCCACCGGTGCTCACATATAAAAGGAGATCGTGCAGTATTTGTCTTTCTGTGTCTGACTTACTTCACTTACCATAATGCTCTCGAGGCATCCATTTTGTCACAAATGGCCAGATTTCTTCCTTTTTTATGGCTAATATTCTATTATATACATCTATATATCCCCCACATCTTCTTTATCCATTCATTATTAATGGACACGGGTTATTTCCATCTCTTGGCTATTGTAAATAATGTTGCAGTGAATGGGAACGTGCATGTATCTTTCTGAATTAGTGTTTTTGGTTTTGTTTTGTTTTGTTTTGTTTTTTTGGGATAAATATCCAGAAGTGGAATTGCTGGATCATATATAGTTCTATTTTTTAGTTTTTTTAGTATCCTCCATACTGTTTTCCATAGTGAATGCGCCGATTTAAATTCCTACCAACAGTGCACAAGAGTCCCTTCTCCCCCCCCCACATCCTCACCGACACTTGCTATTTCTCTTTGATGATAACCATTCTAACAAGTGTCAGGTGATAACTCATTGTGGTTTTACTTTGCATCTCCCTGGTGATTGCTGATATTGAACATCTCGCGTGCCAGTTGCCCCCTGTATGTCTTCTTTGGACAAATGTCCACTTGATCTTCTGCCCACTTAAAAATCAGATTGCTTGTTTCTTTTTTGCTGTTGAATTGTATGAGTTCTTTATATATTTTGGGTATTAATCCCTTATCACATATAATCTGTAAATACTTTCTCTCATCCTGTAAGTTGTCTTTTCATTTTATTGATGGTTTCTTTTGCTGTGCAGAAGTTTTTTGAGTTGATGTAGTCTCACTTGTGTATTTTTGCTTTTGTTGCCTTTGTTTTTTGATGTTAGAAAGGAAGCTTTATTTAACACAACTCAAAGGTTTACTGATTGCAGACATTATTTGGCAGTTTTAAATTTATGGGTTTAATATTTGTGTTTTATAAATTCTTGACAGTGGAACACACAACTTCATGATGTGCTGCATGTCTGAATTTTGCTTCTTAGAGCTGCCTGTTTTATGGGACTTGAAATCAGCCTGAACTACCTAAATTACCTGGTTAATTTAGTTGCTGTAGATTATCAGATTAAGTCAAGTTTCTGGTAGATTCTTTTAGTGAGTTAATTAGTCTTTTAATCATCAGCTCAACTGAATAATTTGCTTTTATATCCTTTCTCCTCTGGGCTGCCTTGCTAGTCTTCTTAGTATGTATTCAATTTTCATACCATGGTGGTTGGGCTGATGGGTAGTAATTTCACCTCTAACACTAGAAGGTTGTACTTAGATCCTGGCACTATTACTAAAATGTAATAACATTAATAGAAAATTGTTGTGTCTCATTTCCTTTTCAAAACACACTCCAAACTCATTACTAACTAATCCCAACTCTGCCCCTTGAGAGAGAAGCCAATGGATTAGATGAGCCTTGCAGATTGAAATAGAGTAAATTTAGCTTAAGTTAAATTATGAACGTAATCCTAGAGCAAGAATCAGGAAGAGTTTAATTTTGAATGCAATTCCCATACCTTAAACTCACATCTGCAGATACCCTGTCCTGAATGGAACTTCTAGACCTTTTGCTCTTACCAGTGGACATGTAAAGCTTCCAATTCTCTGGAAATTAAAAAATTATATTTCCCTTTTGAAGTACGGTAGGCAGCAAGCTTCATGTTTTGGGGGAATGTGGAGTGCTAGAAGGAACATAGTAGATGTTCTGCTTTCCAATACTTCTAGTATCAAATTCATTATTTTGTAAGGCCCTAAGCACATGGGAAAGAAACAATACAGAACCAGTATTAAGGCAGATTGTCTTTTAAAGAGTAGACATTCTTGAGTAACTAGGTTTTGCCTGTTGGTTTTATAACTTTTATTTACTTTTTCCTACTGCAAAAGCAACACCTGTTCATTGTAAAAATAAAAATAAAAAACTGGATAAGCAAAAGAAAACGAAATATATATATAATTATACAACCAGGAGATATCTGTTATTCATGTTAGCATTGTGTTATCTTTCAAAGCTTTCATGTGCAAATATTTATTTCAAATGGGATTATGTTATACAAAGTTTTATGATTTTTTTTCCAGTTCATATACCTCTAAGTAGTCAGCTGTATTACCCTTTTAGTTAGCTAATATTCTACTTTTTGGAAGGACCAAAATTCATTTATCCAGGGTTTTAATATAGGACACTTAAGTTGCATCAAGTGGCTTGATATTATAAACAACAATTTGTTGAACAGTTGTGGTGCACAGGAGGGCTTGGGATAGCTAATATCCCCTTGATCTCTGTCAAAGCCTTCTCTCTCTACTAAGGACAGTTTATGTTTTAATAACAGTGTTATCCCAACAGGGGTTTGTTTTTTCACCTCTTCCAGTCAGATTTTCTCATAATTCCTTCCTAAATAGAAATTACAGAATTACCACTGGTAATTAATGCCTTTGGGTGTTATCGTATTTATTGTATTTTCAATGAGATGGTGTAAAATAATACCTTATTTTTCAACTTAGCAATTCCTTAATCTTTAGTTAAACATGAACTTTTATATGTGTATGTATACACACACACACACACACACACACTTATTTGCCATTGTAACTCTTTTTCTGTAAATTGCTTTTTCATTCATGTTTTGTGCCGTTTTTCTATTGCTTATTTTATTGATATGTAAGAGGTCTTTATAAATTATGGGTACTATTACCCTTTTATAACCAGATCATTGTATCTAAAGTTTTAGAGGCTGAAGGCAGAAATTCACTGCTTGGGCCCATAGGAGAAACAGTGACTTGAGTGTTCTCACATGTTCCCTTTGTACTCTAAACTATTAGTACTTTACCTAGTGGGCATTTTCAGAGCCACTTCTTTGACCAAATACAATTTAGGGTTTGCAAATTTAGCCTTCTCTTGGGGGCCATGATCCAGCGATGAAAATTGTACTGTATTTTTTTTCTGGCTCAAATGTCCAGCCACTATAAGAGTGACAAGAAAGAACTGGTGAACTAACAAAGAAAGAAAGAAAGAAAGAAAGAAAGAAAGAAAGAAAGAAAGAAAGAAAGAAAAAAGAAAGTGAATGAACTGGTGATTTTAGCAATGTGGAAAGTGATAACAGTGTTAGTTGACATTCCTTGTTCTTACTAACAAATTGTGCCCCTCAAAAAATCTAGTTGTCTCAAACTTTTTTCACTGATGATCCTTTTCTCCCTGTTATTCCCAGTCTTTGACCTTCTCCCATCCTCCAGCCAGAGACTGAACCCAGCTGTTCTGAAGCCAATCCTGACAGATCCCACCCTGAATGAGGTCTATGTGATCTCCACCTTCAAGCTGCACACTAAAAGCTCAGCCACCATCTTTGGCCTTTACTCTTCAACCGACAACAGCAAATATTTTGAATTCACTGTGATGGGACGCTTAAACAAAGGTAAGCACATTTGCGGAAATCATTTTCTTAAGAATTTTCTTTCCCTCTCCCAGCTTTTGGGGTCCACTTAGATGGTTCCCTCCTACAATTCTATTCTCATCCACCATTCATTTCTGTTTTCAAGACCAACTCTTCTTCTTGTACATTGACCTATACGGGGAGGATGAGTTGATATATGGAGGAGAACAAAGAATTGCTTGTGGCGAAAAGGCCCAACCTCATGTTATTCTGGGTCCAGTTTGGAAAGGAACAGGACCCAGGGCCATTAGGCCACCGTCTTAGTTCGGGCTGTTATACCAAGTACTGTAGACCGGGTGCTTCAAACAGCAGACAGTTATTTCTCATGGTACTAGAGGCTGAGAAGTCCAAGGTCAAGGTGCCAGCAGATTCTGTTCCTGGAGAAAGCCTGTGTGCTACTGCCTTCTTGCTCTGTCCTCACATGACCTTTCCTCAGCCATCATGAGGGTCCTACCTTTATGACCTAATTTAAACCTAATTGCTTCCTAAAGACCCACTTCCTACTACCACCACATGGGAGGTTAGAGCCTCAACATATGAATTTGCCGGGAGAGAGGGACAGATACCCGCACCATTCTTATGTTCCCTTGGAAGCATGTGGCTTAACACACCTAACTCCCAGCTCTGCAAGCACTTTCCTGGACTTGATGAAGAGAATATGCCTCAGTCAGTAGAACTAACTGAATGGCTCTCTTTTTCGCCTGTTTTGTGCCAGTTTACACAGGTCTGACACCTGTTTGGTTGCTTTGCTGTCAAATGTTTCACTGTCAGAATGAGTTACTACAAATGCTAAGAAATGGCTTGCAAAGAAAAAGGTCACTATTTTTTTCATCTCTTTCCCTTCCACCCGGGCCCTGAGGACAACACCTGTTCCTGCTTATTGAGGAATGTGACAGATACATGTTCTTGCTGCTGCATGCTTTTAATAATAATAGTTTAAAAAAAAAAGGAGGACTGGTCCTTCTGGCTAGATTTTATATTTATTTTTGTTGCACTGCTTCAAGACTCTATCAGATTCCAATTGTGATTGAACACTGAAATTTTCAGATATTAGGAGCTAAAAGAAATTCCTAATCTTAGCTTTCATAAGACAACAGAATTAAAAGCAAGAGGGAATGGGATTTTAATTCCTTTTATGTCAAGTTCCAACATCCACCTTCCCACTTCCCTCCCCACTCACTTGTGCCCTCTCTGTCTGTAGCCAGTTGTCTCAGATACTGTGGTGAGGTCTCAGAGAGTGAAGGGAGACTGAGGACATGGCTCAGCAGATGGTCTAACCATTCCTGCCCCCTTTGCCCCATCCATAGCCCTCATGGGAGACAACTTCACCTATCTCTCTGCCTTGAATCATATATCCCCATATGCCTCCCATCTCTGAAGGAACTGCTCATGCTCTAATAACCCAGGCTTTAGTTTGTGATCTATAAAAACCACCCTTCTTCATCCAGAGATCAGAGCTTCTCACAGAACTGTGTATTTTAGATGCATTGGAAGATTCTGGATTAGCTCACTAAGCTTAGTAGCTAGAGGGCCCTCTATGGAGTGAAAAACTCTGTGTCTAGCAGTCCTTCCTCACTGAATCTCCCCATCTATTTCAAAATTGGCCAGTATGTGTGAGCCCATTGTGGAAAATCTGTGTTGCCTGGAAACATAAGGCCACAACTTCCGGGAACTGATTCTTTCTGTTTGCTCTATATGAGCAGAGGTACTGCTGGATAGGACGGTGGAGAAGTAATGGTATTTGTAAATATATTTACTTTGGAAAGCCACCAGTCATGTAAACACCAGCTAATCTCCATGTTGCTGAACACCTCTCCACCCTCCAATCTATTAGAGAAGATAAATAGCTCTTAGGATTCTTTTTATGAATATTTTCTAACAAACTCCAGAAATGAAAATTCTCAGAAAACAAAGCAATTTATACCAGAGTTTGGAGAGTTAAAGAATTTGACAAAGAGACGTTTCACTGGAGCAATAGGAAAAAGCACAGAAATTTGCCAACATTGGTGGATCTGGAGGTTCTAAGCAGCAGCAGCCCATGGTGATGCAAACAAGGAGAAGTCACTGGGTCCATTAGCTCCCTGGAAAAGATGGGCATGTGGTTGTGACTCCCCGTTGAGGTATTTGGTGTAGCCGTGCAGGCCTGACATAATTTGTGGGGGAGCCCCAGTCATTATCTAGGGCCCTAGACGAGCTCCTATAATCAACTGAAGTGGATTCCAGGAAGACTGCAATGCACAAGTTTGCCACTGCTTCTACTGTCTTGCTCCCAAGACATCCTTCCAGTCATTACTGTTCACAAGCATAACCTGAAATGAGTTACACCGATAGCAGATAGTTACTGTCTTCCCATTCCAGACTGAATAGGTACAAATGTCCCTGCTGGGCAGTCAGGACTTTCTGCTACATGATCCCTAACCAGCCTTTCCAATGTATCCCTCCTTCCAGCCCTCTCTGTAGCTTACCCTTCAGTTGATGGACTAGTTACATTCCCTGGGGTGCCCATGCTGTCTGTGTTTCTCTGTCCTTTTACTGTTGCCCTCTGCTCCCCACTGGTATGTTTACTGCACCATCTACAGATGCCAAATCATACAGATGCAAGACCCATGTCGTGGTCCTTCTGACATCTTTCATTATAGGACTTCGTCCTTCCTTAGAAGGTACTAATCTTAGTTTCTTAGTTTGCCTTGTACATGAATTAACTCTAGGTCTTCTCTCCAGTAGGTTGTAAGCTCCCTCAAAGCAGGCACTGAGCCTCCCTTTACTCATGGTTGTGGCTGCTGCAGCACCTAGCACAGTGCCTCGTACAAGGAAGT
The DNA here is from genome assembly GCF_018345385.1 of Vulpes lagopus. Lineage (NCBI taxonomy): Eukaryota > Metazoa > Chordata > Mammalia > Carnivora > Canidae > Vulpes > Vulpes lagopus. Next base: position 86,935,796 of record NC_054827.1, on the reverse strand, counting down.
AGCTCATGAGCAAATTGAATGGTGGCTGGGAAGAGTAGCCTTGTTTCTTGAAAAAGATATATACTATTGTGAAAATTCTGGAAGTACACAATGTCTGGCACATAGTAGGTCTGATTCAAATTCATTCATGAATTAATGAATTTTGGACACCATTTGGATGAGGTCATGAAGGAAATTCAGTCGTATTTCTGATATAAATGATCTATCAGATTGTTAGTAATACAGGTGGTACAATCTTGCTAGAAATGAGCACTCTACAGAAACCACCTGGCTGGACAGAAGATGTGGTTGATACTTTTCTTGTATCTAGCATAGGGCAACTTTCCAGTTAGTATTTTGAGTTTGAGTCACAGTAAAAATCCTGACAGCTGTGTCCCCATGAATGTGTCTCTAAATTGCTTAGCCTTGGTTTACTGTCTCTACAGTGGGGGGGGGGGGGTGATAATAACTACTTCACAGGTTGATTGCAAGAACTGAATTATATAAAGTATGATTTTTTTAGATCGTGAAGCTCAATAAAAATTTGAGGTTCTTCCATAAGCTTCTATAAGATGGGTAGGTAGAAAGAACGAAGAAGGGGAGATAAAGATCTTTACTTTTCAGGAACTGTCTTCTGAAGATGATTTGGTGAACTCTTGGCTTGCTTTGATGAGGCCTTCACCTTTAGAAAAAGCAAAAAAGAACTCCTTTAGTCTTAATTTGAATGCCACCGAAAATCAACTTGGTGCTGTGGAAACAAAGGGAACCCCAAAATTTGCAGTAATGACTGTAGATAATCCAGCCCCTTAGCCTAAGGATAAGAATGTGCAGAGTAAGGATCCACAGATAAGCCTGTGGGCTAAAGAGAAACCCAGCATGAGGGAGCTAGAAGGGTTTCAAAATTAGATTTATGAACCCAGTACTGAAGGGGGAAAGTGAGGTGAATTTATGGAGCTCTTATAATGTACCAGGACTATACTGAAGGCTCAACACTCATTTTCTTTTTTTAATCTTCACAGTATTCTTGTGAGGTGCCCTTGAATTGGCTCACATTTAAAGTGATCATATACAGAAAATGGAAAGAATTTTAGTGAACTTTAGGACAGACTCCTGGAGGGTTATATCATTATCCTTGTATTTGGGGATTACTTAGGAAAGGAAGCTGGGATTATTTGAAGGCAAATAGGTTCACTAAAAAGAAGTCATGCTGAACTTTTTTAAAGTAAAGATTCTAAGCTGATAGATTAAAAAGATACTGTGAGCGTAATGTATCTTGACATCAGAAAAGAATTTTATGAAGTCGCTCATTATACCTTTCTGGTTACTGTAGAAAAGAATGAACTAGATAAATAGTACTGTTAGGGGTTAATAAGTTGTTTTATAGCAAAGTATCTAGTGGTTTTTGACAAGGCTCTATCTTGGGCATTGACCTATTCAACAAATCAGTGACTTAGGTGAAGACATAAATAGTATTTTATCATGTTTGCAAATGGCACATAGCTGGAAAAGACAGTTGAACGTACTGGATGCCATCATGAAGATTAACAAGGTCCTACCTGTCTGACATATATGCCACAATCAGCCAGATGAAATTTAACGAGAAGAAATGTAAATTCATCATCTAGGAGTGAAAAGTAAATTGCGCGACTACAGAATATGGAACACATATCCTAAGAGTTCTAGGCAACAACATTCAGAACCAAGTAGTGTTGGGCACAGAGCCTAACATTTAGTAGCTATTTAGAAATGTTTGCTGAATGAATGAAAGAAAAGATACAGTGATATAGCAGTTTTTTAAATCTTAAATTTTAGGCTTTATTAATGCATTCATGTGGCCAGATTAAGGGAGCTAATAAGTCCTACCTTACTCGTAACCATCCAGGCCACATGTAGAATGTTATGTCTCATCCTGAACACATTTCAAAGGGACACTCTCAAGTCCAAGATTACCTTGAGGAGACTCACCAAAACAGCCCATTTTTAATGACATCACAAATCACCAATGTTAAAGGACTTGGAGAAATAAAGGAACCGGATAGAAGACATAATAGATGAAAGTTGCCTTAAAATATTTGAATAGCCTTTAGATTAGGGTAAGACTAAATTTACTGTCTATAACTCTGAACAGTATCGTTAGGACCCATTGGTAGAAGTCAGGGAGAGCAGATACTGGCTCTGTATTTGGAAAATCTTGGAGAGCAATCCAAAAGTGAAATGAGTTTCTCTTTAATTAGTTCCGATGGGCATTAAGGAGAATACAAGATGAGATGAGCACTGGTTGTTATACTATATATTAGAAAATTGAATTTAAATAAAATATTTTTAAAAATCTATCATCTTCCTACTTGTCAAAAATAATTAGTTCCTTATTCCTGGAAATGTGCTGGTAGAGGCTGCACTTTTATTGAAGGGATTTGTGAAGTGAGATACTGCGCTAGATGACTTACAGGGCTCATGTTCTGTGGCTCTGCTAACGGCCAGAAGGTTCCATGGGCGCTTAAGGAATTGCTTTGCAACTCTCTCCTACAACATGACCTTGGGATTTTGTGCACCCTCCCAGCTTTGTTGTCCACCAGATAGTCGAGTATACCATGCATCTCAAAACTTCTCCACGTATAAAGTCCTGTGCAGATGTTTGATATAATTGCTGTGTTTCCTTTCACTGGATGGTTTCTTTGCAGGGCGGGGGTGAGAGGGTGGGTGTACGTACATATACTCTCTATACTGTACATTTGTTCAAACTGCTAGAAGAAGGTTTCACCTCCAGACTGCATCCATCACACCTGGGAGTCACCAGAGTACTTCCAGGAAAAGCAATTTGATGATTTACCTTTTATATATCTTTCTAAAGCACTGAGTTACAAAGTAACAAAGACCCAGTGTATAGGGCATAAAGATAAATAAGCAAAGGCAAACAAGAATATCCATCACCAGAGACATTAATGGCAAGAAGGCTTTTTTTTAAATGTACAATTATTTAAAAGAAGAGGAAAGGTTGACAGCAATGGCTTTCATCATATATTTAAAAGTGCCAAAGAGCAAAGCCATTTGCCAAGCAAAGCAGAAAGCCACGGACTACCTTCACACATTTGCTGCCTGCAGGCCAGGTCACTCTGAACTCTTTTGCCCAAGCAGACAAAATATTATCATTTCCAGTCCTTGAAAGCTGGCACCCTGCTTCATTGCTTTGACATTCAGTACATCATAATATTTTTGACTACCAAGTCCACTTTTTAAACAGTACCTTTTGAAAATTCTTTTCCAAGAAAGCAATATTTCAAATCTTCCTTGCTTGGGTTTGCTCTTTCATCTCCTGCCAGTCATAGAGACAGTCTTTAATCAAGCTAGGCTCTGTGGTTCTGGTGTCAGGCTGGTATCCGGGCATGGAAATAAAAGTATAAAATCAGACCCCAAATTGTCCAATGTACAAAGATGTGAAGTTTAGAAGACTAAAACTTTGTAAAAATAAGCCAATAGAACCCCCTCCACACACACACACACACATATTATTTAAGAGATTGTGGGTAAAAAAAAAAAAATCAGAGTGGATACCTGAATATTCTCTTTTATCTGTTTTTCATTCAATAAATAGTTGTATTTGGTGTTGTCAGATGCTGTGGTATATGAGAAAATAAGAATAGAATGCTGGTCCCAAGAGCTGTGTTCTAATAGGAAAGATAAGAAATAAACACAAATAGATATACCTACTGTTGTAAAGCAGTTTATAGTTTTTGCATTTTCTTGTTTGACTACCACTGAAAACAAAATGGGACAGAAGGTGCAAATCTTACTAGCTCCATTTAATAGTTTAAGCAATGGACATTTCGCAAAAATAACAGGCCCAGGGTCACATAGTTATTAGGTGTCTGGGCCACAACTGGACTCTGCATCCTGGAAAAGTGTTATGGGAACAGGAATGAGAACAATTGCCAGCCATTGGGAAGAAGAAAGACTTTGGGGAGTATTAGGGTACATTTGAGCTGGGTCTTGGCTTCAGACACGTAGCAGTGATGGATCGCGAAAGAGAGTGATGGAAAAGAGAACATTCCACACAGAGGGAAGGAGGAGGGAAGCCAGAGAAAGCTAGAGAGAGGTGAAAAAGTAAGACAAACTGTTCAGCTTGGCTGGCATGGCAGCATGGAGGGAATGCAGAGGGGGAAGGTTGCAGCTAGTCCTGGGATGAGGAGTTCAGTTCTTAGGGACCACTGGGGAGCTATTAAAAGATTTCAGTTGCTTGTGTGTGGCTTTGCGAAGGCAATAACTTGGTCAGAAGAGTCCTGTAAGGAGCTCAAGCTGTCGGTCCAGAAAAACTGCAGCAAGAAAGCTTCAGTAGGAAGGTGAGTCAGGAATTGGGGGCCACACTCAGTGGTAGAATGGAGTAGAGGCCCAGAGGCCACGTGGAGACCCGCAGCCTTCCATGTAATCACATGTGTGCCCAGGTCTTTGTACAGGCCCGGAAGAAGCAGGCTGACAGCACCAATGAGCTGGTGTCAGCTAGGGCTGAGTAAAGACGGACTAGGAGAACTCAGCATGCGGCAGCTGAAGAAAGTTGTACCCAGTGACCGTTTCCAAGTGCCGTACTCCTGGAGGTGGTGATGGGCAGAGGGTGGTTGACCCAGAAGACCACTCCCTCCAGCTTCAGGGCTCCCACTCTTTCTGGAGGAGGGAACGATGTGTTACTAGCTCTGTGCTACTTCCCCTCTGGTCTCGCTGCTGTGTGTGTGTTCACGCACATGTGTGCATGCATTGGGCCAAGAGAGGGCTAAGTGAGCACTGAGAAAGGGAGAGAGAGAAGAAAGCAAACACGTCTGTTCTCTCCTGCTCCAGTGGTACTATCTCTGGAGAATGTCAGAGAAACTTCCACCCAGCAGGCTGCAGGCTCCTGGAGCCAGAGCTTTAGACTGTTTCTGGACTCATTGTGACTGATGCGAAAACATTGAGTTTCCTGAGCAGGTGCCTGTCTGCCCTCTGGGGTAGTCTTAGTGCTCTGAAGATAAAATAAGTATTGAGGCACTGAGGTAAGGAGTTTGCAATAAAAAAGAAAAATGAAAGCCATAAGAGAAACGAGAATTACCAAATCAAATATGAAGAATGGTAAATGTCAAAGCACTTGATAATTTTTCTGCTAACAGAGATTGTGAAGATGGAAGTTTCCATAATTCTTCTTTTCCTTTTTTTCCTCTTGCTATTGTCGCAAGGTCTGGGAGCCTGAGGAATTTGTCATTTCAGTGTTGCATTGCAACATGAAGCAAGGCAGAGGTATAGAAACCCCTTAAATGACAGCATGAGCACAAAGGAGGCTTTGCTACCTGCAGTAGATGTTGAATTGCCACTCTCTAGGCTTTTAAATTTATATGTGAAATGGTTTCAATGCGATCATTTTATTGTTCATCGAAAGTTCATGTGCACAACATTTAATGTGTACCTGTTACGTGTAAAGTACTCCACTGGGTACTATTTATAAAATTAAACTTGGTGATTTCAGATCTGAAAATAAATCATGACCCACATACTCTGGAAGGACTGACTGTCAAAAAGCAAGCAGGATGCCCATGAAAGTATGTTTCCTTTGAATTCCATAGAAATCTCTGTTTGGGAAAGAAAACCATGCCTATTTGTTTTCAACCACTATGTATATCTCCTCAGCTGTTAATATGAGGAGCCCAGGTTGCGGCTGTAAAGAGAATAAGGAGATGTTGACCATACGTGTCTATGACCTAACTGAAGCTCGGTGATCCCAGTGGTATTTTCTTGGGCCTGTAAAAACTCCAGATATTTTTTTAAACCGTTTAAAACAATGAAGAAATAAGAATTTTTAAGAGTTGAATTGGTGGGGCACCTAGATGGCTCAGTTAAATGTCCGACTCTTGGTTTCAGCTCAGATCATGGTTTCAGGGTATCAAGGGTGATGGGATCAAGCCCCATGTCTGCTTATCTGTCCCCCTCTGGCCACCCCCACCAAAATAAATAAATAAAATCTTTTAAAAAGTTGAATTAGTGCATAGTTTTGGTCAATTTTCCACCTTTTGGGTACCATATATGCCTCCAATTTCCAGCTATGTGGTTACTATTTATATTCTCAACGATATTAAGTAAAAGGGTAAAAATTCTGTGGTATCCCATATTTAAGATACCTCTTAAATTCATGTCTCTTTTCTTCCTTCCCATTCTCTCTTTTCATATCACACCTACTTAAGTCTTACCAGTACTTTATTTCAGGAAATATAGTATTGTACTGTAGTCCTAGAAGGGCCTTGTAGCCAGTCTGTCTTGCCAGGTCTTCGCAATTCTTTTCTCTTGGTAAACAAGTGGCGGTGACCACATTGGTATTAAAGATCTCCTTACTCCTCCTGGAATCTCTCTTATCACAGAACCTAAAGCCATCTGGCCCTCTCCAACCATGGTCAAATGGAAAAGCAGACCTAGTCAGATTTTAGAAGCCATGGGAATATCAGCCTAGAAAGTGTAATATATTTGGAGGAAGTCTTCAAATAAACCCTAAAGTTTCACAGTAGTGATTATTTTCTCTGGCAGTGCTACAACATAAATAGGCTGGTTACTCCATGGGGCAGCACCAAGTTGGCATTTACGCTCTACTGAAAAGGTACCTGAGGAGAGATAGTCCAAGTTACTCGCTACAAATTGTACAACTTGACAGAAGCACAGTCTGGTTATTTGTGTGAAATACCCTTTTACACATTTCCCTTTTTTTATTATATAAGGAATATACACTTGTGCAAAAATTAGACAATGAAGATGAGCAAGAGGAAAAACACATCATCCAAGCACCCAGCAATGACCCTATTAATGTTGACATATTTCCTTCTGATTTTCTGTATATTTTTTTCTGTATGAAATTACACTGTGACTCAACTTTTTTTTTTCACTCAAAAAAATACTGGGAATGCTTTTGTGTTTTTAATATGCATCTATTCCATAGTATTCCATTTCATGATTACATCATAATTTATGTAGCCAGCCGGCCCCTTCTTTTTATACATACATATGATGCAGATGTTTCTTATATGAAATTATTATTTCTGAAAATGAACTTGGGTTTGGCAATGGTACCTATGAATGGATCTGGAGTTGTTCTTGGTAGACTCATTAAGTCCTTGGAAGCAAATCACCTTGGTCTTTACAGCAAACGTCACCATTGGGCTTTACTCCCAGAAGCTCAGCATCCAGGAACAGATTTTAGATCAGGGCTCAATAAATTCAAGGCAATAAAGGAGTAAAACAAGATGGAAAACCAGAATCCTAAAATTTGTATGATTTTTTATTTAACAAAAAGTGAAAATGCTTGAGCTTAAAAAGATATGTGAGTAGATAGCTACCTGCATAGAAAAAGAAAAAAGCAAACACAACAAACAGAACATGAGATAGTGGATGGTAGTCCACTTTGTGCTTGTCCTTCTTTTGCAACCATGGATATCTTTGGTTCTCTAACTGAACATTGCTAAATTGAAGATAGGTTGCCGAGGGACAGTATGACAGATTATACTCCATTCAGTAGGTGCTTACAAAGGTGCTTACAAAGGCCTATCCGTATGTCACATTCTTTTAGTCATGGAATAAACCACACTCAGTTTCAAATTCTAGTCCTGCCACTTATGATTTCCTTGAGTAAATTCCTTCACTTACCTGAGCTTCGCTTCTGTCATCTGGAGTTACTCCAGTTTGCTCATATTGCAACAAGTAGAAATTAAACGTTGAAAGCAACTCCAGGCAGCATCCAGCCCACAGTGTTGTGCTCAGTAAGTGTTTGGTAAATTAATGAACGTTGCATCATGAACATGTTCGTTCAAGGAATGAATGCATTGAGGAGCTTACTTGGATTACAGTTGACTTTTATGGGTTCTCCTTGCTCATTGTATTTACACTGTCTGAAATTGTTTGTTTTCTGATTTGCTGTTTATTGTCTATCTTTCCATGAGCACAAAGCATCTGCAGCAACCGAGTGGGTTACCAGTGCCTAGAACAATGCCCAGCACTTAAGATGTTGAATATTTATGGTTCCAACTCACTTGGATTCTTTCTGGTAACCCAGCCTTGTGACCTGGAGGCTGTTCAGCAGAGCCCTGCCCCTCCCCATACTCCCCATTCACTGATATGTGCTTGGTTCCAGCCATTCTCCGTTACCTGAAGAATGATGGGAAGATTCATTTGGTGGTTTTCAACAACTTGCAGCTGGCTGATGGCAGGCGGCACAGGGTCCTCCTGAGACTGACCAACTTGCAGCGAGGGGCTGGCTCTGTAGAGCTCTATCTGGACTGCACCCAAGTAGATTCTGTGCACAACCTTCCCAGAGCCTTTTCCGGCTCCTCCCAGAGTCCTGACTCCATTGAATTGAGAACCTTCCAGAGGAAGGCACAGGTAGGAATTGTTCCCCAAAGTGGAAGGATGGACTGCCCAGGCTCAGGGAATGCAGAGTAATATGTCAAGGTCATGAGTGGGTCTAATTCAGGCTGTGTAATTAGAAGCACCTGTGGAACTTAAAAAACTAGAGGGCCCACCCTCAGGACAAATTGAATCAGAACCTATAGAAGTGGTGCCTAGGAACAGGTATTTTTTTAAAATACTGGTTCTAATGGGAAGCTAAGTGAGAGCTTCTGCTTTAGATGATAAATGAAGACTTTCTGGATGTAATTGTGAGGTTGGAAAGAAATAGCAAAAATCTAAAAAGCAGTCTTACAGGGGGTACCTGGCTGGCTCAGTTGGTAGAACATACAACTCTTGATAATGGGGTCATGAGTTCAAGCCCCACATGGGGCATGGAGATTACTTAAAACAAACAAAAAAAAAAACATAAAATCTTAGGGCAATAGGATGATCTATTTTAATCTTTCTATGATGATACTATTTACTATTTGTAATGAAAGTGATAAAAAAAAATGATTGGAAACTGCCATCCACTTAGGAACAACATTTTTCATAGGTCTTATTAGAGCATCTCTAACAAAAAGGACCCTATTGCCAACTTAGTTCCACAAGGCTTAAAAGTTCCATCACTTCTATTATCTATTTTATGCCATGTTGATGGTATTTTTTATTATATCATGGTACCTACCATAGAAATTGCCACATATAGTTTAAAAGAATCTTTTGTGTTGGAAAATACTTTGTTTCCTATAAAGAACTAGCATTCTTTGTCCTTTCCATTAATTATAACTAGAACTGGTCATAGTTGCTGAATTTTATCTGATGTGGAAGTCAATGCCAAAATCAGTAACTGTGTTCATCTGTTATGGCCCATAATGTTATCTTCTGTGTCTCAATTGTCACTTTCCATTTCCTTTTTATTATTTTATTCTATGTACTTTAGTTACAAGCTGCTCTGAGCCCTTTGTACAAAGAGGCTGGGTGTAAGTAACAATTTCCATTACAACACTGGCATGCTGAAAAGTTTTATATAATAATATAAAAACTATGAACTGATATTAGAATTTGTGCTTGGAAAATAGGAAGTATTTTCAAGCAGAAATTGCAAGAAAGCTAAAATTCCAGGATTTTGTTTTGTTTTTACAGAAAAAGAGAGAAAGAGGTTTATATACTTAGTATAGATTTACAAAGGAAAAAATAGTTAATGGAGAAAGATGTTTATATACTTAGTATAGATTTACAAAGGAAAAAAATAGTTAATAGAGAGATATGTAGAACTTTATTTCTGAATCCCCGAAGCAGCCCAGATAATTAGAATGACAGAAATTGTGTCACTACCATTTCAGAAATTAGTGTCTACCACCAAATAAGTCAGTTTCTAAAAGCCAGGTGTCAGCCACAGCAAGGTCATAAGAAACTATACTTAGTGGAATTTTTTCAAAAGTTCTAAATCCTTAGACTATCAGAGACGGCAATGGTCTATCTTCATAGTCATCTCATTTATTCAGTTAATTAACAAATTCTAGGCATCAGGGAAAGCATGGTGGGCAAAATAGTCATAGCCCCGCCCTATTGATCTCATAGCCTGATGTCCAAAACAATATCTGCTTTATAATAGGTGCTATGTACATCTTAACTTAGCTAAATTAGGAAGTAGAATTCATCTGAAAATCCTGAGCATCCTCATTTTTAAAATAAGGATGATGGCATTACATTGGCAATTAACATAAACTTTTTGTCGTGAATATATAATAACGGGTACAATTAAAACTTAAAAATAAAGGGGCGAGGAAATTGACCTTGTGACTAAAAATGAATGATTAATATCAACCAATAATGTAAAAATCCGATTCCAACTACCTAATAATCATAGAATATACCGTTTATTCATTCTCCTATCCCAGACAATGAGGGACTTTGCTAAAAACCTGGAGCTAAGATATCATAAAAACAATAGTGTTTAAAATTGAGATCATTATCTTATTTATTACCATCCAAACACTGTAAACAAATTCCAGACAATTTTTAATAAGCTCCTGCCACAAAATGACTTGTTTACCATGAAACCAAAAGCCTTTCCTCAGATCCACCTTGATGAACCCTCAGACCAAGTTGGATGCCAGCATTTTCCTAGCCTATTGGCTGCTTCCATATTTGCTCCAGTCAAAAGGATAGGGCTGGCAGGTTTTAGGGAAAACCAAACCCACAAAATTATGTAAGATGTCAGAATCCAAGCCTACAGGGCTACTTAGTATATTATAAAAACTGTGTGAGTATGCAAGCACATGGGCTTTTGAGCAGTGTCAGCAATGTGTGGTATGAATGTGATTTCTTCCAGGACTTCTTGGAAGAGCTGAAGCTGGTGGTGAGAGGCTCGCTGTTCCAGGTGGCCAGCCTGCAAGACTGCTTCCTGCAGCAGAGTGAGCCACTGGCCACCACAAGCACAGGTGTGGGCTCTTGGGCAGTTTGCACACCTTCATCAATACAGTTAAACCCTCAGCCCCCAAGAGCACTGGGTCTCCTCACTGAAAGGTGGATTTCAGCAGAGCACCCCTATAGGATGTGTCTACAGAAATCAGGCACTAGTGCCAAAGTTCAGGCCAAGAAATATTTCCGTTGTACTTGTGTTTGTATAACTCATGAATTTGGGCTAATAGCCAGTGGCATCATTATCATTTTTTAGGTGTATTAGATGAATTACCCCAAGTTAAATTCCTGTACCCTAGGGATTTGTCACGATGGTTCTCTGGGAAATCGTTTTTGAGCCATTGTAGGAATGTCAGTCACTGGCTGAATGCTCCTTGCCTTTTGCTATTGCTACAGGAGATTTTAATCGGCAGTTCTTGGGGCAAATGACACAACTAAACCAGCTACTGGGAGAGGTGAAGGATCTTCTGAGACAGCAGGTAACGATGAGGACACAGCATCGGAAAACCCTAGTCCCATCAGAGAAGCTTATTGTACAAGCTAGTGGAGCTGCAGAGGCCGTGGAGGCAGGGAGGCGGACCTGGAGACAGACCTCAGGTGGCCCCACATGCCCACCACCCTGGAGGTCTGTTAAAAGGGCTCTGGAAATGGGGGGCAGGTGTGTGATGAACGCACCATAGTTCCAAGCAGAGAGGGAGCCATCAAGAGCTACATGAGCACTCCCTTAAGCAGTGTTTACTGGATTGCTTCACGTGAATTCTTTCCCTCCTGGATTATATATCAGATCTTCCTTTTCCATCCTGTTTTTCCCTTCCCATTTCTAAAGGTCAAGGAAACATCATTTTTGCGAAACACTATAGCTGAGTGCCAGGCTTGTGGTAAGCGCTGCTCGAATAACTGCTTCGTTCTGAGTTGAATGGGCAGATGAGGAGGGATGAGGGGCCTGGGGTCGGCTACATTGACTGTGGTTTCTGGACATTTGGCACAGAGTTGGAGGGAAGGGATGCTCGTTGGGAACCCAGACTTCATTTTGTATCAGCTGTTTTTCTGGTGGTTAGTAGGTGTGTGGATTATTGTTTTTGTCTAGGTCCTCTCAGCTTTCAGTCTCCTACCCCAAACACACTGGTGCCTCCAGCGCCCCCAGCACCCGCAACATCCCCGACACCCCCAGTGCGCCGCTGTGATTCCAGCTCATGTTTCCGCGGCGTCCGGTGTATGGACACCAGAGATGGCTTTCAGTGTGGGCCCTGCCCCGAGGGCTACACAGGAAATGGGATCACCTGTTCTGACATTGATGAGGTAAAAATTCAACTCTGTGGGGTGAGGGCTTCCTAAGTATCTTGGATACCCTACAGCTTAGGGAAAAGGAAGCTAGGTGGATGACTAAAGGATGACTTGGGGTGTCCAAGTGACATAAAAACTACTCCCTCATGGATCCTTAGAGACCACAAGCCACCGTGAGCAGGGGGACGAAGGAGGCCTGACACACTGTTGTGGCTGCGTCCGTAATGTCTCCTGTCTCCAGCTGCTCTGCAGGGCCCATGCTGCTACAATGCCGACATTTGTACTCCACCATTGATTACTTCTCATATGCAGTCAGCAATACAGCTTTGATTTTTCTGCACTTCATCATATGTGGGCGGGGGATGATCTGTGTAGGGGTATATTTTAGGGCTTGCAACCAATTTCTTCAGCCTTCCTAAATTGCAAGTGCAGAGGGGAATCTCAAACCAACAAGACCTGTTGAGGAGGTCCCATAAACCAAACCGTGAGTAACCCAGAGTGCTGGAGGATGGAGCCAGAAAGACACATACAGCAAATGCAGGCTGTTTGGCCAGCTTGCAAAGCCTCTGAAGGAGACTGATTCAAGGGCGGGATTAGCCAGTCATTAATCCAGTCCCAAAGCAATGTTCACAGTATGTAGCAAGGCTGCCATTAAAATATGCCATTCCCTTCCCATGGGGTCAGAGATGGGCTAGAGGGAGAAAGGAGGTGGCAAGGTGCATACTAGGAGTTTAGGTGTGCATGCATACACACACACACACACACACACACACACACACAGCTCCTGCAGGCTCATGGTAGCACCCAACTAACTACTTCCTCAGGTGGTAAGCAATTGAGATGGTCTATAGTAATTCCTCAGTTGGAGAACCATCATGTGTGTTTCACAGAACTGCATCTGGTTTTGATCTGTGAGCTGGAATTTCCATCCTTTTGAAAGGGCAGGAAGTGGTCATGTTTTTTACATTAGTTCAGGTGGTTTAAAAAAAAAAGTTAGAAGCAGTCTCCTAGGTTCTAAGTTTTGGAAGAGCCGTGGAGTTGATAGGGCATGAAGGCAGATGCAGACAGCAATAGACCGCAGCTTACTGAAAACACAAGTGCCCTGGCTTTGTCTCCTCTGGATCTCTTCTTTGAGAAGTTGCTTTGGTAATACGCTTGGATTCATCTAACAGTCAGCTGACAGGTGGCCCGGGAGCACTGTCCTTTCATGGTGATTTTTAAATTACAAGGTGTAATATCAGGAAATTTACATTGGGAGGTAGACTGATGATCCTTAAGGACCTTTTCACTTGGTTGTGCCGTTATTCTGTAATAGAGCAAAGCCCACTACAAGGCAACGCCATACTGTGTGTGTCTGGGATTCTGTGGGCAACTGTGAAATTAGAGGCTTTGATTTCCTTTTACCCATTTCACTAGTACGGGGAATATAAAAAATAGTGAAAGGGATTATAGGGGAAAGGAGAGAAAATGAGTGGGAAATATCAGAGAGGGAGACAAACCATGAGAGACTCCTAACTCTGGGAAACAAACAGGGGGTAGTGGAAGGGGAGGCGGGCGGGGAGATGGGGCGGCTGGGTGACGGGCACTGAGGGGGGCACTTGATGGGATGAGCACTGGGTGTTATACTATGTGTTGGCAAATCGAACTCCAATAAAAAATATACAAAAAAATACTTCCTTTTACCATTTTGGTCTTCAAAAAATGAATAGTTAAGTAGATAAGTATATATAAATAGATGAATGAAAGTTTGTTTTCCCTGTGTGGCTAAAGACTTCGGGTTTTTTTTTTCTTTCCTTTCCAGTGCAAATATCACCCCTGCTACCCAGGTGTGCGCTGTGTGAACTTGGCTCCTGGCTTCAGATGTGAGGCCTGCCCCGTGGGCTTCACTGGGCCCGTGGTGCAGGGTGTCGGGATCAGTTTTGCCAAGTCAAACAAGCAGGTGGGCTGAAGTTATGGTCTTTCTATTCATTTTTTATCTTAATTACCAACAGAAAAATCTTGGTTTGTTCCCACTCCCTTCATTATAACCTCCTTGAACAGCCAATGTCGTGTGGAATGTCTTGGTGAATAATAGTGGGCAAAAAAAAGGAAGTTTTCCGACTCATTTCTGAGCATATATGTTCATAACGTCTAGTAGGGAGGAAGCTGTTAAATCAGGATAATAGAGTATCACTAGGAAAACAATCAGTGGGATAATACTAAATGTGTGGCATGATTTCAGGCCTATTCTGTTAGCCATTCAACGTTTTGTCCTGCAGAATAACTTGAGAATACGGAAAACAAATAAAAGCTTTGAAAAATTAGGTCACTTTTATAGAGTCATTGTTGCTGATAAGAAGCTGTTTCAGAGATGAGAGGATTTCAGGAGTCGAAATAATCCCCTGAGGAAAACCCCTTCTTCTTATATAAGCTATAAATTGTCATAAAGCACTTGAGCACTTTGTGACAGTCTCCATTTATTTCCAAATGTTCTACTATATCCTGGCCATTATTTAACTGACTGTGAAATTCTTTTTGATGTTTTCAGCCCTTAAAAATGGTTAGTCTATAAATATCTTTTACTACCTTAAGGAAATTATCAGGTTTGAAGAAGGGCAGGGGTTCATTATTTTCTAGCTGCGTATCAAAAGATTCTAGAGGGCATCTTTTTTTTTTTTTTTTAAGATGAGAAAAAGGAGGCAAGCTGGACATATAGGAGTGACAAGAAACCATGAGAGTAATGACCCAAAGTTTTGCTTCCTCTCCTCTGAAGACAATATCTCCAAGACTAAACCAAGGAAAATAGACAAAATGAAATAGTGGGTGCTTTATGTGAGCTAGTAAGAGTTCCAGTAATATGGTAGACTGAACTGAAGTAGAAAGAGCCACCTTGCTACAGCTTAGCAAATTCATACTCATGGGAGCTGGGAGTTGGTCCTAGGAGTCGGGATCTGAGGTTTGAGCACCTATGTGGACCTTTAGGAAGACCTAATACCCCTTCATAAAGACACAGGCTCCAAGAGCTACCCTACCCATTACAAGATGGTGAGAAAACCACTAGCTCCCAAAAGCAACAAGGAAGCTTGATGTCATCTCTGGGAACGGTTGACAAAAAAGAAAATTGGCCACCACAAATCAAAGTTCCAAGTTTATAGTGCATACTGCTATGAGCTTCAAATCTATGTTACACATATAATGTGGGACTACAAGCCATAAAATTAACATAAAAATCAGCTCTGGAGCAGTAAAATCCCCAGGAGATTGGCTAATGTCAAGGCCATACCACTGGTAAAGAGACTCTGAAACTCAGGTGCCAGTAGAACATGGGAAAACGGGGCCACTAAACATATGTTCATAAACAAAAGTGGGGATTTACCTGAAGAAGCTACCATGAGGAAATATGATCAATGTAAAACAATTCAAATGGATAAAGAGAAAAAGGAAGGAAAATATACCATAATTTAAAAATAGCATAGTGTGGGAAATAAAAGAAACTTTGAAAAATTGTCAAGTTAAATTTATTCAATGAAAAATGTAATCATTGACATTAAAAACTCAATAGATGGGGGGGCATCTCAGTGGCTCAGTGGGATCAGTGTCTGACTTTTGATCTCAACTCAGATCTTGATCTCAAGGTCATTAGTTCAAGTTCGGTGTTGGGCTCCAAGCTGCACATGGAACCTATTTAAGACAAGCAAGCAAACAAACAAGAACCCCACAAAACTTAATAGATGGACAAGACAGCTATCAGAGAATGTATAGAAGGGAAGGTGGATTTAAGGAAACCATGCAGAATGCAGCACAGAGGGGAGTCAGGTGGCTCAGTTGGTTAAGCATCTTCCTTTGGCTCAAGTCATGATCACAGGGTCCTGGGATTGAGCCTCACTTCAGGCTCCTTGCTCAATGGGGAGCCTGCTTCTCTGTCTCCCTCTGCCCCCCTCCCCACTTGTGCTCTCTCTCTGTGTCTCAAATGGATAAAATCT
Organism: Vulpes lagopus; assembly: GCF_018345385.1. Classification (NCBI taxonomy): domain Eukaryota; kingdom Metazoa; phylum Chordata; class Mammalia; order Carnivora; family Canidae; genus Vulpes; species Vulpes lagopus. The sequence goes on along the minus strand of NC_054827.1, from coordinate 86,919,762 downwards.
TTTTTAAAAAAGAATGCAGCACAGAGAAATAGAGATGGATAATAGGAACAAGAAGTTAAGCAGCAAGAGATTAATGAGAAAGTCTAATATTTGTCTAATTGTAGTTCCAAAGAAAGAGTTGAAAGAATAGGAGCAGAGCGAAGCTGAGAATCCTCCAGAATTGAAGAAAGCTAGGAATCCTCAGGTAGAAGTACGTGGAGTACCAAACAGGATAGAGAAGAACCTTCCCGAGTAGAAAGGCTGTAGAACAGAGTAACCATACAAGTTGTGTTTCTGAACAACTTGAAATACTAAGTCAGCAACTATCACTTGAAATTAGGTTAACTATAGACTGGTACAAACACAAGGAGGCGGCTAGAGTGATGCTCCTATTATCATTTTACCTGAAATTCCATACCTTCACACAAAGGCATCAAAGCAAAGCAAAATTGATTTGCATTTCTGCTTAAACAGAGTTATCTCTTTAAACTTTTCTGCACTAGGTCTGCACTGACATTGATGAGTGTCGCAATGGAGCATGTGTTCTCAATTCTATCTGTATTAACACCTTGGTAAGTATTTTTCATGGACGATGTTATCAAAGCAGACCAATTATTAAAACAAATGTATGTTTATAAGTCGTAACCCCCAAAACACACATAGAACAGATGGGCACAATATATTTGATTGGCAAATGAAGATAAAAGTTTACGTTGAAAAATAGTTTTTCATGTAAGACTAATTTAATAAGTAATATTTATATAAGAAAAACTTTATAAGTGCCAGACTTTAACCAGAGTTGCCATGTTGGGCTTTCAGAAAAATATTTGTTGAATAAAACATTGTTCTTATATTTTAAAAATGTGAAGGGCTTCTGAGTTTATATAGTTGAGAATATGCATTTTATTGGTGATGACACAATCCCCAAATAGTGTTCATTATTTTTATAAATCTTTTCAAAAGTCATTTGTATTAAAATGCTTACCCCTTGGGGTGTCTAAAATGTATATATTTTAGGTATGGTTTAATTTCTGAAAGTTCTTGTCCACTGATTCCAAGATAGAGATGTGACTCAGAAAACCACCAACATGATGGAATGACGGCTTCCAGCTTCACATCCCTGGGAAAGTTAATCCATCTCTAGGTTCCTAGTTTCCTTGTATGTAAAAACATTTTATAGATAACAAGTCACTTATTTTAATCCTCCCAATAAGTTTGTCACTAGGCACTATTAATTGCCATTTTACAGTTGAAGACATTGAGCTATGGAAAAGGCCATTGGGCCAAGGCCAAGTCATGGTCTCCTAAGGCTTCTGGTCTGGCTACAGAGCCTATGTTCCTATCTACACACTCTGCTGCCTGATGGGGAGCTAATGGGGAATTGTTAATTTCTTTGCTTTTCACCAGGGCTAGCTCACCTAGTCTGCAGATACAGATTTGGGAGATGCTGGCATAAAGGGAATACCTAAAGCCACCCTGGGGGAAGGAAACTAGACCTTGAAACGACCTAGAAAGTAGATCTCCAGGGAACCTCAGAAATGGGCAGAGAAAAAAAAGAGCAGGAGTAAAGAAGAGAGCCAGCCAAATGGAGCAGTCCAGTAAGGCTGATAGATCAAGGAAATTTAAAAAAATAAAAATAAAAATAAAAATCACTGAAGAGCATCCTTTGGATTTGGCAAGTAGGGGATTGTGAGACTAGAATCATTGAACTGTATACTCTACATGGGTGTCTTTCATGAAATGTAAATTTTAACTCGGTAAAGCTGTTTGAAAAAAAAGTCATGGCTGGCCCTGGAAGTGCTGTTGCCGTGGAGCTGACGGCTCATTTGCCAGGTTGCTTCCATAGCAGCCATCTCATCAAGAATTCTCGGGGCAAGGCCACTGACACTTCCCTGTACACCTGTTCTCTGTCACTCAATTGTTAAAAAGCCAATGGAACGGTTAAAAAAACATTTTTTCACCCTAACCTGCTTCTCCATCAAACCATCTCCCTTGTCCCCAGAATAAATTCTCACTCCACCTCCCAGGGCTTCACTGACACCACCAGCCCTTTCCCTTGTGTCATCCACAGTGCAGCCGGCAGATCACAGTGATGGGGGTTCACTCTGGCCTTCTTCTGCCTTCGGTGCTCTTCCCTCATGTCAGCGTGGCTCCAGGCTGGGTATTCCCGTAATCTTATAAGATATGTATGGGTGCAGAGAGGCAGGCACGAGTCTCACTCAATCTTGGCATCGTCAGGGTGCCTGGGTGGCCCAGTCAGTTAAGTGTCTGCCTTTGGCTCAGGTCATGATCCCGGAGTGCTGGGATCAAGCCCCACATGTGCTCTCTCTGATAAATAAGTAAAATCTTTAAAAAATAATAAAAAAATAAAAAAACAACCCTAGGCATCATTGAGTACATATAAAAATACACCTGATTGCAATAGCTTTGCTCACAGTCCTGAGCCCCTGGCCCATCCTCTGATCTTGGCTCTTTGCAGGGATCTTACCGCTGTGGGCCTTGCAAGCCAGGGTACACCGGCGATCAGACAAGGGGATGCAGAACTGAGAGAAGCTGCAGAAATCCCGAGCTGAATCCTTGCAGCGTGAATGCACAGTGCATCGAAGAGAGGCAGGGGGATGTGACCTGTGTGGTGAGTTGTTTGTCACTTGCTCGACCCTCTTCCATTTTAAATGCCACCCCTCCTCGGGTACTCCTTGCTTCCCAGTAAAAAGTCCTCACAAGTGGAAACCTTCCCCCTGAGAGAGCACAGAATGTAATAGCAGCAGGGTGAGTGGAGTTCCTGGAGAGCACTCTGAAGCCCAGTTAACCTCTGCTCCCCCTCTAGGCCTCGGGTGGTCAGCAGTGGGGCCCCCGCACCCAGCCCTCTCTGTGAAGGGCCAAGAAGGAGGCTCCTCCCCTCCCTTGCATCCACGCCCTGTTTGTGCACCTGGCTGGCATCCTGCCGTCCTCTGTGGCTGTGCTCAGTGGGGCCTGGCATCCCAGGAAGCAGGTGGCAGCGAAGTGCAAGCAGCTGTAAACTCTCAGGGAGGCCCTGTGTCTGCCAGTGAGCAGGAGGGGGCATGGCATGATTCTGTGCCCATCCCCACCGGGCTCAGGGAGAGCTGCAGGGATGGCCACCTCCTCTGCCTGGGCACTTCCCAACCCTGGAGCCGATCAGGGGGAGGTAGCCGGCAGGAGAGCGGGTTCCCAGGCAGCCATGGCTACAGTGCCAGGCAGGTGGTGGGGCCTGGGTGAAGGAGACCCTGCCACCCCCTCCCAAGTCCCAGGCTCCAGAGTCTTCAGGGCTTCTAGGCTCTGAGAAGTCAGCCGTTGAGCTGCTGTCCCCTCCTTCCCTCCCAGCAGGCCAGGCCCTTGGCAGGTGCCCCTGCAGATGGTGGGATTTGTGGGTTCGTGGGGATCACCTCTGAGTGGCAGGACAGGCTTTCCTCTCCTCCTGATACCCCAAACTTAGACTTCTCTCTAACGTCATGCTCGCAAAATTTTCTACGGTGAGCCTATCGCTTTTCAAATAGGAGAAACAAGAAGAATGAGAACTAAGTTTGAGAAAGAAATGTAATAACATCCGTCCTCTCTGGCGGCACAGGTAGTCCATAACGAGGTCCTGACAAAGGAGCAAGTTGGGTCAGAGGGGAAACACCCCCAGTGTTCCTAATTCCCGTTGCTGGACGTGTTTATTACCACCGAGAGGCGAGGGTAGATCTATGTTTAAATCCTAATTTTCTGTGAACAAATTAATGACTTCCCTGGGATAGTGGGTGATGGGGCTCTTAATATGTTTTTGAATTTGTAATAAGGCACAACGACAGATGGTAAAGGATTAATATACTTGGTGTGACTACTAAAATAATTTAATCTGCCAGCAAATGGCTCATTAAAAATGTATTTGTTCCTAGAGGAAATTTTTTCTTCATTAAAATGAGTCAAGGACCGTACCCCATGGCTGAGCTTTCCAGGCCTTCTGAAGTCCCGCTGAAGCAATTGAGCGGAAATAGAGGCACTTAAGGGGAGGGGTGTCGTTGGCCTCCTGCCTTCTAAATCTCTGGTTACAGAAGGAGAGCCTGGACGATTGAGAACAGGCAGGCTGCCGCTTAGGAAGTCATTGGTCTTCAATCACCTTATTTTGATTAGCAAGGCCAGGAAATTTAACATTGGTTCATGGAAAGTTTCTTTCCCTTGGCCCTGCTTCTGTTCCTCAGACGTTCTGCCCCCTGCCTGCCTTTCTGGTTCCCCTGGTCCCCTTCTCTGTGTTCCTACTCTCCTGTCTGCCCCCTTTGCAGGTGCCTATCCCATTCCTGGACTGAGCTCTCCGGTCCCACCTTCTGCCCCAGGCACCACTTAGGGAATTAATTTCTTTTCTCTCTGATTTGCCATTGATCCTGGCTCAGGAGCCCAGTTGTCTCTGGTACAGTGGGTAGCAATGACCTTGCGGTGTCATTGTAAGGATTGGAGATGATGGTTATACATTCCAATGTAGGGTAACTCTTAATGCCTATTCTGCTGATAATGAAGTCAGTGGCTGATGGTGGCAAGATACTTGGGTAGACTTTTCCAGGGACAAAGAGACCACGCAGGCCCAGCTCTGCACCTGTGGGAATCTTTTCCTGTTAAAAGGGCATGAGTAGGAGTAAAGCATGTTGGAAGAGGTAGAGGTAAAGCACTTTTCTTTTGGTGGAAATTGATCTAGAAGACTGTAAAAGTCAAATATATGACTGTAGTTCAAGAACGATAAGGGAAGTACCACTAAAGCCACATGCACTCGTTTCTGCTGGGAGAAGAAATGAGACAATCATATGGGGAACATTTCCACAGCAACTCAAAATTACAAATAACCTTTGAACCAGGAATTCACACTAAGAAACCAGTACAGGTGCAGAATGACAAATATACTAGAATTACTTGTTGTAGCATTATTTGCAAGAGAAAAAAAAATGTTTTAAAAACCAGCCACCCACAAGTAGAGGACTGGTTGAAATTCATGGAGGCGCACACACACCACTTTATGTATGATAGATCTGTGACCGTTAAAAAGAATGACATGAATCTATATGCAGTGATATGGAAAGAGTTCCAAGGTATGATATCAATTTTTTAAATAAAGTGCAGAACTGTGGGTATGTGTGCTCTCAGTTGTGTCAGAAGACGAGGTAGAAAAAGAATGTGTGTTTGCTTATCTGTGCATGGCATATCTCTTAATTAAAGTATACGGAGGAATGGGGGCACCTGGGTGGCTCCGTGGGTTAAGTGTCTGCCTTCAGCTCAGGTCATGATCCCAGGGTCCTGGGTTCAAGCCCTGCATCCATCTATCTGCTTGGCAGGGAGCCTGCTTCTCCCTCTCCCTCTGGCTGCAACTCCCCCTGCTTATGCTCTCTCTGTCAAATGAAAGAAAGGGAGGAAGGAAAGAAGGAAAGGAGGGAGCGAAGGAGTGAGGGAGAAAGACAGAAGAATGCATTGCCCGAATCAAGGGAACAGGAATGGGAAGGAGTTTTTATTCTGTGTCCCTTTTAACCTTTTGATTCTCTAGACTATTCAAAAAAGTAATAGTTTTAAAATCCTACCCAACAATGCTGTGTGGCTGTGGGCACTGCCTCTGGGAATGCGCACAGGGGAGCAGGGATTCACAGGTACAGCGCAGAGGCCCTTGTCCGCCCCCCACCTCCCACGGGGCTCAGCTCCCCAAGCCCCTGCTGGGCTTTGCCTTCACAGTGTGGCGTCGGCTGGGCTGGTGATGGCTACATCTGTGGGAAGGACGTGGACATTGACAGTTACCCTGACGAAGAACTGCCTTGCTCTGCCAGGAACTGCAAGAAGGTAAGGGCGACACGCAGGAAAGAAACTACACAGGCTGTGGCTTTCTAGAGCCGCACCTCCCATGGCGGGGAGACTCTATGGGCTCCATGGCATTTCTCACGTAGCTGCATCTCAAACGTAGCAAAACAGCCATCAGCAATAAAGTCAGGCGGCTGCCGTCAGTCTTGAGGTTAGAAATCATTTCTGACTTAAGACAGATGTAGACAAAGGTGGAGAAACAGGGAGAAGTGGATAGAAGGACACAGACTTACAGTGATAAGATGGATAATGTCTGAGGATTTCATGTAAAACATGGTGAGTTTTGTTGATAATACTGTATTGTCTAATTGAAATTTGCTGAAAGGCCAGAACTTAGATGTTCTCAGAAAAAAAAAAATGGTCAGTATGCAAGGTGCTGGATGTGCTGACTCCATGATGGGAACCCTTTCATATATACGTGCATGGTAAATAATCACACTGTACACCTCAAGTATATTACAGTTTTGTCAATTATGCATCAATAAAATTGAAAAAAGGTCAGAGACGTCTCTCTGAGCTGTTTCTTCTCCCTAGGACAACTGCAGGTATGTGCCAAATTCTGGCCAAGAAGATGCAGACGGAGATGGCGTTGGGGATGCTTGTGACGAGGATGCTGATGGAGACGGGATCCTGAATGAGCAGGTACTTGCCCTGCCAGGAGGACCTGTGAAGTGCCCCACTCCAGGGATCGTGGGAGGAAGCCCACGAAGTCACCTGTTTCTATTACTCATCCCAAATACTAGTTTCCATGCCTGCGATCCTGTGGCATTGTGACTTCTATCCTGACTTCTGACTGCGTGTGACCGGTTGGGGGTGGGGATGTTGGGGGAGGTTGGGGCGTTGTGGAGGCTGGCTGGCATCCACTATAGGACCAGCAATGAGCCTGAGTAAGCGCTTGGCCTTCCAATCCTTTAGGATAATTGTGTCCTGACTCACAACGTGGACCAAAGGAACAGTGACAAAGACATCTTTGGGGACGCTTGTGATAACTGCCGGAATATCCTAAATAATGACCAGAAAGACACCGATGGGGATGGGAAAGGAGATGCCTGTGATGACGACATGGATGGAGATGGTGGGCTTGTCTCATTTTGTCGTTCATTTGGGACTCATTTGTCCTTTTGCCCTCGTTCTCTGTTAGGAGCACAAATAGAACTGCTGACTCAGAAGGGCTCCCACACTGCGTGGTTACCTGTGGCCGGTGTCTGGCCCACCTGTTTCTTTTCTTTTTTTTTTTTTTTTTTTAAGAGAGAAGGAGAGGTGCAGAGGGGCAAGGGAGAGAGGGAGAGGGAAAGATAGCATCTTAAGCAGGCTCCACACCCAGTGCAGAGCCCGACTTGGGACTTGATCTCACAAGCCTGGGATCATGACCTGAGCTGAAATCACAAGTCTGGATGAGCCATCTGGGTGCCTCTGGCCCACCTGTTTCTCCCTAACCTACTCTGCTATTTAATACCCCGAGTGTTTCTGGAATTCTACATCATTGCCAGAAATTTTGTAGGAATTATTTCAAGCTGTGTCTTGTCAGGGCTTTGTCTTTGTAGGGCATCTGTCTTCCTAGAAAAAGCGTGTCTTTCCCCACCACCCCCACCACCATCCTTCTGCACGCATAAGAATCCTGGAAGCAGAGAATTGAATGAGGGGCCTCAAAAGAGCAGGGTCACCGGCTACACCTGGGTCAGGCTCCTCCAGCAGAGGATCAGACGTCTCCTGGGAAACGTGTCCATGCCCTGCCTATTCTGGGAAGAGCCTGGAGGCAGGAGATCCACGTTGCCCAGCTCCTAGCTCCGCTGAAGGGGCCTTCTAGTGTGGGCTGTGTGAATGGCACCCCCTAGAGCACAGCTTGAGCTCTGGAGCCTCTCCCGATGTGAAGAAGGACATGTTTGGGGCCTTTTTTTTTTTTTAATTTATTTATTTGAAAGAAAGAGAAAGTGCAGGGGACGGGGAAGAACAGAAGGAAAGGGGGAGAGAGAATCTCAAGCAGACTCCCTACTGAGCTCCACATGGTGCTTGATCTCTCGACCCTGAAATCATGACTGGAGCTGAAATCAAGAGTCAGCTGCTTAACTGACTGAGCCACCCAGGCCCTGCTGAAGGACATTTGTTTCTGTATAGCTTCCATGACATAGAGATGACTGTCATCGAAGTATAGACTGGATCCGATAGTTTCTAAAAACATTTCACATCACAAGGGCCTTGAAGGAAAACCTTCCCAGATGTGTACCCCCTCCCCCCCATCCTACCACCCACCCCACACACACACCCCACTCCAGAATATCTACACCTCCCTAAAGCATGACCTCATCTTCTGCAAGCCTGATGGACGACCAGAGCCAGTGGTATGCTGGTAAACCAGCTCAAGAAAACCAAAAAGCCCCAAGTTGTAGCGTTGGCCAGTTTCCGTGGGATAAATCCCATTCCCACCATGACTGATTTCAAGCAGTTGGTATAAGAGGACCTGATGAGACAAAAGCTGAGAAACGAGGGGCACAGTGGGCCTGGCTCCAGCACACCACTGCCTCAACCCTCAGGTCCCAGTCTTTGTTCACCAGGCCCTCCTCCAGGGTCAGGCCATCTCACCCTCGTGACCTTCTCATCTAGTTGCAGTGGTTGCCCTAGATGTCTTGGACAACTTAAAACTCCATGGAGAAATGCCTCAGGTCATCATTCATTTTTAAGTCTCCCAGAATCCATGCTTTGATGTCACTTGCAGATAATTGCTGACAAAAGGTAGCGGCTCTGGGAGGATGGCCCTAGCAGAAGTCACTCACTACATGACTGCATCTAGGCCTGATCTCTTATTGCCTAGAAGTCTGTTAACCCATCTGAGATGTTCACTTGACTCAGGCAAGTGTTCCTTTCTTGTAGGAATAAAAAACATTCTGGACAACTGCCCAAGAGTTCCCAATCGTGACCAACGGGATAAGGATGGTGATGGTGTGGGGGATGCCTGTGACAGTTGTCCTGATGTCAGCAACCCTAACCAGGTGAGTACCATCCGGGGGATTCAGACTCTAGGCCGAGCTGCCCTGTGCAGATTCTTTAAGAACACTGTCTAGAAAACCAGCTGAGCGCACTGGCCCAGCTCCTTGTCATTGCCACAGCCTCCTGGAGCAGAGCTGATGGGGTTGCACACTCCAGGCCTGGGGGTGCTAGGAGGACTGCTACAGGAAGTCTGAGGCCCTCTGGGTGGGTCCCACAGGCTGCAGACTGCTGTAAGATTAGTGGCAGGAGTTAGAGATGCCCAAAACAACAATGATGTTTTCCTGAAAGGAAAATGTAACATGGCATCTAACCATTGGGCGCCTTGTGTCCTTTTAGTCTCCAAACCCCTACACAGCCTATGTATGGACATTTCAGATGCACTTCAGTCAGCGACGTGTTGTTTCCCTTCTCACTCCTCCTTCCTGTCTGGATAATTGGATAGATTGTGTCATGTATTTTTAAAGCCCCAAGAGAGGGGCGTCACTGTTGCCCTCTGTGACTCACTCCCATTCTGGCTCAATTCCAACATGCGGAGGGAAAGCAAAATCGGTTTGCCTAGTCCCCAGGCCTTTGGCTGGCTCCCCTCCGGCCCGTGCCAGAGTTGCACGTCTCCACCTGCCACCCTCCTGCCCCGGCGCCCTTTCCAATCAGCTCATCTGGTGTGTAGGCAGCCCAGCCATGTGGCTTGATATTTTGGAAGGCTTTTTTGACAATTCAGCATTGTGCCTACACCAATATGGTGTTGTCCTTTTGCAGTTCTGCACCAACCCAATTCCAGAGAAATAATTCCTGAGATGCAGTGATGATGGGCCAGGTCTGCCTTCTCTGGAACATTCTGTGCATGAAGGCCCAGGCATAAATAATAACCTGTTCTGTTCTCTTTGCAGTCTGATGTGGATAACGATCTGGTTGGGGACTCCTGTGACACCAATCAGGACAGGTATGGCACCTTTCCCAGATGCGTGAGGGCCAGATGAAAAATTTGGGGAGAATTTTAGCTTTGAGAGCAATCTGCCGCTACCTTACTTCAGGATCTCTCTGAATGGATGGAGAGAGATTGAGCTACTGGTGGGACAGTAGCCCGCCTCTGGTCAGGGTCACCACACCTCCTCGAAAGCCCCCTATATTCAGGTGATTGGGTCAGCAGGGGCCACCGAGCATTCTAGTGAGTGAGATTCTATTACAGGAAAAGCAGCGGAGCATCGTGCTTCAGAGTTGGCCTCTGGATGCCCAGCCAGCTACACATCCCAGCCCCCTCACTTCAAAATACCTAACCTTAGGCAAGTCACCAGTCTCTGTTATTCAGTTGTCTCTCATCTGAAAAACGGGGATGACGGTGCCATGTAGCTCATAGGTCTGTTGTGAAGACTGAGTTAATTTATGAAGAGTGCACGTTACAGCTGCCTTTACCTAGAGGCGCTCGATGGGCTTAGCGCTTTCATTATGTTTGTTCAACTCAGGAAAGCTTCACCACGATCCCAAAATAGAAAGCTGTCAGTTTGAGATATCACTGTCGTTTTATTGTCCTTGGAATTTTTTTCATTCTGCGTCCCTTATTTTTGGTCGATTGTTCTGGGCAAATGAGTTTTGTCACCTCCTCTCCCCCCCCCCCCCCCCCCCAGCCCCACGTGGAGGTAGTCCTATAGTAAGATGCAGGCCTAGGGCAGCCCCAGTGGCTCAGCAGTTTAGCGCCTACCTTCGGCCCAGGGCCTAATCCTGGAGACCTGGGATCGAGTCCCACGTCGGGCTCCCTGCATGGGGCCTGCTTTCTCCCCCCCACCCTTCTCTCTCTCTCTCATGAATAAATAAATAAAATCTTTTAAAAAAAGAAAAGACAAGACGCAGGCCTGGATGGGATGCTGTGGAGCGTCACCCAGGACATAGACAGCATCACCTCTGCCCGGGAGACTCCTGCTGTCCAGGCCCTGGCCCCTTTCCTCTGCATCAAGAGACTCTGGAGGGCAGAGCAGGGGCAAACAGGGCTCTCCTTCCCGACCTCCTCTCCGAGGCCGCCCTGCACACAGTGGCTCTGGAGCCAAACTTTGTGCAAGGACAGCTCCTAGGAAGCCCCAGCTCGGTCCTCTGTGTGCCTGTGGCCAAGTGAACGTAAACACCCTTAGCGGCTGCACTCTCAATGTCCCTTAGCGGTTGCACTCTCGATGTCTTTCTCTGCAAAGTAGAGGGAATTAAACGTACCTTGCAGGTTCCAGTAATAATGAAAGAGAAATTAGGCAGAGCTCGGGGCAGAATGCCGGCCCTCAGGTGACGCCAGCAACGGCGGCCTGCGTTACCGTTGCCACAGCTGAGGAGAGGTCACCATTTCTGCGTGGAAGGTGGGACCGGCACCCTGAACCCTCCCTAAGTGGTGGACATCGAGACTGTTCCCCGTTTGGGATCCTCTTGCGCTGCCAGCCATCCCGGGAATCTCTGAAATATCCTATCCTGTCAGCCTCTAGATATTTGCCTAAAATAAATGACTCATCCTGCTACATTTTAATTCCCACAAACTTGAACCCTGGGGAGGAGGACAGGAACTGCTTGTTTTTGCATAAGAATGTTCAAGGCTGCATAGAACAGAATACCGAGATCCTAGGATTTAAACACCAGCCCTGCTGCAGGCACAGCCATTCCACTGTCCCCTTCTGCTTGTCCGGGTTGGCCTCATTTTCCCTGGGACCCCTCTGGGAAGCGGGGCCTGAAGGGCGTCGACAGGTCTCCGACCCCTCCCCCGCCCTATCCCAGCCTGGGACAGGCCATGGGTGGATGAGGTGGAAGGAGCATCTGTTCTGACTCCAAGTGGGTGGCCTGCATCAGCTCAGGGAAGCCTCTGGGGACAGGGCAGTCTCATCCTTGGTGGCCGTTAGGCCTGGAAAAAAGAATTGTCACGTGGGCAGAGAATGAGGGTTCTGAGAATGCTTTAGAGCGGGACTGAGCCCAGACTCCATGCGCAGCTCTCGGGAAGAGGCGGCCCTGCCCTCTCTGCCACTTTCCCCGGGGCATTCACCTCTCTTCCTTCTTGGGTCTGCGGGCCAGGGAACGCGAAGAGGAAGAGAAAACATTATAGGGCTTCCCAGGAGCCAGCGTGTAGAAGTGCTTTACCACATACTAAAATGTAATGTGCCAAATTCTAGTCGTGTGAACATTTAATCTTTATAACAACCCCATGAGGTAGGCTCCGTTATTCCCATTTTACAGATGAGGACACTGAGCCGCTGAGGGGCCAGCTGCTGGTGAGTGCTGAGCCAGGATCCACACTAAGCGGCCTGGCTCCACTGCCCCTCACACTTGGCTCCCTTTGTAGGTTCTCAGTTGCGTGGGGGGTTGGGGGGGGGGCGAGTGATCATAGTCCCCAGGGACTGATTGGGAGCATCTGGTCACAAAATCGGGAATCAGCCTTTATCCTCTGGAGTGTAGGATATGATCTACTTGTTTCAACAAGACGCAGGAGTGGGAAAATGTTCTCTGGCCCAACCCCCAAATCCCAGCTCTCATTCCTATCCTGTTCTCTGCTTATCTGTGCCACAAACCACCTGTTCTTTCTCCCGCAGTGACGGAGATGGGCATCAGGACAGCACAGACAACTGTCCCACCGTCATTAACAGTGCCCAGCTGGACACTGATAAGGATGGGATTGGTGACGAGTGTGATGATGATGATGACAATGATGGCATCCCAGACCTGGTGCCCCCTGGGCCAGACAACTGCCGGCTGGTCCCAAACCCAGCCCAGGAGGACAGCAACAGTAAGTGGGCTCAGCGTCAGGCTGCGTGCGGCTCCCAGGCTCCCTTCTACCAGGCGCCTGGGGTGGGAGTGGGATGCTTCTCCCAGGACTTCCCTGAGCAGCCACAGCTTGTGTGGACAGTGGACAGCTGGCAGACACAACCCCCTAACTCTGTCACAGAAGAGCTGCTTTGCAGCTTCTCAGCAGCCCCGGATGAGGTCACATGCAACAAGGGAGCAGCCACATGCTCCTGCCCAAGGGGCTTTCACCAGGGGCCACAGGAAAGGAGCAGGATAGAGGGAAGGGCAGAGCCACGAACGGCTTCAGTGGGCTCACCACCTCAGTGGCCGCCGGGGGCCAGGCCCACAGGGAGAATGCGCACCAGCCAGAAAGGAGACAGAACCATGAGGACCATGGAGGGCCGGTGAGGGCACAGCCGTCCACAGCTAGGTAGCATTTAGCTGAAATACTTTAATAACATATCAACGGAACAAAACATACCATGAGCCGGATTCAGCCTAAGGATCACCAGAAAGTACGGTCTTAGAGACACTCTGATGACAATTTCCCGGTTTTTCATATGTTACGCTATGGATGTTGCTTCTGTAAGGTCAGCCTTCAGCCCCACCACTTGGTGAACCCCAGTGTCCTCAGAGAGCATTCAGGGTTTCTTATAAGACCAATTTTGAACAGCTGCCTTCCAGTCTGTCCCCAGGAAATTCTTTTGGTCACATACAGTGGGGTTCACCAACCCACCCTGAAGATTCCAGGGTGGGGCCTGGGGCCTCATAGGCTGAAGATGGTTGCCTGGAAGAGGGGGGGCTCCCTTCGGCTCCTTGCCCAGCCCTGTCTCTGTGAAGGAGCGGTGGTGCAGGCAGTGTGGACGGGAGCCAGATCCTCTCCTCCTCCCCACCCCACCCCACTCAGGGGACGGCGTGGGAGACATCTGTGAGACCGACTTTGACCAGGACCAGGTCATCGATCGGATCGACGTCTGCCCGGAGAATGCAGAGGTCACCCTGACTGACTTCAGAGCCTACCAGACGGTGGTCCTGGACCCTGAAGGGGACGCGCAGATCGATCCCAACTGGGTGGTGCTGAACCAAGTAGGTGCCCGGTGGTGGGCAGCTCTCCACACAGGAGAGGGCGCGCTGCCCTTGGCCTCTGGCCCAGTGCTTCCGCGAACCCGTTCTACACAGGAGATGGAGCCCCCTCAGTCTGCAGTGGTGGCTCACGGGAGCTCCGCAGGGAGAGGCTGGAATAGAGACCCAGGCAGAAGCAGTCTGGCCCGAAAGCCATGCCCCCCAGCTCTCCAGCAGACTGCCTCCCACCTGCCCCCCTTGTTGTGAAACTACGGAAAGCAGGCACAGAGAGGCTTCGAGCCTTTAGCCTCACCCGGCAAGTCACATGCGTTAGAAGTGATGCTCTCTCAGAATTAAGCTGATTCAAGGAACCCTTAATTCTCATTTTAGCAAAATCATTTCTGTTCAGCTTTTCTCCCCCTCCCAGGGCTGTGCTTTGTTCGAGCACCTAGCGAGGTAGAGCAGTTCCTCAGATAAAGCAGGCTGTGTGGAGGCCAGGCCTCGTGAGCGCTCCCCACCACGGAGGCTCGGGGCTTCCTTGAGCTTCTCCACCCTCTCAGATTGCCCTTAACTCCTTCAACTTTCTCTGCAGGGCATGGAGATTGTCCAGACCATGAACAGCGACCCCGGCCTGGCAGTGGGTATGTCCAGGGCCTCCACAGCACGTGCATGGAACCCGCTCTCCGCAGCTCCTCCCGGGGCCGGTCAGCTTTTCTGATCTTCTTGTGGTCCCTGCAGGGTACACGGCGTTTAACGGAGTTGACTTTGAAGGGACCTTCCACGTAAACACCCAGACGGACGATGACTACGCCGGCTTCATCTTTGGCTACCAAGACAGCTCCAGCTTCTACGTGGTCATGTGGAAGCAGACGGAGCAGACGTACTGGCAGGCCACGCCGTTCCGTGCTGTCGCCGAGCCTGGCATCCAGCTCAAGGTAGCGACCATTCTAAGTCACTCACCTCCCCTCCGGGCCCTTCACCCTCCTTCTCAGGCCTGTTCTCGCCTACGGCACTTAGTTCACATATGGACATTCCTGTGGACAAGCTCCCTCCTGACCTCAGGTGACTCATGTCCTCCCCATCAGGTCAGCTCAGGTGGGGAATCAAGAGTTGGGGGAGCCCTGGGGGCACGTCAGCAGGTGCACTGTGCCAGAAACGGGCTAACCTGTGTCCTCAGTGGGGCCCGCTCTAGTGGGCACTCGCTCTCTGCTGGGAGAAAAGGCAGACTTCCGAGTCCTCAGAGGACAGCTGTGGGGTGCGGTGGAGTTACAGCAGGAAAGCAATGGGCGAGGTCAGCGGGGTATCGGCCAATGCTGATTATTTGAGGGCTGAGGGTCACCTCCATAGAAAGGGCATATCCAAAGGCAGCCAGATTATAACCATGAAGTCACCACCCCAGGGACCCAGGAAGCAGGAAGGGTGGCCTGTGCATTCTGGTCTAAAACCTCGCTTATTGGGCAGCCTGGGTGGCTCAGTGGTTTAGTGCCGCCTCCGGCCCAGGGCATGATCCTGGAAACCCGGGATCGATCCTGGAGACCCGGGATCGAGTCCTGCCTCGGGCTCCCTGCATGGAGCCTGCTTGTCCCTCTGCCTGTCTCTCTCTCTCTCTCATGAATAAATAAATAAAATCTTTAAAAAAATAAAAAAATAAAACCTCGCTTATGTCCCTTCCAGGCTGTTAAGTCTAAGACAGGTCCTGGAGAGCATCTCCGCAACTCCCTGTGGCATACCGGGGACACCAGTGACCAGGTCCGGCTGCTGTGGAAGGACTCCAGGAACGTGGGCTGGAAGGACAAGGTGTCCTACCGCTGGTTCCTGCAGCACCGGCCCCAGGTGGGCTACATCAGGTATGTGGAGGACATAGCTCCTCACCTTGCTCTTGAAGCTAGGCCCGCCCTCGTTCAGCCTCACAGAGCCTCTGCTGCCCTGAGCAGCCCCAGCCTACCATGGCCCTCCCAGGGCATGCCAGGACTTCTGAGACATCAGGCTCTGGCTCCTAGGAAGGAAGTGGGAGGAAGACCCCCAGCTCAGACTAACCAAACTGGGGGGTAGAGGGACTCTTTGCATGGAGGCCTCCGCATTGGAGGAGGGGGGTGCTTGACTGGTGATGGGCGCCTGCCGCACTCACCAGCGTGAAGGGAAGGGAGATGTGGCTCAGCCTGGGTGCTGGCTCCTTCATGAACATTCCAAACTGCACTGCAATGAGTCCCTTACCATCTCTTCCCGGCTGGATGGTGAACTCCATGGAGGCAGTGCCCGTATCTCATTTTATGTTGGCCTCCTTGCTGCTCGGTGTGTACCACACGTGGCAGGAACTGACCTTCACACAGCCAGTGCAAGCTGCCTCATTTCCCTAGAAGACTGTTTGAAAAACAGATGCAAACAACTGTCCACAGAAGCTACAGTGGCTTAGGCTGCACCTTTGAAATTTAGACCAGGTACTTCCTTTCTCACTCCTCAAGCTTGCAGATCAACACTGACGCCAGTTTATGTAGCTCACTGAGAAAGGAGTACAAATTGCCATCTCCTGACCGGGGCAGGCAAGCAGCCTGCTGGAAGAAAGAAAATCATGAGGGCTAATTCATGCTTTGTTCTCCCGAGGACATTAAGTCCAGTGTACTGTTTGTCACACAGTAAGATGATCACTCATGTTCTCAGCCCGAGGAAGCCTGATGCCTCCTTTTCCGTCCCAAAATGAAATCATGGAAGAGACAGTCTGCCTGCAGACAATTTGGAAAACAATCTGATCCCTAACACTTTAATAGAGAAAGAAGAGTAATTTATAACAAAATCACGTAAATGCTTAGACACAACTACACCACAACACAAAATGACATAGTGGCAGTGACATTTTAATGCAGGTTGTTCTCCTGCTGACTTCATTTCTAAAATGGAGAACAGCTCTCGTTAAGCCGAAGAAAGTACTCGATCGCTCCTCAGCTGACCCACAGAAAATTCAGTATATATTCAAACGGTGCAAAAACTACTCGCTGTTGACAAGGAAAAGGAAGTTTGGTCCCAGGTCAATTGCAAATGGCCTTTCCACCTACCCAAGTGTCCGGAGGCAAGTCCAGAGTGTAGAGGATGCAGGACAGGTTTTGCTCTTTCTCTCCAGGGCCAGGTGAACCGTTCAGCATCCCTGGCTTCAGTCACAAAATGCCAAACAACCAGCCTAGAAATGTCCCCACTTTAGGGATGCTGTTGCCCCCAGCGGGGATCACTATTCTGCGATTCGACCAGATGCTGTTGGACCTCAGGAAAAGCAGTGGGTTTTGTGATTTCTCTTGAACTCCTCAGCGGGTACCCATCAGGTTTGACTCTGTGCCCAACATCGTGTTGGGCCTTTGGAGAGACAGCATAGGGGAGGGCATGAACCTCCAGTCCCTGACCACATGGAGCTTCCAATCTAGTAGGGAAGGGGGGACAGTGAGGACCCAGGCCAGGGCTGTGAGAAGTGGAGTATGAAACAGCAAAGAGGTGGGTCTGACCTTGACTCCAGTTTGAGCTTCATGGTGACCAGCCTGGGCTGTGTTGTCTGCAGAGTGCGATTTTATGAAGGCTCTGAGTTGGTGGCTGACTCTGGGGTCACCATAGACACCACCATGCGTGGAGGCCGGCTTGGTGTGTTCTGCTTCTCCCAAGAAAACATCATTTGGTCCAACCTGAAGTATCGCTGCAATGGTAACGTACTATTCTTGTTATTATACAATATTACTAGAATTAATCAAATCCTACTACCTTATTCTTATAGCACATTTTCCTCCCAGAAGCCCCAAGCTCATGCCACGTATTCATTAAAATGCAACAGTCCCTGCATAACTAAAGTAAATGGTAGATCTCATTTTTCCTATTTGATGGATGAGGAAATTGAGATGCATAGAACTTAACTGCTTGACTTAGGATTTGGGGGTTCAGTGAGAAATTCGGTCAGATTTCATTTACGGGCAGCCTTTATTTTCTTATGGCTCAAGCATAATCACGGACTCCATCCCTCCTGCCTGCTAATGTCCTTTAGGCCCGTGAATGAGCACTCCTGGGCTTTAAGCCAACAGTTTGCAAAGCAGCCTGAGGTAGAAAATGGCTGTGGAGCCTGCTGGGGCCTGTTGCTCGGGCTGACAGTGACCCCTACTGGATGCGTGCACGGCGCGAGCCGGGCCAGGCTTCCAGGTGGCAGGAGCCTTACTAACCCCTGGGTCTGTTCTTGTCCGCAGACACCATCCCAGAGGACTTCCAAGAGTTTCAAACGCAGAATTTCGATCGCCTGGATAGCTAAGCCAAGGAAGCAATCCGTAACTGCTTTTCCAAACACTAAAGCCATATATTTTTTAACTTCTACAACTTTTTTTTTATATACACGGTGGCTTCCTTTTACCAACCCAACCATATCAGACTTTTTATATGAACGTGACAATAAAGAAGAGATAATTTCTAAACACCGTGTTGCTCAAACATTGCTTACGTGTGGCTCAGGCTTTGGGGGTGAGTCTATTGTTCTTGAGGTCTGTGTATTGTGTATTGTGTATTCCTTGCTCAGGGAGTCAGTGAGATTGGGCAAGTGCGTGAGTCAGAAGGCTCAGGCCAGAGCTCCCATCTCTGGTTACTCTGGCTGAGCTTCACAGCAAAGTCTCTCGGTGCCGTGCTCGCCTCAGCAGCCTCCCTCTTCTGGGTAAGGAAACTCAAAAAAAAAAAAACAAAAAAAAGCACATGCTCGGAAGAACCTTCCCCTTGGTTCCTGACCAAGCCTGGAGCAGATGTGTGCAGTGCTTTCTGCCCCCCCCCCCCAGGACCCACCCTCCAGACCAGCACCAACCGCCCCATCGACAGGCTTGTTTGTAGCGTTGGCTCCCCCTAGTGGAATGTCAGCTCAGCGAGCTAAAGGCTCCCTCCCTCTTCCTATAATCCATGTCCCCCACGCCCAACACAGTACCTGGAATATAGTAAATACCCAAATACCCAGGATGTGTTTGCTGGCTGGCTGAATGGACAGTAGTGTAGACGGATCATACAGGCCCTCCTACAACTCAAACGGCTCCTCACGACATACTCTCCAACGACGATGGTATCCGTGACATCACCCTGGGGCGGGGCAGGGAGGTGCCTCACCGCTACACTAGCCTTTTGACCACTGCATCTGTGAGGCAAAGATCCAGGCGAGTTTTTACAAACTCCTTAGGAATTCTGGTTTTTGTTTTTTGTTTTTTAAAAAAAAGAAGAATTCTGTTTTAAAGAATATTGCTGGGTAGTAAACTATTCTGTTCCAAAATTCCTAGAGGAATCTTAAATCCTAAGTGAAGCATAAACACAGTCACCACGGTTTGAGCATGATTTCAGTATTCGGAAAATCCCATGGCCTAGGCATGACCAGCACGGGACAGGACTTCAAGGTAGCTGCCTGCACACGTGAGGTGTAGAGACAGATGTTGCGTCATAACACAACATCTGATCTCCTGCATCCAGGTCTTCGCTCAGTGGCCAGAACTCAGGCCAGTCTACCAACTCCCTCTGCTGGACTGTGAGTTCCCCAGGGGGGATTCTCTTCCAGGATCCTTCCAAGGATTTCTGGGCCATTGTGCTGTCATGGGCTTCTTCCGATTTGTGGTTCCACATCTGTAAGTCTTCCCTAATTCCAAAAAAAAAAAAAAAAAAAAACCCTCAGAAGGACAAATTCATTTGGTTAGAGATTGTCCTCTTTCAATCTTACTCCTTTTCCTAACTTTCTATATCTCACGGAAAGATGATTATTTCCTGATCCCTTAGGAACTCTAGGAGCTCTTTCACTCACTGTATCAACAGTGCCCTTAGGTTATACCTTTATAGCTATTTTAATGCCCTTTTTGCTAAGTCTTTGGCACTTTCCTAAGCAGTCTGTGGTGAAATCTTGGGAGATTTCATTCTCATCGTCGAAATACATACCAGATCCTGGACAGGAAATACACTCATCTCCCAATGTGTTGATCAGATCTGGATGTGACTCTAAGATGAATTCTTACCGTATCTTGATCTGACTTTCAGGGAGCCTGGTTTCCTTAGCAAAACCATCCTATGGCTCCCACAGGAGTCTTCTTGAGACTGGTGGAAAGGAGAGGCGGCCTTCCAGTGCCCTCCCCACCCCCAAGTCTCCCTGCTACTAGCTGTGCCGTTGTGTTAAGAAAGCAACGTATCCACAGGAAATTTCCTTTAATCGATACTTTTGCATGTGTAACCATGCTCGTACCATCAGCTTACTGGAGATCAGGAATATAACTGCATCCCTTAGGGAACTTATTATATTGCTGGGAAGACAAAAGTCATCAAATACAGAGAGCAAATAGATCCAGTGATGTGTTGAAGCCAGCACGTACCAGCTCAGAAGAGCCAACAATTAAATTTTGAGGAATTTTGAGAGACAGTTGTCAAGATGTTGACAGTTAGAAATCAACCATGGTGAAATATTTACACTATAGAAATCGGCAAACACTACAAAGCAGGGCACCGGAGAACCAATCAGACATTTAGTGACACACAACTGAGTGGGTACACTATTTTGTCTTACTTCTAGTCATCCTTCCTCAATATCTTGAGAACTGGGGTAGAAAACTTGAAACTTTCAGAAAACTTCTTGTTTAAATGGAGAATTACTGGGGTACCTGAGGCGCTCAGTTGGTTAAGTGGCCAACTCTTGATTTCAGCTCAGATGGTGATCTCAGGGTCCTAAGAATCCAGCCCCGCGACAGGCTCCAATCTCAGTGGGGAGTCTGCTTCCTCTTCCTCTGCCTCTGTCCCTTGCCCCACATGTACTCTCACTCTCTCTCTTTAAAAGAAATCTTTAAAATAAATAATAAATAGTAAATAATAAATGGAGAAGTACTGGGAAAAAATGTAGAGAAAAAGCTTCTTGACATCGGTCTTGGCAATGATTTTTTTTTATATGATGCCAAGAGCACAAACAGCAAAAGCAAAAGTCAGCAACGGAACTACATCGGTCTCAGAAACTTCTGCACAGGAAAAGAAACTAATTGAAAAGATAACCTACAGAATGGGAGAAAAATTTTGCAAACTATACATTAGATAAGGGGTATATATAAAGAATTCACACAAGTCAGTAACTAAAAAAAAAATCTGGGGATCCCTGGGTGGCGCAGCGGTTTGGTGCCTGCCTTTGGCCCAGGGCGCCATCCTGGAGACCTGGGATCGAATCTCACGTCGGGCTCCCAGTGCATGGAGCCTACTTCTCCTTCTGCCTCTGTCTCTGCCCCTCTCTCTCTCTCTCTCTCTCTCTGTGTGACTATGATAAATTAAAAATAATAATAAAATAAAAATAAATAAAATTTTAAAAAATCATTTTTTTTAATGGATAGAACTAAATAGACATTTTTCCAAAAAGGACGTCAAAATGGCCAATAGACACATGGAAAGATATGCAACATCACCAAAAATGTAAATCAAAGCCATAATGAGCTATCACCTTCCACCTGTTAGAATGGCTTGTCTTATCAGCAAGACAAGGGACAAGTGCTAGTGAGGATCTGGTGAAAAGGGAACCCTTTTGCACTGTCGGTGAGAAAGTAAATTGGTCCAATCACTATGAAAACCAATATGGATTTTCCTCAAAAAATTAAAAATAGATCTACCATTCCATCCAGCCAGTCCACTTCTGGGCATATACCCAAAGGAAAGGAAAACAGGAGCTCAACCAGTTATCTGCACCCCTATGTGTATGGTAGCATTATTCACAAAAGCCAAGATATGCAAACAACCTGAGTGCCCATCGTGGATGAAAGGATAAAAAAGAGGTGGTAAATATACACAATGGAATATTGTCCAAGCATGAGAAAGAAAAGAGAATATCCTGCCATTTGTGATGACATGATGGACCCTGAGCATAATAATTCTAAGTGAGATAAGTCAGATAGAGAACAATAAGCATTCCTGTGTGATATCACTTATATGTGGAACCTAAAAAAGTCAAATTCCTTAAAAAACAGAGTGACATGGTGGTTACCAGAGGATGGGGGTGGGCGGGATAAGATTGATGGTGTTTAAGGGCACAAACTTGCCACAAGTAGTAAATAAGTCACAGAGATCTGAGGTTCAGTAGAATGAATATAGACAATATTGTGCCACAATCATCAAACCACTAACAGACTAAAAATTATCGTAACTGCTAAAAGAATAATTATACATGATAGAGGTGCTAAATATCACTATGATGGCAATCATTATAATATATAAATGTATCAAATTAACAAGTTGTAATGCTTAAATTTACACATTACATGTCAAATATATTCAATTTTAAAAAGAGGGAGAAGTAGAAAGAGTTGTGAGAATCAGGAAACACTTGAGACAGTCTAGCCAGAGAGTAGCAACACACTATGGGGCTGGACCAACTGGTGTGGTGCCCTCTGCCCCAAACAGAAACCTGGGATTTCCTAATGTTTATACTCAACCCTAGTGCAGAAACTCACGTTTCTGCGAGAGTCCTAGTCATGTTAGTGAGGTCTTCATTTGAATCTTATCAACACCTGTAGGGGTGGGAACACTCACTCTCCAACTAGGATGAATTCATCTAGTGCCCATCTTCCTCCTGACTGTTCATTGAGCTCAAGGGTCCTGAGGTGACTGGGAAAAGGAAGAGAGACGTCCCTGGGGAAAAAGACCATACTGGGGTATTCCCACAGGATGTGAGGAGAGTTCCTGGGGGCAGAGGAGGGCTTCGGGGCCATGGGCAGAAGGCCCAGGGAGATGGAAGCAGGGGGCAAAGAGGGAAGTAGAGCACATTTTGCCTCCATCCAACAAAAAGGAAGCTCTTCTTCCTCTTCTCCCAGGTTATTATTCCTATATCTGAGAATTATTACAGGGGACTGTCCTTCACTTAATTTTAATGTGGGGCTACAGAGTCAAAGAGAATGAGAAAGATACAGAATCCAGTTACTCATTATTTAAGTACCTATAAGCATTTCTTATGGCCCAGACTAGGAAATAACTAGGAGTATAGTGATACAACAAAAAAGAATCTGGTCTGGAAGAAATGAGAACTAGGTCATTAATGATACGAAGCAATGGGAATGATGCATGAGGTACCCTTGTTTGAGGGCCTACACTTGGGCTCCTTAATATCATTTATCATTGGGTTTATGAGCACTCAGCCTTTCTTCCAGAGTTATGAGAAAAAATCCCCTGCACTGTCCACAGCTCCAAATCTTACATCTTTGCCCAAATCTTTGGTAATAAATAACCTCAGTCCACTGAGAAGTTTACCCTAAATTTCTTGAGGGTTTTTTATTCCTGAGAAACCTTAAAATTAAGTACAGAGATATTAAACCCACCTTCCTAATATTTTTGTATAGTGTTTAAAAATTATCTTTGTATATATGATATTGATTTTTAGATTATTCTAGAGAGTGCAAGAGCCAGTGAGTACGTGTTGGGGGAAGGGGAGAGGGCAAGAATCTCAACAGACTCCCTGCTGAGCATGTGGAGAGGGGCAGCTCCATCTCATGACCCATAAAGTTACAAACTGAGATGAACCCAAGAGTCTGACACTTAATTGAGCCACCCAGGTGTCCCTTAATATGTGATATTCAAAGTACCTGAGGGGCGCCTGCCTGGCTCAGTTGGAACAGTATGCTAGTCTTGATCTTGGGATTCTGAGTTTAAACCCCACACTGAGTACAGAGATTACTTAAATAAGTTAACTTTTTTAAAAAATAAAAATAAAGAGGGACACCTGGGTGGTTCAGCAGTTAAGCATCTGCCTTTGGCTCAGGGCATGATCCCAGGGTCCTGGGATCAAGTCCCACATCAGGCTCCCTGCATGGAGGCTGCTATTCCCTCTGCCTGTGTCTCTGCCTCTCTCTGTCTGTGTCTCTCATGGATAAATAAGTAAAATCTTTTTAAAAATAAAAATAAAATACAAGTAAAGTATTTGAAATATTTTAAAGAATTTGGCATATTAGAGAATCTAATAAATTGAACTTGTGATTCAATCAAAAAATGCATAATTGTGTATTTGACTTTAGACTTCTGATTTTAGGTTAAAAGGTATGAAAGAATTTGATTGACTATATAAATAAGAAATAGTTAAGATAATTTAAATCCATAATATGTATAAGTTTGTTATCAGAGTTACTTGAGTACCTATGTAGGCTTTGTCAAATGTCAAAAAAAAGTTAAATTTATAAATGAAATCTAAACATACTACGTTTATAATCTATTACAAATTAATATAGCATTTTAGATGCTATAAATTAATATATTCAATTTATAAATGAAATTGAAAATGTCTCTGGAAATTTAAGTTTGCAAATGAGACTAAACAAAGCTTAAAGGTGATGATAAAATTTGCTATTGTGTATAAATATATTTGTATATTTATAGAGTATAGAAGAGTAATAAAAATAAGTTGAGCTTATAACCTTTAAGGTTTTGCAATTTGTATCTTTAATCAAACACTAATTTTCAAAACCAAAGTAGCCATAAATTGTGTTTTCTGTGTACAGAAGCTGCCCTCCTAAGCAAAAAACAAAACCAACAAAAAAACCAGCCCAGTGCTAGTGTAGGCAAACACATCCTCAACCCCAGATTAGTAGTGACGACTGTTCTAGAGCACACGCCTTTTCTCCAAAGGGGACTGTCACTGCACAGAGGGGAGAAGAACCTCGGTGCAGCCCCCGTAGTTCCAGGGGTGCCGCCAGGCCGCCGCATCCCCCAAAGGCCCGGGCGGGGTCCCCGGGGGGCTCAGCGGCGCAGCGCGTGACCCCGGGGTCCCAGGATCGAGGCCCGCGTCGGGCTCCCCGCGTGCAGCCTGCTGCTCGCCGGCCTGGGTCTCTGCCCACCCGCCCCAGGCTGAGTCCCTGGGCCCGCGGGCCCTTCCCTCCCCCCCACCACGTGGGGCCCACGGAGCCCCCCAGGCCTCCCCTCCAGGCCTCCGCCTGGCATGAGGGGATCCATCCTGAGACTGAGGCGGAAAGCCTCATCTTCCCCCTTGCTTTTGTTTTTTTTTTTTTTTTTGGTTTGTTTTTTACAGATTTTATTTATTTATTCATAAGACACAGAGAGAGGCAGAGACACAGGCAGAGGGAGAAGCAGGCTCCACGCAGGGAGCCTGACATGGGACTCGATCCCGGGACCCCGGGGTCACGCCCTGAGCCAAGGCAGACACGCAGCCACCAGCCAGCCGGGTGCCAGGAGGTCTCGGCAAGGAATGTTGCCCGTCCCAGCCCGCAGGCCGTCCCTGGTGCGGTCACAGGCTCCGAGCCCCCCTCTGCCTGGACAATCGGGGAACGGGAGACTATGAAAGGGAAGTGGGGGGCAGCCCCGGTGGCTCAGCGGCTTAGCACCGCCTTCAGCCCAGGGCCTGATCCTGGAGACCCGGGATCGAGTCCCACGTCAGGCTCCCTGCATGGGGCCTGCTTCTCCCTCTGCCTGTGTCTCTGCATGTCTCTGCATGTCTATCGCCTCTCTCTCTGTCTTTCATGAATAAATAAATAAAACCCTTAAAAATTAAAAAAAAAAAAGAAGAAGAAGAAGAGAAAGGGAGATGGGGTCAGGGCCCCAGGGACCTACCCCAGCACATTTGGAATGACCTCAGATGCGGACGATCCACGGTGCAGTGTCTTCTCTGGGTTTCCGGGGCAAAGAAAGAAAGAAAGAAAGAAAGAAAAGAAAGAAAGAAGAAAGAAAGAAAGAAAGAAAGAAAGAAAGAAAGAAAGAAAGAAAGAAAGAAAGAAAGAAAGAAAGAAAGAAAGAAAGAAGGAAAGAAAGAAAGAAAGAAGAAGAAGAAAGAAAGAAAGAAAGAAAGAAAGAAAGAAAGAAAGAAAGAAAGAAAGAAAGAAGGAAAGAAAGAAAGAAAGAAGAAAAAGAAAGAAAGAAAGAAAGAAAGAAAGAAGAAAGAAAGAAAGAAAGAAAGAAAGAAAGAAAGAAAGAAAGAAAGAAAAAGCCAAAGGGAATACTGTTTGGAGAAGGCAGACTTGCAGAATGAAAGGAGTTACTCAAAAAGCAGAGCAGGGGTGGCAGAAGGAGGGATTCCTCGAGGCTGGAGGGGCAGAGGGTGCTGAGGGCGGTGAGGGGCGCCGGGGTGCGAGGGGCCTGGCCTGCCCCTCCCGCCTGGTGGGAGAAAGCCCCGGAGCCCCCAGTTGGGCACCTGCTCATGACCGTGGACCGCACACTCAGCCCACACCCGGAGCCGCCTCCAGACGCACCCCCGCAATGGCAGGCAGGCCCATCACGAGGAACACCCATTTGCCATCCCGAGGAAAAGCGCCCCCTCCCCTTCCCCGCCTAAGCCCAGGGAACCTGGGAGATGGGGTTGAGGAAGGAGCCCCAGGAAGCTGACGATGCCGGCCGGCTGGGGGGGTGGGCAGATGGGGGGGCAGCGAGAGCGGGGCCTGGGCTCTGCTCACCCCGACCCACGGGAGCTAAAAGAAGAGGTGACAAAGGGAGGACCCAAGGGCCAGGGCCAAAGAGACCTGCGCCCAGGAGAAGGAAGGGGTCCACAGGCAGCGCCAGGCCCACCTCCAGGCCCCACACTCCCAACTCCAGAAGGGGTTTCTGGTGACACCGTCACCAGAGGCCAAGGCACGCAGCCTTGTACCCCCTGTGGAATCAGGAGGCTGCCAAGCATAGTCACGATTCTAAAACTCCTGCCTGTGTGTGGTTTCTCTAAGAAGAAATGGAATCGAATTAAAGTTTAGAAAGTATCAGAGAAACCACTGAACACTTTAACGTGATTCAGCAGGATATTGGCTAAGAGAAGTGGGGGAGTTAAATGATATGACTCGGGTGGCCCGGGTGGCTCAGTGGTTTAGCACCTGCCTTCGGCCCAGGGCGTGATCTTGGAGACCCAGAATCGAGTCCCACGTCAGGCTCCCTGCATGGAGCCTGCTTCTCCTCTGCCTGTGTCTCTGCCTCTCTCTCTGTCTCTCATGAATAAATAAAATCTTCTTAAAATAAATAAATAAATAAATGATATGAATGGGAAAACATAAAATGGAAATCAAACAGCCTTGGCTTTACCTCTCAACTCAATTTCTTGAGTGGCTACAAAATGACCTGGATTATTCAGCTCCTACTATTTGGATTTGTTCCTAAAATTAAAAGATGCTTGTGTTTAGACCAGGCCACCTCCTCCATCTAGAAATCTCACAAACAGCCCCTGAGCTGATTGTTCCATGTGGGTGGGTGTCGATCCCACCCTTGAAAGGCAACTCTCGGAAGTCACAGCTTCAGTTCAAAGTACCCTGAAGAGGGGTGCCTGGGTGGCTGAGAGGTTGAGCATCTGCCTTCGGCCCAGGGCGTGATCCTGGAGACCCGGGATCAAGTCCCACGTCAGGCTCCCTGCATGGAGCCTGCTTCTCCCTCTGCCTGTGTCTCTGCCTCTCTCTCTCTCTCTCTCTTGAATAAATAAAATCTTTTAAAAACAACAACAAAGTACCCTGAAGAAAGGAGTCCCTTCAAGCCTTACCCAAGCTATGGTCTAGCACACAAGCCTCCCCTTCACTAAGTTCACCTTGCTAAGTAATATCAAATTCATACATTATAAAACACAATAGGAAATCACTGTCGGGAACGTATGTCTCTATGAAAAAGAGTTGTCCAACTAAGTGTGAACATCTCTTACCAGTTTGGAGGGTTTTCTTTTAAGTAGCTGTTCATTAATTGCTTTTCTTTTATAGCACCCACTAGAAAAAAAAACAGTAGCAGACACCTAATGTCTAAGAAAAATTTATGGAAGGAAAATTTTCATTCAAGATGTTTATTTTTTTATGCGTTATCCTCACAAGGGCCCATCTCGCTCCCACTCTTCTTCCACCAGACTTCTGAGGATTAAAGGTTGAGAAGTAATGTCCCTTCCAGCCCTGCGGTTTCTGTGAGCTGCTGGAGGGTGAGCACTGTGCAATATTTATCTCTGTACCCTACCCTCAGCCCCTCAATAAAGTATTTGTTGAGTTGGAAAAGGCAGTTGGCTCATCAAGCCCAACAGCAGGCTTCAAATTCTTGTCTTTCTCCATAGACTCCACGAGGGGGCAGCAATCCTCCAAAAATTGGCCTATTCTGAGCAAGCTGCTGCGTTCTAGCTAAAAAAAAAAAAAAATTCCTGAAGTTCATTAAAAATACAGCAACAATTACAATTTATTAAATACTTACTTTACTCCTAGCCTCGGCACTGTTAATAGTCCAATACCTAAGAACTCTGTTCAAAACATTCAACTGAATTAAAAAACGACAACCACACATGCAACAAATAAATGTGAAATGTTGCAAATTACACTCTGAATTAACACAGAAGCCTCATTGTCTTTACTTGCCAGAACTGCCTAGAGAAGACCTTCCTGTCCCTCAGCCGAAATTCGCATGACAATCTTCTCTGTGAGTGGAGCAAAGAGCCCTTCACCTTTCCATTCACCACTCACCCACTTACCAAATACCTACTGAGCAACTGCTGTGCGCCAGGCACTGTGCGGGACACAAAAAAGTAGGCAAATCCAGTTTTGACTACCTGGCTGTAGTCCAGGTCTCGATAGGAGTGAAAATCATCTTCTCTCTAACACCAATAAGTGTAAAAGAATAATTTGGGGCTAGATGAAACTTAAAGCAATTTTCTTGATTCCCTTGCTCTCTGACTCTATTTGTAAAGCACCTGTCTACTGGAAGAACCTCTGCTATTTAATCTTAAGAGTTTTTAGCTCAGCCAAAAGGAGCCTCGTCCTAAATATCCCACCGGGAAGAGTGGCTTTCCAGGGAACAGGGCAGCTTTCCAGGCAGGGATGGGTGGCTTGACCAAAGCTGATTTAGTCAAAAACTATTTGGCCTGCATAGTATTTTCATTGTTCTTGGGGTTTTTTGTTTGGGTGGTTAACTTATGCAAACATTTAAAACTTGGAAGAAGTTGGACTTATAGTCCAAGGTGGCAATGTAAAAAGACCCTGAACTCCCCTCCTCCACAGACATATCAAATCTACCCCATTTATAGAGCAATTCCCCCTGAAGAAGGAATGAGGGCTGTCTGAGAAGCTTCTGCAAATGATAGAGAGACACCCACCTCCCCCGGAGAATGTCAAGAGATGGAGACACAGTAACAAGAGGAACCCCCATCCCTGATGCCGTTAACCACACTGGAGAGGGATGGTACCCAGACACTGAGCAAATTGAGGCACAGAAAAAAAATGCTATAGCTTAAAAGGGCAATTAGAGGGGTGCCTGGGTGGCTCAGTAGGTTAAGTGTCTGACTCTTGATTTTGGCTCAGCTCACGACCTCAGCATCGTGAGATCGAGCCTGCATCAGGCTCCACACGGAATACGGAGCCGACTTGAGATTCTCTCTCTTCATCTCCCCTCTGCCCCTACCCACCTGCTTGCTTTCTATTAAAAAATAAAAAAGGGCAACTAGAATATAAAGGAGCCCCAGAACTCTGCCAGACTGTGTGGGAGCTGCTGGAATGCTCTCAAGGTTAGAGGGATTGGTAAACACCAGAGTTTATGTACCCCCTCTACCTTGATAGTGTGGACAGGAACAGGGTCGGCACCGGCACAGCTGGCCTGCCACCACAGTGAGCCCCAGGCCCCCAGCCCATACCATCCCCAGCCATCCCATGAAGGCAGCCTCAGGATGGTGCACACTGAAATGCCCCTGGTCAGTATTCACTATAGCTCCAGCCATTTTACTAAGCTGACACAGGTGTGAAGCACCCTAGAACACTCCAGACCCACATTACTTTGGCTCCAGATGACTTCCAAGGTATGCCAAACACAATGCAACCCAGGACCCCCTGAGACACACTGATCTTGGCTCCAGTCACCCTAGCCAGGTACCACCAATACTAAAGACCCTAGAATCCTCTGGCCTGTGACCACCTAACTTTCAGTCATAATGCCCAGATGCTCCCTGCACAAAACAACCTGAAACACCCTGGGCCTTGTACTCACTTCAGATTTAGGTATCCTGCCAGGGCACCCTCTGCAGAGAGCATCCCAGGACCACCCTAGCCCATGCCTGCTTCAGTTCTAGCCATCCCAATAGGACATTCCAGCAGAGAGTGTCCCCATGACAGCAACAGCTTCAATCAATCAACCAAAGTCACTAGGAATGAGTAGTCTTCACAAGGCATGACCATACATACAAGACCATTCCTTCCAGGTTAGAAGATGTTCCGTCTAATTCATAGATACAAACACAGAAAGTCAAGCAAAATGAGGAGACAGAGAAATATGCTTCAAACAAAAGAATAAAACAAAAACCTCAGAAAAAGAACTAAGTGAAACAGAGATAACCAATATACCTGATAAAGAGTTTAAAGTAATGGTCATAAAGATGCTAACAGGACTGAAAAGAAGAGTGGATAAACTCAGAATTTCAACAAAGAGATGGAAAATATAAAAGAGAATCAATCAGATTTGAAGAGTACAATAAATGAAATAGATGACAGGATAAGAGAAAGCACCCAAGCTGAACAGCAAAAAGAAAAACAATATTTTAAAATGAGGGTGGGAGAGACTGAGAAGATGGCAGAGTAAAAGGCCCCTAAGCTTGCCTCATCCTGTGGATACAACTAAGTA
The DNA here is from genome assembly GCF_018345385.1 of Vulpes lagopus. Classification (NCBI taxonomy): domain Eukaryota; kingdom Metazoa; phylum Chordata; class Mammalia; order Carnivora; family Canidae; genus Vulpes; species Vulpes lagopus. Next base: position 86,889,630 of record NC_054827.1, on the reverse strand, counting down.
ACACATCCAGCATAAACAACCCAAGAAATAATCCAAAGACTGTCAGAATAAACTCCACAACCAAAGATTAGAAAGGGTCTACATCAACGAAGATAGAAAGGACAAAGACACAGTTTGGGAACAAAAAGGAGATCCCCCCAGAAAAATGAATCCAAGGAGGTCTGCACCAAGACACATACTAATTAAAATGGCAGAAAGTAGTGATTGAGAAAAAATTTTAAACAGCAAGAGAAAAGGACACAGAAAAGGAGAAACACAATAATGCCATCAGCAGATTCTTCAGCAGAAACTTACAGGCCAGAATAAAATGGTATGATATATTCAAATTGCTGAAAGAGAAAAATCTACAGCCAAGAATTCTCTATCTAGCAAGGCTATCATTCAGAATAGAAGAAGAGATAAAGAGTTTCTCATACTAACAAAAAATGAAGGAGTGCATGACCACTAAACCACCACTTCAAAAATTATTATAAGGTAGTCTCTGAGTGGAAAGGAAAGAACATAAGTGAGAGTATGAAAAGTAAAAAACACAAAAGCAGTAAAAATAAGTATTTCTGTAAAAATTAGTCAAGGGATTCACAAAATAAAAGGATGTAAAATGGGACACCATAGAACTAAAATGTGGGGGTAGAGGAATAAAGAATGGGTTCAAATTTAAGCAACTATCAACTTGAAATAGACTACTATAAACAGAAGATATTACACACAAACCTAATGGTAACCACAAATCAAAAACCAGTAATAGATACGCAAAGAATAAACAGAAAGCAACCCAAGTATATCACTAACGAAAGCCAACAAACCATGAAAGAGCAAGAGAAGATCAGAGAAAAAATATAAGAACCACAAAACAAGTAAAAAATGGCAATAAATATGTATCTATCAGTAATAACTTTGAATGTAAATGGACTCAATACTACAATCAAAAGGCATAGAGTGATGGAGTTGGAAAAAAAAAAAAAAAGACCCATCTACATGCTGCCCACAAAACACTCATTTCAGATTAAAGACATGTGTAGACTGAGAATGAGGGAATAGAGAAACATTTATTGCGCAAATGGAAACATAAAGATAGCCAGGGTAGCAAAACTTATATTGAGCAATATAGATTTTAAAACAAAGACTATAATAAGAGACAAAAGGAGGGGACACCTGGGTGGCTTAGCAGTTATGTGCCTGCCTTAGGCTCAGGGCATGATCCTGGAGTCCCAAGATCGAGTCCCACACCGGGCTTCCAGCCTGGAGCCTGCTTCTCCCTCTGCCTATGTCTCTGCCTCTCTCTCTCTCTCTCTCTCTCTCTCTCTCATTCTCTCTCTCTCTCTCTGTGTGTCTCTCATGAATAAACAAATAAAATCTTTAAAAAAAGAGAGAGAGACAAAAAGAGACACTATATACTAATAAAGGGAACATTCCAACAAGAGGACATAACAATTGTAAATATTGGACAGTAACATGATAATAGAAGGGGACTTTAACATCCCATTTAGATCGATGAACACATCATTCAAACAGAAAATCATCAAGGAAATAGTAGCTTTGAATGACACACTGGACCAGATGGATTTAACAGATATATTCAGTACATTCCATTCTAAAACAGCAGAATACACATTCTTTCCAAGTACACATGGAACATTTTCCAGAACAGATCACATATTAGGCCACAGACCTCAAGAAATCCAAAAAGATTGAAGTCATTCCATGCATCTTTTCTGACCACAACAATATGAAAATAGAAATCAACCACAAGAAAAAATCTGGAAAGAGCTAAATACATGAAAGTTAAGTAACATGCTACTAAACAATGAATAGATCAACCAAGAAATCAAATAAATCATAATGTACATGGAAATAAATGAAAATGAAAATACAATGATCCAAAATATTAGGGATACAGCGGAAGTGCTTCTGAGAGGTAAGTTTCTATCAATACAGGCCTACCTAAAGAAGAAAAGTCTCAAACAACTTAATCTAACACCTAAAGGAGCTAGAAATAATAGAAAAAAACAAAACCCAGCAGAAGGAAGGAAATAATAACGATTAGAGCAGAAATAAATAATACAGAAACTAAAAACAATAGAACAGATCAATGAAACCAGCAGGTGATTCTTTGAAAAGATCAACAAAGCTGATTGATTTCTGACTGGAGTCATAAAAACAAACAAAAAACAGATTGAGAGAGTGAACCCAAATAAACAAAATCACAAATGAAGGAAGAGAAATAACAATCAACACTACAGAAATATAAACAATTGTAAGAGAATATTATGAAAACCTACATACAAATAAATTGGACAACCTAGAAGAAATGGATAAATTCCCAGATATATATGACCTACCAAAATTGAAGCAGGAAGAAATAGAAAATTTGAACAGATTGAGTACCAATAATGAAACTGAATGAGTAATCAAAAGACTCCCGACAAACAAAAGCCCACGACCAGATGGCTTCAAAGGTGAATTTTACCAAACATTTGAAGAGTTAATACCCATCTTAAACTATTCCAAAAATTGGAGAGTAAGGAAAATGTCCAAAGTCATTCTATGAGGCCAGTGTCACCCTGATAAGAAAACCAGATAAAGATACCACCAAAACAAACAAACAAAACTACAGAATGCAATGAACATAAATGCAAAAATCCTCAACAAAATACTAGCAAAGTGAATCTAACAATACATTTAAAAAATTATATACCATGACCAAGTGGAATTTATTCCCAGGATGTCAGGGTGATTCGGTATTCACAAAACAATCAACATGATACATCATATGAATAAGAGTAAGATTTAAAACTATATGATCATTTCAAAAGATGCAGAAGCATTTGACAAAGTACAACGACCATTTGTGATAAAATCCCTCAACAAAATAAGTCAAGGAAACATATCTCAATGTAAAGAAGGCCATATTTGAAAAACCCACAGTGAACATCATACTCAATGAGAAGAAACTGAGAGCTTTCCCCCTAAAATCAAGAACATGAAAAGGACATCCACTCTCACTACTTTTATTCTGCATGGTACTAGAAGCCCTAGTCATAGTAAATAGCAACATAAATAAATAAAAGGCATCCAAATTGCTAAGGAATAAGTAAAACTTTCATTACTAGTTATAGATGACATGATACTATTTATAGAAAACCTAAAGACTCCACCAAAAAACTTTAGAACTGATAAATGAACTCAGTAAAGTTGCAAGTTACAAAATCAATGTTCAGAAATCTATTGCATTTCTATACACTAATAATGAATTAGAAGAAAGAAAAATTAAGGAACCAATTTCATTTATAATTGCACCAAAAATAATAAAATTTCCAGGAATAAACTTAACCAAAGAGGTGAAAGATTTATACTCTGAAAACTATAATACATTGATGAAAAAAACTGAAGACAAGACACAGAAATGGAAAGATGTTCCATGCTCATGATATAAAATATTGATAAAAATGTCTATACTACCCAAAGCAATCTACATATTTAGTCCAATCCCTATCAAGATTCCAACAACATTGGGGCACCTGGGTGGGTCAGTCATTGGAGCATCTGACTCTTGATTTCAGCTCAGGTCATGGTCTCAAAAGAGTCATGGGATAGAGCCCTGGGTTGAGCTTCCCAAAGGGTCAGTGCTCAGTGCGGAGTCTGCTTGTATTTCTCCTTCTGCTCCTCCCCACATTTGTGCTTTCTCTGTCTCTAAAATAAATAAATAAAATCTTTTAAATAAATGCTAATAGCATTTTTCACACAACTAGAACAAACGATCCTAAAATTTCTATGAAACAACTAAAGACTACAAATAGCCAAAACAATCTTGAAAGTGACAAACAAAACTGGAGGTATCACAATTCCAGGCTTCAAGTTATATTACAAAACTGTAGTATGGTACAGGCAGAAAAACAGATCAATGGAACAGAATAAAAAATCCAGAGATAAACCTGCAGTTATATGGTTAATTTATCCTCAACAAAGAAGAAATGAATATACAATTGGAAAAAGGCAGTCTTTCCAACAAATGGTGCTGGGAAAACTGGATAGCTACATACAAAAGAATGAAATTAATTATTTATTTATTTATGATAGTCACACACAGAGAGAGAGAGAGAGAGGCAGAGACACAGGCAGAGGGAGAAGCAGGCTCCATACACCGGGAGCCTGACGTGGGACTCGATCCCGGGTCTCCAGGATCGCACCCTGGGCCAAAGGCAGGCGCCAAACCACTGCGCCACGCAGGGATCCCCAAAAGAATGAAATTAAACCATTTTCACTATACACAAAAATAAACTAAAAATGGATTAAAGATTTAACTGTGAGACCTGAAACCATAAAAATCTTAGAAAAGAGCATAGACAGTAATTTCTCTGACATCACCCATAGCAATGTTTTTCTAGATAGGCCCCATAGGGCAAGGGAAACAAAAGCAAAAATAAACTTTTGGGACTACATTAAAATAAAAAGCTTCTGTCCAGTGAAGGAAACAATCAACAAAACCGAAAGGCAGCCTCCTGAGTGAGGAAAAGATGTTTGCAAATGATATATCTGATAAAGGGTTGGTATCCAAAATATATAAAGAACTTATAAAACTCAACACCCAAAACCCAAATAATCCAATCTGAAAATGAGCAGAATACATAAACAGACATTTCTCCAAAGGTGACACATAGATGGCCAAAAAACACATGACAAGATGCTCAACCTCAATTAGTATCACAAAACGCAAATCAGTACTACAATGAGTTATCACCTCATACCTGTCAGAATGGCTAAAATCAAAAACACAAGATACAACAGGTATTGGCAAGGATGTGGAGAAAAAGGAACCTTCCTGCACTATTGGCAGGAATGCAAACTGATATAGCCACTGTGGAAAAGAGTATGGAGTTTCCTCAAAAATTAAAAAATAGAACTACTCTATAATCGAGCAATGGGAATACAGGGTATTTGCTCCCAAAAATACAAAAACAGTAATTCAAAGGGATACATTCATGCATGCATGTGCACACATGCACACACATACACACATGCATGCACACAGGAATATTATTCAGGTATAAAAAAGAATGAAATCTTATCATTTGCAATGACATGGATAGAGCTAGAGAGTCTAATGCTAAGTGAAATAAGTCAATCACAAACAAATACCATATGATTTCACACGTATGTGGAATTTAAGAAACAGAACAAATGGTCAAAGGAAAAAAAAAGACAAACCAACAAACAGACTCTTTACTACAAAAAACAAACTGATGGTTACCAGAGGGGAGGTGGGTAAAAGGATGGGATAAATAGGTGATGGGGACTAAGAAGAGTACTTGTCATCATGAATGCTGGTGATATATGGAATTGTTGAATTTTTATATTATACACCTGAAACTAATATAACATTGTATACTAACTATACTAGAATTACAATTAAAACTTAATAAACAAGAAGTACCAGGTGGCTCAGTTGGTTAAGCATCTGACTCTTGATTTCAGGTCAGGTCATGATCTCAGTTGTGAGATCCAGCCTCGTGTTGAGCCCCACACTCAGTGTGGAGTCTGCTTGAGATTTTCTCTCTCCCTCTTCCTTGGCTCCTCCTGCCATTCACATGCACTCTAAATAAATAAATAAGTAAAATCTTAAAAGCAACAACAAACAAAAATAAAATAAAATGAGGATAGAGTAAAGGATCTCTTAGATAAATAACATCAAGCAAACACACATTTGCACTATAGGGTCCCAGAAGGAGAAGAGAAAAAAAAGGGGGCAGAAAGCTTATTTGAAAAGTAATAGCTGAAAAAATCCCTAACCTGGGGAAGGAAACAGACATCCAGGTTCAAGAAAGACAGAGAGGCCCACATCATGAACCCAAGGAGGTCCACATCATGACACATAATAATGAAAATGTCAAAGATGAAAGAGAGAATTCTAAAAGCAGCAAGAGAGAAGCAACCAGTCATACACAAAGAAAACCCCAAAAGGCTATCAGGTGATTTTTCAGCAGAAATTTTACAGGCCAAGATGGAGTGACATGATATATTCAAAATGTTGAAAGGAAAAAAAACAACTTACAACCAAGAATACTCTATTTAGCAAGAAAAGCTTTCAGAATTGAGGATGGCATAAATAGTTTCCACAGGAATATTATTCAGGTATAAAATAATATTCCCAAACAAAATCAAAGAGTTCATCACCACTAATCTAGCCTTCTTTAAATGGAACAGAAAAGGCCATACTTAGAAAAAAATTTAAAAAGGAAAAACTTTGGGGGCACCTGACAGGCTCAGTCAATAGAGTGTGCAACTCTTGATCTCAGGGTTATGAGTTTAAGCCCCACACTGGGTGTAGAGCTTTCTTAAAAATAAAATCTTAAAAAAAAAAAGGAAATAATTTCATGAGTAAAATCAAACATACAGTAAAGGTAGTACAGCAACCATTTATAAAACTAGTATGAAGGTTAAAAGACAAAAGTAGTAAAATCAATAATATCTACACAATTAACTAAAAATTGGGGTGCCTGGATGGCTCAGTCAGTTAAGCATCAGACTCTTGGTTTCAGCTCAGGTCATGATCTCAGGGTCATGGGATCGAGCCCCATGTTGGGCTCTGCACTCAGCGTGGAGTCTGCTTTAGATCCTCTCTCCCTCTCTTTCCCACTCACTCTCTTGCTCTCTCAAATAGTCTTTTAAAAATTAGTTAAGAGGACTTAAAAAACAAAAAGATGTAAAATATTAAAACAAATACATAAAATGTAGATGAATGACAGTGAAGTTCTTTTAGAATGTGTTCAAACTCAAGTTATACATAGAATGCTATATACATAGGATGTTATGTACAAACCTCATGGTAACCACAAACCAAAACCCTGTAATAGATACACAGAAAATAAAGAGAAAGAAAGCCTCAAAAAAAAAAAAAAAAAGTCATCAACCATAAGGAAAGAGAGGAACAGAAGAACTACAAAAGTAACCAAAAAACAAGTAATAAAATGGCAATAAGTACTTATCAATAATTCCTTTAATTTGTAAATAGTCTAAATGCTCCAATCAAAAGACATAATGAGATGGATTTAAAAAAAAACCTGAGACCCATCTATATGCTGCCTACAAGAGATGGACTTCAGGACTAAACGACACATGCAAACTAAAAGTGAAGGTATGGAAAAGTGATCCCACACAAATGGGAGGAGGGGAACCAGGGTAGCAATACCTGTATCAGACAAAATAGACCCTCAAAAAAAGGCTGTAACAAGAAGCAAAGAAGGGCATTACATAATGACAATGGGATCAGTCCAACAAGAGGATATAACAATTTTAATATCTATGTACCCAACATTGAGTACCTGAATATATAAAGCAAATACTAACCGACATGAAGGGAGAAGTTGAGAGTAGTACCATACTAGTAGTAGTACAATACTAGTACTTAACACCCCACTTCATCAGTGGATAGATCATCCAAGCAGAAAATCAATAAGGAAACAGTGGGGATTTTTTCTTCCTCCCCTCTCCCAGCAACAATGTTTTTGAATGACATATTAGACCAGATGGGTTTAAGAGATATGTACAGAATATTCCATCCAAAATCAACTGCACAGTTTCTTTCCAGTGCACATGGAACAGTCCCCAGCATAGATCACACATTAGGCCACAAAACAAGTCTCATTAATTTTAGAAGGAAATCACATCAAACATCTTTTCCAACCATAACAGTATGAAACCAGAAATCACAAGAAAAAAAAAAAAACGGAAAAAACACAATGTTAGGCCACACAACAGGTCTCAATAATTTTAAGAAGATTGAAATCATACCATGCATCTTTTCTGACCACAATAGTATGAAACTAGAAATTATTTTTTAAAAAACTGTAAAGAACACAAACACATAATGACTAAACAACATGCTACTAAATAACCAATGGGTCAGTGAGGAAATCAAAGAGGAAATCCAAATATACGTGGAGACAAGTGAAAAATAATACACAACAATTCAAAGTCTTTGGGATGCAGTAGAAGCAGTTCTGAGGGGGAGATTTATAGTGATACAGGCCTACCTCAAGAAACAAGAAAAATCTCAAACAACCTGATCTTACATCTAGAGGAACTAGAAAAAGAACAAAGCACAAAATTAGTAGAATGAAGGAAATAATAAAGATCAGAGCAGAAATAAATGAAATAGGAAGAAAGAAAGAAAGAAAGAAAGAAAGAAAGAAAGAAAGAAAGAAAAAAGAAAAAAAGAAAAGAGAAAAGAAAAGGAAAGAAGAAAAGAGAAAAGGAAAGGAAAGAAAAGAAAAGAAAAGAAAAGAAAAGAAAAGAAAAGAAAGAAAAGAAAAGAAAAGAAAAGAAAAGAAAAGAAAAGAAAAGAAAAGAAAAGAAAGGTAAGCTGAATGAAACGAAAAGCTGGTTTTTTGAAAAGATAAACAGAATTGATAATCTTCAGCCAGACTCACCAAGAAAAAGAGAAATGACCCAAATAAAGTCAGAAATGAAAGAGAGGTAACAGACACCACAAAAATAGAGGGGATTTAGGGTGTCTGGGTGGCTCAGTCAGTAGCACGTCCAACTCTTGATTTCAGCTCAGGTCACAATCTCACAGTCCTGGGACTAAATCCCACATCAGGCTCCACACTCAGCAGGCAGGCAGCTTGAGGATCCTCTCTCTCTTTCTCTTGCTGCCCCTCCCCCTGCTCATACTCTCTCACAAGTAAATAAATAAATCTTTTTAGAAAGTACAAAGAATTACAAGAGATTACTACCAAAAATTATACACCAACAAACTGGACAATCTAGAAAAAAAATGAATAAATTCCTAGAAACATATAATCTTCCAAAACTGAATCAGGAAAAAATAGAAAATCTGAACAGACTGATTACTAGTAACAAAAATGAATTGGTAATCAAAAACCGCCAAATGAACAAAAGTCCAGGACCAGATGGATTAACTAAGTGGCAAATTATACCAAATATTTAAAGAAGAGTTAATATTTATTCTCCTCAAACTGTTTCAAAAAATTGAAGAGGTAGGAAAGCTTCCAAAAACATTCTATGAGGCCAGCACTACTGGTACCAAAACTAGACAGACGACACACTACAAAAAAAGAAAACCACAGGCCAATATTCCTGATAAACATAGATATAAGAATCCTCGGCAAAGTATTAGCAAATGAGGGATGCTTGGGTGGCTCAACTGGTTGGACACCCAACTCTTGATTTCGGCTCAGGTCATGATCTTTGAGTCATAAAATTGAACCCTGTGACGGTGACCACACTGGGCACCAAGCCTGCTTGGGATTCTCTCCCTCTCCCTTGGCCCATCCCCTCCCCTCCCCCATGCCATGCACATATGCTATCTCTCTCCCTAAAAAAATATACATATATGAGCAAACCACATTCAACGATACAGGTGTCAGAGGGACGGAGTCTAACCCTTCTCTGTACCCCCTACTGGCCTCTCAAAGTGCCTTGGACATTCTAAGTCAAGGGCCTCTGAGTGTCACCTCTAGGGACCAGGTAAGAGCTTGATGAGTGAAGAGGATTGAAGGAAGAGGGTGTGTGGAGGAGACAGCCCTAAGATTCTTGAACAGGAATGTAGATAGTGTGGCCAGAGCTTTGGATTTTTATTACAGTTACCTTGAAATAAATTTAAAAATTCTATAGTAAGGGAAAACATGAGTGTGTTTCCATGTAGGACACCTGTTAGATGACCTATCCCTACTCCCACAGCCACTGAATGGCAAGGCCTGGGCTCTAATCCAGGAGTCCTAACTCCTAGTCCCAGCAGGGCTCCAGTAGAAACAGATGGCACATTCAAATTGGGTAATTAAGAAGATTTTAATAAAGGGACCATTTATGAAAGTTGGAGAAGGTCTCAGGAAACCGAAGGAGAGAGTGCTGTATCTCTTCCCACGTTCCCCTCCACCTCCACCCACCAAGCAAGAGTGGGGAGCTGCTCTCACCCCTCCCCACCAGCCTTCCCAGAGCAAGTGGAAAGAACAGTCATCATTCCTGGAGAGGGTAGGAATGCAATAACGGTTGGTGGACAAGAGCTATGGCCTGGGATAGAGGGGTGCAGCAATCCTGCAGAACTCGAGGGAGAAGGAAATAAGTAGCCCAACCCCAATATTCTCCCTCTCCCCAATTATTCAAACTCAGCACTCAGGTGTGCAAGGGGGTCCATGGATGCCAAAGTTCATGGCAGCCCCTTTAGATGGAAACCAGGGTAGAAGCAGGTAGGGAGTGGGCCCCACTTTTTCTCCAGGACAAAGACAAGACCTCAACATACTCCTACCCCACCTTAATTTAGCCCCCAGAACACTGTCCTCTGCCCCAAGCATCAGGCCAAAACATCAGATTGTCAACAGACACGGAGGAGAAAAAATTAACAGGAATAGCTTGGCTTAGCATTCCAGACACTTTGCACACATCACCTCCAATCCTGACAACCCTACAAAGGGGCAGAAGGAAGGAATTTCTGTCTATAACCAAAGAAATTGGGGTACAGGATGGTAAGGACTTGGTAAAGAACACCTACTTTATAAATGGCAGGGGCAGGATTCAAACTCGGTGTCACTAGCTCCAAAACCTAAGACATTCATCAGTTGTGCAGGAAAGAGTTAACAAAAGCAGGCTTGAGATTTGTAAAAAGCCTACTTGCAAAGTCAGCCTTCAGCTGGCATCAGAAAACTTGAATTTCAGGAGGGGCCCTTGGCATTCGCCGAACTGAAATATGACGCACTGGGCCTGAGCTGTACACTGTGGTTTACCCTGAGCACCTGCTCTCCTTCGGGGAGTCTGGAACTTTGGTATACGCTAGGCAGAGCGTGTGTACGCGTCCAGGCCCCAGTGAAAATCTGGGTATGGAGTCCCTAGGTTCTTCCCTGGTAGACCTCCTGCACACATTGTTGCAACTCTTTGACAAGGGGAGAGGGGGTGCTGGGAGTGAACCCCAACCTCTGGGAGAGCCATCATAGAAGCTCGCACCTGGTTTCCTCAAGACTCTGCCCCATGTACCTTTTTCCTTTACTGATTCTGCTTTGTATCCTTTGCTGTAATAAATCACTACCGTGAGCTCAGCTGTATGCTGATTCCTAGCAAGTCACTGAACCTGAGTGTGGTCGTGGGCACCCCTGGAACATCATCACCTCTATCCAGCAGCTGAAAGAGGCCTCAGAGCCTATAAAGTGCAAAGACTAAACAAAGTGCTAGTTCTGCGTCACTAATTAGGACATAAAGGGACATAAGGACCCAAACGCTGAGGCTAATAATGGCTAATTGCCTGTAGAGCCAGGGAGCAGGCTCCAAATATAGACCATGAGAATGGACACACGTAGCCAACAAGGAGCACATGAGTGGCTTATTTGGCTAGTCCTGCACCAGGAGAAATTTAAGGTAGGGGCACTGCCTCTCAATTCTGCTCTACCCTTCTTTCATCATCACAGAGCCCACAATTTCATCTAGAACACCGAGGCCAGAGTAAGACTACATCTTCCAGATTTCCTTGTAGCTGAGTGTGGACATATGACTAAGTTCTGGTCAAGAGCATTTAAACAAACAAACAGGGATGCCTGAGTGGCTCAGTGGTTGAGTGTCTGCCTTAGGCTCAGGGCATGATCCTGAAGTCCCAGGATCGAGTCCCACATCGGGTTCCCTGTATGGAGCCTGCTTCTCCCTCTGCCTGTATCTCTGGTTCTCTATCTGTGTCTCTCATGAATAAATAAAATCTTTAAAATAAATAAATAAATAAATAAATAAATAAATAAATAAACAAACAAACAAACAAAAACCATAGTATCTTCTGGAATCTTCCCTTAAAGATAGCTGATGTTGGTCCTCAGGTCCCGGGATCTAGTCCCATGTTGGGCTCGCTGCGTGGAGCCTGCTTCTCCCTCTGCCTGTGTCTCTGCCTTTCTCTCTCTCTCTCTGACATGAATGAATAAATAAAATCTTTAAAATAAATAAATAAATAAATAAAATAAAGATAGCTGATGTTTCCTCCTCTTTTCCCTCCTCCTAAACTGAATACAGGCTCCAGAAACGATCTTGGGTTGAAGAGAAACTTTGGGAATGGAAATGTCACAGGAGAGAACAAGACAGACATGACATTATGGAGTAAAATTTCGACATCTGGACTTTATTTATTTTTAAGATTTTTATTTATTCCTGAGAGACAGAGAGGCAGAGACACAGGCAGAGGGAGAAGCAGGCTCCATGCAGGGAGCCCCACAAGGGACTTGATCCCGGGTCTCCAAGATCACACCCTGGGCTGAAAGTGGTGCTAAACTGCTGAGCCACCCAGGCTGCCCTGGACTTTTTTTTTTAAATGAGAGAGACATTTTTATCTGTGAACTTGGGAGCTTTTCTGTTACTCCCAATTGAATTTAATTATCCCTAAAAAGAAGAGATTCGAGATAAGCATCTGTTTATAGTCAGGGTATCCAACATGATAGAATCACCAGGTTTTATATCTGAATGGTATTTTTTTTCCAACGTCCTCATTTTACAGTTGGAGAAACTGAGGCCTGGTCACCTCTGGTTTGCCAGGGTCACATGGCTAGTTAGGAACAGAGCTGGGACTGGGTTCTAGGTTTGGGGACTTGCAGAGTCATGCTCCTTCCTACTCTGGGAGTTGCCTTAGAGGGGCCAGGTTAGCGGTCAGGTATGAAAGGTGGTTTCCCTTCAGGACACTCATGTTTGAGTGTCCTGAAGGGCTAATAGAGCATATGTAACAAAAGTCCAAGGGTCTCCGGGGAGGCCATCCCCACTTCCTGTCTTGGCGAAGACCCAACAGTGGAAGACAGGCACATCCTGGGACTTCAGAGGCCCTTACTTCCCTTCTCCCCACCTTCCTTCCCTTACCTGATGTCATGCCTTCATCTTCCCGCAGAGTTCAAAGCAGAGCAGAGCCCGGGCTGTTTCAGCCTCGGCCGAGCCTCATGGCCAGCTGCCTGTAGGAAGCACGCAGCCCCAACAACTCGATACAGGGGCCCTGGTCCACGTCGGGCTTGAGAAAGAGCTCATAGAGATTCAACCTACTTCTCAAAGCGCGCTAGGCCTTGCTTACATCAGTGTTCCTCCCGAAAAACACTGTGGCAGACAGACGTGTCTGCTGGCCTGTCCATCTCTCTTACCCCCGGTCACCCACAGACGTCTAACTGCCAGCACCTGTAGTTGTTTCAGAGCATTCTCTGGAACTCAGGCTTTTTTTTTCCTTCTCCAAGCAGCAGGCTAGAAGAGCAGGGGAATTAAGTGGTAATTGCCTCTTAATTCCCCTGCCTCTGTCTCTCCTCCCCGTCTAGGGTTTCCTGACCTCCAAATAAACAAGTTGTACTCGAATCCTTATCTCAGGGTCGGCTTCTGGGTAAACCAAAGAGAAGTAAATGTCCCTCAGCACTAGCCCACTCAGATTATACATAATCCAGGTCGGGGAGGCTTGCGTGGACACCCTGTGCTCGTGAGCACAAACACGCACATACATACGGAGAACTTCTCTCTGAACCAACCATCCCAAAGAAATCCATATTCCTCAGCCACTTGGCTGGGCCTTCCTGCCCCTCCATGAATAGCCCGGAAGACCAGTAAGTGAAATGAAAACTAGAACAATGAAGGAATAACGGTACTGGATCTCTTTGTCTTTTTAACCCTACCCACCATCCATCCACACCACACCATCCACATGACTCCCAGCTTACAGACCTGAGTAAGCGCTCATAAAACATCTGTTAATCAGACAAGCAACAGAAGCGGGCAGCCTCTGCTCCACAAAGCTCCAATCCTAATCCTCCACTATATTATCTTTCTGGGCACTAAGGAGGATTTCCCCACCCCTACACTCTCCGCAAATAATGGTGCAGAAGCACTTGGTCTTTCAAACTATTCTTCTGCATCCTCGGGAGAACGTGCCAGAAATATGCTCTTCAAACAGCCTGCTTATTCACAAATACATTTCCATTTTAGCAAGCCCAGCTGTCACTCCTGCTGGAGGCCCGCTGGCTTACTGAGGCCTGCTGGTCTCGCCCTTGCCACCTGCCCAAAGGGAAAATTAATTCACAGAAACTTAAGAGTGCCTAATTTAACTTCCCTTCCAATCAAAAGATCCTCTCAAAAGCCTCCTCAACAGCTGTCATCTAACTATTTCATGAATACTTCAAATAACAGGGAACCCACTACTATATGCCATCGCCTATCTGTGGTTGGAGGGTTCTAATTATTAAGTTTTTCTTTTTTTTTTAAATTTATTCATGAGAAACACAGAGAGAGAGAGAGAGAGAGAGAGAGGCAGAGACACAGGCAGAGGAAGAAGCAGGCTCCATGCAGGGAGCCCAATCTGGGACTTGATCCTGGGGCTCCAGAATCACACCCCGGGCTGAAGGCAGGCACTAAACCACTGAGCCACCCAGGGATCCTAACAGTTTTTAATAATAGACATTTACTATGTGCCAGGCACTATTAAAAGTGCTTTATGTGTGAACTTACTTCATCACAACCATCCCATGAAATAGCTGCTATTCATCATCCCATATCACAGCACAGAGAAGGTAAGAGCTTGCTCAAGATGACAGAGTGGCCAAGTGGCAGAATGAGATTTCAAACCAAGGACTCACTCCAGAGTCTTCTTGTATTGCCTTTTTCTCGTTGGGGGCAGAAATCTTTCACCATATAACCTAGCCTTTTTAGGCCCAGATCCCTGTGAGATTGTGATGCAAGCCAAGGACCCTCTCCTTGGTAATGTGCATATGGACACAAAATTTTGCATATATTTTCAAGGAGTCAATCCACCCCATCCCATAACACCCAGGTTAAAAATTTCTGCCAAATCCCTATCAAGATTCCAATGGCATTGTTTTACAGAAGCAGAAAACAACACTCCTAAAATTTACATAAAACCAAAGAAGACCCCAAATAGCCAAAGAAATCCTGAAAAAGAAGAACAAAGCAGGAGGAAGCACACTTCCTGATTTCAAGCTGTACTATACAGTTATATATGTCAAAACAATGTGGTATTGGCATAAAAACAGACACATAGACCAAGGGACAAAATCTAGTGCCAAAAATATAAGCCTAAGCATATACGGTCAACTAATATTTGACAAGGGAGCCAAGAACACTCAATGGAGCAAAGACAGTCTCTCCTATAAATGGTGCTGGGATAATTCTGTATTTCAAAAGCTTCCCAGTCTATGGTGTTTTGTTATGCTGCCTGAAAGGACCAGGTCAATATGCATCCATGAAACAAGAACAGAATGCTACATCTAGGGAAGAAAAGGAATAGTCAGAAAACAGAAAAGAGCTCTTGCAAGTGAGAATTACAATAGCTAAAATAACAAAATCAACAGAAACTGTGAAGGGTAAAAAGGAAACCTATCCAGGCAAGGCAACAAAATAAAGAGGTAGAAAATGGAAGAGAAAAAGATGACCAATCTAGAAGGCTCAGTGTCTACCTAACAGGGGTCCTGCAGAAAAGATCAGAGACAGCTTCCAGGACAGAAAGTTTCACTGGCCAAGCCAAAGGCAAGTGCTCCACCCACAGCTGGGTAGGGAGGCCAAGATCTGGCCTCTTTGGGTTCTAGAGGACAAGGGTGCTGCCTCAAGGATGACTATGCACAGGAGTAGGTTCCCCGGCAGGAAAGTAGCAGGTGCTGTTGTAAATGAGGGGGAATGATGGACGGCCAGAAACTACAAATGCCACACTGCTCAGGGACACACGCTGACTCCTAGTAGGCAAACATTCTTCTCTAACTACTGATAGAACACCTTAAATAGGATCCTGGAATCCTATCAAATGTGAAATCTGCCCTCCCCCCCCCCGCCCCCTCCACAGACCTTTTGTGTATCATCATAGATAGGTAAGATTTCACATGTATGTCCTACCTGCCAGTTGCTTCACCTGGGCTCCCTCATGAAGGCCTTACAACAAAGCAGCTATATGTGTATATATATATATTCTTAACATCCCCATTTTACAGATGAGGGAACTACTGCCCAGCAAAGTTAAGAAGAAAGTACCATCAGGGCATCTGGCTGGCTCAGTCGGTAGACCATGAGACTCTTGATCTGAGGGTCATGAGTTCAAGCCCCATGTTGAGCCTGGAGCTTACTTTTAAATTTTTTAAATTAAAAAAAAATTTTTTTTATTAAATTAAAAAGGAAAAAAAATTAAAAAGCAAGTCTACCCAACTAATGAGAAAAGCCAGGATCTGGACCAAGTTCATCTGACCATGGGGCAAGCCCCCTTTACCCACACGTGGGACTCTATCCAGTGCTGAGACCCAGATGTCCCACCACACTCAGGACCCCAAAGGGGATTGCAGGTGGGTCATTAAGCAGCCATGACAACTCAGTACAGCCATGCACCAGGAGCATATGGCTCAGCACCTTAGCTCAGGGAGACCCAGGGATTCTCTGTCACCCAGGGAGGGCCAACAGACCTTCTCTGTCACTTTTTAAAACTGACATGTAACATTAATTTCAAGTGTACAACATAATGATTTGATATTTGTGTATGTTGCAAAATGATCACCATACTAAGTCAGTTACCATATATTACCAGTTTGAAATGTTTTCTTGTGATGAGAATTTTTAAGATTGACTCTCTTAGCAACTTTCAAATACATAACACATATTATTAACTATAGTCACAATGGTGCACATAATGTCCCCAGGACTTATTTTATAACTGGAATTATGTATCTTTTGACGCCCCCCCCTCACTGATTTTGCCCACCCCCTAACTCTGGCAACCACCAGCCTTCCTCTTCCCACATCTCACTCAGGGGATACTGGGGGGTTTGCTCAGACTATGGAACAGCCACCTCTACTCTTCCCTGGCTGGGAAGCCAGACAAAGCAGAAACTTGGGTGGTCTTGAGAGCCCCCAGATAGCTGGCCCTGCTTCCTGAGCAGTAACAGACAAGGCCTCCAGTGCTTTACCAGCATGAGAGCAACTATACCAAGAGCATCTGCGACTAGAAGTTTCCATGGGCACAGGACATGTAGGAAGGAGAAGCAGGCTCCACACAGGGAGCCCGATGTGGGACTTGATCCCGGGTCTCCAGGATCACACCCCAGGCTGAAGGCAGCGCTAAGCCGCTGGGCCACCGGGGCTGCCTGATATTTACCGTCTTGACGTTCCGGAGAATTGGTCTTGGAAATCAAGGTTCCTTCTGAGGGGCAGGAGGGAAAGATCTGTCCAGGCCCCGCTCCTTGGCTTGTTGATGGCTATCTTCTCCCTGTGGCTCTTCACATCGCTGTCCCTCTGTGCCCATCTGTGTCCAAATGTCCTGTTTCTACCAAAATACCAGTCATACTGGATCAGGACCTGGCCCAATGACCTTGCTTTAACTTGGTGACCTCTGTTAAAAACCCTATTCCCAATAGGGTCATATTCTGATGTGCTAGAGGTTAGGGCTCCAACTTATCTTTCTTAGGGTACATGATTCAATTCATAACGGGTGGCTTCAGGGAGGAAGGATGACATGAAAGACTTGCAATTTCCCCATTTGAAGGGGCAGGTTTCTAGGCACAGATAGGCAGGCACTGGGTGGTCTTGCACTTTGTGATTACTGAATAAATTCTAGGATTTGGAACTATAGGAACATCTTCAGAGCCAAAAGATACCACATTGCATAGGCCTTCTCTATGCATGTCCCACACATGGGGACAACAGAATCCTGGCCCCTGAGGACAGTGTCCAGTCATAGACATTGGCTAAAACCAAGTCCCCAGGTTTTCCCACCAAAGAGGAAATCTGCTGAGATCCACATGAGGACCCTAGTGACGACTGGTTCAGAAGGCAGCAAGCAGCCAGAGTAGGCTATGGGGCAGAAGGACCCTTTTCCCTATCTCCAACACATACACACAAAGACACACAAACACACACCCACACACACACAGGAAACCCCCCACATCCTGTTTGGGTCCAGGACATAGAGGTAGAGGAAAGAGAGCCACTGAGCCTGAACCTTACATTCATGAAATGGCTTTGTTTTACTTTTGATGTTATTTCCAAATGTGTTTGTTAATGAGCCAAGCTGTGTCTTCCAAAAATTCAAGTATTGAATTTCCTAACCCCCAGGACTTCAGAATGCAACTGTACTTGAAGATAGGGTTTTTAAAGGAGTAATTAAGTTAAAATGAGGTTATTAGGGTAAGCCCTGATCCAACAGGATCGGTGTCTTTATAGTGGACAAAGACACACAGAGAAGACCGTGGGATGACATGGGGAACACACAGAAATCTATGAGCCAAGGAGAAAAGAAGCCAACCCAGCAGGAAGCTTGAGTCACACTTCCAGCCTCCAGATCTGGGAGACGATTTCTGTTGTTTATGCTACCAAATCCGTGGTACTTTGTTGATGTAGCTCTAGCGAACTAATATGATGTTAAACCAATATTCACACTTTGTGTGTCTTTCAACACTAATTTTTATTTATCTTTTTTTAAAGATTTATTTATTTATTTATTCATGATAGAGAGAGGGAGAGGCAGAGACACAGGAGGAGGGAGAAGCAGGCTCCATGCCAGGAGCCCGATGCGGGACTCCATCCCAGAACTCCAGGATCAGGCCCCGGGCCAAAGGCAGGCGCTAAACTGCTGAGCCACCCAGGGATCCCCTCAACACTAATTTTTAAATGTAAATATTAAAAGATGGTCACATTTTCATCTATTCTGAGATTTTTGGGGTCCTTAGGTCCATCCCACTCCTAGCCAGAGGCCCAACACGGGGCCTGAACTGACAACCCTGAGGCCAAGACCTGAGCTGAGGTCAGAGCTGGACACCTAACCGACTGAGCCACCCAGGCGCCCTGGCAGGTCGGAAACCACTGCTACCCCTCAAATCTCACAGTGGCTCGGGTCTCTACCTCGGAGTAGCCCCAGGGCAGTGTCTCGGCTGAGACGACAGGGTCCAGCAGCCCGCAGGCGGCGCTCCGCACATCGGGACGACGGTGCCCGGACACAGCCTGCACATGCGGCCCCGAGCAGCGGGCCCGGGACCCAGGGCCTCGGTGGGCGGGCAACTGCCAGCCCCCCTGCGCCAACCCCCAGAACCGTCTGGAAAATGAAAAGAATACTTTCTGCTCCCTTCCCGGCTCCGGGGGCGGCGTGAGGGGCGGGGAGGGGTCAGCCCTAGGCCCCCACGTTGCCGGTGAAGCTTGCCGGGACTGGGGCGGCCTGCAACCTCCGCCCCCAGCGGCACCCTGGGGTGCACCCAGCCCCTGCAGGGAGGGCCGGCCCGGTCCCCGGCGGGAGGGCGCAGCCCCGAGCCCTGCAGTGGCCTGGGGACGCTCGCACTGCGGTCAGGGTGGGCCAGAGCCCGACGGGCGCAGGGGACCCGGAGTCTCCAGGGCTTTCTGTGGACCCCGGGGCCAGCCGGCTGCCTGGGGAGGGTGCGCGGCCCTCCCGGGGGCGCAGAGGGGTGCGCCCCCCCAGCTGTCTGGGGGAGGGTGCGCGGCCCTCCGGGGGCGCAGAGGGGTGCAGCCCGCCCCCCGGCTGTCTGGGGGAGGGTGCGCGGCCCTCCGGGGGCGCAGAGGGGTGCAGCCCACCCGGCTGTCTGGGGGAGGGTGCGCGGCCCTCCGGGGGCGCAGAGGGGTGCAGCCCACCCGGCTGTCTGGGGGAGGGTGCGCGGCCCTCTGGGGGCGCAGAGGGGTGCAGCCCCCCCCCCGGCTGTCTGGGGGAGGGTGCGCGGCCCTCCGGGGGCGCAGAGGGGTGCAGCCCACCCGGCTGTCTGGGGGAGGGTGCGCGGCCCTCCCGGGGGGCAGCGGGGCGCACGGGCCGGGGGGCGCTGAGCCGGCTCTCCATCCATCGGCCCCGCAGTTAGTCCGTAAACGAGGGCCCTGAAGTCCCCTGAAGACAGCTCCTCTGGGCCCGTCGCCCCCCAATGGCACCTTCGACCCCCTAATTCTCGAAATCGTGCAACTCACTTCAGCAAAGGCAGAAAATGTGGAAAAGTATAAGGAAGGAAATAATCCTGTAATTTTTCAACTCGAAAACAATCTGTTTTAACATTTTGAAAAACGTCCTTCCGCTCTTGGAGGTTTAAGCGTAGCCGTATATGGATCCCCGCTCGGCTGCCCCGGGTCGATGAAAGCACGATTTTTTCTTTTTCTTTTTTTTTCTCCCCACGCCCAAAAGCATGATTTTCAATGCCCCCCCCCCCCAATAGTTTCCCCCGACTCTGAACCACCTGAGGCCAGGACTGTTCTTTTCATATTCCTAGAATTTGACAAACCGTAGGTACTCAACCAAATTTGGGGAAATAAATGAGAATTTCCTGAGTTTACTGTTTACCACATAAAAGAGGATACATTTTTGCTAATTTCAATTCCATTTGAACCTCTGAACGCTAAGTAAGAGTATGACAAAAACTATAAACAGAGGTTGAAGGCAATTACCCTCTGCAAGCAAGGCCACCTAGAACTCTGCTATGGCTCTTTTTTTTTTTTAATTATTTATTTATTTATTTATGATAGTCACACAGAGAGAGAGAGAGAGAGAGAGGCAGAGACACAGGCAGAGGGTGAAGCAGGCTCCATGCACCGGGAGCCCGATGTGGGACTCGATCCCGGGTCTCCAGGATC
Organism: Vulpes lagopus; assembly: GCF_018345385.1. Taxonomy (NCBI): domain Eukaryota; kingdom Metazoa; phylum Chordata; class Mammalia; order Carnivora; family Canidae; genus Vulpes; species Vulpes lagopus. Next base: position 86,869,083 of record NC_054827.1, on the reverse strand, counting down.
GCCCCCCCGCCAAAGGCAGGCGCCAAACCGCTGCGCCACCCAGGGATCCCCTGCTATGGCTCTTTAATGAACCTTCAGTGAGACTCCCGCCTCTGCTGACCAATGGGGAAAATTCTAGAAAGGAAGGAAATCTTTGATTGGTCACATGGCTAGAAGGCGTCATTAGCAACAAATGTAAAAGAAATCAACAGTCCGGTCTCATCTGGAAAACCCATGCTGGGGAAGCCTGGGGCTAAGGGCAGTGTGGGGCAGAGTGGAAAGCCTCCTGCCGGCTGCAGCAGTACAGTCAGGCCCCTTCCCCTTGGCCCCTCTGGCACACCATCTTGTCTCTCCCCTCCCTGGACAAGCAAGCTAAATTCAATCTCTTTTACAAATTCCAAAACCAGGCTTTCCTGTTATAGTCAGGGCCAGAGACTTTCCACCGTCTCTTGCACTGGGGACGATTTTACCTGGGCCTTAAGTCCTAGAACATTGATAGTTTCTGGGAAAGAAATAGAAATGAAAATCTAGCCTTGTGTCCCTCCTCTCACTGAACGAGGTGGGACCGGCCGAGTCAGTCCAGGTCACTACGAACCATACAGAGAACTTCAGTGCATGTTCCCCATTTCCTTCTCTGGGACCTGCATGGCCTATGTCTGAGGTGGGCTGTGACAGGAGTCCTCCCCCGCTTTCTCCCCCACTGTGGGCAGCAGCTCAGAAACTGCTGGCTTACCTCCAGGAGGGTGTCCCACACTCCTCCAGGGGCCCTGAAGCAGCCTGAGCCCAGCTGGCATCCCAGCCCACCCAACCCATTCACTCATTAGCAGCCCTTCGCAGAGTCAGACCTGCCCTGGCCTCGAGGACACACTGGAGGACACCGGCTCACAGAGACCAGGCTTCGTCTGCCCCCACCCCCAGCCCCCTGGCTCTGGCGTGGAGCCCAGAACAGCAGTGACTACACACGTGCCAGAAAAATAACTCCCAGGGAAAATGGTGCTGGGAACTGACTCAGTTTCCTCATTTGTACACTAGGCTAATACTAGTACCTCCCTGGGAACCATTTCGGGGGGCTGGGGAGGGTTAACTGAGGCGTGCCAGGATAGCACTGTGCCTGGGGCCTAGCATGTATTAAGCACTCACCAACATTAGAAATGCGGAGCGTGATGACGATGATGCCATAAGTGTGACACAATCAGGAGGAAGGGGCAGATGCTGACTCATTATTACACTGGGCACCCCGACTCCCCGGTTTCAGCAATCCCTTTCTCTGATTTTCAGGGCTTTTTTTTTTTTTTTTCCAATCCGTCAGCACAGGACATTCCCTCAGCCCTGAGTGTTCACTATTGTTTTTGCTTAAAGCCAACAGGCTGTATTAGTTTCCTGTGGTCGCTGGGAAACATTACCACAAACTGGTATCTCATAACACAAAAATTATTCTCTCACAGTTCTGGAAGCCAGAAGTCTGAAATCAAGATGTCACACTCGCTCCATGCTCTAGGGCATCCCCCCCTTGCCTCTTCCAGCTTGTGGTGACTGTTGGCATTGCTCGGCGTTCCTTGGCTTGTAGCTGCATCACTCTAATCTCTGCCCAGGGGGCACACCACCTTCCTTTCTGTGTTTTTTTTTTTTAAGATTTTATTTATTTATTCATGAGAGACACAGAGAGAGAGAGAGAGAAAGAGAGAGAGAGGCAGAGACACAGGCGGAGGGAGAAGCAGGCTCCATTCAGGGAGCCCAAGGCGGGACTCGATCCCAGGTCTCCAGGATTACATCCTGGGCTGAAGGCGGCACCAAACCACTGAGCCACCTGGGCTGCCCCTTTCTGTGTTTTCTGCTCTGGGTGTCTCCTATTAGGACCCTCATCACTCATGTGGATACTCCACGATCATCTCATCTCCAGTTCCCTAACTTCATCACATCTGCAAAGGTAACATGCACAGTTTCTGGGGATCAGAGTGTGGACATATCTGAGGGGAGCCACCTTTCCACCCACTACTCAGGGTAACTAAGAACATGGACTTCAGAATCGCACTGAGCAGGACTCAAATACCAACTTCACCACCACTAATTAATGAGATCACTTTGAAGAAATGACTTTACATCTTTGAGCCTCAGTTCTTGGAAAAGAGCCAACAATGCCAATTGCTCAAGGTCGTTTGTGAGAATTGAATAAGCCAACCGGTAAGAAGATCTCCCTAAACCCCAGCTGGCCTAAATGGTAGGTTGATCTTACTAAGCTGCCAGCCCTGCTTGTTTCCTTCACTGGTCTCTGTAACACAACTCTGCAAGCATTCCATGCTCAGGGCAGACAGCAAGCCTCCCCAAGTCCATGAGATTCTGCAGGTGACAGGGAAGTTGGGTTCAAGTTCTCCAGAGATCTGAAAGAAGATGCTAGAGGGCCCAGCAGAGGAGCTCTGGGCAGAGAATAGGGCCACTAGGGCAGGCAAAACTGTACTCAGTTGGCCCCTTTACCGTCCTCTGGAATCCCTCCCTAATGACCTCATTCCTTGGAGTGGACTAGGGGAAGCTACTCTGGAGAAGCCTTGGAATTCATGAGCCTCATTTCCCAGGGTGGCACTTTTCCAGACCTCATATGGGAATTCACCTAATCATTTCCCCCATTCCAAAACGGCCAGCTGTACCGGCATATTTTATAAACATTACGACATATCCAAATGACCCAGGGAGCTTGCTAATACAGGTTCCTGCCCGCACCCCCTAGACTGGCTGCATGAAGCATTTGTAGAGTAGAGATAAAAATTAACCATTTCACACAAGTGCCTTAGGTAATTCTGATTCACTTGGAGGAAACCAGCCATGATAATGAAATTATAATCCAACCAACCCATCCATAGATATGGGCTCAGTCTCCAAACTTTCTAAGACCCCGTATGTTAGACTAGAAAGAGTAAGAAGTTGGGAGTCAAACAGTATTGAGATCCAAACTGAGGGCCTTCACATAATAGCTGTGGATCTTGGGCAAATTACTTGACTTCTCTGCATCTCAGCTTCCAGTTCTGTAAAGTGGAAATTATATACCTCCCAGGGGTGCAGTGTTATTTAAATGATTACATAGAATGCCAGCAATAGGTTGAGGCAGAGACTGCCACGGTTCACCAATTCCTTCCCCCTTCTTCACTGATACACAGCTAGACTATATTTCCAAACACCCCTGATAGTCTCGTATGACCACGTGACCTGTGTTCACCAAGGAAATGGTGATATTATGTGCTTGTGCTAGACAAAGGCTTAAGGAAGAGACGTACCTCCTTCATGTTTCTTTCCATCTTGTACCAACTGGATGTAGATGACAGGCCCTAGGGAAGATGGGAGCTAGAGTTAGGGAAGGAGCCTGGGTCTCTGAACTACCTGACAGAGTAAAGCCAACAAAACAAGAAAACCTGCCACATAATTTTTTTTGCAAATGAGGACTAAGCCTGTATACTTTTGGAATCTATTTTTCTTTTTAAGGATTTATTTATTTATGAGACAGAGAGAGAGAGCCAGTGCACGAACAGAGAGGAAGGGGCAGAGGAAGAGGGAGAGAAAGACTCTCAAAGAGGCTCCACACTGAGCGCAGAGAGTGATGTGGGGCTTGATTTCATGGCCCTGAGATCACGACCTGAGCCGAAACCAAGTGCCCAGGAAATGTTCATCTTCTTTCTGCACCTCCAAATAATAGCTACACATAACCTAGAACTGGTGCAAGAGTTTTATTCTACTCAAAATACCTTTAGAGGATAGAGCATGATCTCTCTGTGGTAGCCTGAACTCTGAAGATGGCCCCTCTGGAGATTCCTGTCCACTGGTTATTCAATCAACCAAACACAAAGTACCTTTGTGAAGGAATTCTTCAGATGTAATTAAAGGGCCAAGACAAGTGATCTCAAGATGAGATTATTTCAATGCAACTGATTCAATCACATAAGCCCTTTAAAAGATAGAAAGGGAGGGGCACCTGGGTGGTGCAATTGGTTAGGACTCTGCTCAAATCCTGATCTCAGGGTCATGATCTCAGGGTCTTGAGATCAAGCTCTGCCTCAGGCTCACTGCTCAGTGCAGAGTCTGCTTAAGTTTCTCTCTCTCCCTTTGCCCCTTCCCCCTGGTCTATCTCTAAAATAAACAAATCTTTAAAAAACAAAGAGGATGCCTGGATGGCGATGTCAGTTAAGTGTCCGACTTTTGGGTTTGGCTCAGGTCATGATCTCAGGGTCATGAGATAGAGCCCCATGCCAGGCTCTCACTCAACACAGAGTCTGCTTGAGACTCTCTCCCTCTGCCCTTCTCCCTTCCCCTGCGCTTTCTAAAATAAATCTTTAGGGGCACCTGGGTGGCTCAGTGGTTGAGCATCTGCCTTCAGCTCAGGGCATGATCCTGGGGTTCTGGGATCGAGTCCTGCGTAGGGCTCCCAGTAGGGAGCCTGCTTCTCCCTCTGCCTTTGCCTCTGTTTCTGTGTCTCTCATGAATAAACAAATAAAATCTCTAAAAAAAAAAAAAAAGTAAAATAAATCTTTAAAAAAGAAATTAAAAAAAAGAAGAAGGGGAAGGCAGAGAGATTCAACTGTGAGAAGGATCCAGGTGCCTTTGCTGCTTTGAAGGTGGAGGGCCATGTGAGAAGGGCCTGGGGCAGCTGGTGGCTGGCAGCCAGTAAGGAAACAGTCCTTCAGGTCTATAGCCCCAAAGAATTGGATTCTACCAATTACTTGAAAGAAGATTCTTTGCAGAGCTGAAGATAAGAGCTCTGTCTAGACAACATCCAATTCCCAACTTTGTGATACCCTGGGCATAGAATTTAGCCAAGCCCACTTAGACTTCTGACCTTCAGAACTAATTTGTGTTGTTTTAAGCTGCTAAACTTGTGGTAATTTGTTATAGCAGCAAAAGAAAAAGAATACACTCTCTAAATGCAGAGAAGGAGCTAGATAGTTGATATCCAAGTACCCTTTTAGCTTTTCACTTGCGTAGTTCCTAGTGCTTGGTTGTATACTCAGGAGCTTCTTGCCCTATGGTACTTGTAATCTGATGAGAGCAGAGTCTGGATGTTAGTTGCAGCTTTATGAGTGGAGACAATCCACTCCCCACTTCACCAGCCCCTGGATACAAAACTTAGATGTGGCATTGCCGTCAGGAAAGAAAAATAAAGTTGGGCAAAGTGATTTCAAAGCCCAGTGTCCTCACCTGATGGTACCTGAGTTCCCTGCTATGTAGCAAGCTCTGGATAGCCTTTGCCTGTTCTCACCTAGATGGTCTTCATCTATTTCCACCACAATTATTTTTCAAATAGATTTAGGGCTCTGAGATAAAGTAACAACATATTAGGTGTTTTTAGTGATGTAAATTATTCATACTAATTCCAATAATAAAAGGGAAATTTTACATAAGGAGGCTACAGAAAGGGATCCCTGGGTGGCGCAGCAGTTTGGCGCCTGCCTTTGGCCCAGGGCGCGATCCTGGAGACCCGGGATCGAATCCCACGTCGGGCTCCCGGTGCATGGAGCCTGCTTCTCCCTCTGCCTGTGTCTCTGCCTCTCTCTCTATCTGTCTGTGACTATCATAAATAAAATTAAAAAAAAAAAAAAAAAAGGAGGCTACAGAAGTGTTTTGTGGAACCTCAAGGACAGGAAAGCATGTGGCCACAGGAAGATCCTAGAACCAGAATCTGGGAAAGTGACCAGAGCTCTCTTCCTATCTTGTATCTTGCCTCAGATATCTTTATCTTGTCTTACAGAAAATAGGCTTACTCTCTAGTCCACATGACAAAAAAAAAATGTGACCGTGGACATGGCCTGTGTTTAATGGTAATTATCTGGCCATTGGCAGAGAGACAATTCTCCCTCCTTGCCACTCCCCTATCCTGCTTCAAAATTCCAGGGGAAGAGACACAAACTGGACTGCCTTAGGTCAAGTGCCATTCTAGAATAACTCACCAACAGAGTTCCCAGCCCCCTAACTCAAGTGGTGAGTGGCTGCGGGCAGTCATATTTGTGAAGGTGGCAACCATTGGAAGGAAGGGACCTTTGGAAGGAAGGGTTGGGGAGGGCAAAATTCCTAGAGAAAATGTAGAGCAGCAGACAAGGCAAAAGGGTTCACCCCAATTCTAATAGCCTGGTGAGATAGCAGTTATACGGTGCTAGACTCTGTGTCTCCCGCTACCTCAGGATCACTGACCAACGTGGTAGAGTCATATTTCCTTGTGAAGCCATTCACCCATCCATTCACTTAGCAAACAGCCACTGCACTTCCCAGCATTATGCTAGGTACTTGGTACACAATGATGAAAAAATCATCATCTCTGTCCTCTTGGAGAGGGCAATACCACCACATAAATGGAAAATTATAATACTGTAAAAAATATTATACTTACCTTTTTTTTGATATACTTAATTATTTTTTTTTAATTTTTATTTATTTATGATAGTCACAGAGAGAGAGAGAGGCAGAGACACAGGCAGAGGGAGAAACAGGCTCCATGCACCGGAAGCCCGACATGGGATTCGATCCCGGGTCTCCAGGATCGCGCCCTGGGCCAAAGGCAGGCGCCAAACCGCTGCGCCACCCAGGGATCCCGATATACTTACTTTAAAACTCAAATCAGATCAAGGGTGGGGCTGAGGAGGTTGTCAAGAAATGCTTCCTAAAGAACATGATACCTGAAAGGAATCTTGAAAATTAATGAGATTGGTAGAAATAAGGGAAGAGTGTTCCAGGCAGCAGCAACTTTCGTCGCCAAGGAAGAGCATCTGGGGAAACCAAAAAGTAGTAGAGAAAGGTTAACATGAGGTATTGGGGTGAGAGTACTGGGAGATAGACTAGAATGGGGGACAGAGATTAGATCTGAAAGGACCTGGAAACGATAAGCAATGATGATGGCAATGGGCTTCCTACACAGGGATGACCTAGGTAACTTGAGTTACCTTCTTGAAATGTCACCATGGCTTCTAATGCATTGGGAATATCCAAAGATGGAAAGACGGAGGTGGGCAGTTGTAATAATCTTGGGGTGGCCAAGGTGAACTAAGACAGCAGCCTTAGAGATGGAGAAGAGCAAAGTGATTCCAGAGATGTCATTGGATGGGTCAAGAAAAGGCCACACAGTAGGTGGGGTGGGGAGAGAAGGACACATAAAAAGCTATTACTTGAAATAGAGGGGAAAAAGGAGAGATTGATTCTATCAGCATTCATTCAGCAGACTCACAAGGCTGGGTCATGATCATTCCTGCAAACCTAGTCTAAAGTTGGTTCAGTTCAGAGACTACTTGAGCAAGGAGGAGCTTATGGGTTACCTGTCGACATGGTCTTCTGGATTTTCTTGACTCCACGGGACAAAGAGGAAGAGAACACTTCAAGGTCATTGTTGTGAAAATTCAGTAAAATATAATGCAGAGTCGAATTGGTGGGGGTGGGAGGAGAACTGAAAATTTGATTTCTCAACTCTTAAGTAAAACTGGAACAAAAATGACCAACTAGGCAGAGATCCAATTTGGATTATAAAAAGCTAGTTCATCAGTAAAATCAGTACTGGCTATAAAATCAGAAGCAAATGAAGAGTCAATTAAGCACAAAAGTTCTGCTGTGATGTTATGCAGTAAGATCCAAACTGTATTAAATATGAAATTTCCTGCCAAGGAGAAATATAATCTTCCCTGGTGGCAAAAGTCAGATTTTCATGACATCAGCCAGATAACCACATAAGAATGTATCTTGTAATACAAGATGTCTATAAGCCATCATGAGACTATGCTCTCCCCACTAGCTAACCAACATTCATCATTTACTGATTTGTTTATTTAACAAACACATTCCATTTCATAGTCATGTTCTTATTATGCTGACAGGTTGAATAGAGATGTACCTAAAACATAAGCTCTCCAATGTACATTTTTTCCTTCAATGTTGTGACACATCTTTCTAAAACAGTTGTACACATACCACCCTTTCTGTATTAAAAACAACAAATTATCCACTGCCTTTCTGTCCAAATAAAATTCATACATTTTAATCTAGCTACTAAATAAAATTTTAATTAAAAACTTTAATTTAAAATGTTTAATCTGGCCACATTATTTGGCTATGTTCATTGTAGAAATTTCCAAAGAAGAAATGTTAAAGTCATATAATTCTAACACTCAGAGGCAATCAATTCTATAAGTTAGGACATACTGACAACATAGGTGACAGGAAAAAAAGGAAATTTTAAGAAACTTTAAAAAATCTCCTTATTCCTCTATTATAATATATTGTATTATTATTCTAAATATTTGCTACCCCACCCTTGGGACAAGTAACACTCATTGCATCAACTCTGGATGTGTGACTTGTGTGGCCCCCAGTGTGAGAGGATTATATATCCCCACACTGTTGACCTCAAGAGTGACCTTAGGACTTGCTTTGAGCAATGTGGTGGTAACAAAAATGTGCACCACCTCCAAACAGAAGACTTAGGAATCACCATGTGGTTATGCCATCTTCTCTCTTTCTTCCATGAGACCAGTGTAGGGGAGAAAAAATAATTCCCCTCTACCCTTCCAGGTTCTAGACTGGAGTCCCTATAGCAAAGAGATTAAAAAGAAAAACGGAACAAACAGAAGTTTGTTGATGTGTCATAGGAAAGGAAAAAGAATTTTCACTCTACCCTTGAGTTCTTGGCTTAGACTCCTGTATTAATGATAGATTAGCAAGAGAAAAACAAACAAAAGTTTATCAATATGTGTATCTCACGTACACATGGGAGATACACAGGGGAAAATGAGTAACTCCCTGAGGCAGCTTAGAATTCAGGCTTAAATACCATCTTAATAGGAAAAGATGTGTGCGGGGTGGGATGTAGGCTTCTTAGGGGAAAGTAAATGATTTTTAGGAAACTTGAATGGGCCCTTAGGAGAATGGATGGGAGGTATGATGGTTTGGGAGAGTTCCTCTTCTAGTCTCTTCTGTGATAAAAATCAATCCTCTCTAGTTGGTGAAAATCCCAGGGAGGGGATTTATAATAACCAAGTTCTCTTTGGAGGGGGTCTGTCTTTAGGCAGACAAAGGGAGTTCAGAGAAAGCTTCTCCCTGCTTTGCTTTTTTTTTTTTTTAGAGTACCTACAGCTCAAAAAAATCAGTATGTCCAAGTGACACGTCTGCTACTCATCATTCTATATACCTTGTGTATACATGGAAGATGCCCAGGATAAAATAAGTAACTCTCAGAAACGGGTTACATCTCAGGCTTAAATAACATCTTCATCTAAAGATACAAGAAAGAAAAGTGGATGGGGGTGTGTGTAGGGGAGACCTATTCCCACAGGTAACCAGAAAGAGCATGAAAAACAAGAGTAAGCGTTTTTATACAGATTTAAGTCAGTGCCTCCTCTATTGCTAAGGGTCCAAAGTTGTCTCCAGGGATTAACATTTCTCCTTTCTTGTACAGAGAAGATGGGTGATAGCTGTGTATTTATGCCCTGCTTTCAGGCAAATAGGGAGAAAGCAGAGCTTTTCTTCTGTTTCTTCTCAATTACCTTTAGTTCAAAATAATCCTTATGCAAACTGGCATATCTAGGTGTGACATGTTCTGCTACCCTTCATCAGCAAAGTCCCAAATAGAGGCTGCTGCCTCATCCTGGCTCCCAGAGCAACCAGAACTAAACGGAACTACAGACAGCCCATGGCTGACATGAAACATGAATGAGAACAGAACTGTAAAAAAAAAAAAAAAAAAAAAAAAGGAGAACAGAACTGTAGTCACTGCAAACCACTGAGAGAGACTTTTGGAGTTGTTTGTTACCACGGGGGAACTTAGCCCTACACTGACTGATACACCCAAAGTGTCATCTGAGTTTTTATGTCTGAAAGAGAACTTTCAGGCACTGAAATAAGTAAGTTGAGTTTCAACTTACATTTTATATATTTAAATAATGTATTTTAAAACTGAATTTCTAAGCCTTTAAACTCATGTAATTTTGTTTACAAATTGATGGGCTTTGTGTTCATATTTTATTATCTAATTTTATTTTGTTTAGATTAATAAATGTATAAGCCTGACTGATTAGGCTTATAAATTTGATATAAAGTATACCCAAATATTTATCAAATTTTTAAAATTAAGTTTTAGAAAATTCAAATCATCTAATATATTTCATTTTTTCAAGTCCTTCAAAATCCCAAAAACATAGGTTCACATTTCTATGGACTCTTTCTAAACATTTAAAACACACTAAATCTAAAAAGTTTAACCATATAAATTTAATGAATTGTAACTTAAACATTTAAACAGTGACTCCAAACTTAATTATCTATATCTTCTTATGAATTGACTTATTAATTATATTAATATAATTAATCATAATTATTAATTATATATAATTATGATTGTTAGTTATTATGTAATTATTATTAGACTTATTATAAGTCAAATTAGTCTCCTTATTCACCTTTTCACCCTAAAAAGAAGAAAAATACACTACATACTATTATGATTACAGAACTTATTTCTAGATAAAATTCATTACTAGATATAACTTACTTTGTCATCAGAGTCTTTGTAAGTATTGTTTATTGGCAGTAACAGAATATTCTAGACCCTCATATTTCTTGCCCTAAACTATGCAATGTGCTTCTCTCCAGGGAGCCCTGAGCCCTATCCTGGTCTTCTGCCTAGAATATATAGAAGATGGATCTACAAAGTAGCCTCTGAGGGCCACAAAGGAAGAGCCAGAAATTCACAGTGGCCTGTGGTGTAAAGTCCTTGAGAAACTGAACCAAAAACTCAGTTGTTTAAGACACTGAGGCCCAGTGGATTACTCATATGCAAATCCTCACCAAGAGAAAGCTCTACATATGAAGAGAAAAAATTGACCTGAAAAGGTAAATTGGGGGCAGCCCAGGTGGCTCAGTGGTTTAGCACCGCCTTCAGCCCAGGGCATGAGCCTGGAGTCCCGGGATCGAGTCCCATATCGGGCTCCCTGCATGGAGCCTGTTTCTCCCTCTGCCTGTGTCTGCCTCTCTCTCTCTCATGAATAAATAAAGTCTTTAAAAAAATAATAAATAAATAGTACATATTTAAAAAAAGAAAGAAAGAAAAGGGCCATGGGATCTTTGTGATGATTACACCAGGCACACGTCAAGGGCTCCAGAAACATGAACTACCATTATCGTATTAAACTGGAATTCCAGAATGGATTAGAGCCGGGGACTGGACACCATAGGACATGCAGAAGCCCATTGTCTCTCTCTCTCTCTCTCTCTCTCTGCCTCCCCCTTCTCTTTCACAACAGCTCCTCTGCAGGTCTGCTTCAATCCTGTAGCTCTCCTGCAAGCTGGCTTCTTCCCGGTGTCCATAATACCTACAAAGTCACTAAAAATATCTTTTAAGTTTCCTACCCCCTTGGGATGCCTGAGTGACTCAGTCAGTTAGGTGTCTGCCTCTTGGTTTTGGCTCAAGTCATGATCTTACAGTAGTGAGGTCAAGCAGGTCTGCAATCATCGAGGAGTCTGCTTGACATTCTCTCCCTCTCAACCCCACCAACTCTCTCTCTCAAAATAAATAAATCTGTAAAAAAAGTTCCTCACCTCCTCGGTTTAAGACAGCAGCCACTCTACAGCTGTATCTACAGTTCCAAGCCCAAATTTCCAGAAGGGTGATGCTATGTGGAGATGAGCAATGGGTACATTTTCTGGATGTGCAGGCTTGTGCACAAGTTCTGACAAGGTCTCTCTCCTCTCTGACCAAACTGTAGTCTGGCTCTTTTGGGCTCTTTTCTTGAGTAGGCCTGGACTGTCTGTGTCCATCCTGTCCTTGCCAGGCCCGCAGAGCCCAGTCTTAGCAAGAATCCTCCCACCCTTGGTATCTGTTCATATTCGTCATCATTCACCTTTGATGTATAAATCCCCAGCTGCCTGTAGCAAGAATCTGGTTAGGTCAGTTTAGCAAGAATCCTCCTACCCTTGATCTCTCCTCTTACAATGTCCATCCACTGACCCCCTCCCTCTGCTTTTTGCCTCTACAACCCCACTTGTCCTTGGTGTATTCAGAGTTCAGTCTATAAAAGATAAACTGAGGCATATTTAAAAATTTGAGAGTTTTTTTAAAAAATGGATTCAAATCAAGCAGTATCCAATCTAGCAGACAGAAAGGAGCTCCAAGGAGCCGTACAAAATTGGAAATCGGAAAGAGACAGAAGGGAGGGGGCACAAGGAAGTTATACTAGGCAAAGACATGGATTGGTTATTGTAAGATTATTTTCCTTCAGGGATGGCGGGCATCAGTGAGGCAGATTACCTAATTACTGCTCATAAGGGGACTCCTGATGAACTGGCTCATGATTCCTGATTAACTGGTGTAGGATTTCTGGGAGAGAGAACCAAAATTATATGTCTGTTTGGTGACGTGGAGCCTAGCGTGAACAACTCCATTCTAGGCCTACAGTCACTTTTAACAGCCTGATCTCTGTCCTGCTGTAAAACTCTAATGGCTAAAGTCCCGAATAAAATCTTCCTTGCTGTTTTAACGAGTGTCAGGATAATTTTCTTCTTTAACAGTTCAGATACACACAGGACTTGCGTTGCACTGCAACAGTTCTCTAAATTATTTTTCATTTAACAACACATCTGAACACACTCAATGAAATATTTTCAACAGCACTATTTTATTAGCTAGCTACTTATCATTTCTCAGATGCAACTAGTAAAATGTGGGGTCAAGGTAAAGCCCTCTCTGCTAAAACCTCAGAAAGATTTAAGGGAGTGATTCTTACATCCTCCTGGCTACACAAAAGGCTTCTGCAGGAATAGGAGTATTTTCACACAGCACTCGGACCTGCAGCTGAAAGTAGAGAAGGTATATCTGGAAAAGATTAATGGAGATAGTTTTTATCTGACCTAGTGAATCCCATTAAGAGTCACACAGAATACAATGTTTTTAAAAGAACTCAGTAAAAGCACCACCAGTTTACATTCAGACAGTTTCATTCAAACTAAAGTCACTGACTCCCAGTCATTATGGGCTAGAAGCAGCAAACTATTTAGCTGCAAATCAGGCCTTATGGAAGATGAAAGGATGATCCAGAAAGTGGTGCTGAGTTAAGAATGGAGTCACGTCCACTTGTAGACAATGCTCCCGGGGGTGGTTCCTTGGGTGTGGATCTGTGAGTGCAGAGACTTGGGAACTGAGAAGTTATCTGCCTTTTCTGATCTTAAGTACAATGGGAACAGGGACAAGAAAACAATACCAGACAATTCCTTTCAAAACATGGGATGTGTATAAATACCAGTGAAATGTGAAGAAGGTAATTTAGTTAATACTTTCAAGTGCTTCTGATAAACCAAGTAAGATGAGAACAGATTCTGCAACGCAGAGGTTATCAATGACTTAAAAAAGCAGTTTCAGGGAAAAGGTGTGTGTAAAGCCACGGTGCAATGGGTTCAATTCAAGAGTGAATGGAAGAAATGATGGCAATGACAGAAGCAGAGATTTTAGATATTCCTGAATTCCCCCCATAAAAGCAGAATAATTAGCACAACCAAAACCGCATGGACAACATTGCAACAAAAAGTGGGTTGTGAACCCCAAAGTGCAAGTGAGCCAGAAGACCTGAACAGGATCAGCATCTATGTGGGAAGAAGCAAAAGGGTCAAAATGAAGCAAATGATAAATTCACAGAGACAGAAAGTAGAATAGTGGTGTTCCGAGGCTGGTGGGAAGTTGCGGTCTAATGAGTACAGTGCTTCAGCTTTGCAAGATGAGCAGAGCTCTGCAGCTTGGTTGCACAACAGCAGGAGTTTCCTTAACACCACTGACCGTACTCTTTGAAATGGCTAAGATGTCAATTTTACATTATGTGATATGCATAATTTAAACATTCAGGAAACTGGATGTTTAATAATAAAAGGACTAGAAGAATCAAGATTAAATTTCACACAAAGATATTTTAATAAAAGTAGAAATACTATACCAGGCTACTAAAGAAAATTTTAAAAACCGACATGAATGAAAAATAACCCTAGATCAGAGGACTTAATGTTATAATGTCCATTCTTCCCAAATTGGTCTAATGACACAATGCCATCCCACTCAAACCTACATTTTCAGGGAAAATACAAAAGGTCTAGGAAAGCCAAATCTTTGGAAGACTTCTACTACTTTCCTTAGAGACCTACTCTATTTCTCATATTTAAGATAGTGTAACACTAGCTGAAGAATCAGAAAAAGGAAGCAGTTCACAGAAGCTTTCAGAGGTGAAGGAAACAAGAGTTGAGTTTTCATGTTTATATTTTCATTCTCAAGTATCAGAAAAGATTTTATGAGCTTGAGAGAAAAATGATTAACATCTGAAGGCAACCAATCTTCGGAAAACACTACCAGGAGCACTTTAAATTACAAAACAAAACAAAACAAAACAAAAAAAACAAAAAATGAAAACAGCAGCAGCAACAACAACAGCAGCAACGGAGTTTTCCATTTTAAATTTTATTAAAGTACAGAGTTAACAAGTTTTGAGTTTTCTACATAGGAAAAGACTGGTCAACTTCAGACGCTTCATAGAAAAATTAGCATTCAAAAAACAAATATAAACCCACAGTTGCTTTTGTGACTAGAAGAAGGAACAATTTTTTAAAAAGTTACCAAAACTCTAACCATATCCAAGACTATTATAAATTTCAAACAGTAAATTTACCACACATATTACATTTCAAATCCTAGCAGAGCAAAACATAACCACATAATTTGGCTACAGGTAATTGTTTCGAAAAAGTTCTAAGAATTAACAATGTTACAATTATAAAACTTTTGTAGAATTTGTTTTTGCAAAGTAAAAAAAAAAAAAACCTTAAATCTTTAATATAGAAAAGCAAAACAATCCTCTTAAATTTCTCATAAATAACTCTCAAGACATATATTATACATCTGTTGCAAACTTTCTTTACCTGAGAGAATTTCCCAGGATCCTTCACCCAGAGGATTACCTTAAAGAGTTGTTCATCATTTTACTCACATAACTATGATTAAACTCCTACAGAAGTGGATGTGGACATATGCATTTTTTATCTACCTTACCCAATTAAGTTCTTCCGAAGGCATTTTGCTTAAACAGAAACAAAATACCTTCTTTGGTAAAAGCCAAATATTTCCCCCTTTCAAAATGAATGCCTCTGTAAGTGATTTACTGAGGAAGAAAATCTTAAAAAGATAAAGATCCTTAGAGCGACCAGCATTAGTTTGAAGGATGTGTATAAGTGGCTCCCTAGCTCTGGAAGGCAGGTCCAGCATGAGAGAGCCCAGCTCGGCCGGAAATGCAGCACTGGCTGAGTGTGTAAGGCTTTACACGCATCTTAAAGACGGCGGGAAACACGGTAGCCTTAAGAACAAAGCAGAGGGAGTTATTACTTCGATTAGGAGAGTATCCTACAAAGAATTCCACGAGCTGAGTGACTACTGCACTGTCCCTGATTGAGGAGGACCCAGGGATCTCTCCAGACAGGCAGGGTCTTAGCCCAAGGTCACATCCTTCTTAGTTACAGGTTAAAACTGCTCTCATTTCCAAGAGGAATAGAACACAAATGTACACCAAAATGAAATGCTACTTAGAAAGGCAGTCAAAGGAGAATAAAGCCAAGGTGACTTAAACACAGGCTCTGGAATTCCCTTTGCAGGGTAACATGAAGCACCAATGATGATAAACTTCTGGCTAAAATTAAATAAGTATACAATCTTAAATAGGCAGAGGGGGATGATATGGGGTGGGGGTGTGGATTAGCACTACACAAAGGTCATCCGGAATGAAGGATCCTCTGAGGAACTGGAAATAGAAAATGAGGTGTAGGGACCCAACCATTGGCTATTCCTGATAGGCACCAGAACCCCAAATCTCTAGTAACCCCACCTTCCAACAGCCCACATGCACACAGTCCATCTACTCCACGAAAGAACCCCCAACACCTCTGGGGAACAATTCTTTCAAGCCATTTCCCAAGAAGCCAAGAGGACAAAAGCAAACCCAACCAACCAGTATCACAAAAACTCAACCCAGTAAGGACAAATTCGGGTTTCCAAAGTTTTTGACAGACAAATCTCTAGTCAGATGACATATCTAGGTCTACAGCAACATTCCCAGAAGAATCCCTTCCCCCACTTAGTGTTTTTATTCATGAAAACAAGAAGGGAAAACATTTCCACACTGAAGGAATAGCACAGAAGAAACATACACATAGAGTTCTTTAAAAACTTCTTGCACTTGCGTTGCTAAAGGAGTCTGACCAGCAGCTACTGGGAATGTACTTTTTCAAAATCATGTACAAAAAGTTGTAGGAAGCAAAATTATTTTAAAAAGAGATCAGTGAATTTATCAAATGAACACCATCATTACAGCAACTCAAAGCAATTGGCACAATTTTTCCAGTTTCTTAAATCACAATAGCACAAGAATGTAGGTTCTTTAAACCCACAAACATGGACTCATCACCTGAGAATTGTTCATTACAATTAATAATCATTAGAGTCAACTTATTTCTATGCCCTCAGCTGTTAGAGTATATCCACCTCTCCCTCGTCATTCAGATACTTTCTTAAATTCTCAGTTGAGAATAAAAATCAGAGTGACCGCATCTCTTCCTCTTGAGTCAGACTAAACTTCAAGAAGAACTTTGGGACACAAACCAAATTTTAAGCTGCCGGCTGGGCCAGCCAAAGAGAAGCTCTGAGGGCCCTGTCACTGGCAATGAACGTCCTTTCCTTTCCATTTCCCTGAGCTGCTTTCTGCAGGGGAAGCCCGCCAACAGAGGCCAGCCAAGGAACAGGAGCCTCGTCAGCTGGCCTGTGTGACCTGCCCTGGGGGCCACTTCTAAAGTCACAGAGCTGGCTGCCCAGACCAGCCAGAGCCTAGCAGGAAGAAAACACTAGGAAGCCAGCAGCCCAGCTCTCGATCTACTCTTCTCATGGTCTTTCCTGAAGCCCATCCCAGCTTACCCAGAGCCCTGCGTCACTGCACAGCCACTGAGGCAGCTTCTGTCCCCAACCCACGGAGTTCCCAGTCCCACTGGCTTAATGGGGGCCGCGCGTGGTGGCTATCCATTGTGTGACACCAGAGGACCTTTCAACCACCAAGCTCAGAGCTTCTTGGCCTCAAAAAAGAAATTGAATAAAGGTTACAAAATAAGGCTCTCGCCCATACACGAGTGCCTTTAAAAACAGAAGCTCAAAGATTATAAATAAGGCAAGATTCTAGAGTAATATGTTCCCGGAATTTATTTCCCTGCTTATTTTCCCGGGAGGGGGACAAAGGAGTAGAAATGAAGAATTTGACTAATTCCCTACACCAGCATTTTGGCACATGGGAAGCCAGTGCTGCCCAGCTCAGTAGGGCACACACAGACCCCTGTGCCAGCGAGCTCCAGAGGACCCTTTCTACCCTGCAGGAGACACTCAAAGGAGCATCCCCAGCGGGTCTCAACTGAGGTCTCTAACAGACTTTCCACCGAGAAAACTCTTCACTGACCGAGGACACGTCACCACTGAACACAGTCATCTCTTGGGCAGCCGCCTCAAGACAAATCTCTTATGCCTATTACAAGTACATACTTTTGGAAATCTCCATGGATGCTGTTTATGGCTTAATTAAATACCCTCCCCCCCCCCCCCCCCCCCCCCCCCCCACCGTTTCTTCTGAGTATATCTGGCCACTTCTACAACTTGTACGATAGGCCTTATCTGGTCAGCCCAGGGTGAAGTGCTGCCTGGGCTCCTCCCCCGGCCGATCCACTCCAGCACACCACCGTGGATATGAACGCTGTGGCCACACTCCAGATCCAGGAAACAAGAGCCCTTTTGCTTTTACAATTTCAAAGGCCTCAAGGTGGTAGAGACGCCAGCTGACTTTTATAACTAAAAGAAGGGTGCAGCAGACTTCCGTGAAGAAGCCTTTTGGGTAAGGTCCTAGAGTGTTATTAATATTAATAGCACAAACAAGGAAGAACTATAGCCCTCCGTCGCTCAGGCAAAGACATGAATACTGTTCTATAATCACATGAATAACACTATAAAAGGAGTCACAATTATTGCAGTAACTCGGATCGGGCAGTAATAATACAATGGGGGACCACATGGTAGTGATGGTAAATTGTGCTTTTTCACATTATAGCAAAGATGTTCAAGCCTGGGAAGGATGAGGGGAACCTCTGGGAAGGGCCAGGACAGAAGAGTGAAGCTATGATTCCCAGCATCACAGCTCCAAAGGGAAATATGTGGGGGCCAGGAGGAAACAGCACAAGGGTGGAGTTAAAAGCAGGTGCTTCCTCTTGTACCCTATAAATATACCAAATGAGCAAGGAGCCTGCAGGACAAGTGCCATCTGCAGAGCCCGCTGGGGATGGCTCCTGGCCGAGGTGTGTGAGAGGGGTCTACATTCCGCCCCAGGCTGAGGGCTCAAGATTTTGGCAAGTTTTTCTATTTGAAGGATAAGAATGACAAGGTAAGATTGATCCCTGTCATGCCTCAAACTCTGTTTTGGTGAAAACATACAGGAGGAAAATACTAGCTAATTTCTATTCCAGTTTTTAGGGCTAAGATACAACAACACAAACTATATCATCATTCAGGATCCGCTTGGTTGAAAAATCTCAATTCTTTTGGGTTAACATGGTTACTTCTTTTTGATTTTCCAAATTCAAAAGCTAATCAGGTCATTTCCCCCCCCCCTGAAAGCCTTTATCAGACCCACTCAAACCAGCCAGAGGATGACAGCTTTTCACAAAGCACCAGTCCCTGCTCAGACCCCTGGGACACTTGCTCAAATGACATCACTTCCAGGCTGCAGGCCTGCTTGGATCCCCATCACACGGAGAACTGCCGAGAGGGACAGCAGAGGGGAGCAACCAGGGTCCCCAGGTACAACAGCACACACATCCAGCAGGACGCCATCTTGACCCAGAAGATGGACCAGCTTCCACTGAAGAAGGTTTCAATGTTGGCACTTTCATAGCTGTGGAAACGAGAGCCAACTGTGGTCAGAGCAAGAAGAGAACAGGCGGGGAGAAGGTCCCCTCCAGCCTCTCTTGGTTTTGTTTTTTCCCCAACAGCTCGATTCAGATACAGCTCATGCCATTTGCCCACTTCCTCCCAGAGCCTGGCATCCACTAATCTACTTTCTATCTCTGTGGATTTGCCTATTCTAGGCATTCCATAGGAATGGAATCATGTGGCCTCGTATGACTGGTTTTTAAGGTTTATTTAGGTTTTTAAGGCCATGTTGTTGCATGGCTCAATACTTGATTCCTTTTTATTGCTGAGTAATATTCCATTGCGTGGAGACAGCATATTTTGTTTATCCATTCATCAGCTAATAGACATTTGGGTGGTTTCTACTTTTTGGCTGTTGTAAGTGATGCTGCTATGAATGTGTGTAGAAGCTTGTGTGTGGACATACTTTTGCCCCTGTTGGGTATTTACCCAGGATTAGAACAGCCACATCATACTACAACTGTGGCTTAACATTTTGAGGAATTGCCAAAATGTTTTTCTAAAGTGGTTGCACCATTTTACAATCCTAGCAGGAGGTTTTGTAAAGGGTTCTAATTTTTCCCACATTCTCGACAGCATCTGTTATTTTCTGCCTTATTAATTATGGCTCCCTCCATCCTATAAGTTTTCCACACCAAAACTTTCCAGGAATCATCAAAGCATTAGAACCACTACGGATACATTAGAAGCTCCCTCCTCTCTTCTCCCTTAGAAGAAGGGAAAAATCATATTCTGGAAAAATCTCCCCAGTGAAGCCTTCTGCTATCTCCACCATCTCCAAACCCCACCTGGTACTCCGCATTCCTCTTCCTCATCTTTCTCCCCAATAGTGCAATCTGCCACAGGGTATTTTATTTGGATCATGGTCTGTCTCCTCCATTAGATTATAAGCCTGCCATTTACAGCAGTGAGGCACACAGGAGCCCCTCAGATAGTTGCTGCATGAATGGATAAAACAAAGCACAGTGAGCCTAAATGTCTATCCTGTGTGTATTCGGAGTTTTACATACCACATTAGCACCGGCTGCGGGGCTTGGGGTGGGGGCGGGGGGCTACTTACCCCTTATTACCACATTAGTATTTTAATGTTTAAAAAGATGTTTCAGGGGTGCCTGGGTGGCTCAGCCATTTAAGCATTTGTCTTCAGCTTGGGTCATGATCCCGGGATCCCTGGGTCCTGGGAATGAGCCCTGTATCGGGCTCCCTGCTCAGCAGGGAGTCGGCTTCTCCTTCTGCCCCTCCCCACCAGCTCGTATTCTCTCTCTCTTTCTCAAATAAACAAAACCTTAAACTTTTGTAATAAAAGTGTAAAATAAGCTTTTGTAATAAAAGTGTAAAATAAAAAGGCAAACAAAATGCAAAATAGAAAAAAAGGTATTTTCTCTTAAAAGCAGATGACTGCTTAAGAATTCCAAGTTCTCCCTCCATTACTTATACTATGTTCCTCAAGACCGCCCATAAGCAGTTAACCTTTTATTTTTTTCCAAGATTTTATTTAAAAAATGTTTTATTTAAATTCAATTTGCCAACAAATAGAACACCCAGTGCTCATCCCATCAAGTGCCCTCCTCAGTGCCCATCACCCAGTTACCCCAACCCACCACCCTCCTCCCCTTCCTCAACCCTTTGTTTGTTTCCCAGAAGACTTTATTTTTAAGTAATCTTTACACCCAACGAGGAGTTCAAATTAACCCCAAGGTCAAGGGTCATATACCCTACTGACTGAGCCAGCCAGCACCCCACCCCCCACTCCCAACCTTTCATTTTATTAAAGTTGCATTAAGCAAGTGAGCACTACCAAGTCCCAGGGTTAAAAGCATGCCCACAGACTGTTGAGACCCCAGGACTGTTTCTGTGTAGGTGAGCATAGCAGGACTTGGAGAAGAGTTTCACTGACTCCAGGAGATGGGATCTACGACCCAGTGGGTCTCAGCACTTAAAGAATAGGACTTAATTTGATTTTCTTAAGACTGTGCCCTCTAAAATGTCTAAGACAATGAGCCACTCACTTGAACCAGCTGGTGACGGTCATCATCACATAGAGGGAAGCCAAAAAGAACACAAAGTGGAAATAGGAATAGCTATAGACGGTGCCTCTCTTCTCATCATAAATGACCCGCGGTCCTTCCTTCACATTCTGCTGCTCCTCAGTGTCTGTGAAGCACAAAGTGAACACAAGCCCTGTGAGTGAACATATGCACGCCTGCCACTTTAGCAAAGCCACACTCACTCATTACATCCCAGGAGCTGTTGAGTAGAAAAGTTGTACTCTCGGACAACTTCATCTACACTCTCAGCATAAAACCCCCACCCAACCACAGAAATGTCCTCAACAGGATGAATTATGTAACATCACATTCCTTTGAACAGAGCAGAAGAGAGCCCTTATACACAGAAAACCTAGGGTAAGCTCAGAGGGAAGTGAGCGAGCATGGCAAAAGTTCTCAAGCCCCTGGGACGCTCCAATCCAAGAAAAGAAAGTTGCAAGAAATTTTCTAAATTTTCATTCTTTTGAAAACTGTACTTTGTCCTTCTCTAAATCTTACTGTATAAATCGACTTACATATAGGCCAAAACAGAAACTGATTCTTGCCAGCCAGAGAGCCAACACGAACAGATAAAACCCAGCAATCATTCAGAAAGAGCGTGAAAAGGAGGTCAACAATAAACCACCTTTGGAATAAAAATTTCCTCTTACCATTCAAGTTCTCTACTTACCCTCTCCATCCGGGCCGAAGCAAAAACAACACCGGGCTACCTGGAAGAGCAAACCCAACAACGTCAGGTGGCTTTTCTACCTCCACGTCAGTTAAGCCCCAGTGGCCACCCAGGTGATGTGCCAAGTCTTGCCGTGTGACTGTAGGCAGGCTCTGAACTGCGCTCATCTTATCCGGTCCAAAGGATTTCGCTAAGCATCTGTCCTTCCAAGTGCTCTGCTGCGACAGGGACGTGGGCCTCCGAGATCCCCTTCAAGGTGCTACTTGGGAGTGCGGGGAGCGGCCCCCAGCCTTTCCCTCCCACACACTGCACCCTGCCAGACAGCAAGCCTTCCTGGGCCACCCACGCTGAAGGACTGCTCACGGCAGGGGGATGAAGGTGCAGCCTCTGACCCTTGGCGACAGCTCTGATGGGTCATACTGCTCTGGAGCACCAAAAGGACCCACAGAGGCTTTGTCCAGCCTACAGTACCCTTCAACTTCACTCTCAGGCCAGAGTTGCCTCCTTCCCCTCCACCTGTGTTCTCCCTAATAGATACCACACAAGTCAACTCTGCCTTGGCAGCTGCTTCTGGAAAACACAGCCTGATTACAAAAGGGGAATGAGACGGGTCCTCACTCTCACGAGCTCATTCTGGATGATGACTTGCTCTACTTGCTGGATTATCATCCTCTTTGCAATTGAGAAAGCTGAGGGCAGGCAGAATAAATAACTGGCCTGAAGTGCAAAACTAGTTTAGTGACAGAGCTGGAACATAAATACAGGAGTTGGGGGAGGAGGGGGCGCCTGGGTGGCTCAGTGGGTTAGGCATCTGCCTTGGGCTCAGGGCATGATCCCAGGGTCCTGGGATCGAGTCCCGCATCAGACTCCCCACAGGGAGCCTGCTTCTCCCTCTGCCTGTGTCTCTGCCTCTCTGTGTGTGCCTCTCATGAATGAATGAATGAATGAATAAATAAATAAATAAATAAATCTTTTAAAAAAAAAAACAACTAATAAAATTGGATTATGAAAAATTAATACATGACTCCAGAAGGGCTCTGGTCAACAGAGTAAGAAACATTACACGTAGCAAGACCAGCTGTGGAGTACTGGGTCCTTGGCACTTTCTGGCTGACAGAAAGTACACAGAAAGTACACAGAACTGGGGACAAGGATAGAGGAGCTCAAGCCTTCATCCCACTTGCACACCTCAAGGCCACGCCCGTCTGCCTACTACATCAGGGAAACTGGTAACACAGGGAATGGCCTTGACAGATCTTGGACCAAGTGACACAGTCCAAGACTCACTAACCATTCAGTGGGCTCAAGACACCGTATCCTGGGGTCCTCGTTCCCCTAAAGCCTAACTTAGCATAAGAAACTACTAACTCTTTCAAAGGTATAGCCTGTGAAACCTGATGCGAGGAGAGCAAACCAACTTCCGTTTTACATGCTCTCCAGTTCAGAAGGAAACACTGGGACATTTTCCTTAGAATGAGAAGGAAAACATCCTCTCAAATCTAACTTAGAGACTTGCTGTTCTTTGAGCCTGCACTCGACACAATAGGGATATTGAAGCCACGGCACACGGCCTCAGCAGGTGGCTACCCGCCGTGGGGAGAACAAACGCCTGCCTTCTAGAGCCCCTCTTCTGTGTGCGAGGCAGTAAACCTATTCAGCCTCAGCAGAGCTTTCTCCTTTTTTAAGTGACAGAAAGAGCTGTTGAATGCTGCTGGCAGACTGACAACCCTTCATAGCCGTCACCATCTCCAGCTCAGGTGCAGGAAAGGCCATGCCCAGAGACTCAGCTGCAGAGAAGGGTGCCCATATCTGGACAGACACAGGGAGAGCTGGAGGATGCGGCCTGGGGCCGGGGGCCAGGCCGGGTGCGCAGCAGGGCCAGGAGCCAGCAGCTCAGCTCTCAGGCAGCAGCGCTGGGGCCACATGGACTCTGGAGCCAGAGTGCACAGTCCACATGCCAGCAAATCAGAAGCATCACTAACTTTTCTGTCTCCCTCCTCTGTAAAACAGAGATAAAACCCTTACTGGGTTTTTATGAGGATGCAATGAAATCACAAAAATAGTGCTTTGAACAGTGCCTGGCATGTGGCAAGTGCTCTAAGTCTCAGTCATCACTGGAATCTCCTGTTCCTTCCGTTCTTGGGGTCAGGGCTCAGTCTTTTCCTGGCTGCCTCTATGTGACTAGACCTTGCCTGACCTCGGTGGATGTCCCACGGAGGGCCCCAGCAGAAGACTTGCACAAGTAAGGAAATCACAGACATCCTGCTGACCGATAGGCATCTGCTTACCACTCTGATTCTCTGAACACCTCCTGTTCCCAATTCTTCACCCAGTGAAGTGCCCACCTGACGGTACTGATGCACTTAGATAAGCTAATGTGTAGGACGCCTGGGTGGCTTAGTTGGTTAAGCATCTGCCTCCAGCTCAGGTCATGATCACAGTGTCCTGGGATCGAGTCCCACGTCTGGGAGTCCCTGCTTAGCGGGGAGTCTGCTTCTCCCTCTGCCACTTACCCGTGCTCATGCTCTCTCCCTCACTCTGCTCTCTCTCAAATAAATAAATAATTTCTAAATAAGCAAGCAAGCAAGCTAATATATAGACAATGCTCAGTGGTGTGGCACGGAGCAGATGCTTGTTCCTTCCCTTGTCCACCCTTTTCCTTCTGCAGCACAGCGATTACACATAATCTCATGGTCATGCTATATATGAAGGACACAGAAGAATGGACTAGAAGTTAACCACCCCCCCCACACACACACACACACATTCCATTATGACAGAAGAAAAGAGCAGTCAGCAGCCTGACAAAGCTACCCAGGTCTCTGGTGGAAGATGGGCAGCAATGCCACACTAGAGGCTAATGTTGTTGGAGGAAAAGCAAAGATTCATTTTAATCCCATCGTATCTTGTAGATACTTGGGACATTGTTTTTTTCTGCACAAAAATTGTATTCTTTTCCTGAGGAGAAAAACGGGATCATGGAATGCAGCTCCATAAAGATGCAACACACATAAAGAGCCTTCCTGAAATATAAATAGGTCTTCAGAGATGAAGCAGGGTAAAAGAAGGAAATGAACTTACTTCCAGTTCAGGAGCTGCGTATCGCCCTTGCAGAGCATCAGAACTTGACCTTGTCGTTGATGTCAAGCTAAGGAATAAACACACACGTTACATCCTATCAAAGGAAAGGCTGGGACGCTTAGCCAGTGCTCTAATGGGAGGCTCACTCCAGTTCTGGCTCCTTAAAAGTAGTCTGTCAATATCCCACTTAATTCCAAAATTGACCAATTCTATAGTTGATGTCTTTTTCTGTGGATTGCATTAGATCATTTTAAGCAAAGAGAAGTTTGTTGATAAAGAAGTAAGATATGTTTGGTCCTATTATCTTGGTTTTTACCTCTCCTCCCTCAAACACCAGGCCGAAAGGATTTTCTGATTTCCCTTTTATCTTTCCCCAACTTTTGAGGAGTCTCACTTAGAAGGAATCAAAACCAACAGAAGAACCCAGAGACAGCTTTAAAAAAAAAAAAAAAAAAAAAGGAAGGACATGAAAAACAAAGGTCACAATTATTTACTATGGTTATCGGCTTTTGGCAGAACAAAGTTTTCTGTTTGGAAATTCAAGAGTAGCTATCAGTGTGATTAGAAAAAAAAAAATTCTTCCCACCATTCTCCTTATACCCAGAGAGGTAAAATATTATAAAATCTGGCTTACAGGGGGGTAAAAAAGGTATTTCCTCTAGGGGGAAAAAGGGGGACATTTTAAGCAAACAAATATATACAATACTCAGGGTTCCAGCTAACCCTATAAATTCATTTAGCAAATATTTACTGAAGGCCTGCCATGTGTCAAGGCCCTGTTCTAAGCCCTGGAGCACTCTGAAAAAGAGGACAATCCCCAGCCTCTAGCATCCTAAGTGCCAGCCTGGAGGCGGGGGTGTAGCCACAGGAGAAGCAGGAATTAGCAGACTCATTTCAACCAAAAAAACCCCATGAGGCGACCCAGCCTTCTCCACTTATTCTCATCCTCTTTCTGGAGGAGGAGAGATCAATAAAATGCAAATAAACAATAAAAAGCCTTCCTCACAAAAAGGTCCTCTGGGATCCAAGTGCACTGCTTCTTTTGTGGGCCACTCCAAGCCAATAGCGTCACTTTCATTTCTGCTCTGAACAGATGGATGCTGACTGAGACCCAAGCACCCTCGCTTCCTGACTTGGAGCCCCATCAGAGGAATTTTAGAGCTACTTCCCAAACACATACACTTTGCTCCTCCATGTAAGCACATGCTGTATTTTCTGCATGTGAATTATGATTTAATATGCTGTACTGGGATGCCTGGAGGGCTCGGGGCGGGATCCTGGGATGGGGTCCCACATCGGGCTCCCTGCAGGGAGCCTGCTTCTCCCTCTGCCTGTGTCTCTGCCTGTGTGTCTCTCATGAATAAATAAAATCTTTAAAATAAAATAAAAATATGCTGTATCGTATCTGTGGAGGAAAGTGTAACTTTTAGAGATCAATCATCTGCAATTTTTACCTGAAAGATGATATTCCTTATTTAAAAGAGTTAGAATAAATACTGCACTTTTCTAAATTCTTTGGAATAAAATGTTTTCAAGAAAAAAGCTTTTGATTCTGGCCACTGCCACTTTACTTCCATCACCAGAGCATGAAATGGGGAAGCTTTTGTTCTTATTTCTAAACACCTGTATTCAATTACTCAGGCATCAAAAAGAATGGGATCTTGCCATTTGCAACTATGAGGGCGGAGCTAGAGGGTAATATGCTAAGCAAAGTAAGTCAATCAGAAAAAGATAATTATATGATCTCCCTCATTTGTGGAATTTAACAAACAAGACAGGATCATAGGGAAAGGGAGGGAAAAATAAAACGCAACGAAATCAGAAAGGGAGACAAACCATAAAAGACTCTTAATCACAGGAAACTGATGATTGATGGAGGGGGAGGGGGTTGGGAGATGGACATTGAGGGGGGCACAGGATGTAATGAGCACTGGGTGTTACATGCAGCTGATGAATCACTGAACTCTACCTCTAAGACTAATAATACACTATATGTTAATTAATTGGATTTAATTTAAAAATACATATATTTTTGTATTCAGTTCATCATTAATGAAAGAGGGCTTCTAGAAGTACATGCTACTATCAAATATGGTTATAATTCGGTCATGGCCTTTGCCCACAAAATACTCTTCTTCGAATTACCAAGGAAACATTGTTTTTCCAGACTCCTTAAAAGCCTAGGAAATTCTTCTTGTCCACATTCTATTACTCAGACCCATCTGTTTGGTGAGTGCAAGACATGTTGCTCAACAATTCCTGGATTACGCAGAACTAGAGTGCTTTCCAGAGCTGAAGTGCAAGCAACTTTCACCCACTGCTTCTTGTAGGGCATGGAAGGAAGACTGATGGCATTTGGTTGGGGGTGTCACCGTATAGACAAGTCATAGCCTGTTTACTATCTCTACTCCCCGCTCCAAAGAAGCCGGCAGTGGCTGGCTGTTACTGTGACAAACAAAAAAATGCTTCCCCTCCATCACTGCCATGCCCAGGGCCTCTTCCATATTGGCAGAATGATTCAAAATGCAGGTGGCCCTCCACACCTGCTTCAGCTGCTTTGGGAACTGGCCAAACTCCCCTAGATCAAAGAAAATCTCTAGGGAACACGCACAGACATTCCTGTTGGAGACTGATTCTGCTCCCTCCCAGGGCCCTTGGGAGATCTCATGACTATTCCCACCCTTTGTGTGAAGTTCAATTATGCTCCCAAGCACAGTGTAACTTGTGACTCATAGCTCCCAAAGGAGACCACAGTCGTATGAACTGGGGGGAGGCCTTGACACACCCTCCAAAGCAGAGCCATGAAAACTTCTAGCTGATAGGTGACAGATTGGCCGGACTCCCAAAGCTTGTATACTCCTCCATTTACTTTAACTTGTCCTCCTTTCTCAAATAAAGGTAGCAGACAAAGAAGACACAAAAAACCCCCAGATACCTTGATTTGCCAACTCCCAACTCCCAGTTTAAAAGTTTTCTGGCTACCAGCCTTGTACTTATTTCCACACGGTCTGCCCTATTCCATGAATATTTCATTTCAAATTAGCAAGTTATTTGACATTTAATAAAGATTCTTGGGTTTTCCAATTATATACCCAAGTTCCTAATCATTTAAATAATATTTTCCTCATAAGCACAGTTAAAACCAAAATAGCCAGGACCATTTTATAGCACAAATACTTCCTAATAATGAGGCAAGTCATCCAGCTTATCCTTGTACCTCACCGAAGGACCTTACTCTCAACAATCCCAGGGGGAAAAATGATTATGAACCTGCCTCTCCCAGTACTCTAGCAAGGAAAGCCCAAGGAGAGGGTTCTTGAGATTGGGGGCAGGGGGAATCACAAAAACAGGCTCTCTGCTTCTCAGTTTCCCTTTTATGTATGACAAGGGAACTTAAGCTGATTAACTCCAGGATCCTGCCTCACTAGACAGTTTGGACTTGAAGCCAACAAAATAACAATTTCAGCCAAAATCTAGAGACCAAGGAGGGAATTAAGGAATAGTTTGTGGAGGCTGCGGCTAAAGGGGTGTCAGATGGTGGGCCTATCCAAAGACCAGGCTTTAGGGAGTCTCAGGAGGGATAGGGATGGACCTATACAAAGAGCCAGTGGGGAACCTATGCATGGGGTCCAAGCTGTGACACTTCTTCACAGCAATAATGCCTGAGTACAACAGAAGGGGCGTCTGGAGAAAGAGGAGCCTCAGTTGGAAAGGTTATGTTTGAGCCCTTCCTTCAAACTACGACAGCAAAAACAAAACATACTCAGAGTGAGTGCCCCAGACGTAGGACCTGGGACAGAGAACAAGAAACTGAGTGTAGAGGCCAGCATGAGGGCACCCTAAACAAGTATGTGTTGGGGCAGGGAGGGTAGGGCCAGCTGGCTCCTGGTTAGGTGAGGAGGTAGTGCAATCAGCCTTCTAGTACCTTACCAAAAAAATTAACCCCAATCCCAAGCAATCTTGGGACTTATAGTGAAAATGTGTGAAGCTCATACTGTGCATCTTGAGGCTTCCTATAATCCTTACCAAGGACTCTAGATATTCCTGGGGCACTCAGCTGATCAGTCAGGAGAGCATGCAACTCTTTATCTGGGGGACGTGAATTTGAGCCCCATACTGGGTGTAGAGATTACTTAAAAATAAAACCTTTTAAAAAAAAGGATGGGGGGTGGGGGAGATGCCTGGGTGACTCAGCGGTTTAGCACCGCCTTCAGCCCGGGGTTTGATCCTGGAGACCTGGGATCGAGTCCCACGTCGGGCTCCCTGCATGGAACCTGCTTCTCCCTCTGCCTGGGTCTCTGCCTCTCTGTCTCTCTCTCTCATGAATAAATAAAATCTTAAAAAAAAAAAAAAAAAAAAAAAAGGACGGGTGCCCAGACGGCTCAGTGGATTAATAAGCATCTACCTATAGGTCAAGTCATGATCCCAGGGGCCTGGTATGGGACCACATTGCGTTGGACTCCCTGCTCATCAGGGAGACTGCTTCTCCCTCTCCCTCTGCTGCCGCCCTCCCCCCACTCATGCTCACTTTAATTGAACATCGAACAGGGGGAGGGGGACACCTGGGTGGCTCAGTGGTTGAGCAGCTGCCTTCAGCTCAGGTGGTGATCCTGGGGTCCTGGGATCAAGTCCCGCATCGGGCTTCCTGCATGGAGCCTGCTTCTCCCCTTGCCTGTGTCTCTGCCTCTCTCTCTGTGTCTCTCGGGGATAAATAAAATCTTTTTTAAAAAAGGGATTCTAGATAGCCCTGTAGTCATTTTTAAATGACAGTTTCCACTCAATGTAGCCTCTTTTTATGACATCTTCCCGCCTTTCAATCTTGAGTCTGGCAAGAAACACCACCCCTAGGAAGTCAAGGTTTGAAAACCTAACTGAGATGCCTCCCCCTCCCAGTGGCATCCCTTATCTCCAGGCCCTACTGGGCCTGAACTCCCTTCTCTGGGAGCTCCAAGACGTTTGGTTACCAGGTCCTGAAAGCTGACTCCTCCTGGCGCTGCAGCACATCATTACAGCACTTATCTCCCAGCCCTCCAGCCTGGCGCTTCACTGATGTCCTGTATCACGCAAGCTCCCAAGGCCACCTGGTTACTCCAGGGCCCCCCCACCTTGCGTGGATGCTGCTTTCCGCCTCCTCCTTCCATCAGGCACCACTGTATTGCAGTTTAATTACTAATATTCAGTAACGTTTGCTTTGGCATTTACACAGATTTTAAATAGCTGCGGTCAGCTCTGAAAATTATCTTTTGCAAATATCAAACCAGTTATATCAGCCTCCACTGGGGAGCCTCTAAATTCCAAAAGAGGTGAGGTTTTATTTATTAACTCTCACTCCAAAGTAGCAGGGAAAATCTTTACAGGGTGAAAAATCCCACCCTGCAAAATAATACCATGTGGCAGTTCTATCAACACTAAGTAGAATTGTTGTCATCTTTCCATTAACGGATTTATAGCAAATCTAAGCCCTATTTTACCTAAGCAGCAAACACATGTGTGATTAGGCATTCAGCAATCTGCAAAAACACACAATTTTATTCTGTCAAATATCTTTATAGTTTTTTTTTTTTTTTTTTTTTAGTAATACAAAAACAGGAGAAATGCGACCTTACTATAAACAAACACAACAGAATAAAGTTATCCCTATAAACACCACTATTACAGGTATGGTGATTTTTTTTCTATATATGTAAACACAACTATATTTTATTTTTGTCATGTTTTTTAAAGATTTTATTTATTTATTAGAGAGAGAGAGAATATGAGCATGAGCATGGGGAGGGGCAGAGGGGGACCCCAAGATCACCACGATCGGAGCCGAAGGCAGATGCTTTATCAACTGAACTACCCAGGCACCCCTATATTTTATTTTTAAATGGGAATATTCTATCGTTACAATTTAGTCATCTACTTTCTCCTCACATAATTTGCCAATATTTATGACATGCCAATACAGAAAAAAACCTGAGGGATAAATGATGAAATTAGCCGTGCTGCTGCCATTTCTCCCCCAAAGCCCAATAAAAACAGACTCAGGAAGAAAAAGCTTACTCAGAAAAAGAGGTGAGAATCAGCATTCGAAATTTGGGTGGCTTTACGTCAGCATTCACTGACTCGGGCCCGAATCCCATCCACCACCGCTTTGGATACAGCAGGTACACAGCAAACAACTATGGAATCAATAAAAATGAAAGGCCAGACATGGTCACCGTGGGCCTTTCTGCTACAAGCAGAATCTGTGGCTACGCCAGGGACAGGAGGAGAATCAGTGTGATAGAATCTTCACTGAACAGCCACCTGCAACACGAGCAAGCGTTTCATGGCCTACCACGTGACTGAACAAGTATTCTAAAAATTCAGTTCCTGTGTCTCCAAAATGTCTGCCTTCAGGTTCCTTTCTAACAGTAGGGAGTTTTAGAGCTGTAAGAGAAAACACCCACGTGTGTACACAAAGACATTTTACTTATATAAGGTAGCACCACCAGGATTCCTCAGTTTCAGCCAGAGGAAGATGACAGTGCATCTTCGACAGGATGAAATTTTTATATGTTGAAACGTAACAAAACATAAAACACAGAAGTAAACCCCACACCTGAGAAGATCACTGCCAAAGGGAAGCCTAATTATCAGTGAATTATGTACTCAGCATCAGGAACTAAGCTGTTTCTATGGGTTACGTTCCTCCCCGGGGCCATCTTTTGAACATTCTACATCAAGGTGGCACAAACCCACCACGAGCATGTGAAACACCGCCTGCTTTAATGGCACTGTGGGTTTCAGCATAAAAGAAAAGAGACGTTTCCTGTCTTTCTTGGGCCAAGCACAAAATGACCATGTATGTAGAGCTTTGTACTCTTTCCATCAGCAGAACAAATGGTATTTCCCTTGGATTAGGAAGCTGCCAAAACCTTCTGGCACATACCATTTCTTCCCTACTTTGTACTTCCCTGGCCCTCCAATAATACTTTAACAACTAATATTCAACCGTTTTCTCAAGGGTTGCAATGTACTCTATATCTATTATATTTACCCATATAAATAGAAGGAAAATGAAGCCCAAACACTGAGGTTCCACACTGTAATGCAAACTTTTTACTTCAAGCTATTTTCCCTCATCCTCAGATGGGATTTGTTTTGCGGCCTCGCAGTTGCTAAAGCTCACTTAAATTCTTCTCCGTGCTTTTAGAGTTTGCAAAGATGGCCTCAAGTGTGTAAGACTTACCATGAATACAAGATGCACACGAACAAGAGAGTGGTACCCAGTCCAGTAACCAAGTTTTCATCTCTGTACAGGTCCTGACCAAAGTCTGGCACACAGATTGTAACATTCTTCCCATGCTCATCCAGAGCTTGCAAGGAAAAAACAAAGTAATCAAAGTTAATTAGAAAAGCCTGTGTAGTTCACAGACACATTCACTCTGGGAAAATGTGGGCAGCTTAGAAGAGCGAAGGCTTATTGCTGGAAACTTCTACTCCACAGTCTCGTTCGACTCAGACTAGAGTGTTGCGATTTCAAAGCACCCCCTCCCACCTAGGCAGCCTCGTAGAACAAGACCCTCAGATTCCAGCTGAGTGCCAAAGGGTTCCTCTGTGTCCTGATGTAGTGACAGTCTTGCTCTTTTCAGTACTATTCAAACAGTAAGAAGTAAAACTAGATCCATTTTTTCAGTTGACTTAGCAAACTCTGAACAGAAGTAGCATGTAGACATTCTTGAGTTCCCACCATGTTGATCCTCTCTGGAAGCGTGTAGAAGCTATTCAGAACCAAATATGTATTAGCTGTGCAACAGCCAC
The DNA here is from genome assembly GCF_018345385.1 of Vulpes lagopus. Classification (NCBI taxonomy): domain Eukaryota; kingdom Metazoa; phylum Chordata; class Mammalia; order Carnivora; family Canidae; genus Vulpes; species Vulpes lagopus. The sequence goes on along the minus strand of NC_054827.1, from coordinate 86,836,526 downwards.
CTCGTCAAAAGCCACATGAAGTCAGTAATAGGATGGTCATGATTCTATCATCCTTTGCTTACTTCTTACCTCCTTTTCCAGGAAAGGTCTCCCATCATGGTCCCCTTCTCTACATTTTCTTTCTTTTTTCTCTTTTTTAAGATTTCATTTTTAAGTAATCTCTGTACCCAGCACAGGGCTTAAATTCACAACCCTGAGATCAAGAGTTGTATGCTCTACCAACTGAGCCAGCCAGGCGCCCCTCTACATTTTCTTTAAATATAAATACACACACACACACACACACACACACACATCTTGTTTCTTTTTATTGATCAGGTTTGTAAATGTGCTAAATCTACAGTGCTTTAAAAAAAATAAACAAGAATTTATTTAAAGAGAAGTTCTTTCCTCAAGAATACCGTGGTATGCATTAATTCCATTTACTATTGTGCGCAAGAGCCTTGTTTACAAGGGAACAGTATAAACGTCATTTTTTGCTCACTGTATTTAATAGACATAACTGGTTAATAGTTACTCAATCATGATGTAAAGAAATGTGACAATATTCACTCACGTATGTGCTTTCTCAGTGTTTCAAATTATAGTCTATGAACACTGCTGACACCCACAGGAGAGAGTAAAATTATCTGTGCAAAGGTGGGGTAAAAAATAGTGTATGTGGGTCACCTGGCTGGCTCAGTCAGTAGAACATGTGACTCTTGATCTCAGGATCATGAGTTCAAGCCCCACGTTGGGCGTGGAGCCTACTTTAAGAAAAAATAAAAATAAAAACAAGTTCTAAACACAAACACATCCTGGGGCATCTGACTGACTCAGAGGAGCGTGCAACTCTTGATCTCAGTGTTACGAGTTCAAGCTCCATGTTGGGTAGAGATTACTTAAAAATAAAATCTCTTAAAAAAAAAAAAAAAAAAGGTTTAGGGCAGCCCCGGTGGCTCAGCGGTTTAGCACCGCCTGCAGCCCAGGGTGTGATCCTGGAGACCCGGGATCGAGTCTCACATCAGGCTCCCTGCATGGAGCCTGCTTCTCCCTCTGCCTGTGCCTCTGCCTCTCTCTCTGTGTCTCTCATGTATAAATAAATAAAATCTTTAAAAAAAAATTTTAAAAATAGTGTGTGACCTGGGAATATTCTAATGTTTCCTGGATTTCTTAAAAATTTTGAGAGTCAAGGTATCTGGGTGGCTCAGTTGGTTAAACACCCAACTCTTGATTTTCACCTCAGGTCATCATCTTCAGATTGTGAGATCAAGCCCTATACCGAGCTCCACACAGGGCAGGAGCCTGCTTAGGATACTCTCTCTCCCTCTCCTTCTCCTTCTCTTTCTCCCTCTCCCCTTTTCCCCCTCTCTAAATAAACAAACAAACCATTTTATAAACATACACACTCTATGTATTAGCAGCTAGACTCACATTTGTGACATCAAAAATAACTGTGTGTGTGGTGGTGTAAGGAATCTTTATTCTTAGGCCAACGAAAAGTTTTTTTTAACTGACCAAAATATGAACTTTTCTATTTAAGTAGTACCACCTGAAATTAAAAGTAAGTTTTCTGTTTTTAAGTGATACCTGCCATTTAAGAGAAAAATACTCTAACCAAAAACCTCATGTTAAAACCAAAAATTAAGTCATAAATGAAAGTCTTAAAGAAACTAGACTTAAATAAACTTACTCAAGATAGAACTATTAAAAAAATTAAATCCAGAATAGACTGTACTTAAGACCTACAACTGTATCACTTTGCACTATAAATAGCTCTAAAGACAAGACTCGTACACAGTACATGTATATAAAACTTTCAAAATTATCTTTGCATTTACTTTCTACATTTAAAAAAAGGAAAACAGGGCAGCCCCGGTGGCTCAGCGGTTTAGTGTCGCCTTTGGCCCAGGGCATGATCCTGGGGTCCCAGGATTGAGTCCCACATCAGGCTCCCTGCATGGAGACTGCTTCTCCCTCTGCCTCTGTCTCTGTATCTCTCATGGATAAATAAAATCTTAAAAAAATAAAAAATAAAAATAAAAACAAAATAAAGTAAAAAAAGGAAAACTAACTTCAATTTTTCATTCTAGAGAAAAGATAGCACATTTTATTTTAAAGACAAGGTATCTAGGCAGAGAGAGGTAAATAACCTTCTACTTTTAGTTACTAAAGTGGTAGAACCAGGCTATAAACCCCAGCGATCTAACTCCCAAGCTCATGCATGTTCTGTTGTCTCTATACATAAAGATTATTTAAGATGAGTAATTCAAGGTCACACAGTCAACAAATGATAAGAGCTGGGTTCAAATCCTGTCTCCTGCTTCCCACTCCCACGCTCTTCCCACTCTGTCTTACAAAGAGATGACCACCTGAAGAAATGTAAATTAATAACCAACAAAAAAGACAACATAAAATAAGCAAAACAGTAATGTTTCTTGAAAATGCAGAGCAGGAAAATGCAGATTAGGCCCCAAAGCAAACTCAACAGCCCATGATTGCTCCTGTTTTTGTTACATAGTGGGAAGACTCAGAAGAAATTTTCATTTTGGTATCCCACATTAAGGACTTTATTTAGCGAAAAATCTAGATCATCTATTTCAATTTATCACATCTTTGACATTCTCAACAGCAGCACAGTAGAGTCATAGCCCTTCCTCCACAATGAAAATATTCATACCACAAGCACACTTCTCCTAAGAAGCTGGCTTACCTACTTCTACAGGCTTGCTGGACAGAGCCGAGAAAGTGAGATAGGTCACATAGCAGCTGATGAGCCCTGACTGTAGTAACCCGGAATGTGGCTGTCCTGGAAAATGAAAGTGACAGGTTTTAACATAATGCTTTAAGTTTCAAAAATAAGAAAGCCTAAAAAAAAAAAAAAAAAAAAAAAGGTCCCCATCCCCAAATGACATTCCTCAAACTTGGACTCCTATCTTTAAAGGAAACAAGAAGTCATTATGTGTCTTCCAAAAAACACTAAAAAGACAGTGAAGGAGACAAAACTGATACACTTGTTATTTTAGAGATGCCATGTTCTGCTGAGTTCTCCACCACAGTATTTTAATAACAACTGTATTTAAACATATTGCCTAGTCCTCCTGAGGTTCATAACACTAGCTTTTAAATCTTAAGACCTCAGAAGAAAATTCACCATCATTATTTGTGAGACCACACAGCTTATGTGATAAGTGAGACTTCATAGGGCATGGATTCCAGATTCTACAAGGCCATCAAAGTCCACGACAATGGAAAAAAGTTTGACCTGTCAATAGACAAAACAAAACAACAACAAAAACACAAAGAACAATAACAACAAAAAACCTTTGGGAATACCAATTCAGGTCGACGAGGAAGGCAACTGAGGCTCAGCGTTCATTGAGAGAAGGGCTTCAGTATGTTATAATATTTAAATTAAACTAATAATTGAGAGTAACCAGGATATGACAAAAAGGATTTATCATTTTTTTAAATTTTTATTTATTTATGATAGTCACACAGAGAGAGAGAGAGAGGCAGAGACACAGGCAGAGGGAGAAGCAGGCTCCATGCACCGGGAGCCCGATGTGGGACTCGATCCCGGGTCTCCAGGATCGTGCCCTGGGCCAAAGGCAGGCGCCAAACCGCTGCGCCACCCAGGGATCCCGGATTTATCATTTTTTAGTGGAATTTTCAACTATCCACATACATGAAAGGATTTAATCACTTCCCTCTGATTAAATCCAGGGATCCCGGATTTATCATTTTTTAGTGGAATTTTCAACTATCCACATACATGAAAGGATTTAATCACTTCCCTCTGATTAAATTTGTTTCAGGTTCTAATTATTAAATTGTACGAACCCATAAAAATAGAGAAATAGAGTCTTTTATAATGTTGCTGTTTGGCATGGGAATAAGATTCACCTTAGCAACTAATGGCATTAAGCCAAATATTTCAAAATATTAAAACTATTTTAAAAAGTAGGATTTAGGGATCCCTGGGTGGCACAGTGGTTTGGCACGTGCCTTTAGCCCAGAGCACGATCCTGGAGACCCGGGATCGAATCCCACATCGGGCTCCCAGTGCATGGAGCCTGCTTCTCCCTCTGCCTATGTCTCTGCCTCTCTCTATCTCTGTGTGACTATCATAAATAAATAAAAATTTTAAAAAAAAAGTAGGATTTAACCCAAATGGTATTTTAATCTGAACACTAGTATGTTTTAGGAAATTCTTAACTGATCAGTTAAAGAGACTGGGAGATTAGAACTCTCAATTTCAATAAGGTATTTGAAATTTTTAGGACCAGAAAACCTTTAAATTATTCAATACTATGTCACTTTTTTTTTTAAAGTTTATTAATTTAATTTAATAATCTCTATACCCAACGTGAGACTTGAACTCATGACCTCGAGATTGAGAGTCACATGCTTTTCCAGTCAGGATGGAGCCAGTCAGGTGCCCCAAGACTAGTTCACTTTTTAAATCACCATTTTAGAAATGATTTGAAGGACTACAAATTATTGGCCACCTTTTCCTTTTCCTATTAGAAACCTGAATATCATTTGCATTTCATCACCTGTAGAGTAAGATACCTTCAAGAAAATTAGATCACAGACATTTCTTTCTATAACCAAAGATGGCATTCTGGCTTAAGACATCAGAAGTTGTTTATAGAAGACAACTCAGGGGGCAGCCCCAGTGGCTCAGCGGTTTAGCGCAGCCTTCAGTCCAGGGCCTGATCCTGGAGACCCGGGATCGAGTTCCACATCAGACTCCCTGCATGGAGCCTGCTTCTCCCTCTGCCTGTGTCTCTGCCTCTCTCTCTCTCTCCTCTCTGTGTGACTCTCATGAATAAATAAAATAAAATGTTTAAAAAAAAAAAAAGAATACGACAACTCAGGCCTGTACTTTCTAAAGTACTTCCAAATCCCATGATCTCTTCCCTTTGCCTTTGTGGGTTTTTCGGGTTTTTAAGTAAGCTCTGTGCCCAACATGGGGCTCTACTCATGACCCTGAGATCAAGAGTTTTACGGTCTACTGACTGAGCCAGCCAGGCGCCCCTCTTCCATTTGCCTTTGAAACAAACTTGAGTCAGGAAGGTTTATAGATTTCTGTCGGCTTTGCTGAAAAGGGCCTTGGATCTGAGGAAGGTTAGCACGTGGGACCAGTTGTTGTCACATTTCCTGCTTCTTGACTCCTAGACCACACAGTCCCTGATTTCTGACTCAAGGCCTTGAGTGAAAGATGAGCCCAGAAAGAGCTCCTTCTGGAGCCTTCTCATTCATAGAGATCATAGGGAAGAACTTAATACACACTCAGGGCATCTTCCATGTAAAGGCTCCTTGTAGTTCACTATGTAATAATGGTAGCATCTATCTTCCTATTTATTGACATTCAACCCAAGTGTGGGATACGAGGAGGAGGCTGTAGTCCCGCCCTTCCTATGGCTGACCCATCCATGGTAAATTAAGGAATAACTGTAATTTAAAAACAAAACTAAAAACACTAGGTTTGTGCAAATTAACACCAAAAAAAATGTATAAATAAGGAGGAATGGAAAAACACTGTGCTTACGATTTTGGACGCAGGGCGAGATGGCTACCACTGAAATGAGCAGACACAGGCCTCCGTTCAGCCCCAGGAGAATTTTGTTTTCCAGGCAGCCATCCTTCTGTGTGTAAAACACCGCCATCAAAATCAAGCCTCCGGTGGCAATGGAGTACATGATGAGTGTTACCAGGGCCAGCGCCGCGTACCACAGCTTGTTGCTAGCCGTGCCTGCAGTCCTGTTTCTCCAGAGGTGGATAAGAGGGAGACAGAAGACAGGTCAACGAAGCCCGCACCCTCTGACGACATTCATCATCCCTCAGGCTTTGCAGTGCTCTCAGGCCCAAAGCCCTTATAAACCCAGGGGTCCAGAAGATCTATCCTTTTACCACCATCAGGCTCTATCAAAGCTAGAAGGTACATGTAAAAATGCAAAACAACTTTGGTTCAGGGTTAGAATGTTTATTAAACACTAAAAAAATTCTATATATTTTTTTAAGATTTTCTTTATTTATTCATGAGAGAGACAGAGAGAGGCAGAGACACAGGCAGAGGGAGAAGCAGGCTCCCTGGGGGGAGCCCGATGTGGGACTCGATCCTGGGGCCCCAGGAACCCAAGATCACACCCTGAGCCAAAGGCAGATGCTCAACTGCTGAGCCACCCAGATGTCCCTAAAACATTCTATTTTTAAATGTTTCTTCATCAACTAAAATGCACATCCACAGACTTGGCAAGGTTGTGCCAAGACTTGGTAGGTTTTGGCAAGTCTTAAAAAAAAAGTGGCTCTTAGAGGTGCCCGGGTGGCTCAGTGGTTGAGCGTCTGCCTTCGGCTCAGGTCATGATCCCAAGTCTGGGGATCGAGTCCCACATGGGGCTCCTGACAGCCTCTCCCTCTGTCTGTGTCCCTGTCTCTCTCTGTCTCTCGTGAATAAATACATAAAATCTTAAAAGAAAAAAAAAAGTGGCTCTTAGATGGAGTTCTCGTCACGTTTTCCCTCTCAACACAGAGCCTGGACGTGCCACCGCCTCCTGCTACCAGTGCCAATGCCAGAGCTGCTGCTCAGGGAGAGAAGGGGCAAACGAACTGCATGCACAGGAAGCCTGGCTGACCTCAGCCCCTTCACCCCTCTGCTGCAAGGAGGGTCTATGGTGTACTGCTCCTCCAAACAGTGCCACGGATGACGTAGGATTAAGGGAGGGCTGGAAGGAACACAACCAGCTGGGAAATGAGTAAAAATTGTAATGGGATTTACAGTAAGAAATTTAAAGAAGAGACTAATTTGCTTTCTAGCTTAAATATTAATAAAGGGATGGGAGAAGTAAGTGGTGGCCTAATAATCTATAGAAATTGTTCAGAGCAACAACAACAAAAAGAGTGCTCAAAACCACCGAACAAAGAGGACAAAACAACAGGGAGCACAAAGTGAATCACTGTCACCTGCCTTATGATGAAACTGCCCCATTGTAACCACATTCTAACAAGTCTTCACAACTTGCTTAATGTTTTCCCAAAACTGGAAAGTATTCAGGCAACTCAGCTAAAATATTTTAATTATGAAAAAGTTACTGCAGCCAGAGACAAACAGGGAGGAAAGACAGCAATGATAATGACCATCGTATTCCTGAAACCAAGCCAGGCGCTCAATGACCATGGAATTAGTCTAACATAAAAGCCACACAAAGGAAATGACAGAAAAGGAGACTTGAGAAAGGGGGGAAAAATCTGAAAGCCAAATGGTAATCGATGACAGAGAAACAGAATGCGCTCTGGATAAGGTGAACACAGCTGACCACTGTGTGGGTGGGGGGGGATGGTTTCTCCAATGGTCTTTTGGGCTGTTGTTAGCATATGAAGGGCTTTCTTTTGTTTGTATGTTTAAGATTCTATTTATTTGTTTTTGAGAGACAGAGAGAAAGAACACTGGACAGGTTGAGCAGGGGAGGAGCAGAGGGAAAGGGACAAGACTCTGGGGGGTGGGGGTGGGGAGAGCGCAGAGCCCAAGGTGGGGCTCAATCCCATGACCCTGAGATCATAACCTGGAGGATTTTCTTACAGTTAATGTATGCCTGTACTCCCAAAGTCAAAGTTCTAACCCTAACCTCTCCCTTCCATTCCAGACTCCTATTATCCAACTGTTTGACAGGAGGGAGCACAATGACTTCCCAATATCTGCATATCCACCCTCTACTCCTGCTTTTCTTCATCTTCCCAAGCTCAGAAGATGGCAGTTCTATTCTTCCCTTTTGTGGAGGAGGAGGGAAAAAAAAATTTTAATTTTAGAGAAAGAGAGCTCGCGAGCAAGCAGGGGGAGGAGAAGAGGGAGAGTGAATTCGAAGCAGACTCCATGCTCTGCATCCAGCCCAAACTCACGACCTTAAGTTCGTGACTCACGAACTCACGACTCATGGCTGAAACCACAAGTCAGATGCTTAACCAACTGAGCCACCCAGACACCCCAAGAAAGGGAATTTTTTTTACAAAAAACAACTCCTAACTGCAATCTCTCTCTCCTGGCTCCCTCCTTCCCCACCATATCCTCATCACCATCAGCAAAGTCAACAAGTTCCAACTTTGGAATATACCAGAACCTAACTGCTGCTACCATCGTCCAAGCTACAGTCATCTCTCACCTGGATTTTCTCCCACAAGCCTCCTTACCTGTAACTCAACTCTGATCCCCTCTAATCTTTTCTGGAATTAAAATATAAATTGTATCATGTTCTTCTTCTTTCAAACTCCGCTGATGGCCTTCCATCTCCCACTAGTGCCCCAGAAGCCCAACGTGATCTGATCCAGCGCCATCTCCCATCTCACCTGTGGTGCCCATTCCTCACCAGTGGGGTGCAACACATGGAGGCCCATGTGCCGCTGAAGAAGCCCAGCATGGGCCCAGTGAAGTCCTGCCTTAGGCTCTCCCTCTTCCTTCTGGTCGTGGTTGTCTACTTCGTACATGATCATGAAGCCGTTCCCTGCCCTGCTCTCCCCACAGCCCACACCCTGCTTTCTTTTCCTCCATTTCTTTTCACCATTGAACCTGTTACTTATTTGCTTGATCATAAACTGATTATCCATCTATGACCCCCACTGTCCCCAACAGAAGGTAAGCTCCACAGGGCAGGACATCACTGTGTTCACCACTCTTCTCCTATCGTTAAATGCCTGGCAAATAATATGTGCTTAATGAATACTGCTACGAAGACTGTCAACTGTTAAAACACAACTTTGTGCAGCAATGGTAGCAGCATGGCTGCTATTCTTGTTGCTCCAGATTTGTGACATTCTCCTTGATGACAACTTGTTTTTGCACACATCCCAAATTAAGTGCCACGACTTACATAGCTTTATACTCTCAGTGCCTACCACATTGGCACACAGTTAAGACTTTCAGAAATTGTGAATAAATGCTAAATGGGAAGAAGCACTTAGAAGGACATCAGAAAAGGATCAGACAAGGGGGCAGGTGCACCCACAGAGTAGCAAGCTGGGACCAGGTTGGGAGAGTCAGCTGGCTTCCTGGACTCTGAAGTAAAACCCAACCACGATGGAAATTACAAATCTAGCACATTTACAAGATGGGTCTTTGTTAGAAGCACTTGAATGTACCTTCTACTCTTTGCTATTTCATTTTGATAAAGAGTAGTCACTTCAAATCACAAAATTTGGAGGTAGAAGGAAACAAACATATAATTAAACATATAATGCAACCGTAAAACATTTGCAGGTGTGAAAACTGAGGCCAGAGAGGCCAAGTAATACACCTAAAGAGAAACAGTGAATTAAAGGGGCAAGGGTATAAACATCCAGAGTCTCCTGGTTTCTGGGTTCATGGCCTCTTTCCCATGGCCTCTGGGATCTTCTTCTCAGGATGTTCATTTAAAAGACAAAACAAAAAAAGAAAAGACAAAACAGGGGTGCCTGGATGGCTCAGTAGTTAAGCAGCTGCCTTCAGTTCAGGTCATGATCCTGGGTCCTGGGATCGAGTCCCACATTGGGTTCCCTGCGGGGAGCCTGTTTGTTTCTCCCTCTGCCTCTCCCCCTGCTTGTGCTTTTGCACAATAAAATCTTAAAAAAAAAAAAAAAGAAAGAAAGAAAGAAAAAAGAAAAAACACTTTGGTTGTTCCATTAACAGTGATGTATTATATTTTCTAGACTTATTCCGTTAAAACATATACAAAAAAAAAAAGTAAATTAGATTAATTTACCTTAAAATACATTATTAGTGAGCTTCCTAGCTTAATCCTAAATTTAGGCAGACAAATCAACTATGAATTATGTTGACAAAATGGATTTTGTTGGGATATTAGCCTCAATGCTGACACAACAGCAACATCATTTGTTGCAAAGCTCTTAAGCCATTCTTACTGAGTGGTTTCTGGAAGGTTTTTACAGCAGCCAAATTCTTCCAAAATGCCTGTTAAAACTTGGCATTAATAATTAGTCCCAGAAAATGGCTTCAGAATCAATCAAAACAGTCAAGTCAGAGTTGGAGAAGCACAAGTATTCTCAAGAGAACATAGTACTTAATGGGCCAATCAGGCACTCAGTGTCGAAAATGTTGTTATTTTAAAAGTTCCCTATTTCCAAGTAGATATGCAAAAATTTTAGGAAAAATATAGGATGATTTTTTTATTAGACAAATTTCTGTAGAGCTACTTATGTGACCAGTCAATGTACTGCAAACATTTTAAATACTGACTTTAAATATTTGGGTACTTACTTTGATATTTACCAAATTATGAAACACTAGCCTTTCACCTCTTAATTTGTTCTCTAGAGAACCAAAACCAAAACGAAACTACTACAACTACCAAGCTGAGGGATATAATCAAAATGAAAAGTATTTTCAAAGAATTTGGACCATACATTTCGTTTTGTCCAAGATAAAAAATAAATTTCAAATTCATACTCCACTTTCTGATTTTTTCCAAAACAGAATAAAATAACACATACATATAAAGTCTACAAAATAACAAAAGTTTTATGAGGTGCAATGGGTATTTTCATTCATATTTTTTTTAAAGATTTTACTTGAGAGAGAGAGAGAGAGAGAGAGGGAGAGCATGAACTAGGGGGGAGGGCATGTGGGTTGCAGGGCAGGGGGAGAAGCAGCAGCAGACTCCCCATTGAGCAGGGAACCTGATGTGCAAGCACTCGATCCCAGGATCCCGAGATCATGACCTGAGCCAAAGTCAGATGCTTAACTGACTGAGCCACCCAGGCACCCTCCTTCATTCATATTTTATAAATAAAGACAGCAAGCAGCAAAGTGCCTTGCCTGGAGTCACAAAGCCACCTGGCCTTAATACCCAAGGGGCTGACCTTCATCTAGCTGCCCTTTCCTTGATGTGGCTCAGCAAGAAATAAAATTAGCTATTAATCGTTTGGCATTTCCCATTTATCCTAGGATGTGAATTCCATGTTCAAGGCACTTATAAAAGACTCCATTTTTAAATTCAGGATGGCTCTCTAAGGTAGCACAACAGATCTTCCTATTGAAGGGGTCCTTAAGCTTTTAGGCAAGTTGAGAAGGAACCAAAAAATTTAACTATTCCAACACATATTTTTTGCAGAAAGTGTATTTTCAGCTCCAAAGTACCTTTTTTTTTTTTTTTTTTTTTTTAATCTTCTAAGGATAGAAGCCTACAATAAAGCCTGCCCAAGTTTTCAGGCACCAACCATCACAACCAGGGAGCCAGGGCTCAGAAAGTGCCAGCAATGGATCAGATTCTGACTAAATCACAACAGCAGCTGACTCAGAACTCAAACGAGAGAGCATGGGAAAAAGTCAAAAAGTGAAAAAACCAAAAACAAAAAAGAAGAAGGAAAAGTAGAAAGGAGAGAAAAACAGCATAGGAAAGAAGTGAATGGGAAGGTTCGAAGAGCAGGAGTGAAGGGAAAGTGCTGGCAAACTGTCTCAGGCAGGAGCAGGCTGCTTGATCCTTGCCGCCACATCTCGGAGCAGAGCCTCTAGCAACACTGTACCACAGGTAGTTTCTCTGAGCAACAGGTGAGTTCACTTGGAAACTTTCCAAAAATGTACATACCAGTTCTTATTCCACTTATGTGCAAACTCCACGAGCAGGATGAGTTGGATGCCTATAAAGATGAAGCCTCCGATGGCTCCCACGTAGCGCCAGGCTATAAAAGAAGACCACCCAAAAGGAGATGAGGGGATTGTTCCCATGTTGAGCTCAAAGGAGAATAATGACTACGGTTCATCTTTATTCTGTTCTTACTATACCTGCAACACATTTAATTTCCAGGCAATCCCATAAGGTGGGTGCTACTATTATACCCACTTTACAGATGAGAAAACTTCAGAGTCTATGTAAATCGACAAAGTCCTGCAGCCAGCAAAGGGTGCAGCTGGGGTGTGAGCACAAGTAATGTGGCTCTGGAACGCCTAGGCTTAACCTCCAGACTGCAACTGCCAGATATCCTAACAGATGCAGCCATCCATAAAATCAACAATGACCCACAATTTAAAAGTAAAAACACATATTCTGAGGAAAAAAGGGTTCAAATTTTATTGCCTAGGGAGCCACCAGAGGCTAGTGGGGAGATGCGGTTCAGATTAGGGGCTGAGGACTCAGGTCCATTTCTCTGCGATGAGGAAGCCCTAACCTCGACTGAGCCATGTCACTCCTCTGGGTTACAGCCTGTCTATAAAAATGACGACGCTCTACTAGAGGACTGCTAGGCCCCTTCCCATTCTAAATCTATCATTTTAATACATAAAAATATATCCGTGGGGAACAGAAAACTAGTAACAGCATTTTAGGAAAAAACAAGACTTAGATATAACTTCCTTAAGGAGTACATAAAACTAGTATGGCCCTAGGGGCACCTGGGTAGCTCTGTCGGTTAAGCCTCTGCCTTCAGCTCAGGGTCCTGGGATCGAGCCCCTGGCAGGGAGTCTGCTTCTCCCTCTCCCTCTGCCCCTCTCCATCCCACTCTTGTGCATGTGCTCTCTCTCTCTCTCTCAAGTAAATAAAAATATTTTTAAAAAAAGAAAACAAAACCTAGCATGACCCTAAAACTTTTTAAGATTTTATTTATTTATTCATGAGAGACACAGAGAGAGGCAGAGACACAGGCAGAGGGAGAAGCAGGTCCCTGCAGGGAGCCCGATGCAGGACTCAATCCTGGGACTCCGGGATCATACCCTGAACCTAAGGCAGATGCTTAACCACTGAGCCACCCAGGCTTCCCTCTAGTCACCATTTGAAGGACTGTGGGCTGTTCCTTATGGACCAGCACAGTGTGAATGTCAATTAGAAAAATGAATTCGTTTGGGTTAAACAAGGTTTTGAACCATTGAAATTTAGGTTTTTTTCTTCCTCCCGGGTTCTTATGAAGAAAGGCCCCTGTTTCAGGTATGGGTCAAGGCTTCAAATTAAATCAATTTTGGTAAATTCTGTAAGAAACAATTCAATGCTATACAGTTGAAACTGTAAGTAAGGTAAGTTTAGAAATAAGGCTAGAGGAAGCCTCTCCCATCCTGCTGTAGCTGCAAGAGATTTGAAGTCGCTAAGGAGCCGGGTGCCGGGCACAGGCAGGCTTCCTGGGCAGTGCTCAGTCAGACAGAACAAGGCCTCTATGGGCCTATTCAAATGTGGCTGATGGTGTCATGCTGACATGCTAAACCGGTTTTCAAACAAATTTTAAGTGCCCCATTTTCCCTGCAGGTCAATAACCTGAAAATTATCATTTGAGCTCTCCAGGCTGCAGAGTAACACCCAGCCAGAGAGAGGGGGAGAAGGACTTGGGGGGGGGGGGGCTGCGAGAGGGAGAGGAGAGGGTGGATGACGTGGATGGGCAGGTAAGGTGACAATTTAAAAACACACACACACAAGAAAACCACTAATTCAAAATATCAAAGGCATCCTGGACTACAGTTTGGAACGATTTTCCAAAATGGGTAAGAACAAAATAAATAGGTACCCCAAATACCCCATTTGTACCATTCAGAAAGGTCTCCTGGTCTGGAATGAAGAAAGCTCCTGAGCACATGGCCCCCAGCAGCAGAAGTTTAAAGAACCAAAAGCTAGAAAAAAGAAAAAAGAGAGAGAGAGAGGGGGGAAATGTATTTAAATGATATTCATGGCAGGACAAAAGACCTCTTAGAAGGTAAGCACGGCAGGCAGTCCATGTTTCTGCAGTGGTTACTGTTCCTTCCAAATCGAGGGGAAGTAATTAAGTGACTGGAGACTGCCTTTTCCCATAATTAGACCAACTCAGCGTGGCCTCTGTGCAAAACACCACTTGGTTGCCGAGGTGGGGATGATGTAGGGACAGGTCTCAGTGCAAGAAATAAAAACTCTCATCTCCCCTGCAGCTCTCACTGTGGTACTAAGTGTCACAAACACTTAGATTCTGGTTCTTAGGCCACTGAGGGTGACAGGTCCCACCTCCCCTAAAATTGGCATCAACAATCTCAACTAGGGGAAGAGCAGTTGAACAGTTGGACGGTCGGATGGGTCCAGGAAGCTGAGGAACAGTGTTCTACACACCAGGAAACAGCCAATTACCCCCCACCCCCTCACCCCGGAAGACCCAAGACCTACCCATTGTGAATATGGGCTCTACAACCTTTGCTGCTGCTGATATTCAAGGTCAGGAGGCAGAAGATGAAGAAGAAACAGGCCATTCCGAAACAGACTCTATACACAGCAGAATAGCCCACCAGCTTCTCACACGTGTCACCAGCTTTAATGCCTTTACAAATATCCTCGTAAAAAGGAATCTGAGCAAAGAGAGAAAAAAAGTCATCTGTTAAAACTGGGTCAAGAGAGAGGAGCCTGGCTGGCTCAGTCAGAAGAGCTTGTGATTTTTGATTTGGGCGCTGTGGGTTCAAGCCCCAGGTTGGGTGTAGAGATTACTTTAAAAATAAATAAACTTCTAAAAAAGAAACATAAAGCCGAGTAAAGAAGGGCTGTCATGAAGTGTTCCTTCGGCCTACAGGTCAAAATCCAAGGTGAAAATGCACCTTGTGCAAAGAGAAACAGACTGAGATAAAAGTCCTTCTTCCAAAGACTTTTTCTTAATTTTCTCTAAACCATTTTTTAAAGATACAGTGCTGTAACCCCTCAGGTCACCTTTACTTATCCTAAATGAATTCTGCAATCTAGCATCAGAATTTTAAAAAATTGTACTTGTAATACATGGATATATTTTTCCTGAAATGCATATATAGAATAAAAGGTGAAAGATTTCCTTCACTCCCACCCCAAAATATCAAATCCTCTCCCTCGAAAGTTAAGAATTTGGTGGGTAGGGATGCCTGGGTGGCTCAGCGGTTGAGCATCTGTCTTTAGCTCAGGACATGATCCTGGGATCCAAGATTGAGTCCTATATTGGGCTCCTGCAAGGAGCCTGCTTCTGCCTCTGCCTGTGTCTCTGCCACTCCCCCTTTTTCTCTGTCTCTCTGATTCTCATGAATAAATAAATAAATCTTTATTTTTTAAAAGATTTTATTTATTTATTCATGATAGAGAAAGAGAGAGAGAGAGAGAGAGAGAGAGAGGGGCAGAGACGCAGGCAGAGAGAGAAGCAGGCTCCATGCCGGGAGCCCGACGTGGGACTCGACCCCAGGATTCCAGGATCGCACCCTGGGCCAAAGGCAGACGCCAAACCGCTGGGCCACCCAGGGATCCCCCAATAAATCTTTAAAATAAATAAATAAATAAGAATTTGGTGGGTAGTTTTATTAATTTACATGTGTATGTCCCCATCCCATACTTATCCACAGCATACCAACTTACATACATACATACACTGGTATGGCATCACATATATAGTATGTATAAAACCAACTTTATTAAATAAAAGATTATATGTACTGTTCTACAATATGTGCTTTCCCGATTAACAATAAGTTGTGGAGATCTTTCCCTATTAATCATACATAAAATCCTGGCCCACTTTTTAACCATTATTTATATTTTTTAGTAGACCAGAATTGATTTTTTGTTTCCTGTTATTTGTTTTTGCTATTACAAACACCGACTCAGTAAACTCTGTTACGCATGCCTCATTGTAAACATGTCATTAAATATATAGGATAGACTCCTGACTTAAAAATGGAATCAAATTTTAAAGTTTCAAGAGGTAAAGTCAAACCACGCTTTCAAAGACTGCAACAATTTATACCTCATCAGTAATATCTGGGACTGCTCACATTCCCAACCTAAGCATCTCACTTAAAGTTAACGTAAAGGTTCAGAACAAATGGCCCCAAGATGTGCCACTTTGGCATGTGAATTATTTTGAACTGAAAACAACTGAGTTCCAGAAGACTCAAAAAAACTTTGACCTTCCCTGTTAATTGCCTCAACAAAATTTAGATGCAGGGGGAAAGGGGGGGAGAGGGGGCCAGAATGAATTTAATAGAGGACCAGCTCCAGGAAAAAAGCTACCGCCACAGAGAAGTCCAGCATACTATGAACTCAGTGTGGTAGATAGGAAGAACTGAGTAAACTGTTTGAAAATTCCTCTCTCTGTCCCAGAGAGAGGTTTCAGTAGTGGCCCAGTAAACATTTGTTTACCAAACACATACTCCTCTTCATCTTCCTGGGAATTGTTTTCCTTCTTATTGAAGTCTCAGGCCCCTGCCCCCTTCTCCTTAGTTCAGGATGACATTTATACCTTATTTTGCCTATCTTCAGGATCTCATGCTTATGAGATCATGTATCGGATTCCATGAAAGCAAGAAATCAAGTTTGACTTTCCCCGATTAATCTGTCTCCTGTCAATTTAATTTTTAGACTAGCCAGAAGATTCTTGAAGGGTAGAGGAAAATTTTTCCTTCCCAACAATAAAAAACACTATCCTGTTTCAATGTCCATCTTCCTCATTATGAGTCAGGTTCACATCTTCTATTAAATGTATGGCTATCTATATTTTTCTCTGTGAATTGGATATTAACTGGGCTTTCTTTTTATTCACTGGCATTCTTTAAGAGTCTTAATCTTCTGATAAAGGTTGACAATCATTTATTCTAGTTAAACTGGAATAGAAGGTTTCAATGTAAAACCTACAGTATTATCAGAATAATTAAAATTTTACATCATGAGAACAAGCAGGATATTTTTACTACTGTTGGAAAATAAAGACTTAGTCAGTGGTTTAAAAAAAATAAACCTGGGGATCCCTGGGTGGCTCAGCGGTTTGGAGCCTGCCTTCTGCCTGAGGCATGATCCTTCTGCCCGGGGCCTGATCCTGGAGACCTAGGATGGAGTCCCACATCAGGCTTCCTGCATGGAGCCTGCTTCTCCCTCTGCCTGTGTGTCTCTGCCTCTGTCTCTCATGAATAAATAAATAATCTTAAAAAAAAAAAAAAAACCCTTGCTTCTTATCAACACTAAAGTTGAACATTATTCAGAACAAAACAGAAGTTGAAAAATTACACTGTAACTGTTATTCACAAGACAAAAAACATTGTTGAGGGAAAAAAATGACACAAAGCTGGAAGTAAAATTGAAGCATGGCAATTTAGTTTTATCTCCAGAAAAGATCCTAAAGAAACAATAGTAACTGCAGCTATTCAGATTTCCATAAGCAAAAAGACGACGAAATTTAACTGGAGTTCATTTTCCTGAATGAGGATTCCTACCACTCAGAAAAGGTCCACAGTTATTACTACACCAGAATCTGAAACATGTTTTTCCAAAACAACATGGAAACATTCAAGTTAGTGCCTCAGGCAAAAATGCATTGTTGTTGAGACCCAATTAGTACAGCTCCTTGTCTGTGAACAGATAGATACTAAAGATTTCATAAAGAAATGTCAAACATTTTGTAGTCAGAAAGTTTTTAGAACTGCAAATTTTTTTAGATCCCATCAAGATGTAAATACACAGAGACACTACTGTATTTTTTAACAGGCTACAAAACAAAGTAGCAGACATGTAGGACTGCCAGATAAACTACAAACTATGTAGTTAAATTTAAATTTTGAGTTAACAATGACTAATTGTTTAGTATGTCTGCAGGGGTGCTGACAGTATTGACTGCCATCTCTGGCCCTCCATTTAGTTTGTGTTCACTGGGTGATTTGTCTTGGGATCCCCTGGAGATTAATATACATACTTTATAAATGTCTGCCAAGCCTAGGATGGGGGGAGGGGTGGAGGCTTGTTTTGGCCTCCCATGAATCTGTTAAATACAACATGGTTTTTCATCTTCCTGAGGCACAAGTGGTGCCATAAGATCTAATTAAAGGTTAGCTGTCAATTAGGTCTATGCAAACTTTCTGATCTCACTACAGTGCCCTTCTGTGTGTCCCCTCATTCTGTAAAATCTGGACTAAAGCCTGGACTCTGCAGAGAATAACTGTGCAGCTGCTGTGGATCATCCTCTGCCAGATGTGCCCTCCCATTCCTGCCTCATCCCCACAGTCAGTAGGGTACCTTGAATAAAACTGTAAATTGTATGGAGTCACCTGCTTCATTTTCTACTCTCAGAATTGCTTTCTTAGTTTGGGGGATACTTTACTGTTCCTCCTCTACCTTCTAACAACACCCTGTACAATATTTGGGAGATACTTATACAAAATATTGCATGAGACATACTTATGCTTAAGAAAAAGCATTATCTGGCACAAGATAAGACTAAAAAAAAGTCAGGGTCTCTTTGGGAAGGGCCAGATGTACTCTAATGCTATGAAGTCTGGCCCCCACCCTATAGGTGAGAGAAAACAACATTTTAACCTACAAAGTAGAGGACATACTGGAAAGGTGACCAGTTTCAGGTAGGAGGGTAAGTTGAAAGGCCACTGGTTTAATAGTCGTAATGGATGAAGAATGTAAAGCAATGGCAAGGAGGCCAGAAATTCTGTAGGTGGAGGTCATAGGACTATATGGAAGCTATAATGAGGTATCACCTCACACCTCTCAGAATGGCTAAAATCAACAACACAAGAAACAACACATTGGTGAGGATGTGGAGAAGGGGGAACCTTTGTACACTGACGGTGGGAATTCAAGCAGCCACTCTGGAAAACAGTATGCAGGTTCTTCATAAAGTTAAAAATAAGAGCTACCCTATGATCTTGTAATCACACTACTGGGTGTTTACCCAAAGAATACAAAAACACTAATTCAAAGGGATACATGCACCTCTATGTTTATCGCAGCATTGTTTACTACAGCCAAATTACGGAGGCAGCCCAAGTGTCCATCAATAGATGAATGGATAAAGAAGAGGTGGTGTAAATACATATAAACATAGATATGCTATATATGTGTATACACACACATAGGTATATACATACACATACATATAATGGAATATTATTTTTCCATAAAAAAGAAAGAAATCCTGCCATTTGCAAGAACATGGAGGGAGCTATAGAGTGTAATGCTAAGTGAAATAACTCAGTCAGAGAAAGACAAATACCACAGGACTTCACCCATATGTGGATTTTAAAAAACAAAACAAATAAGCAAAGGGGAAAAAAATGGAGAGAGAGATAAACTGAGAAACAGACTCTTAACTATAAGAACAAAATGATGGCTACCAGCAGGGAAAGGGGTGAACGTTGGGTTAAACAGGTGATGGGGTTAAAGAGTGCACCTGTCATGAAATGAGTGCTGGGTGATGTCTGGAACTGTTGAGTCACTATATTGTATTCCTGAAACTAATGTAATGCTGTATCTTAACTAACTGGAATTAAAATAAAAAATTAATTTTTTTTTTCACAAATAAATGATAGAGGTGCCTGGGTCTCTCAGTCAGTTAAGCATCTGACTCTTGGTTTCAGCTTAGGTCATGATCTCAGGCTCTCCACTCAGCAGGGAGTCTGCTTGTCTCCCTCTCCTTCTGCCCCTTCCCCTGCCTGCCCATGCACTCTAATAAATAAATAAATCTTTTAAAAAATAAATAATAAATTCTTCAAATATCAACATAATGGGAGATCCTACACAAAGTGAATGTTTCAGAGCCTCTAGTAAGAAACAAAAGCTATATCCATATTATGTAGAACTATAACAAATAGGTAATATTGCTTTAAACCTGTAAAAGCGGGACCCCTGGGAGGTTCAGTTGGTTAAGTGTCTGCCTTCCGCCCCTGGTGGTCCTAAGGTCCTTCTGGGTGGGGAGCCTGCTTTGCCCTCTCCCTCTGCCTGCCGCTCCCCCTGCTTGTGCTCTAATAAATAAAAACAAAATCTTTAAAAAAAAATCTGTAAAAGCTATATCCATGGAGGTGGGATAACAACTCACTTATTAGGCTGTTTTATTTATATGGGATTTATTGCTCTACAATATTCATTGAACTAGGGGTACCTGGGTGGCTCAGTGGTTGAGCATCTGCCTTTGGCTCAGGGCGTGATCCTGGGGTCGTGATCCTGGGGTCCTGAGATCGAGCCCACATTGGGCTCCCCATGGGGAGCCTGCTTCTCCCTTTGCCTGTGTCTCTGCCTCTCTCTCTGTCTCTCCTGAATAAATAAATAAAATTTAAATAAATATATTCATTGAACTCTTTTCTTCCTTCCTTTCTCTCATCTACTCAGTGAAACTAATTCCTGACATCCCCCTCCCCTCAGTTTAATACATGCATGTCAGTACTCCTTTCATCTCCACCAGCCCATCTTTTACCAGCAGTCTCTTCTCCCCTCTTTAAATCACCCCTTTAAATGCTGAAGAGCATCGAGAGACTCCACAACCTATTCAGCTCCATCTCAAGGAGAATGCCAATGCCAGAAGGACCTAAACTCCCATTCTATCATCCCCTCCCCCGAAAAAAAACCCTCCCATGTTTACTCCCAGAGGTTCTTAGGCTCATCGAAGGGTGAGTATGTGGCATTGACTATTTCATCCAAAAAAAAGTAGCCAAACAACCCCCAGTGCTCCATGTACTAAGACCTGCCTTATGCTCTGTGGGTGACTTAGTCATTTAGTCCTCAGTAAGTGGTGAGTATTTTTAGGCAAAAAGCCTCTATATTGAAAAAACCAACAGAATTTACCAAGGAAAATTTGCTCTGGTTAAATATTTGCTGCCCCGAGCTCCATCCCAGTTTTAGAAAAAGAAAACACACATTACACACAGACTCCACACTGTGGGGTGAAGGCGACAGGCCTGCTCAGAGTGTTGCCTCTTTTAAGGCTGGCTCTGGGCATCCAAGGACAGTACGTCTACGTTGGTTCTGTAGGGACCCGTGCAAGAGGTTTCCTTTCAACCTTCAAGGCAGCCCCACTCAAAGCCATAAAATTATCAGTAAGAATAAACAAGGACTCAGTGGACTTCCAACCCTAACTGCACTACTCACTTGAGCCAAGTCCACACTCTCTCTGAGCCTCAATTTCCCGATCTGTACAAAAAAATAATATTGCCATCCACCTTACCACAATGTCCCAAGAATTAATTCAGTCAATCCTTGTAAAGTGCTTGCCATAGTCCCTAATCTGTGATAGCCATTAGTAAACTTCCAGGGGTGACAGGCTGGCTCAGTCCATAGGGCATGTGATTCGCAGTCTCAGAGTTCAAGCCCCCACATCGCACCGAGCATGAAGCCTACTTAACAAAACAAAACAAAACCCCACAGTGAATTTCCCTAAATTCTAAGGTACTATTTTACAAAAAGAACTTTTGGGGGAGGGAATCTGCACATTACAGGAACGACTGTGGGTTCCTGCATTCTGATTTAAAAATGGGGAAATAAGCATCTTAGAATCCCATAGGTGCTCTATTCATTTTACCAAGGACTCATAGAGCAAGACACAAGGTAACTTCCAACAAGGTGCCTCCATCCCTGGCATATTTACATAAGAACCGAGCTCCAAAAAACAGCATTTATTCATCTGTCTTTCAAAGAAAGACACTCAAAAGAAAAGATATCTGAACTCCCAAATCAGGGAAGATATTTTCAAAAACATCAACACAAGTACTAAGTAAGTACTAAGCTCAAAGAGATGGAAATTAGAAGAAAATCCACATAATTTTTCCTCCATGGGAGAGACGCTAGCTATTGCCTCCCCCTCCCCCCGCCCCGAGACAACAACAACTACCTTGGATGAATAAACATAAAGAAACCACGTAAGAGCCACAGAAAGGCCCACATACAGGTCTGGTTGGCAGGGGGCCCAGATGTTGCCAACCTGGGAGTACAGACTTTGGAAGGGTTCTTACAGAAACAGGAGAAAGATGAGAGTGGGGTCCCTCCAGTATGAAAGTGTTGTCTGGAAGAGATGAGAAAATGGTATATTAGCAAAGCTAAGGATTCTTCCATTATATCAGAACGCTGCCGGAATCCAAAGTGCCATGAAAGCTTTGGGCAGGCTGGCATGAGTAACAGCATGAGAACCAGAAGAACTGGATCTGCAAGTTCTATTTAATATCCCTTATTTGAAAAGGAATATCAGAACCAGAGCCTCTTTCTGTCTGCCTCTCCTCTTTCTGGTATTCCACTAACCTTCAAACTTTCTGAGTCTATTTGTTTTTCTCTGTGGAATAATTCCAGGTCCATACCAGTGATGTTGTCTGCTACCGACCAACGGACAGGCGCTGTGAAACAGGGAATGCTGCAATCAGCTTCCATCTTCCCAGGGAACCCCTCTAGGCTGGGAGGGCCCCCTCTAGGCTGGGAGGATCACCTCTAGGCTGGGAGGATCACCTCTAGGCTGGGAGGATCACCTCTAGGCTTGTTCCTTGACCCGTGGTTATCTTTGAGGGCCTTTGGGAGATGGGGGAGGCAAATTAAAGTCAGGGCCAACAACCCGCTTCTCTTTTGTGTGAATCTCTAAATATTTTTAAGAGGCAAATCTACATTTGTCATTATTAAAAAGCCACAAGAGGAACTAAACTTACACAGTCTAGCTTTATCTGATCCTGCCATCTCTGAAATCAGGAACTCAATGACCCCAAAGGGTAACTGCAAAATATCAGAAGCATGAGACAGAGACTAGTTTTATTGCTCACAGATCCTTCACCACAAGCATTTCATCAGGATCAAACAGCCACAAATTTGATTAGACAAAAAAAAAAAAAAAAAAAACTGTGATCAAACTGTAAACACAAAGATTTCAACCCAAACAAGACAACTTCCAGAGGACTAATTATGATGGAATGAACGGATCTTCCACAGGACGGGAACAAAGGGGGCACCCAGGTGGCTCAGTGGTTGAGTGTCTGCCTTCGGCCCAGGGTGTGATCCTGGAGTCCTGGGATCGAGTCCCACATCGGGCTCCCCGCCTGGAGCCTGCTTCTCCCTCTCTCTGTCTGTCCCTCATGAATAAATAAACTCTTTTAAAAGTGGGGGGAGGGGAACAAAGATCAACTAATATCAAACTAATGTCAACCTCTGTAAGAGAATTAGGTGTAACATCATTGTGAAATGATGGTACATTGTGGGATGTACCAACTAAACCATACCAGTAACCAGTCTTGAATAAGAAAAAATTTAATCCCAGTGAAAACTTAAAACACTCTTCAATGAGACAATAACATTTGGGGAACAGGGGCCATGGAATGGGTAGGTCCTACGTGGTGATTTGGTGTAAGTCTATGAATTAAGGCAGAGGAACACAGGTATAGGAACCCAGGTTTAGCTGATCCAATGGCAGACCAGCGGGGAACAGGAATCAGAGAAAAGAGCAGTTTCAAAGTGGTGGGGCAACACTTCACTTAAAAACAAATTGCACTGGAGGTGCCTGTATCAAGGGCAAGTGTGAGCAGGTGTCTAAGCAATGGTGTGGTACTCCAGAAGACAGCTGACTAGAGATAAAGGTTTAGTAGGCCAGCAGGAATGGCAAAGGAGGCATTCGAAGGCAGTAAGTAAATTCCCCTGGAGAGGAATGGGTGAAGGAGCAGAGGGGGCTGCAGGTGGACACAGCCCAGAACCCTGGAGAGTACACATATTCAGGGGCCGGGAAGAAGGAAAACACTCAAGAAAGAAACTGAAAGGGTGCAGAGCTGAAGAGAATTGGAAGGAGAGGCCTTTCAAGAAGCAGAGCGTGGTCAGCAGTGTCAAAGAGTGCCAATGTGGTGAGGGCTGAGCAGTCAGTCACCCTGAGTTTGGCAGCGACAGTCATCTGGGACGCTGAATCAGAATATTCTCTAAAGCCAGTGGAAGCAGAAGCCAGAATGCAGATGGCTGAGGAGCTGGCCAGGGAAGTGAACCCAGTGGGTCCTTTGCCCATGTTTTCAAGAAACTTAATGGCAAACGCAGGAGTATGAGGATTGTTTCTAAATTTTACAGATTTGTGATTACGCAGCAATACATAATCATATTCTTGTTGCCAAGGAAAATGTAAACTACCATAAAGATAGAGAAAATACAAGGGGCGCCTGGGTGGCTCAGTCAGTTAAGCAGCTGATCTTGATTTCAGCTCAGGTCACGGTGTCAGGATTGTGAGATCGAGTCCCACATTGGGCTCCACGCTGGGCGTGAGCCTGCTCCAGATTCCTTCTCCTTCTGCTGCCCCACCCTCCACACGTTCAAGCATGTGCACATTCTCTCTCTCAAAATAACTAAATAAATATAAGATATAGAGAAAATACAATCCTCTTGACCATTATTACCCAACTTTAACTTGACTGCTTCCCGTAGTCACAGCTGCGTGCATACCCTTCTAGACATTTTGCTGCACCGCTCTACACTCACTGTGTCTTGCAGACTGTTTCATGTCCGTACCAGCCATAATTTAGCTTCTGCTACCCAAATGGTAGACATTTAGATTGTTTCTGATTTTTCATAATTATTTCATAAATAATGCATAATGGATATTTTCCCTATTGTGCATCTCTCTGTGTACACATGTAAAACATCAAGGACAGATACCAAGGAGGTAATTTTGGATCATAAAGTTAGAATGTTTTAAATTTTAATAATAATATTGCCAAACTCTCCCCAAGGATGATTTTTGAGAATTCCAGGGTTGGAGTAAGAGGGACAGTAGAAGAAAGGAAGGAAAAGTGTCAGGAGAGCTACCAAACACATGCATTGGAGCCAGAAAATCCTCCACTGGCCCCCTCAGGGTCAGCATCTCAATACTCTTTCTTGAGGTTCTTTGCCCACAAGCACTGCAAGGGGTGTAGGGTGGGAATGGGACCCTCTGAGTCCAAGAAAAAAAATCTACACCCAACCCCAGAGACACTGGGTAGCCTCACTACGGAGGGCTACACTTTGTTTTAGCTGGCTTACTATCCCCCCACCCCTCCCACCGAACACAGGGTCTGATGGAGGACTCTGTAATGCCCAGAGAGAAACAAGGCCAGTGAAGAATCATTCGTGAACACAGAGGTGCTGGGGTTTCTATAACAAGAGGACTAAACATCTCAACAGGCAAAACTTTCTATTCAGATCACTTACCAGACGGAAGACATGTTTATGGCCTAAGTGAGTCCCAAATCCGCTTTGTGAATAGACTTGGAATACAGTGATACTGTATTATACACAAATTCAACTGTGTGCATGACTGTCTTCTATAACTTTTTAAACCCAGTAAAACTAGAGTTTGCATGTGAAATCTTTTTTCCATACTACACGTTACATTATATGATTAAATATACATTATGGTACAGAGTTAGTCATTCACTCACTCATTCACATCCACTATGTCCAAGTATTGTTCTAGAATATGGAGATACAAGCAGTGAATAAAATGGTCTTAAAAAAAATCCAAGCTGACAAGAAGCTAACGTTCCAGCGAGATGCTTTATACACAGAACCATGTGTGCTCTACTTTGTGGATATTCCAAGCATTTTCATGGTTAATTTTGACTCTTTGTGATTTTTGCCTCAGGTGGGACATGAGAATCTAATATCCCCCAGAAGACTAGACTCTACCACACGTATAACTTCAAGTTCCTGGGAGGCCCTAGTCCCCAGTCCTTGTGCTGAGGACCGGGACAGGGAAGACATTTAGGTTTCTGGCCCAGTATCTTTCCCATTTTACCATCTATTGGACTTGGAATGGGAAGGAATGGGGAGTCCTTAGCAGCAGGGGAACCAAAGTATCCTCACACTCACTTTCTCCATCCACACTTTTTCCTGATCCCCAAGATGCTTGGGTTTGGCTACATGAAAAGAATACAAATTACTTTTTTGTGAATAATTTACCATTCATTTCAAAAGGCCATGCAGAATAACACAGATACAGTGTTAAATGTGTCACACTAAATTTATTGCTACACTATTCTTATCTGGTCGACCTAGCATGTGGTTGACACATCCCCATGATCTACAACGTAAGCAAGGACTCTGGTGCCCTCAATGCAATGTTGAAGCCACTGAAGTTCTCCCCCAGGGGGAGGAGAGATTAGCTGCATATGATATGTATAGGGCCACTGGCGATCTAACACAATAATCAAACACTCACAGCCTGTGGGTCAAACCCAGCAAGCTTCAATTCATGAAAATAAAAGTTTTATTGGAACACGGCCACATCCATTTGTTGGCACATTATTTTGGTTGCTTTTTCCCTACAATGGCAGGGCTGGAGTAGTTGCTAGACACCACCCAGCCCCCAGACCAGAGAATGTTTTCTAGCTGGCTCTCTACAGGAAAAGTTCACCAGCCTAGACTACCAGGAAGGACAACTGCTGAATATAAATTAACATCTCAAAGGCCGATGACAAATGGTGAGGACTTGAGGTCTCCAGACCAAAAGCCAAAGGAGAAGTAGAGAGTTCCATCTGCAGTGCCTTCTGAGTGTCCCAGAACTCTATCCTGCCTTCTCACCTCCACGGAGGCTCTCTGCCCTCCTCTAAGGCACTGCTGTCCCAAAATGGAACTTGTGCTTTACATGAATCCAATTGTACATCTCCCATATGTCATTTTTAGAGCAGCAAATTAAGCATTTTAATTTCTCTGTAGGGTGGAGGACATGGAGGAGGACATGCCTGGGAGTCACAGTGCTCCTTTCTGTAGGCCAGAAGCCCTCAATAGCTCTCACAGAAAAAAGTCCTCACATCTGTTATGCAAACACACCCTGTGCAACCAAAAATAAAACCCACTCTGATGAAAGCTGGCATTTCAAAAGATAATTTGAGACTTATTTTTAAGACTGTTGAAACAGTCTCACTGAAATTTAAAAACCATACCCCCGAAATGCCTGACCCCCTAGTGATTAAGCTCAAGACTGCTTTAGAGGGCCACACACTCCATTCCCTTTCAATCCTCCTACCTCACCTCAGCAACCCTGTCTCCAGACAAGGACACAGGGAAAACATTCCTCAGCGCTAACGTGACCCCGAAGGTCAACAGAAACGATGGCTAAGCTGACAGCACTGTCTCCAAGTCACTAATGGAGTGCACGTACTTAGCTTTCAAACCTGCCCCCGACCATACATACACACGGCCTAACATCAAGGGGCTCCTTCCGCACTTGATTACCAAACCCTTCTCTCTTCCTCCCCCACCCCCCACCCCCCGGGGGTCTGGTTCTGTAAGGACAACAACTGTTCTGCTCACACTTATGTCCCCTGTGTCTCGAACAGTGCTTGGCTCTCCCACAACAAAGAAGGAAAGACAGGAGGAAGGAAGGAATCATTTGACCTTAAAGACTTTTTCAAGCACATTAAACTGTAACTCAGGTTACAGTTTAATCAAGTCAGACAATCACCCCTTTAAATGCTGAAGAGCATCGAGAGACTCAACTTTTCACAATATTTATGTTTCCTGCTCCCGGCGTTTTGAGGCTACCAACTCCTGAGTTTGGTGTTGTGGTATTTGTCTGCTCCCTTGGGCCCATTTTTATAATGACAGAGCTGTTCATTTCCAACTGGAAGCTCTTGTCTGTTCTATTTATCTGCAGAGAGCTCCAGGGTCTTGTCGGCAGACAGTGGATGAAGAGATGCTTTCGCAAGATGACAGAAAAAGGGATTAGGGAAACTTCAGTTCTCACAACCTATCACTCTCCCCTTCCCACAGCCAGATCCATCCTGAAACAGAGATCCTCTTTAACACCTGATGCTCCCCAAAAGTTTCTAGGGTAATGGATCCTCCCGTCCAAAGACAATAACTATTGTTTCTTGTTCTCTGGCTCCCGGCAAGCTCATTATTACTGGACAAGGATCAAACTTCTCTGCCCTTGGTTCAGATTCAAAAAAAAGACTCTCAGCAGGGTATCCATTAGTTCAAATCGCTGCTTGTAGCACAGAACTATTTCCCACCATCATTTTCCCCTGGAATTCACTTGTGTGCAGGAGAGAGAGGCCTGAGCAAGGGGAAGAGCGAGGGCCGGGAGGGTTGCAGGGACTCTCTGTTTTCTCTCACATGGTGTTAGGTCTGGATGGAATTTAGACTAAAGATAAAACTGTGTGAAAACATATTTCCCCAAAGTCACTCCCACTTGGAAGGGAGGGGACCCAGAGCACTATGAGGTGGAACCTCACCACCAGCTCCCCACAGTCCTATAAAGGACTTGAGATTCGATGGCCCAAACCCACCTTTAACCTCAGAAACATACTCACTGATACACTGGACACATACAAGCACAACAGTTTAGAAAGAGAACTTCTGGAAAACACGGATACAACATGTAGCCCTGCTGGATACAACAAATACTCCAGAATCAAAGAACTAGTCAGGTCAGCAATTTTATGTATTTATCTATTTACTTACTTTATTTTATTTACTTATTTATTTTTGCTAATCTGACACTTGTTCTAACACAAAAACGCAAAATGCCAGCTAAGAATGGGGAGTTCCGCTTTACAGAGCTTCAATGCTCCATAAGAACACCTGACACCAGGTTTCAGATACACAGTTTTCTTAACATTCAACTGGTAAACATCAAAATCAAAACAAGAGCCGGACTTTCCAGCTTCAGCGTGAAGGCCTGCCATTCTGCGCTGGGACAAACTACTCCATGTTATGGATCAAGGTGGAATATCTTCTTCATTGCTGACACTTGTTTACTTTTAAAATATAATTACACCAAACACAACTTGAAGGCAGTTTCTATTTTACATGCAAAAAAAGCCATCAAACAAAGACTAGATGTGTGGATGTTCCTATTTTCTACTTCAGACCAAAAGTCATCCTTCAAGCCCAGCTCCTGGTCCTCACCACAGGGAAGCAGCAGGTGGGGAAGACAAACTAAGGAAGCTGCTACAGGCAGAGATGGTGCTGTTTCCAGAACGAATACTTCTCCTTCACCACTGGCTCCAGAAGAAAGATTAGCATTCAGGAGGAAGGATAAGTTTGCTAAGGCTGAACTTCCCTGTTATACTTCTTTAAATATCCAAGGGACACCAAAGCCAGTGGTGCAGGCAGGAAAGGCACTGGCCAGGTAGCCAGGAGGCCAGCACTCCTGGGGTTCTAATCTCAGCGCTCCTTGGGGCTGAGCCACTTCCCAGGGCCCCACCCTCTCACCTGTCAAATGAGGCTAAGTTTAGTTAGGATTCTGACTTAAGGTACTCCCACTATTAAAACTTCTAACCTTTCGGGCATCTAGCTGGCTTGGGCCCCTTGACCTTGATCTTGGAGTTGTAGGTTCGAGCCCCACACTGGACACAGAGATCACTGAATAATACCATCCTGGAGAGTGCCTGGGTGGCTTAACTGGTTAACTGGATCTCAGGTTTGTGGGATCTAGCCCATCGGGCTCTGAGCTCAGCACAGAGTCTGCTTGTCTCCCTCTGCTGCTCCCTTGCTGCCTGCCTCCAGGCTTGCTCTCTCCCATGCACACACACTAATAAATAAATCTTTAAAAAATAAAATCTTTGGAAAAAAAATTCCCAAAACCCTTCTAACCTTCTATTTAAATCATACTCTCTAAAAGAGATCATTATTTCTTTTGGAAATAAGGCAAAAAATTGTGCAAAGTCCTTCACACCATAAGGTATTTGCTGTCTCCTCAAAGGGCAGAACACATCATAAATGTAAACTGCATCTTTTTTCCATTTTGTATCTGTTTTTTTTTTTTTTAAGATTTTATTTATTTATTCATAGAGACACACACAGAGAGAGAGAGGCAGAAGCAGGCTCCTTGCAGGGAGCCCGATGTGGGACTCGATCCCGAGTCTCCGAGGATCACACCCCAGGCTGCAGGCAACACTAAACCATTGCGCCACCGGGGCTGCCCCATTTCTTACCTGTTTAACTAGATCCTATAACTAGAAACTTTGTTTTACTTCTTTTTTTTAATCCCCTGTGACTAGCACAGGGAGGGCTTTCCCACAAATAACACAGACTCTGATGCCTTTCCGTTCCTCGTATTACTACAAAAGTAAGGTAGCCCATCCACCAAGCTTCAGAGCCTCAAACTTGCTGGATCAAAGCTGTCAACACTAGGAACCACCAAAGTGTTAAATGTCAACAAACTGACTAAACGGTGTACTTATGAAGAGCCTTTTGAAATCTTAAGGTGTTGCTAAGTAGGTCCTGTGTTCATCTCTATACACTGCAGTGACCCCAGAATTTGGAAACGGGGTATCATCTGGGAAAAATACATGTAGCAAGCAGTCACCCATGGGATTTGCTTATCTGGAGAAAGAGAAGTCAAAGGGAAGGGAACATGTAAAGCTGGGGACATTCAGGAATAATTCAAATCCAAAGAACACAACTGGAATGTGACATCAAGGAGCCTGGTGGGGGTAAATCAGAACCGACTGGGATGCACAGTGGAATCAATACTTTTATGATGTGTCTGGGGAAAGTATGTGGTCAGCACCGAATCTAGAAAAAAGAGAGGAAAGGCATCGCCAGGGTACAGATGGAGCAGTGTCCAGAGAAAAGCATGCCCTGACGAGCAGATGGACCTATGGAAATAAGCAAAGCTGGAAGCGAATGAGCTGTCCAGGAGAAAGGAGAAGGGAAGCGAATGAGAAGGGCAGGAGGCAGCGGTTCAGGCTCAGGCAAGGCGGAGATGATCACTTTGTTCCGGGTGCTGAGGATACTACAAGATTTGGGTGTGGCCTTGGCACCAGACTGGCTACAAGTCAACTATTTCCCTTTCATCTATGTCCACATAATCTTGTACTGATGCTGTAATACACATGAATTTCCCACTACCACAACTCCTCCTTTCTCCTCCTGATGAAGACAATAATGAACAGTGAAAATTACTGAGAAATACATATCCAAAAATTTATATATCACACCTCTAGGGAATGTGTTGTGAGAGGCCAGATTTTTCCGAATAGATAGAGAAAAATTCTTTAAGCCTATCTTGTACCTTTGTTCAAAGGGTCGAAATCCACAGTTAGCAGCCTTAATACTGGTCTCCTTTCCTGTCCCCTGGTGAATTTTGGACTTCACAAGAAATGTAGAAATTGTGATTACGGTACCTACTTACAATTTTAAAAGTGAAGGGGTGGGGGGCACCTGGGTGGCTCAGTCACTTGAGTGTCCCAACTCTTGATTTCAGCTCAGGACATGACCCCACCACCACCACCACTTGGCTGGAGTTCAGCAGGGAGTCTACTAAAAACTCTCTCTCTTGCATTCCCTCTGGCCCTCCCCACCTCTCTCTCTCTCTCTCTCTCTCTCTCATAAATCTTTTAAAAATACATAAATAAAAGTGGGGGTAGAGGTGGGGTGATGAATGTTACTTGGAGAAGGCGAGACCTGGTTCAATGTCCTACCTCCACCCCACATTAGTTCTGAAACTGAGTGGAGTGAAGCAAAGCGACCAAGACAATTTCTAAATAGTTACTTGGATAAAAATGCCTGATTCCAGTGAGCAAGTGGTAGACTAGTAGAGAAGGGCTTCTTGGATCCTGGGACTACATGCATAGATTTGCACAGACCACTCTGGCACATGCCACTCAGCAACCTCCCTATTGCTCACTGTAACAGGTGGGGTGAGAGAAGCCTGGTGTCCATTTTCAAATGTATAGTTTTGTCAGAAATTTGTGAACTCGGAGAGTTTAAGCTATTTCAGGAGTGGCAAATCCAAATGCCTTTCTTCAGGGGGCAAGAAGTAAAGGTAAATGTGTGAGACAGGGTGTCGGTAAACATCCTGCGATGGGACTCATGAGGAGCTACAGCATGCTCGCCCCTCCTAGAGGCGCCAAGTTTAAACTTTAGTAATAATAAAAACCAGTGGCCAAACAAGAGCCTGTAGGACAATGCACATGTCCTGGGCTCCCCCTGCAACCTCTGGGTGCAGCACTGGCTGCCGCTGGGGCCGGGATTCTAACGTTAGGCTGGCTGAGCAAGTCCTGGGAGAGAAGGGAATTTAAGAACTGCGTTTAACACACTGCAAGCACTGCAGCCGAGTCCTGCTCGTGTCCACATCTTACAGACCTTGTTCACGATTCCTTTAAAGCCTGCTCTGCCTGCAGCATTACCAGCAGGGGCTGAAAATAACCACCAAGCTCTCTGCATTCAGGACAAGAACAGCCAATCCCAGGACCACAGTTTCTGCATTCTCACTTACCCACAGGAAAACAGACCTAAACCCAGGAGGAGAAAATACTGTATAAAGTAAAACATATTTGCCAAAGAGACCAGGTAAGAAGAAACAAATGTCTTCTAGAGCAAATGAAGGGACACGCCTGGCTGACTCAGCCGGAAGACACGCGACTCCTGATCTTGGGGTCCTGAGTTTGAGCCCCATGTTGGATATAGAGTTTACTTTAATCAATTAAATTAATTAAAACATTAAAAAATTCATTAAATAAATAAGACAAATGAAGGAACAAAAAAAAAAGGCTGTGGTCAAAAACAAAGACCTTTATAGCCACTCCTCTCAATACAAGAAATAATTCTTCAAAATTTAAATTTAAAACATGTAACAATACAAAAACCAGTCTTCCACGACGTGGAGCATGTGTCTGGGTTCTGAGGAAAATAAAATGCAAAGATTTAGCCAGGTCAGGCACTAACCTACCACCCACCTCAATGAATCAGAGCAGCAGGGAACAGCGTGGGATGGGAGGGAAGTAAATGGATCCAAGACGTTTCAGGTCAGGGACAGTTTAGGCTCTTCCTACGGTGGCCTGACACCCTGAGCTCACTCTGGGGTTTGGGGAGTCTTTCTGGCCATCCTACCTTCTGAAATGAATTTTTAGTCCCCTAGGCATCAGATATCTCAAGACTGATGAGGGAGCAGAAGGTAAGTTGAGGACAAAGCACAAGCTGACACCACCCCCCCACCCCCCCCCCACCCCGCGCCCCTCCCCAGGTGGGCTACGTGTGGCATTCCTCGGGGCTCCAAGCTAAGAGGAAGGCAAACAAACAGGTAAGTGATACAGATCAGTCTGGCAGGACCTGAGTCTCTAGCAGTTTACAATGTCTCAGTGATTTACAAGGCAAAAAGCATTCTTAACCAAAAGCCTAACCTTCAGAAGCTGGTAGACTCCATTTCCTGGAGCCCTAACATCACCCTGCCTTCTACACTGATGTGGGAAACAAAGGTAGAAGGGAATGTAAATAAATAAAAATTCCTTATAACCTGCAGCCCACTGACAAATACCTGAGGCAGGCGGGATACAGCATTCCTGCAGAAACTCCAGCAGTCTTAAGGCCTCCCAGAGGGCGCCTGGATGCCTCGGTCAGTTGGGTGTCTGTCTTCGGCTCAGGTCATGATCCCAAGGTCCTGGAACAGAGCCCCAGGTTGGGCTCCCTGCTCAGCAAGGAGTCTGCTGATCCTGGTTCTCCCTCTGCCCCTCCCCCAGTTTGTACACTCAAGCTCCCTCTCTCTCTCTTATTCTCTCTCAAATAAATAAAATCCTTTAAAAAAAAAAAAAAAAAAAAAAAGCCTTACCAGGGACACCTGGGTGGCTCAGTGGTTGAGTGTCTGCTTTTGGCTCCAATCTGATCCCCAGTCCCTGGATCAAGTTTCGCATCAGGCTCCCTGTATAGAGCCTGCTTCTCCCTCTGCCTGTGTCTCTGCCTCTCTATCTCATGAATAAATAAATAAAATCTTTTTTTAATGTGTTTATTTTTATTTTTAAATTTTTTTAAAATGCCTTACTACAAGGAAAAATAACCTTGACAATAGCCACGCCTCCAGCATCCTGAGAGTCTTCTTTACCATACGAAAGTCCTTTTGGTCACCTCCTTTGGTCCTTACCTCCCCCACTTCCCAAGTATGTAATCAGCTACTCCCCACAATCTTGCTGTAGCAGCTCTTCCTACCCAGGGCTTCTGTCCCTGGGCTTTAATAAAACCACCTTTTTGCACCAAAGAGGTCTGAAGAATTCTTTCTTGGCCGTCGGCTCCGGATCTCACCAACATTCCAAAACCACATGAAGACTATACCTGCTTAGGGTGCCTATGTGGTTCATCAGCCTCCAACTCTTGACTTTGGCTCAGGTCATGATCTTGGGGTCATGAGATCAAGCCCCCACACTCAGCAGTGGAGGGAATTCTCCTGGGGACGTTTTTTTCCTCTCTCTCTCAAATACATAAATAAAGCTTAAAAAAGAAAAAGAAAAAAAAAAAAAGACTACACCTGCATGAATTACATGCTTAATGACATGAATGACCTGTCATAAAATGGCTTCTACATTTCAGGATGAGAACCTTGCTCCAGGAGCAGACAGGCATCCCACCCCACACCACTAGCACTGGCACAGTTTGCTCTGAGCCAAAGTTCTCATGGGAATAAGGAGTTTCCCTAGAGAAAGGAGGCGGAATGAAGTTTGGCTCTGCAGATCCCTGCAGTTTCCTCCTGCTCACATTTAAACATAGGCCACGTTTTGAAAACAAGGCAAAAACTGAAAGTAACTGAAAAAAGGGCTGCCCTTGTGTTCTTAACCCACGCACCAAAGACCCATGTGGCGCTGGACGGAGCCCCATCCTCTGAATGCAAATGTGAGAATGCTGGGTGGGAGGCAATTAGATGCTCCCATCGGGGCAGTTACCAGCACACCCACTTTCTCCTCTTCCCATCACAGCCTCAGACATTTCCACGTCCAACAAAGTGGGGGCGAGGACTGCAGCAGAAGCCCAGAGTGTGTCCCCACAAGGGGATCTTTCAACACCACCCTCGAGCATCGCCTGAGCATGAGGTCAGCCTCCATTCTATAGGCTGCAAACAAGATGACTTTGTGACCAGCTGGCCTGCACCCTATGAGGCCTTAAAAATGGAAAAGGATTGGTTTCGCCCACAGGGACCTCATTCTTTATGCAGAAAGTCCAGCCAAACCATTTTTAAATGCATACATTCAAAAGACAGGCATAGAAACACGTACAAGAGCCAATGTGAGGAGTCAGAGTTGCCCCTCTCCCCTCCCTGCTCAATCCCCCACCCCCTGCTCCGACCTCAAATCACACTATACACACACACCACTGCTGGGCTCACCTCCCTAAACACCTGTTTCTATAAGGACACACTCTTGCTCAAGAATTGATGATGGCATGGCTGCCAACTTGCCATCAGACCACAGCCAAATGCCTAGCATTAGCACCAGAACTCCTGCAAAGTCTTTTTACCTACGTATATCTCATCTCTGTCCTTCTACACGCGCCTGGTCCTTGTTTTTTTTTTTCCCTCCTGTCGACCTACGCAGTACACAGCCCAGGCACTAAGAACACAGTCAGCCTGGGTGCAAATCCCAACTGGACCACTTAGAGCTGGAGACCACTCAAGGTGCTTCATTGCTTCAGTGCCTCAGCCTCCTCATCTGTAAGGCAGGAATAATGACAGCACCTACTGCTCGGCTGAGTGCAGCAGTGATGAACTGAGAGGATTCAGGTAAGATGCTCAGAATAAAACCTGGCACATGGTTTCACCCAATAAATATTAGCAATTAAAATAGTCATCGTCATTACACAAGTCACTTCCATGAAGTGACCCTTAGTGACACCACTCAACATCTTCTGTTTCTTAAATGTTCTATGAAGACAGAAATCACAGACACTGGCTGAACTTGTCAAGGACTGTTTCAAGGGGCAGGTTATCTGGATGGCAACTGAATGTTGGAATTACTACTATTAAAGTCATATCCTAAAAGGTTTACCTAGGGCTCCCAAATGAACCCTTCCCTGAGTAACAATGTTTCTGATGGGTTCACCACTACATATTTGTAGTCTTGAGTTTTGTTTCTTGGATCTAGGCTTAATTCTACCTACCCTGAAAACCTCTTACGGGCTGGAATTGCACCAGAGACATCTGATACATGCTCAGAGTTCCGGCCACAACCACGGTGGATACTCAAACCAATGCTTGCTGCATTTAGAAAGAGAACATGAGGTTACCTGAAAAACAAAGATACTAAATGGGAGATTAAATGCCCTCTCAGTATTCCTCCTCTCAAACTTCCTGCTACAAACATACAAGATCAAACCATGGTATAATGAAGAGAACTGGTACTAATTACCACCACCATGGAGTGAAGCCTGGTGTGGCAGCCTTAGCTCTGGGTCTCCCTGCCTCCAAATTTCCAAAGCACTTCATGCATCTGCTCATTTGGCACTTAGTAATTTCTACCTTGTTTTATACCTCAGAAGACTTTGCACCCTGTCTTCTGCATGGTAAGCCCCATCTTTCACAAGTTTGATTGCCCCGGAGCTCCCACAGCAGTGTCTTACTGAGGAAAGCCAATGTTTAAAGCAGTCAGAGGAAAATCACAATTTTATTTTATTTTAAATTTTATTAATTTATTCATGAGACACACACACACACACACACAGAGAGAGAGAGAGAGAGAGGCAGAGACACAGGCAGAGGGAGAAGCAGGCTCCATGCAGGGAACCTGACGTGGGACTCGATCCCAGGTCTCCAGGATTACGCCCTGGGCTGAAGGCAGCGTTAAACCACACAGCCACCCAGGCTGCCCAAGAATCACAAATTTAAAAGCTTTGACAGTAGCCCCACTATATTCCAGACCATACATCCACAATTATAAAAGCATTACCGAACAGGAAACTTCAAAGGGCCTAATAGATAAGAATATATCAAGTGCTTTTAAGGAACTGGTTGTTTTGAAGCACTTGAGAGTGTACTTAAGAGAGTCTGTAGAATCAGCGTAAGGTTGGAAGAACAGACACTTGCTCGGAAACTGTTCCTACTGGTGCCACCTCCACTATGGAGGGGCTCCATTAGAGCTCTGCTCCTGGCCTCCTTCCCATCCTCATTTTGCTGGGCCCCAGGAAAACTGGGTTTGGACAGCTAGCCTTTCCTGTCCCTCTTTCCTTGGACAAGAGCTGTAACATGCCTGCTGCTCTTCCTGGTAAACTGCCTACCTCTGTAGGGGAAGTCTGGCCCAGCCCAGTGAGACTGGTGCTTGAGTAGGGTCTCCCAGGGGAAAAGTCTAACTCGTTTTGGGGTCTGATAGTGGGAAGCCCATTTCTCTGCAGATCCAAGCCACACTGTCTCACATCAGCTTTACGAAGCATAAAGAGGACGTCTGGCATCTATCTGCTGACTCCATAGTCTTTTTTGTCAATTTGTTTAGAACCTAGGAGGGGAAATGTTTTTTGGGGGGCTCCCTCAAAAAACCCCAAATGTCCCCCATCACCTGGCTGATGAAAAGGCCTTCTATGGGGAAAGTCCACGATAAGGTCCTACGTGTGTTCCTCAGCATCACATAACCAGGCCCATCTCTGTAGGCGCTGCCTAAGACGTGGCTAGAAATCCATCACTCACCCTTGGAGACACCCAACCTACAAATGACATGTCACCAAACTGAGTTTATAACAACTGCTACTTGAGACCGTGGCAGCTACAACAGGGGGAAGTCCAGAAGTCTACAAGGCAAGACTGTACATCCAAGGAGGAACACATACACAAGGCTATGACAAAACACACAGTACACCAAAAGCACTGGACTGTATCTGTACTAAAGTTCCAGGCCTTAAATGGCTCCCCTGCTTGGCAGCAAAGCACCAAGGAGGCTTCAGGAAGGTTCAGAGAAAACAAGGATACCCCAAACCACACCAGGGCAGCTGGGCTCCATCCCCTTAACTGAAGGTTTCCCACACCACCTCCCCATCAACTGTGGGAAATGGGAAGAGCTGGAAAGAGGCAGACTTACACGCTCTTTCATCTCATTAGCCACGGTCTTTGACATCATGACGCAGCAGATAAGAACGACGAGGATGAAGTAGAGCGCATACATGAAGCGGGTGCTCCGGGACTGTCGGATCTTGGGGCAGCAGCCGCAGCAGAGGGAGCAGCCAGCGGAACCACAGCAGCAGGCCAGCTAGGGAAGGAGCACAAACATCCTGTTAGAGCCCCTCGTTTACAGACCCATGAACACCAGACCTCTGCAGGCCCCCCCCGCTCTGGGCTGTGGTTTTCCAAGCCACCTGCCCACAGAACGTGCAGGAACGGTGGCGGGGGTGCACAGAGTGTTCACCAGAATTGCTCTGACATTGTCTTTGGTAAAAGGCAGGCATGTGGCTGGGGAGATGCCCAACCATTTCTGTGTAAGGCTCGCCCGCAGGACTGTAATCATTACTCTGAGATCAAAGGTTTCTGAGATCAGCTAGGGAGTAGGAGAAGCAGCCAAGAACCAGAAAAAGGATGAAGTGAGGTGGGAAGAATGTGAGAAAACAAGCTAGGCCCAAGAAAGGGCCTTGCCAAAAGTCCATGAGGCAGAGAATGAACTGTATAAACACCTAGGGACGTGCTGGATGGGGAGGGTGAGGTGTGCTGGTATGCATCTCCCTTTGCAGGCAGGAATGCGAGTGTGTAACGTGAAGCTCCGAAGGAATAGGTGCCTCTTACCCAGGCATTGTGTACCAGAGCTTCGTGCCCCTAAGGGTAAGTTTTTAGGCTCATGAGCAGGCCTGGGCACCGAGGAGCTGAGAGATCCTGCTGTACCAGTAGCAACACACACACCTTTCCTTTGGGGAAATGAGATCTTTTTTCCTCCCATCTTTGACTGAGATTCACTGGTCAATGCAACTATACATAATTTGGGAATATTATATAAAATAGGGATTAAGTTTTCAAGGGTGAGACTCTGCTAATTTTTTGTCTTTGTAAAGGCTATGTTTTTTAGAACACACTTAGGTTTACAATAAAATTGAGAGGAAGACAGAGATTTGCCATATACCCCTACTGCCACACATGCCTAGTCTCCCCATTAGCAATACCACTCACAAAAATGGTACGTTTTTTACCAAGGGCGATGATGGCACATCATCATCACCCAAAGTCTACAGGTTACCTAAGGGTTCGCTCTCAGTGTCGTATATTCAATGGGTTTGAACAAATATATATATGATATATATCCATCACCATAATATCATACAGAGTATTTTCACTGCCCCAAAAACAACCTCAATCTTCAGGAAAGCATAGGGCAATGGGGGCAGTGTTATTAAAAGTTCAGGCTCAAGGGGCAACTCAGTGGCTCAGTGGGTTAAGCCTCTTGGTTTTGACTCAGGTCATGGTCTCCCAGTCATGAGATCCAGCCCTGGATCAGGCTCCACACTTAGTTCAGTGTCCACTTAAGATTCTCTCTCCCCCTGCCTCTCTACCCTCTCTCTCTCTCTCTGTCTCCAATCAATCAATCAATCAGTCAGTCAATCTTTAAAAAGATCAGAGTTGGGCAGCCCGGGTGGCACAGCGGTTTAATGCCACCTTCAGCCCAGGGCATGATCCTGGGGTCCCACCTCGGGCTCCCTGCATGGAGCCTGCTTCTCCCTCTGCCTGTGTCTCTGCCTCTCTCTCTCTCTCTCTCTGTCTCTCATGAATAAATAAAATCTTAAAAAAAAAAAAAAAGGGTAACATATAAATAAGTAAACAAACAAAGTTTGGGCTCAAAGTCAGCCTGCCTGGGTTTGGTGCCTGGCTCTGCCCCCTACTAGCTGTGTACCGTGACTAAGTTATTTACCCTTTTACGACTCAGTTTCCTTATTTACAAAATTGGAGTAGTAACAGTATTTATGCCTGTGCTGTGGTCTCACAGGTGACCTAATCTAACACACTTGGTGTTAAGAAAGGATTTCTCTTAAGCAAACCAGGAATCTTACAAAAGAGATCACCATAACCTGCAAATAACTAAATCTATATCACAAGTATATAGGTATAAGACAACAGGCTATAATCACAACCACGTTTTCACATCTTCCTTCATTTACGTCAGGAAACTCATTGTAAGACCACTCCAATAGGTCTCAAGCTTATGCACTCCTTGCTTGCTGACCTAAGTCCCTTGGCCTATAGATAAACTAACCTACTATCCTTGAGATCTGCAGACCACCGGCCTTGAGGAGGGAAGGACCAGACTTCCCCAGGAGAGGAGTCCTGCCCACACTGGAGCACAGCTGCTGCTGATGCCACCAAGTTTGTTCAAGGTCATGTCCATGACTATTCACCTGGGCACCACCTTCCTCTGCAGGTAGCCCACCTCCAGCCCCCAATGTCCCACAGCTTCCCCTTTAAAACCTTTTGGCGGGGGATCCCTGGATGGCTCAGCGGTTTAGTGCCTGCCTTTAGCCCAGGGTGTGGTCCTGGAGTCCCGGGATCGAGTCCCACATCGGGCTCCCTGCATGGAGCCTGCTTCTCCCTCTGCCTGTGTCTCTGCCTCTCTCTGTGTGTGTCTCTCGTGAATAAATAAATAAAATCTTTAAAAAATAATAATAATAAATAAAACCTTCTGGCTTTGTCTGGACAGGGAAGATGGTCCTTGGGACGTTAGTCCACCATAGTCCCAGGCTGCCAGCTTCCTGAATAAAGCAACCTTTCCTTTCTGACCATCACTTGTCTCCCAAGTATTGATTTTTAAAGCAGCCGAGCTTGAGTTCAGAACTGGTTCTCTGTTAAAAAAAAAAAAAAAAAAGAACTGGTTCTCTGTCCCGTATCCCGTAATACCATTGTTTGAGCACTTTGTGTACTATTTCATCACCTCACAGGTTTGCTAATGCACTCTCTCCATCTTATGTTCAGGTTTCAAACTGTCTTCCTCAAAAGACTCTTCTGGCCTCATAAGGTTAGACTGGTTCTTTGTAAGATAAGCCAGTCTGTTTGGGCTGGGCTAACAGATGACACAAGTGAGAACCTACCACTGCTGGTGTGTGTGGCTCTGAGAGGTCACCTTCCTTTATAACCCACTCACACAATCTCAATCCCCAACTTGACTGACCACTTTCCACCCATAGATCCAAATCCCCCCACACACACACTCTCTCTCCTTCCACTCACACAGCGATCTCTTCTCTGGACCCTTGCCTTCCTCCTCCTCACCTCCCAAATTCTTGCCCAATGTTCTCCTTTGCTGGCTGCTAATTTTTTCAGTTCTATGGCTTTAAATAACCAGTCTTACTGTATTGCAAACTCAAATCCAATAAAAGATTTATTCTATTTGGGAAAAGAAATATTTTTAAACAATAAATGTTTCCCAAGATAGAACGTTCCCATAGCACAATCAACATTTAAACTATCTGCACAGAGGGGAAAAATAAACAGGTTTTATATTTTTTATTTTTATTATATATTTATATAAATTATGTTATTTATTATTATTTGTTATTATTTAAAGGCAAATAGTAACAGAAGGAGTGTGATTACGGAAAATGTGAGAAGAAAATCATAGGGCTTCTCAGAATAAGCTTATCGTTAAAGTCATGTATCATTGTATGGATTTAGCTTTTCAACCTTTCCTTACTTTTCACCTTCACCCTATATTGTACTGTGGTATTTTAAAAATATACATGCACATGTATAAGTGTATCTGTGTGTGTATATATACAGGTGTGTGTGCATATATATCCACACCTAATATTAGAACCCAACAGCCATTCTCTACTAGCCAAAGAGTTACTTGTCAACTCAAACTATGCCAATAACCAATACAAGTGCACTGT
This sequence comes from Vulpes lagopus, assembly GCF_018345385.1. Classification (NCBI taxonomy): domain Eukaryota; kingdom Metazoa; phylum Chordata; class Mammalia; order Carnivora; family Canidae; genus Vulpes; species Vulpes lagopus. Next base: position 86,795,364 of record NC_054827.1, on the reverse strand, counting down.
CTTAACCTAGACATTGACAAATATACCAAGTATATATTCAAAATAGCACTTTTAAAAGCAGTGTTATGCTATCATCTAGAAAATCTCATAGCCCTACTGACTTACCACTTCTTTCAGGAAGAGCTTAATTTGGAATAAAATGCACTCATACCCAGCCCCTGCCACTTACAGGTTTATTTGAGCATGTCACTCATACTGATCCTTTCTTTCATATGATACACTCTGAATCTCTCATATCAACATTACATTATGAAAAACATTAGGAGCTTTAATTTGGGGACACCTGGGTGGCTCAGTCGGTTCAGCCTTTGGCTCAAGTCCTGATGCCATGGTCCTGGGATGGAGCCCTGTGCCAGGCTCGCTGCTCAGTGGAGAGCCTCCTGGCTCTCTTTCCCTGCCCCTCGCTCATGATCTATCTCTTTCTCTCAAATTAATAAACAACAAAAAAAATTTTTTTAAAGAGCTTTATTTTGTAGAATCTGCATACTCTCCTTTTCCACAAGAGATGATTATACACTCAAGAGAGACCCAAGAAATCTCTTTGGAGGATAATGCCAACAATTCTTCTATAAATTCATTCTGCTAATATACTTGCAAAAGGGTACAGAGATTTAGTTTAAGGCTGTTCATTATAAGCATGAAAACAGTCTTTTTCTCCAGCTACATGGGGACTGGAAAAATGACTAACCGGCTAGCTAGACAAAACGGTATAGTTAAAAAGAGTAAGTCGGTGTTGTAGACTGAATTGTGCTCTCTTCTCCCTTCCCTATGCCTCAAAAATCATACGTTCAACTTTTTACCCCCACTACCTCAGAATGTGGCCGTAATTGGAAATAGGGTTCTTAAAGAGGTAATTAAAGTTAAATAAGGTCATTGGAGTGGGCACTAATCCAACTTGACTAGTGTCCTTGTAAGAAGAGGAGGTCAGGACAAAGGCACAGAAAGAAGACCGTGTGAAGATAGTGGAGAAGACCACCATTCTGAAGCCAAAGAGAGAGGCCTCAAAAGAGACCAACCTGCCAACTCCTTGACCTCAGAATTCCAGACTCCAGCACTGTGAGAACTGAAATCTCTGTTGTTTAAGCCCCTCTGGCTGTGGTACCTTTTGATGACAGCGCCAGCAAACACAGCTGGCATGCCCTGGTATTTATTATAGCCATGGCAGGCCACGAGGGGTGACGGCACTAATGTGCATGTGCCCAAAGTGACCACTGACGCCATCTGTAGAGTGGGTCTAGGTATGGGAGGGCAAGTGGAGCTCTCACTGCACTCCGCTGCTTGGGTTCTTATCCTATTCTCGTATCACTATCACGATTAAAGAAAGAAAAGAAAATTGCTTAAGAAAACTAAGTTTGAAGATATTGATACAGGAGCAAGTGCAAATGTGGTATTGAATTCTGTGATTTTTTTTTTTCCTTTCTGAAGAACCTTTCCTCCCCCAAACATAGCCAAAGAGAAAAGTCTTCAAAGAGCCCTTTATACCCTTTATCTAACTTCATTCAAATAGCAATTGTATGGGAACACGTGGCAGATTCAGTGGTTGGAGAGTGCGACTCTAGATCTTGGGGTGTGAGTTTGAGCCCCATGTTGGGTGTAAAGATTGCTTAAAAATAAAATCTTAAAAAAAAAAAAAAGAAAAGAAAAGAAAAAGGGAACAGTATGAATAGCAAAGGCTTTTCAAAATAGAAGGGACTTTGTCCTTGCTAGGCAGAGTCAAAATGGAAGGATAAGCCAGCTACTTGCTGCTACCGGGAGCTGAGCCTGCTCAGCTTTTCTTCTATCTAAGGACACACACACACAGCAACAAATAAACAAATATCTGTCTCCCCTCCCCCACCCTGGCTTTGGGCATTGATAGTTCTTCCAAGGACTGACCTTAAGCATGTGAGGACATGAGCTAGGGCTGGTTTTAACTTCCGTCTGTCAAATTAAAAAGCACAGTTCCTTTATTACTTGGAATTCCCAGCTGGCAACACCATCAATTAGAAAGCAAAGAATCAGGAAGAAAGCCAAATAGATGTCATAGAACTGGCACACGCACAAATAACATGTATCTTGCTTATGACAGTCCCTCTCTCCCTCCTCAAGTATTTTTTTTTTAAGATTTTATTTTTATTTATTCATGAGAGACACAGAGAGAGGCAGAGACACAGGCAGACAGAGAAGCAGGCTCCCTGAGGGGAAGCCTGATGTGGGATTCAATCCCAGGATTCCAGGATTCTGGGATCACGACCTGAGCCAAAGGCAGACAGTCAACCACTGAGCCACCCAGCTGCCCTGCCCTCCCTCAAGTCTTATTATCACAGTTACAAGGGGCTTGCCTAAGCCCAGAGCTGCTAGGAGGGAAAAATTGCTGAAGGTTCTCTGGCCCAAGAACCAAAAGACCTGGAATCTAACTCTGTGTGACTTTGCCTAAGTCATTTTTCCTCTCTGGGTCTTGGTTTTCCTCACTTGAAAATCGAAGGAGACTTGGAGACAACAGACAATAGGAAATAGGTTTCATCTCACATCACACAATCCATCAGCAGTGTTGGCCTGGAATGCTATCTATATGAGGTGCGTCCTAAGGCTGAATGTCTCCTCAGAAAAAATGAGTACCACCTGCCAAAGGCACAGTGCCACTTGTGCTACATTCTTGTCATCCCTACAAGAGGTTGTCCCCAACCATCCATAAATACTTAGATGTTGAAAAATGAACCGCAAGAGGCAAGCACACGGAGTTAACCTCAAAGAAAGAGAAAAACCAGTCATAAAGAGAAGCAAGAACTAAAAAGTGGAGCAACTCAAAGCCCTGTTCAAGCACTCCACAAGTAAGGTGAGAGCATCACTTGCTTCTGGCCTCTGCTCTCGTGGTCTAGCTCACACGCGGCATGGTGATAACTTATCCATCACATTCCCTTCGTTCCACTTAGGAAGGCAAACAAGGACACTTCTGCCACAAGAACCATCCCAAAGACAGCCACTATTTTTACTTTCAGTGCTTTAGTTGGGGGCATGTAAATCCCTCAGCAATGCAGAAAACATTCATTCAAAAAGATTTATTCCTCAAGAGTTCTGGATAGCCAAGTTGGCTTTAATGTGTATAAGTTAAGTCCAAATTGCAGAAGGAAGGAAATTATCAAATCTGACACCACCCTTCATTCAGTTGTTTTTCCCACCTTGGAAACAGAGGAGCCCTAGAAGAACTGAGGGAAGACATAACAGACTTCTATTAACTACAAAAGTTGTAATATTGTCCCTGTTTTTAAGATTTTATTTATTTATTTATTCATGAGAGACACAGAGACATAGGCAGAGGGAGAAGCAGGCTGTCCATGTGGGGACTCCGATGTGGGACTTGATCCCAGGACCCCAGGATCACGACCTGAGCCAAAGGCAGATGCTCAACCACTGAGCCACCCAGGCGTCCCAATATTGTCCCTATTTTAATAAAGGGAGGGGAGAAGGGACAGCAATAGGGAAGCTCCTCAAATACTGAAGTTGTTGAAGCTGTTAAAAGCAGAGCCCAGGTTCCTGGGCATGCTGCAGGGTTTCTATTATCAAAGAAATAGAAGCAAAACATTAAAGCATAAAACTGGGTTCAAAATTTTTTTATCCAAGTAAATAGTTCTCTAACCTTTAACTATATTTAGACTTCCACATCTTTCAGTGACATACAATACTACGCATGAATGTCACAGCCCACTTTGTTTCCCCCTCCTTTGAGGTTTTAAGATTACTTATGAATTACTGGGCGTCAGCAGAGAGGTAATGAACAATGGATTCTACTTTGACAAGCAGTATTTATTTAAACTCTGAAGCTCACAACCTACATTTTGCAGCTCATTCTGGCTCCAAGCTCATAAATGACCTCCCATCAAGTTTGTACAGACCTTTTTTTACTACCAGGAGGCAGAGGTGAGGGTAAATAGCAACCCTCGCCATCACAGTGCCTCATGCTGTCCTTGACTGGGAGCTGTGCAAGGGGACGAGGAGACCTGAAAGCAAGGAGGACAAGAACACAACTCCCTCTGCTCAATAAAGGCCTATTTCACAAACACCACATACAGGTGGCAGGTAGTCCCTAACACACAAAATGATTGTGTGGTGGGAAACTCAACACATAGTCACACGTGTTAGTAAACTGATTGGGGCATATGGTGGATTTCTCTCATGCAAAAGAATAAAGGGCAACTTATTAAAGCCTATCTAATCCACAATACTAGCTAACAATAGCTACCGCTTATTAATCTCTCAGTCTCTGCAAGGCACAACTATCAGGATTAGCTACTTTATCACCCCAAAGTTAACAGAGCTGAGACAGAGGCTCAGAGACATTCGGGAACTTAAGAGTCAGAAGCCTGATGAGTGGTAGAGCCAGAATTTCAATCTGGTTGGCTCTTGGCCCTTCTCTCCTGCTCACTGCTGGCCTAGAGGGGGGTGAACAAGACAGACAACACCGGCCTAAAACCTTGGTTGCCTGCAAAAGGGAAATGGGCTGCGTGCGAAGGAGGCAGCAAGAAAGGAAGCACATTTTCCTGCCTGACCTTGGGTGTACAGTAAGTACTCAACAAGTATCTGAAGGAGGCATCTCCTTCTCCACGCCCTTTTCTCTCTCCCAGCCAGTGCCTGGCCTCAGCGATCTCGATGACCTCTTCTAACCACAGCCCTATCCCAAGCAGCCCAACCACCCCAATCGCCAAGACCCTACATCACCACCAAGTCCTATTCCGCATTAACAGCCCTGTTCCTAGTCCTATGAAAATTACCAGGCCATTCATTCATTCAACTAGTATTTATTATACTACAAACCTACTATGCACGGTGTTAATTCCTAGTAATGTAGCAATAAAAACAAGACATCTTTTTCTACCTAAGCAAGAATACAAAGATATGCACAAGAATGACCATCCAGGGATCCCTGGGTGGCGCAGCGGTTTGGCGCCTGCCTTTGGCCCAGGGCGCGATCCTGGAGACCCGGGATTGAATCCCACGTCGGGCTCCCGGTGCATGGAGCCTGCTTCTCCCTCTGCCTGTGTCTCTGCCCCTCTCTCTCTCTGTGTGACTATCGTAAATTAAAAAAAAAATAAAAAGAATGACCATCCACATGCTTTTTAGGAGAAAGGAAACCTGGATAATCAATGAAAGAGTACTAACCACTGAAAATTATGGTACGCTCACATCATTGAATACAATGCACTCCCCCCCATTGATTATACAGATGATACAGAAAACTTTACTGCTGAAAATAGTTAACACAACAGTATAGAGGAGGACAGCATTTGAGGTAACAACAATGTAATAAGACATAGAACAGCAATAAGAATAATAAAAAACAATCTGAAGGATACAGCAACTTGACAACGGTAATTAATAAACTTGCAGGGTTAGGAATAACTATGCTTTTATATTTTCTAAACTCTTGGCAATAAGCACATAGCTTCTAATTAGAAAAACATTCCAACTTTCCATTTTGGAAGAAAACAAAACAATATTTCTGTTTTATCTCAAAGGTGGTAAGCATTCAAATATTTGTTAATTGAATCAACCAGTGAGTAAATTAAATCTACTCTAGTGGGATCCCTGGGTGGCTCAGCGGTTTAGTGCCTGCCTTTGGCCGGGGGTGTGATCCTGGAGACCCGGGGTCGAGTCCCACGTCGGGTTCCCTGCATGGAGCCGGCTTCTCCCTCTGCCTGTGTCTCTGCCTCTCTCTCTCTGTCTATCATGAATAAATAAAATCTTTTTTTAAAAAATGAAATCTGGGGATCCCTGGGTGGCCCAGTGGTTTAGCGCCTGCCTTTGGCCCAGGGCACGATCCTGGAGACCCGGGATCGAATCCCACGTCGGGCTCCCGGTGCATGGAGCCTGCTTCTCCCTCTGCCTATGTCTCTGCCTCTCTCTCTCTGTGTGACTATCATAAATAAAAAAAAAATTAAAAAAAAAAAAATGAAACCTACTCTAGTGATGTGACTGGGAGAAAACAGCCAGAGTGAACTATCTCTGAAACGGAGGAATAAAAACAGAAAATTCGGGACGCATGGGTGGCTCAGCAGGTGAGCATCTGCCTTCGGCCCAGGGCGTGATCCTGGAGACCCAGGATTGAGTCCCACATCGGGGCTCCCAGGAGCCTGCTTCTCCCTCTGCCTATGTCTCTGCCTCTCTCTCTCTGTCTCTCTCATGAATAAATAAAATCTTAAAAAACAAAAACAAAAAACACAGGAAATTCCCATAGGACTGCATCTTTAAAATTGGTTAAGATGGTAAATTTCTATTTTTTTTAACCACAGTAAAAAAAAAAAGAGAGAGAGAGAGAAAGAAAATTCCTTAACCCTTGTAATATTTTTTAGTGTTCAAGGGGTATAAACAAACCTCTACTTGGTAGAATTTGAAGCAAAAGAGGAAAGAAAGAAAAGAAAGAAAAGAAAGAAAAGAAAGAAAGAAAAGAAAGAAAAGAAAGAAAGAAAGAGAAAAAGAGAAAAAGAAAAAATGAGGAAAAATTAAAGAGCTACCTAAAGGTTCAAGGTGCTGAACAAGAAGCTATGCATTTGCCTAACCCAGAAATGAGCTCTTGTATTTCCTTCATCTAAAATTCTTAAGGTTTCCTTTCGAGTTCAGAGACTCCCTTAGAGCTCCAAGGTTCTCACAACCGTTCCCACAACCGTGGCAACCAGATTCTGGGCATTTGCCAGGAAGGCGTTTCTGACAGGTAGTTTCTCACGCAGGTTTCAACACGCTAGAATATGCTGGCTTCCGCCCTCAACAGTGCTTCCAAGCACTGTCAGGGGTCACTGTCCTTCTGTAAGTGGCCTTGGGCACCCAGGGACTTTTTGGGACCAAATGTGAAACAGGCGGGCTGTGACACACACAGGCAGCCAGCGCCAGCTGCTGGGTTACCACGGGCCCGGCCCGAACTCTTCTTGCTCAGACTCTTTCTTACCAGGTTAGGGTTGATCCTGCATGTTCTACTTATCAACAAGCAGTTCATGGAGCCTAAAGCCCAGAATTTGCCCAATTGTCTCACGGACGTCACGCTGCCATGGAAAAGCCTGCCAAAGCCCCTGCAAGGGGTGCTCTCTGCCAGGCCGGTCAGCCCCAGGACAGAGGACACAGAGAGCTCGCTGCAGTGGTGACCACTTCAGAGCTCGGGTGGGCCCACCGGCCCGGGGGTGGGGGGCGGCCAGCACGCTTCTCTCCCCGTCGGACAAAGCCTACGGGCAACCCCAACATAGAAGACACACGGACACGCCGTAATACGACCAAAGTGCTTCCAGGTTCACACAACAAACTAACCGAATGCCTGCTGGCGACCTGAGCTGAGCGAGGAGCTGCTGCCCCCCTGGAGCCTGCACTCCAGGGGCTCACATCGAACTCAGCATCCCCGAAAGTCCAACCTGCACTGAGCTGGGAAGCCCCTGGAGAAGCCAGTCCTCTCGTGCTCCTGCCATGAAATCTGTGGCCCAGAAACGTTAGGTGAGGGGCAGCCCGGGTGGCTCAGTGGTTTAGTGCCACCTTCGGCCCAGGGTGTGATCCTGGGGACCCGAGATCGAGTCCCATGTCGGGCTCCCTGAATGGAGCCTGCTTCTCCCTCTGCCCATGTCTCTGCCTCTGCCTCTGCCTCTCTCTCTCTCTCTCTGTCTCTGCCTCTCATGAATAAATAAAATCTTTAAAAAAATGTTAGATGATGTGGCTCACGGACAATTTCAGTGACAAGCATCAGTGGACCAGGAAGACCCACGGCGTGACACAACTAGGCAAATCTGGAGCAGGGACAGGGTAGGTAAGTCACCCTCTGGGTTCCACACCTCTGTACCTATAGTAACAGACTAACAGATACCCAGGGACACCGGGGGGGCTCAGTGGTTGAGCAGCTGCCTTCGGCTCCGGTCATGATCCCGGGGTTGCGGGATCGAGTCCCACAGCAGGCTCCCCACAGGAAGTCTGCTTCTCCCTCTGCCTGTGTCTCTTCCTCTCTCTGTGTGTCTCTCATGAATAAATAAATAAAATCTAAAAAAAACAAAAAAACAAAAAAAAAAACAAAAAACTAACAGATGCCCCAAAGACTAACAAATACTCAAAGCAGCTAAATGAAGTCTCCATAAATAAATCTAAATGCCACCACTGCCCACAGTAAGCGGGCTGTGTTCTAAGCATCTTGTACATTTTTGAAAGGTTTCCATCACAACAGCGTTAAAATGAAAGGCTGGAGGTAGCCCAGGTGGCTCAGCAGGGTTTAGCACCGCCTTCAGCCCAGGGTGTGAGCCTGGAGACCCGAGATCAAGTCCCACATCGGGCTCCCTGCATGGAGCCTGCTTCTCCTTCTGCCTGTGTCTCTGCCTCTCTCTCTCTCTCTCTCTCTCTCTCTCTCTGTGTGTGTGTGTGTGTGTCTCTCATGAATAAACAAAATCTTTAAAAATAAAAATAAATATTCATTTTTAAAAAAATGAAAGGCTGGCCCACGATGGTCACAAAACTGAATGCTGTGGGACAGTGGCAGGCAGTCCCCCGCTGTACCTCCCTACCCCGACCGCCCCGGGTCGGAGAAGCAGAGCAGGCAAGCCCTCCCCAGCACCCCTAATCCCACACACAATCCGCGTGCAGGCCAGGTGCTGGCCAGTCTCCCTCCGCAGGCCGCCCAAAGGAGCCATCACCCAGGTGATGCAGGTATCTGCGTGGGCCAGATGCTCCCCCGAGGGTCAGTCCAGCTAAGTCTTGCTCCACCAGCGCTGGGCAAGGAAAAGCTTGCACATACCCCCTACCCTGGGTTTGCCAGCAGGCAGGATTTCTCTGGATCCTATTCTTTGGGATTCACTAATAGCCCCATACAGGGTGACTTCTTGAACCTCTTTTCACGAAATACAGGAACACATACACCGGAGAGAGAAACGTGAGGTGCGGGGCTTGGGGTCTGGAAGACTCGGGCCTACCTGGACAGCTGTCGCCCTCGGCCTGAGCGGGAAGGGGAGCAGGGCAAAGGCCCCCATGGGCTTGGACACCTCACTTCTCACTGGAAAACTCCCGTCAGATCAGCATGGCTGGCTGAGTCCACCCTCAGGAGGAGAGCCTGGTGGCCCCATGAGAGGTCCTGGCTTAACAACTCTTCTGAGGAGCTGAAGGGACAGCCGCACTCTTTCCTTCAGATCCAAGTATCCAAGGCTGAAAGAACTTTCTCACGCTTCATTTCTCCATCCGTCGGGCCATTAAAACTTTAGGAAGCCGTATCAGCTCTGCTCTCCTTTCTTCTTCGAAATTTATCTCCTTCTCCCACTTGCAGCTTCAAGAGGAAGGAACAGACAGGTGTGCTTCCCCCAGAGGACCTCATCATCATCACCCTCCACACTCCTCTGAACCTGGTCCTCATGACAAAGCCAGCCGCACCAAGGCCTGGACAGCATTTACGAGGATGCTCTTATTCAAGTACGGCTGCCTTGAGGGTACCAGCTAGCAGGCAATGGTCATCGCAGGCAACTCCCCCCTCCCCAACCCGCAGCCAACCAACAACTTGAGAAACTTCCTCCTGATGTTCTTAAAATACATTTTCAGAAGGAACCAGGGCCAAATGAAGGAACCTATGAATCATATTTTTTCTATCAAAGACCAACAGAAATGCAAACATTCTTACATAGGGGACCCCAACCTTTACTTTATTTTCTACTCATCAGGGCACTGGTTTTGTGAGCAAGAGGGAGGTGGGGAGAAAGGAGTCTAAAAGGGAGGTTTCCCCTGGGGCATTCTCTTAATGAAATAAGTTACTCATCTTGGGAGTGGTGCTCCCTGGCTTTTTTTTTTTTTTTTAATTTTTATTTATTTATGATAGTCACAGAGAGAGAGAGAGAGAGGCAGAGACACAGGCAGAGGGAGAAGCAGGCTCCATGCACCGGGAGCCCGACGTGGGATTCGATCCCGGGTCTCCAGGATCGCGCCCTGGGCCAAAGGCAGGCGCTAAACCGCTACGCCACCCAGGGATCCCATCCCTGGCTTTTTTAAAACTATAAAGACAGAGCTCTTCTATCAGTCCTAGATGATGAAGAACCATATCCCAGCATCAAAATCAAACAAATGGACTACGCTAACACACACATCAGATGAACGGTTATTGGGCTGCAAGGTAAACAGGCTCCAGGGATGGGTAGTTCAGGAAATGGACCTTAATTACTGTTATTTATTCAATCAAACCTAGAATTTCTCGAGTCTGCTGGGCAGAGTGGATGACAGACCAAAGACAGGGCTCTTTGGAAAATTCCTGGATCAGTCTCACCCCTCCTTCCTTCCCCAGGGCAATCCAAAGCCCTGGTGTTCAGGGAGCCCCACAAGGCAGGACAGGTTGGGGTTGGGCACGGCTGGTGAATGGTGCCTCTGAAGTGGGCACACCCACCCTCGGTGAAGACAGAAGAATCAGACAGCATGGAGGAGGCTGGGGTGGGGAAGATGGCAACGAGGTAGCAAGAGGCCGAGAAATCTTTCTGGACTCGGACTTGTTGGTGACAGTAAGAAGGGAAGCCCTAGGGAAATGTCACTTACCCCCACTTATGTAGGCAGGTGGCAAATAGAGAGAAGACATCACAAATACTAATGGAAAACCAGGAATCAAAAGGTGATATTTGCTTTTTCATGAACCAACACATTGGAATTTTATAAGACATTTATAATGATCACATTCTGCTGTCAAAACGTATCTAGGTCATATCGCTAACTTTCTCATGGTACTCAGTAAGGAACACCATGCTTTACAAAGGATATCCCACTCCAAGAACAAGTTTGAGAGTCAGTGTTCTAATTGAATTAAAACTCATTTGACATTGGGACGCCTAGGCAGCCCAGCAGTGGAGCGTCTGCCTTCAGTTCAGGTCGTGATCCCTAGTCCAGGATCAAGTCCCGCATTGTACTCCCTGTGAGGAGCCTGCTTCGTCCTCTGCCTATGTCTCTGTCTCTCTCTGTGTCTCTCATGAATAAATAAAAATCATTTGACAGACTAAATTTTCCTGGTTACCCTTAAGCATCCAAAAATGTCTTGAAATAAAGCATTTCAAAGCAAGAAAAACAAAACAAAAAGTAGTTGTCAGGCATAAATGGAAACCTGAAGACTTAACTTTTGATGATATAACTTCCCATTCACCAACCAGAAAGTAAGAAAGCTTGGTGCAAAAAAACGAAGACGACAACGACGACTTGGTGCACAGATATTCTAGGCAATATCCAGTCTTCCCAAAGAAGACAAGGAAGAAATTGGGAAAGATAGATAAAACAGGCCAAAATAGGCAGTAGAAATGATAACAGAACTGACAAGTTTGTACAAACATAATATATTGAGTAACTACTATGTGCATCATATACGTTACTCGATTCTTTACATACATTATAGAATTTAATGTTCATCATGACCCTATGTTGTTCTCCATCTCTATTACAGGTGAGAAAGTTGATCAAATGAAGACACACCTAGTAAATGAAAGAACTAGGATTTCTGTCTCAGGTGGATGCCTACTAAGTCCATTTCTTTCCACCATTTTATAATGTTTAATTATCAGTGTAATACTTTGGGGCGGGGGAGAGGGGTATGAGGAACTAAACACTGTTCCTTGGTAGTCTACACAATGCCTTTCTGCAAATTAGAAAAAGGCACAGCATGAGCAAGCCAGCAGGGACAGCATCCCAGCTCTCACCTTCGCTCTCAGTTGGTTACCTTTCTGCAGTACACAAACTGTGCAACCTTATATGGCAGCCCCACTGCTAACTGTTTCCCCCAAACTGCTTCCTGACCTGCTTAATACTACTGCCTGGATTAAGTTGTTTTTATAACTGTCTTAACCTCATAAAACTCATCTCACTGGAATTAGGTCTCTCAGGAATGATATATTTAAAATCTGTCCCTTGCACTAGCATCTGTATTCCATTAAAGCAAAGACTCCCCATCTTGTTCTAAGCTACCTCTCCAGTGCCTAGCCTCGTGCCTGCAACAAAGCAGGTGTTCCATAAATATCTGTTGAATATTTTGAAAGCTCACTATCTACAAGGAGATATAGCACTCTTACCCAACTGGCAGGCAGAGAGCTAAAAGAAACGGTGCCACCCCCAAGAGGGAGATGTCACTTCTAGCTGAGGTCATCCATGGGCACTCACAGGAGAGGCTGTGCTTCATTTTGCCTGTTTATTTTTTATCAGCGCCAAATATCTGGCATGGACTAAAGTCAAATGTAAAAATATTTCCATCTAAAATAGAGAAACCATCTAAAAGGGGGCACTTTCTTCTTAAAATTTTCTCCTTCCATTTTATTTACTATTTATTTATTTGGTCGTTTTTTGTTTTTGTTTTTGTTTTTACTTATTTTTTAAAGTAAGCTCTGTGCCCGACGTGGGGCATGCACTCACAGCCTTGAGATCAAGAGTCACGTGCTCCACCAGCTGAGCCAGCCAGCTGCTGGCTGGTCTTTCCATTGTAAAGATTATAATGGCAGGGCCATCACGGATCAGAACTGTGTGAGTCCTATCTTCCAGGGGCCTGTACCCTAACTTCATTCACTCACAAGGGCTGAACCCTTTGCTGAGGCTTGTAATCCCCCCATGAGGCCACACTCTTCTATTCTCACATTTCCATCAGTAACACTTGGATTGTGCCTTCACCAACTTCCTATTCTATCCTGGCGACCACTCCTGATGGACAGCAAGAACAGCATTATTCCCACTATGGAATTAAATGTAAAGCCTGGATAAGTCACATTACTTTCGGACTCGATCTTTCTAACATGGTACCATGCACGGATAAGGGTAGAGAGTGGAGACTGCTCACACTAGAAAAGACAGTTGAGGTAACCTTGATATTTCAATCCTGCCTTGAGAGTGCAGGGTTATTCTATGTGCAGGTGTACCATGCCATCACATGTACCAGCGTGCTCATGCACGTGTGTGTGTGTGAATCCGAGGACAAAGCCCCAGCACCCCAGCACTACTTCCAAGTGCCAAACTTTGCAGCAAGTTTAAGAAGCACAATTTAAGAAGGCAGAGAATTATATGCTGTGCTGCTATCAAAACACTGATAATTAAAGATGAGAGTGTCTTAGGCAACCAGGAGGATCCTTCTACCCAGTACTCATTATAAATAATAGTCACCTACCATTTCTTAACTTCCTCTGTATCTGTGACATTCTTTTCATTTCATCTTCAAAAGAGCCATGTGATATAAGTAATGCAATCCCCATTTTACATATGAGGAAACTTGACCTTCTGATTGCAAAGACCATCAGGATTCCCAAAACTGTTTCTGATAATACAGTTTTGAAGCTTCCTCCACCTGCCCCCACAGAGATACATAAAATCAAGACCCTGTAAAGGAGGTACAGGCCCAGCTCGAGGAAGTCCGAGGAGCCACTGGTCCTGCGACTGCCTCACCCCGCTCCCACTGACAGCACCATTCCAAAGGCTTGCTGGGAGAACACAGCTACAGTCTTGGGCAGCCCAGAGTCTTTCTGAAGGGCATTGTTCATTCTATTAAGTTCTGGCAGTGGTAGTAACACTTAACTTTTTGAGTAACAAAAAACTACATTGTGTATTTTCTAGGTGCCAGGCAGGGTCCTAAATTCTTGGCATAGAGTCATTGCCTTCTCACAACTCTGCGAGGTAAATACTCATTATACCATTTTTTCATTGGTGCTTTTGCCATTCTTTCACAAATGAGAAAGTGTTATTGAATTTTTTGGTATGAAAATGTACTATTTTTATAATCAGAAAAAAATTGCATAAGCTATACTGACTCTGAAAAAGTGCTGGAAAGACAAAATAAGAAGTGTTAAAAAGAAAATCACAGGCCCAAAATGGCATCACTTAGGTTAACAGCCCAAGTCAGTACACCAAGACTTAATACCTAAACTAACTACTGTGTCAACTCCCCAAAAATGTATCCTTTAACCAGTCAACAAGGAATTTCCTAATCAGCACTAGAAAGCTTACTGATAGGCCCCTTCCACTCCCCTTAGGAGTGCGACCTTGCCTAAAACAATGGATTCTCTGCTAGTAATTTCCTGCTCCCCTGCCCACCTTTAAAAACCTTTCCTTTTCTATAGCCCTATGGAGCTGCCCTCCTTGTTCGATGTGCATGACGCTGCCAGATTCATGAATCGAATAAAGCCAAATCTCCAAAACTTACTTGGTTTAATTTTCATTATTTAACACAAGACATAGAGAAAAAGGAGATCACTTCCATTTTTTCACACATGAGAAAGATGAGGTGGATAAAAGGGAAGTAACTTTCCTGGGGTCCTGAGATGTGAACTCAGTCAGCTTGAGCCTAAAACTGACCCAGACTTCTACAGTAACATCTCTAAAATGGGGCAAGTGTCAAGAGCTAGTAATATACACACATGATAATATTACTGTCTACAGAGAGAGAGAGAGAATGTTTAGAAGTTTTTAGCAATTATTTGGGGCTCCAGTTAATGTAGACACTAAGCATAAAATAAAGTTTGGTTCCTGTAGCAAATCTAAAATCCTACCCATAACCCAAATCTCCTTGTACCATTAGCTACCTTCTGTCTACCATTATATTAAGTAAAAAATTTTAAAGTTGTTCATTTTCATTATGATTCTGCACAAAATATCCATTTCCAAAATGTCCCTTGGTTCATTTTTCCCACTGCTAATATTAGAATTCCTCCCACGCTTTCTAAGATACATAAAAAAAATCATTCCAAATTCTTCAAAGTTAACTATTATTACAAGAAGATACAAACGCAAAAGACAGAAAACAAAAATTATACAGCACATTTAGTGGTAAGTTCTTCACAAAATTCTCTATCCCTTAAAATACCATCTTCCAAGATCATAGATGCCATACATATATAGATATTTGCCACCTGAATACTTTACATACATATAAGCAAATTTTTGCTATATAACATCTTAGAATCATCCCTTTTCAGGCTGTATATAAGAAAATGGTTTTGTGACCAATTTCGAAGCTATCAAATAATTGAAAATTATTAAGAGGAACAAGAATTTGAACTCCCCTACATTAAACATGCATAATTTAGGTCAACACTATAAAAGAGTGAAAGCAAACAAGTAACAGAAACTTGCTCCTTAATGTAAATAGGGATCGCAGCCAGGGAAGCAACACAGTTCCCCTATCAAAGTCATGATGATGAACATCTGTAAGGATTACAGGAGATCAGCCATGTACAGTGCTGGTTTATTAGCACGGGCCTGGCATATAAATCAGTGTCCTACAGTAGCTTGTGTTAAATGCCCATTCTATTCAATACGAGGTTACTTCCTACTCTGTGCCTTGGTTGCTCATTTATGAGATATTAGTAGTTCCCACATCATGGGATTATCAGGATGGAAAAGGTACTGAAAGCACTTACAGCATTAGTGACCAGTACTATTCTTAGTGCCCTCAAAAGAAAGAAGCTTGGGGCAGTCCCAGTGGCGCAGCGGTTAAGTGCCGCCTTCGGCCCAGGGTGTGATCCTGGGGACCCAGGATCAAGTCCCACATCAGGCTCCTTGCATGGAGCCTGCTTCTCCCCCTGCCTGTGTCTCTGCCTGCCTCTCTCTCTCTCTCTCTCTCTCTCTCTCTCTCTCTCTGTGTCTCTCATGAATAAATAAAATCTTTAAAAAAAAAAAAAAAAAGGAAGAAGCTTGGAGACTCACAGGGACCACGATGTGAACCTAGTTACTCCAAAGCAGTTATCACTTCATTTCCTCAAACTCCACCTGAAAGGTGATGCCTGGGAGACTTCATCTGGTTGCCAGCTTGCTTCCATTGGGGGAAACTCAAGGAAACTCCCAAGGGCTCCCTTCCTCCTGGCAGCTTAATCGACTCCAGGAACTTGCAGCTTATACCCTCTTAGTCCCATCACTTGAACCTCACATCTGACCAAAAAGCTATTCCCCTTTGTATTTGTTTGCCAAATTTTCCCAAAGAGGGCTTGGAGGTGGAGGTGGGGGTGGGGAGGGGAGGATGGGAGGGGGTATATACATACCTAACCCAGTTACATATATATAACCCAGTGGTGGGTTATAACTATCCAAAAAAATTATAACAACAGGGGCGCCTGGATGGCACAGCTGGTTAAGTATCCAATCCTTGGTTTCAGCTTAGGTCATGATCTCAGGGTCATGGGATCGAGCCCTGCGTGATGCTTCGTGATCAGCAGGGAAATCTGCTTGGGATTGTCTCCTCTCCTTCTGCCCCTCCCCCTTGGTCCCTCTTGCTTTCTCTACAAATACGTAAATCTTAAAAAAAAAAAAAAAAAGTACAACAACAAAGGCAACCACAACCATTTGTGCAGCACTACCTGCAAGCGCCATGATGGGCTCCAGTACATATGGGCAATTTCTGCCAACCCGTGAGGCAGTTACTTTTATTATTCTCTCTACAGTAGCAATGATACACTTGGGCTCAAGAAAATAAGTCACCCAAGGTCACAACTCATCAGGGGCAAGGATAAGAGCTAAACCCAGGTGTGACTTCAAAGGCAGCATTCCTCAACTAAAAGAAAAAAAGTCAGCCCTATTAACCACCCCACCAAGCCAATACAGAAAAGATTTAAAAGGGGGGGGGCAGGGAAGGGGGGATGCCTGGCTGGCTCAGTCAGTGGAGCCTGCAATTCTTGATCTGAGTCATGACTTTGAATCTCACATTGGGTGTAGAGATTATTTAAAAAAAAAAATAAAGATGAAAAGGAAAAAGGAAATAGCATTTAAAAAAAAATAACTTTGGAAAACTGAATCAAAATTCGTTTTCCAATTACCTTATTACCTGATAAATGAAAATATTAAATAAAGAACTGGCTACTACTCCATATGGCAAGTAAGTGCACGTTAGTCCTGACAATTCCACTACCAAGGAGCAGTTTAACTCTGATATATGGATGGCTCCACTTCCCACTGCTACAGCATTTATATTTTGTGATCCATACAAACAAAATCATTTCTCATGCCTCTAACATCTACCACAGCCCTGGGCTACTTATAATTAAACCACTGTAATATTTAATCTCATGATCACACAGAGATGTGTCAACCGCCTAAGAGTGACTAGTGACCAGTCATCAAGCTGCAATTTCCAGCTCACTGAATGTCTGTCCCATTGTGTCTATATCTCTAATGAATAATTCAACCAATACACAGTCAATTTTTAGAAATTAAGAACAAGAGCCCAGAAATACACCCTAGTATTTATGGTCCAATTAATTTTTGAGAAGTGGGCCAAGATAATTCAATGGAGAAAGAACAGCATTTTCAAAAAATGGTGTTGGAATTGGATATCCAAATGCAAAAGAATGAAGTTGGACCCCTTTTTTATGCCATACACAAAAATTAATTCAAGATGGATCAAAGAGCTAAATGTATAAGCAAAAACTATGAAACTGTTAGAAGAAAACATAGCACTAAATCTTCATCATCTTGGATTAGGCAAAAATTTCTTAACTACAAAACCAAAAGCACAAGCCAACAAAAGAAAAAATCAAGTGAACTACATCAAGATTAAAAGCTTTTATGTTTCATGGGATCCCTGGGTGGCGCAGCGGTTTGGCGCCTGCCTTTGGCCCAGGGCGCGATCCTGGAGACCCGGGATCGAATCCCATGTCAGGCTCCCGGTGCATGGAGCCTGCTTCTCCCTCTGCCTATGTCTCTGCCTCTCTCTCTGTATGACTATCATAAATAAATAATAAAAAAAAAATTAAAAAAAAAGCTTTTATGTTTCAAATGATACCATCAAGAAAGTGAAAAGATAACTCACAGAATAAGAGAAAATATCTGCAAATCACCTATCTTATAAGGAGGTAATATCCAGAATATATGAAATGCAGTAATAGGGGCACCTGGATGGCACAGCTGGTTAAGCACTGACTCTTGATTTGGGCTCAGGTCTCAGGGTCATGAGATAAGAGTCCTGCGTTGTGCTCTGCACTTAGAGGGGAGTCTGCTTAAGATTCTCTCCCTCTCTCCCCCTCTCCCTCTGCCCTTCCCCCTGCTCATTTAAGCTTGCTCTTGCTCTCTCTCTCAAATAAATGAAATCTAAGAAATGGACAAAGGATCTGAACAGTCTCCAGAGAAGATACAGAAATGGTTAATAAGCACTTGAAAAGATGTTCAACATCATCAGCCATTAGGAAAATATAAATCAAGGGATCCCTGGGTGGCACAGCGGTTTGGCGCCTGCCTTTGGCCCAGGGCGCGATCCTGAAGACCCAGGATCGAGTCCCACATCGGGCTCCCGGTGCATGGAGCCTGCTTCTCCCTCTGCCTGTGTCTCTGCCTCTCTCTCTCTCTCTCTCTCTCTCTCTCTCTCTCTCTCTCATAAATAAATAAAGAAAAAAAAAGGAAAATATAAATCAAAACCAAAATGAGATGCCACTTCACATCCAGTAGGATGGCTATTAAAAAAAAACAAAAAAACAATGAGAGTTGGTGAGGGGACGCCTGGGTGGCTCAACGGTTGAACATCCACGTTCAGCTCAGGGCGTGATTCCCGGGTCCTACATGGGGCCTGCTTCTCCCTTGGCCTGTGTCTCAGCCTCTCTGTGTCTCTCATGAATAAATAAGTAAAATCTTGAAGAAGAAGAAGAAAGAAGAAGGAAGAAGGAAGAAGAAGGAAGAAGAAGAAAGAAGAAGGAAGAAGGAGAAGAAGAAGAAGAATTAGAAGAAGAAGAGGAGGAGGAGGAGGAGGAAGAAAATGAGAGTCAGTGAGAATGTGAAGAAATCTAGAGCCCTCATACAGTGCTGGTGGAACAGTTAAGATGTAGCAGGCTCTTTGGAAAAAGATTTGGCAGTTCCTCAAAATGTTAAACACAGTTACCATATGATTGATCCAGTAGTTCCACTCCGAGACATGTACTGAAGAGAAATGAAAACATGGGCACATAAAAACTTGTACACAGATGGTGATAAAAGCATTATTAAAAGGCAAAATGTAGAACCAACCCCAAACAACCATCAACACATAGATAAGATGCAGGATATTCCATTTAAAAAACGAAATACTGGTACACACTATAACGTGGATGAACCCTGAACACATGCTCAGTGAGAGAAGCCCGTCAGAAGACCACATACTGTGTGGTTCTATTCATATGAAACATGGAGAAGAGGTAAATCCAGAGCCAGCAAGTGAGTGAGCAGTTGCCAGGGCTCTGAAGCAGTTTGGGGAGAAAGTGGGAACGGCTCCTCACACCCATGGAAGGCGACAAAATGTCCTAAACTTAGTAGTCATGGCTGCACAACTCTGGGAATATACTGAAAACCACTGAATCATACAGTTTATTTTCTTTTTTTTTTTTTAAAGATTTTATTTATTTATTCATGAGAGACACAGAGAGAGAGAGAGAGAGAGAGAGAGAGAGAGAGAGAGGCAGAGACCCAGGCAGAGGGAGAAGCAGGCTCCATGCAGGGAGCCCGACATGGGACTCGATCCTGGAACCCCAGGATCACACCCTGGGCCAGAGGTGGCGCTAAACAACTGAGCCACCCAGGGATCCCCTGAATCATACAGTTTAAATGGGTAAGCTGTATGGTATGTGAACTGTATCTTAATAAAACACTTTTAATTTTTATAAAGAATTTCTTTAATTAAAACTTTTTTAAAGAAATGGGGAAGTGTAAAAAAAAAAAGGAAAAACTTCAAATCATGATTTTTTTTTTTTTTTTTAAAGCTGGCTATTCCTCCTCAACAAAAGTAAAAGCTTAGGCATTTCTCCAACTCCACTTTAAGAACGAAAAGAAAATTACGAGGTTTTTTGAACACCTGTTAATTTGAACAGGAATCAAGTGTCCCCAAGGACAAATTTCTAGCACTTAGAAGCTGAAATTGCTTCATGTGTCTAAGTTATTGGTCAGCTATAAAAAGCTTTGTAAAGTTTACATAAAACGTTTCATGGATCTTTCCACATTTGGTTTTCTTAAGAGACTGCACACTGGCAACGGTTGAATCTTGGTACCAGAGCTCCCATTTCTCCACAATTTTCTTGTCTTACTTAGGCCAAAGCAACCCTTTCACATGTCTCCTAATAATCCACAGCCAGCTGGAGATGCTTACAAAAACTGATTTGACAGTTTAACTATAATCTTGGCACCCTCCAAAAAAGAATATGGGTGGCATATTCTTTTTTTTTTTCCCAGTTCTGTTCACCTCAGTACACTTCAGTTATGAAAAATCGATATTTACATACGTAAATTACAAATAATACAGATACACCACATACCAGTACCAGTTGTGCAGTCAAATTAATCATCAGTTTCCTGTCTTCATGCAAAAATGGGTTAAGTTTATTATGTCTAAACCTATATCCTAAATATATAACACACATACCGCCACCACCATCATCTACTTGAGCAGCAGGAGTAGTGTCAAGAACGAAAATAATGCCAGAAAATGCAATTATACATGTTGAAATTCACACATTTAGGTTTGCTAAAACCTAAGATTGAAAATTTTTAAAGTAACCAACACATGTCCATTATAAATTCAAACAACACAGCAAGATGTCAAATGAGAAACAAATGCTCCCTACATTATCCCCTACCTCCTAACCTCCTATTCTTACTCCAACGCAGTAATCACTGTTGACAGTTTCCATATATATCCTCTACAGTATATAGTCTTCTAGATATGACAGTTTCTATATATGACAATACATCTCAAAAACTGTCAGAAATCTGTATGCATTTACAGGCCCTGACATACATACTCATGTGCCTATTCCTTGTAAAAACCATATACATTGGTTTCATCATATACATACTTTCCTTTAATCCCTATTTAACAGCACATCTTGGACATCTCTCCCTCTCTGCACAAATTTGTCACATTTTTTTTTAGTCGCAACCTAATATTCCATTGTATGGAAGACTAATAAACTTTTAAGTTAGTTTTCACTACCAATGATGAATTAAGATGTTTCACACCTACTTCCAACACAAAAAAAACAGAAGAATTTATTCCTTCAGAAGTGAATAAACATGAACCCACAAAGGTTGGTTTTTCTATCACCTTGTCAACTCTGGGTATTATCCCTTTTTTTTTTTTTTTTTTTCTGAGAGAGAGAGGAAAGAGAGAAAGAGAGAGCATGAGCAGGGAGGAGGGGCAGAGGGAGAGGGAGGAGCAGACTCCCCCTTAGCAGGGAGTCCTATACAGAGCTCAATCCCAGAAGCCTGAGATTTGACCTGAGCCGAAGGCAGATACTTAACCACCTGAGCCACCCAGGCGCCCCTGGGTGTTATACTTCTTAACTGCCAATCTGATTAGTGGAAAAAAAAAAAAAATCTCCGTTTTTAACTGTATTTTTAAAATATGAGTAAGACTGAGCATCTTCTCACATATTTACTGGCAAATTGTGTGTTTTTCCCCAAAGTATCTATCTCTAACCTTTGTCCATTTTTCTATTGTGTGTCTTTTTCATTGATTTATAAATACTCTTTTGGGGGGGATCCCTGGGTGGCTCAGCGGTTTGGCACCTGCCTTTGGCCCAGGGCGTGATCCTGGAGTCCTGGGGTCGAGTCCCACATCGGGCTCCCTGCATGGAGCCTGCTTCTCCCTCTGCCTGTGTCTCTGCCTCTCTCTCTGTGTGTCTCCCATGAATAAATAAATAAAATCTTTTAAAAAAAAAACTCTTTTGGGGGACACTGGGTGGTTCAGCGGTTGAGCATCTGCCTTCAGCCCAGGGTGATCCTGGAGTCCTGGGATCGAGTCCTGCATCAGGCTCCCTGCATGCAGCCTGCTTCTCCCTCTGCCTGTGTCTCTGCCTGCCTCTCTCTCTCTCTCTCTCTCTCTCTCTCTCTCTCTCTCCTTGTGTGTGTGTGTGTGTGTGTGTGTGTGTGTGTGTGTGTGTGTCTCATGAATAAAATCTTTAGGGGGGAAAAAAAACTTTTGGTACACTAGGGAAAATGGATCTTTATCCTATGAATCACTGTGTATCAGTTGTGTCTGACTTTGTTTATATTTTGCTCTGGACAAGTTCCTCATTTTTATTACAGTCAAATTCATCAATTTCTTTTAAGTATCTTTCATCACAAACAGAAAAACCATAGCCATTCCAAGATTATCATTTTAAAGGTTCACTAATATTTCCTCTTAATATTTTTATGGACCTCTTTTAACCCATTTAATACAGTTAAATACTAGAGTCACACATTATTTATTCTGAAGCTTATTTACAACTTAAAATTTCAGTACTCTTATTCCAACAAAGAGTGCCAGTCCACCCCATAACAGGGAACATTTATGAACTCAGATTTTTTAGCCAGCTACTGTTCGAAGTGAAAATCTTACAAAGTTACTAGTGATTACCCCATATTACAGGTAAGTAAATTAAAGGGCAGAGGAAAAGTACACCACTGGTAAGGGGCAGAGACTACATCTAAATTCAAGCTGTCCATCATCAGAATTGGCTCTTACCTATCAAGCTATACCACCTCTGGACTATCAACAAAACAGCCTCAAATGCACACCAGAAATAGATCTAAATGAATTCTCTCACTATAAAGTATGCTTTTCCTTTTCCTATCAAACATAAGTTCATTTAACTGGTTTGCCTAAAGCACTATATCTTAATATATCTGAGCAACATTTAGCGTAAACCACATCCAAAGTACAGCCTGCATCATTATGTCCAGTCTTTATTGTATCTCATGTACTTCGAGGTGGTACTGTAGTAGAATCATCCACTTGCTTGTGTCCTTTTTCATCTCTATAGCTGTGCCACACTGGAAGTAGGATTCAGTCTGTTTTCTAAGAACTCTAAACTGTACTAAAAAATTCTGAAGCCCGGGATCCCTGGGTGGCTCAGCGGCTGAGCACCTGCCTTTGGTTCAGGGCGTGATCCTGGGTTCCCAGAATCGACTCCCACATCAGGCTCCCTGCATGGAGCCTGCTTCTCCCTCTGCCTGTGTCTCTGCCTCTCTCTGTGTGTGTCTCTCATGAATAAACAAAATCTTAAAAAAAAAAAAAAATTCTCAAGCCCAAAGCACTCAGTGTGGTTCTTTTGTGGGCAGCATCCCATCTCCCTGGGGCTTTGCGGCTCACAGGTCATGAAGGTGGAGGCAGTGTTTTCACAAAGGCTGGTGAGTGCTACTAACATCTGGGGTTTATCAAGCATGCTTTACACCAGCTCTGTGCAACAGTTCCCAAGAGAAAGAGTCGTGGCACCCAGAACACCAACAGCACTGCTTAAGGCCACACTTGCTCACACCAATCCTTCCAAGTGCTTCAGCTCACTTAACAAGTCCATAGCTTTTCCTTGACCTCTTCTAATAAAAGCCTTATAGAATAGATCATTCTACATATCTATATATATTCTATATATCTATTTTGTGATCAGGAGCTCTGGGCTTTATATACAGTACTAATTTTTTAATTCTCAAAGTCTTACAAACATTAGGAAGAGGGAATGGAAGAATTATTACCGACTGGGAGAGAGGAAGGCGCATCCCCCAAATAATCTGGGAACACTCTCAGACTCTCCATATTGAGGGCAAATGGAATGAGCATTAATTAGCCTTCTTCTCCAGCACTCCAAGCCCTGCTTTCTTTCTGCCACACCACAACAGTAAAAAGAAAGCAGAGACTCAGCTCTGCTGGACCTCTTGCTTCCAAGAAAATGCAATCCCGTGACAACCCTCATGGCTCTCTCCTCCCCCCATCATAAGGAAATAATTTACTGCTTCATGCTTTCCAAAGCCTGCAACCAGAAGCTACTGCTAGGCATCATATTTTGCACAGAGGAG
This sequence comes from Vulpes lagopus, assembly GCF_018345385.1. NCBI lineage: Eukaryota > Metazoa > Chordata > Mammalia > Carnivora > Canidae > Vulpes > Vulpes lagopus. Next base: position 86,771,670 of record NC_054827.1, on the reverse strand, counting down.
CTCATCGGTTAACCAGCTCTCTCTAAATGGCCTAATACCAACCTGCAACTTTCACAAATGACATCATTCAGTAGGAAAGCACAGTCTTAAAAACTGCTGTTAAGAAAGGGAGACAGAACATGGAAGACTCCTAACTCTGGGAAACAAACTAGGGATGGTGGAAGGGGAGGAGGGCGGGGGTTGGGGGTGACTGGGTGGCAGGCACTGAGGGGGGCACTTGACGGGATGAGCACTGGGTGTTATTCTGTATGTTGGCAAATTGAACACCAATAAAAAATAAATTTATTATTAAAAAAAAAAAAACTGCTGTTAAATCCTGTAACCCACAGGGCAAACCTTTCCAGGGGAAAATGTTAAACAATTGTTTGGGGGTTTAAGAAAAGAGAGGACAAAGGTGTACACTAGTTTTATTACAGCAAAACATGGTACAAAAAAACCAATATGGGGCACCCACCATAAGATGCTTAAAATCTATAGCCATGAGCTCTTTGTTGCTCTGCAAAGACACCAGATGTCTCAAAAAAAAAAAAAAAAAAAAAAAGAAAAGAAAAAATCCACCTATCCCCTCTCTTGTCATTTAAGTGTGAACTGTGTACTGGGCACTGAGCATGGCAAAGGCCTGGGAGCAAGGTGGCAGCACCCGTGCCGATTTGGTGTTTGTCTTGGAAGGCCCTGAGCTCTGGAGGCCTACCTCCTCTTCAATAACAAGAGAGGGTGGGCATGTCGCTCCCTTAGGGATCCTGCTATCTCCAGAGGTCACCTATGACTTCCCAGATTCTCATAGGCCATAAGCTATCCGAAAATAGTAACCCAGGACCAAGAGTAAGACTTTAGGTGGCTTGCCGCCAATCAAGGACTTCCCAAGATGGTTCTCATTTCAAACTGCCTGACCATTATCCTTAAAAACTGAGTGTCCTAGAAGTTCCAAATATTTTGGCTTCCAACTGAAATTTCTCATACCCAAAGGCCCAATTCCCCTTTGTCAGAATGTCCCAATTTGCAGTTTATGGTTTGGGTGAATATTGGGGATTCCCATAACCAGCAGGATCAACCCAACTGTGGTCCTCTTCTGGCCCAGCAGCCATAGTCCATGTCCACCTTCCACACTGCCTGTCTCTTCTGACTACTACAAAAACCAATTGCCGGGACACCTGGGTGGCTCAGCAGTTGAGCGTCTGCCTTTGGCTCAGGGCGTGATCCTAGAGTCCAGCAATTGAGTCCCACATCAGGCTCCTTGCATGGCAGGTCATTTCAGCCTTGGGAGGCCCATAGGAAGAACTAAACCAGAGCTCCCAAAAATTAAGGAGAGCTGCTTTCAAAGAGAGGAAGTCTCTGGAGTTCTTTGCTTATTATAGTACAAGAAAACTGAGTACTTGGAGAAGCAGAAGACCCTCGCAGCCACTTCCAGCACCAACTTTTTTGGGAGTTGGTCCAAAAGGAGGCAGGGGAGCCAGCTCCTCCCTCACGCAGCTAACAGGAGTGTGAAATGGTTGGGCAGCCTTAACGAAGAAGGTCTCCAACATCCAGGGCTTCTGAGCTATTCATCCTATAGTCAGTTCTGCTATACTTGCTTTGAAAACACTAACTTGGGGCACCTGGGTGGCTCAGTAGGTTAAGCATCTGCCTTCAGCTGAGGTCATGATCTCTGCATCCCAGGATCAAGCCCAGAGTCTGCTTCTCCCAGTGCCTGCTCTTGCACTCTCCCTCGCTTTCTCTTTCTCTTCCTCAAAGAAATAAATATATCTTTAAAAAAGAAAAACATAAATTTGTTCCAACAGGATTGGTATTATGTTTTCAAAGATTTATTTACTTGAGAGAGAGACAGAGAGCATGAGACTGAGCAGGGAGAGAGAGAAATAATCTGAAGCAGATTCCGCACTAAGCGCAGAACCTGACACAGGACTTGACCCCACAACCCTGAGATCATGACCTCAGCTGAAACCAAGATCCGACACTCAACCAACTGACCGTTGATATTAAAAGAGTTCAGGGACACCTGGGTGGCTCAGTGGTTGAGTGTCTGCCTTTGGCTCGGGTCGTGATCCCGGGCTCCTGGGATGGAGTCCCACATCAGGCTTAGGCCACACTTGCTCACACCAATCCTTCCAAATGCTTCAGCTCACTTAACAACTCCATAGCTTTTTCTTGACCTCTTTTTCTTGACCTGCAGGGGGCCTGCTTCTCCCTCTACCTATGTCTCTGCCTCTCTCTGTGTGTGTCTCTTATGAATAAATAAAATCTTTTAAAAATAAAGAGTTTAGAGCATGTCACCCTAATATATGACACTTTGGCATATTGAGCATTTTGAGTTAAAGGCACTTGAGAAACAACAGGTGCAAGAAGGGCACTCTGGCCTTCCTTTCTCTTCCTGAAAAAAAGAGATAAATTCCCTTAGGAAAGGTGCCCTCCAGGCAGCCCAGGTGGCTCAGCAGTTTAGCACCGCCTTTGGCCCAGGGCATGATCCTGGAGACCAGGGATCGAGTCCCACGTCAGGTTCCCTGCATGGAGCCTGCTTCTCCCTCTGCCTGTGTCTCTACCTCTGTCTTTGTGTCACTCATGAATGAATAAATAAAATCCTTAAAAAAGAAAAAAAAAGCCAATATGTTTCACCATTTCTTTACATCTTCATTTCATGATGAGGGCTCCCAAGTCACATATAATTTATATTAAATAAATGTGTATGGTTTTCTCCTGTTAACCTGTCTGTGTCAACCAGAGATGCTAGGACGGTCAAAGAAAACTTTTTTCTCCCCTGGCACAGTAGGGAACAATCTGAACATTGCAGGATGTGTAATTTTGTCTGTGAGAGACACCCACTGAAGGCCGACAACTAAAATCAGCTCTACCGAGCTGCATAGGAATACATGAATGCACACACTCTAACTGAACCAGCACTTATAAGCTTCTAAAACATACATGGTATTACACCTTTCCATCCAATTTCAGAGAACCTTCCTTCCGTGACTTCACAGTTACTCATAAGCTGCAACTCTTCCAATACCCATTTCCACAAGCAAATTTCAATCTTTTTCAAATCAAGTGCCAAACTTTTCACAGTATTTATGTGTTTCTTAACCATTAAACATTTGTAAAATTGTAGTATCAACTTTAACTAGTTTCCTTTTTCTTTTTTTTTTTAAGTGTGTCACTGACAAAGTTTTAAATGCTATGCCCCAACCTCATTTTTCCCTTAAGACCTGTGATTTTTATTGTGCAATTTCACATAGTGTGGTTTTCAGGAATGTATATTCACATTGTGTTCCAGTATCTAACCTAAAGAGGAATGAGCATAGAGAAAAACTATTATTTATACTAGTTTGGGGTTCTTTTGTTGTTGTTGTTTTTAAATAATACACTAGGGGGAACTGGCTGGCTAAGTTTGTACAGCATGTGACTCTTGATCTCAGGGTTCTAAATTTAAACTCCATACTGGGTGTAGAGATCACTTAAAAAGATAAAACCTTAGAAAGAAAGAAAAGACTAAATGTTCTAATAAAAGGAAAATAATGAAATATATGTTGATATGATCAATTAAATGTGATACAGTGATTACAATATTTAAGAATTCCTACAATATGCAAAAAGAATTCCTATGATATGTAAAAATGTTCACAGTATCATGTGATAAGTTAGGATATAAAATAGTACATAAAGTACAGTCAAATTTATTGTATTTTAATATTAAATAAAACAAACCACTAAACAAGGTTGTTCTCTCTGGGATTATAAACATTATTCACTTTCTTCTTTAAACTTTCCTGTATTTCCCAGATTTTCTGTAACTGTGTTATTTTTATAAAGCAGAAAATATAGTTTTAAAATTTCATGAATGTTACTCAATTAATTTGCTATAAATAATCAGTAAGCATCTAGTAAATTGACCCAGTTATAAGAGTTTCCATCACTAATGGGGAAATTCTGACTCATATCCCTTCTTCAAGATGCTACAATACTGGAATCCTTACAACAACATTATAAGAAATAAAAAGGCAATTCAGAAGAGGATAGAATGCTTGAAATATTCAACTAATATCCCCCCCCTCAAAAAAAGATTAAAAAAAAAAAGGAGAAATGAAAATGGCCTTACTTAGCCTTAATATCAAACATGAATAATTACATTAAACGTAAATGATCTAAACATCCAATTAAAAGGCAAAGATTGTCAGGCTGATCAAAAAGCAAGTCCCAACTACATATAGTTTATAAGAGACACACTCTTAAATATAAAACACAAATGGGTTGATGGGAAATTTGGCTGACTTAAGTCAGTAGAGCATGCAACTCTTGATCTCTGGGTCATGAATTCAAGCCCCATATTGATCACAGAGCTTACTTTAAACACACACACACACACACACACACACACACACACACACTGTAAGTTAGAAGGGTGGAATGGCCATCAGACAAAGACTTAAAGATACAGAGCATTACCAGAGATACAAGAGATCATTTATTAAAGGATCCATTCAGGGGCCCTAGGTGGCTCAGTCAGTTAAGCATCTGACTCTTGATTTCTGGTCAGGTCATGCTCTCAGGATCCTGGGATTGAGCCCATGTCCAGCATCTCGATGAGTGAGGAGTCTGCTTGAGATGTTTTCTCTCCCCCTGCCTCTCCCCTCACATGCACATGTGCACTCTCTCTCTAAAATAATTAAATAAATTTTTTAAAAATAAAGGAGCAATTCATTAAAGAAACATAACAACCCAAATTTTTTTGCACCTAATATAGCTTCAAAATGTATTAAACCAAGAAATTACAAAACAAATGGGAGAGACAAAAACATAATCATATTGGAAACTACCCTTCTCCTCGTGACTAATAAAATTAGAGGATTACTACAACCACCACCGCTGCCACTAAAAAATAAAGGAGATTTGACCAACACTAGCAATTAACTTGAACACTATACCCAATAACTGTAGAATATGTGTTCTTTTCAAGGGCACACAGAATAGTCACCAAGATATATCATATTCTTGGCCATAAAACAATACCTTTAAAAGGAATTAAGATGTACAGAATATGTTCTTCGATCACACAAGAGTAAATTTGAAATCAATAGCAAAAATACCCTGAAATATCCTCAAATATCTGGAAAATAACAACACACTTCTAAATAACTCATAGGCCAAAGAATAAGTCATAAGAGACGTTAGAAAATACTTTAAACAGGGATCCCTGAGTGGCTCAGCAGTTTAGCGCCTGCCTTCAGCCCAGGGTGTGATCCTGGAGTCCTGGGATCAAGTCCCACATCAGATTCCCTGCATGGAGCCTGCTTCTCCCTCTGCCTGTGTCTCTGCTTCTCTCTGTGTGTCTCTCATGAATAAATAAATTAAATCTTAAAAAAAAAAAAAAGAAAAGAAATGTATCATTAAAATTCATTAAAAAAATACTTTAAACAAAATAACAAAAATACAACATCAAAATATGTGGGATGTAAATTATGGCTTTAAATATTTATTTTCATGAAAAATGAGATCCTTAAAATAATGGTCTAAGCTTCTACCTTAAAAAATAATCAGGGGCAGCCTGGGTGGCTCAGTGGTTTAGCGCCAGCCTTCAGCCCAGGGTGTGATCCTGGAGTCCCAGGATCAAGCCCCCTATCGGGCTCCCTGCATGTAGCCTGCTCCTCCCTCTGCATGTGTCTCTGCCTCTCTCTCTTTCTGTGTCTCTCATGAATAAATAAAATCTTTTTTTAAAAAAATCAATGAAACAGCAGATTAAACTCAAGGTAACTATTAAGACAAAGATAAAAAGCAGAAATCAATAAAATAAAAAACAACTGACAATGAACAAAATTATCTGTTTCACAAGGTGTTTTTTTGTTTGGTTGGTTTTTGTTTTTGTTTTTTAGAGAGGGAGACAGAGAGAGAACCTCAAGCAGGCTTGATGCCCAGAGTAGAGCCTAACACAGGACTGGATCTCACAACTCTGAGTTCAAGACCTGAGCCAAAATCAAGAGTGGGATGCTTAACCAACTGAGCTGCTCAGGTAAGCCTCTTTCACAAGTTTAAACTCCTAGGCGAAGTCATTAAAAAAAGAATACAAAGTGATTGTATTGTATTGTATCAGCACTGTATCAGCAATGATTAAGACAACATGTATTAACTGTTAGTCATATGAAGATTATGTATTCTAAGTAACAGATTTCTACAAAGGATTTGCTATTAGAAAACCCACTGCACTAACCCCAATGGATTGGAAAAATTAAGCATGGGATGACAAGATTAAACTATACTATAGTAGAAGGATCAACCTTCTGGTGGTATGAAAGAAATGGTCATGCAACGAAGGGAGTAGAGGGAGAAAAACCAGTTTATACAACACACATTTCCACCCTCCCACCTCTAAGTCAGCCCCCTCAACATTCTGGTCTTACTTCCAAGGTTGCCGTTTGCTTTTTGGTCAAACCACAATGAGTGGGAAGTACCGTGCTCACAAGACTAGAGTTTATCATACTAGTTCCTCATGCCATGTACTCCACATGAACAACCTCACTCAGCCTCCATTCCTACCTTCTTTTACGGGTCTTCCAGTACTGAAGAACCTAGAAAGGAAAGCCACATTACTCAGACTCCTTTGCTCTTAGGAGCCTGACAACTGGCAACACGCATAATTGGAAGGAAAACAAAATGGGGGCCGCCCTCCTGCTGTGATGTCTGCTGCCAAGCAAGGTCCTGGGACAGGGCAGGGGGTTGCATCAGCTAGACTTGGAGGTCCTGTGTTAAAGCCATCAGCTTCGGGGTGTCAAGAAGCAGTCATGATGGTAACAACAACAGCTTCAGCTTCCAGACTTCTGGATTACAGCTATGGTACTATGTTCTCAAATCTAAGAGTTCAAAGGATGGTCCCTGATTCTTGCTCCTCTAGTTTTATTTTTTAAACAACTAATTTCCCCACCTTAAATCCCCTTTTGCTTAAAATACCACGAGGGGTCTTAGTTTTTTGCATTATAAATGACACCCCTGCATCACCACTTTACAAAGAGTCAAGGCTGTCTTCTCATACGGTCTTTTTCAACAATTATATAAGGGAAGCAAGACAGAAATTCCTTCATTTGATGAAGAAACCAAGGCTCAGAAAATTTAAGAATTGGTAATGGTTGTGAGTCTCCAACACCAGAAGGGTTCAGATGTATACTGAGAGGGGACATTTAAAAAAAGACAGCTAAGCTTCACATGCAGAATTAAAAGGGAGGCCTTTTGAAGTCTCTTGCAAAAGTTTCTCTGATTCCACGATCTACCTCAAAAATCACCACAAAGGCAAAATCTGATCTTTCCAGAGCCAGACTCCAGGATTTTCCAAAGAATAAAATCCCAAAGGATCAAACAAATATAAACAGAAAAATATGGGGGAAAGGGGTTAAAGGAGGAGGAAGAGAAAAATCAAGGGGACGGAAGCAACCGTGAGACTAAATTTCGGCAGCTTACAGAATGTAGAGTAAATGAACTTCAGCATCCTGCAATCTGGACACAGAAGGTGTCCAAGCCTCTTCACCATGCATACCAAGGGCCAACCCCAGGTTGGTTCAGGTTGGAACCTACTCCTCCTTCACAAGGGCAACCTGTTCAAATCCCTCTCTAAAATCAACCACAGGCCCACAAGGGAGTCATGGATGCCAGGCCAAGCAAGCAACCCAGGACTTAATGCCTGACTTAATTGCAGCTCTGCTTTCTCCCTGAAATGTAGTTCTCCTCACCCTCCATCTCCCTCAAGAAACATAGTCTTAACCAGTCAAGAACTTTGCAGTCAGCACCACTGAGGTCATGTGTCACATGGGCCCTCTCCACCCCCTGCAAAGGAAGATGAAGAAACCTATGTTAAGACTCCTTGAAAAAAAAAAAAAAAAAAAAAAGACTCCTTGTTCTTCCCACTAAGGGAAAGTGACCTTGCCTGAAACAATCCCTTTTTTTTTCTTTAAGATTTATTTATTTATTCATGAGAGATGAGAGAGAGAGAGACAGGCAGAAACACAGGCAGAGGGAGAAGCAGGCTTCCCACAAGGAGCCCAATACAGGGCTAGATCCTAGGACCCAGGATCACAACCTGAGCCAAAGGCAGAGCTCAACCACTGAGCCACCCAGGTGCCCCCCCCTTTTTTGGCTAATAACTTCCTTGCCCCACTCTCCTTCCATTTAAAAACCTCCCATTTCCTAAAACTTCTTGAAGCTCCTTTCAACTTGCTAGATGAGATGCTGCTCGATTCATGAATTGGGGGCTTTCAAAATGTTTATTTTTAAATAATCTCTACATCCAAAGTGGGGCTTGGACCCACAATCCGAAATGGAGTCAAATGCTCTGTCGCCAGAGCCAGCCAGGTGCCCCGTATTTGTGAATCGTTTAATAAGGCTAATTAGATCTTTAATTTTATTCAGCTGAATTTTGTTTTTCACTACCCCCAAACCACATTGGTTTCACCGCTGAAACCCCACATCTCCCACTAGTCACCGACCTCCCCTCTCTGGCTTCAGTTCCTTAGCTCCCCAACACTCTCTAACCCACAGCACCATAGCTTCTGCTCCCTGCAAACCAAGGCTGTCAACCGCCCCCCCCCCCCCCCCAGGAATCTTGGGATTCCCCCTTACGAACTTCTAGGCTGTAGGGTGTCATCTGACAAAGCCAAAACCTCTCCCACCCCAAACCCCCACACTCTTCCCTCTCCATTAGAAGGCTATGCCCTCCATCACTGCATTTTCTTTCTAGGTTTGCTACAGGAATGTGTCTGCCTTTTAATGTTTTCGGTTTGGTTTTAGAGATTTTAAGTAATCTCTACACCCTACTTGGGACTTGAATTTACAACCCAGAGATGAAAAGTCGGAGGCTCTTCATGAGGAGACTGAGCCAGCTGGGAGTCCCCCTTACCTCCACCCGGAATGTCTGCCTTTTAAATAGAGCTGTCTCCATTGTTGGTCTTTCCATTATCATTCTGCACTGGGACTTTTTGAGGTCTTAAAATTCCTCTGAGAAGCTGAAAAATGGTAAGAATTCTGTCCTAGGAAAAACTGTGTGACCGCAGGGCTGCACAGAAACCACAAGAGTCCATTTCTGAGGACCTAGTACCCCGGGTGCACCTCTGGGTTGGTTCATTTACTCCTAGGGAAGTGTTGCCCCTGGTGAACTTGATGTTTCCTCCCCTTTCACAGGCATAAAAGGTCCAAAGCTGAGATACAAAACCTCAGTTCAGGTCTTTGTGGAAGTTCTGCCCCAGGAGAGATGTTATCCTAAGAATATCCAGCATCAATTCACTAGTTGCTCCCAAGCATGAAAGTAAACCTAGTTATCGCCTTGGACTAATAATATGCTCGATACCCAGTGAGTATTTGAGTATTTATCAATTGACATATTGCTTTGGGGGTTGTAAGCTTTTTTTTTTTTTTTTTTTTTGCAAACAGCAAAGTTGCCACCAGTATTCCTAGGAATTTTAAAAAGAAAACCACAGGCCCAAAATGGTGTCACTTAGGTTAACCAAACTGCAGTTTCAACCCCTGAAAATGGAACTTTCAGCCAGTCAACATGGAATTTCCTGGTCCACACTATGATAGACCCCTCTCCCTTCTGTTCCCCTTAGGAAGGCAACCTTGCCTAAAACAATGGATTCTGTGCCAATAATTTCCTTTTCCTCCTCTCCCTCTTCTGAAAACCCTTCCTTTTTGGGGGAGTCTGGGTGGTGCATTTGGTTGGGGTCTGACTTTGGTTTCCACTCAGGTCCTGGTCTCAGGGACATGAGATTGAGCCCCACATGGGGCTCCACACTCAAAGTGGAGTCTCCTTGAGACTCTCTCTCTGCTCCTACCCCCTGCGTTTTCTCTCTCTCTCTCTCTCTCTCTCTCAAATAAATAAACATCAAGAAAAAAAGAAAGGGAAAAGAAAACCCTTCCTTTTCTGTAGAACTTTGAAGCTCCCTTCTACTTACTAGTTGGAATGCTGCCCAATTCATGAATCGATTAGTAAAGCCAATTAGGTCTTTAAAATTTACTTGGTTAAATCTTTTGTTATTTAACAGGAATAATGCTACCAAAGCCGAAGAAAATTCATACTGATAAAGAATCCTATTACAGAGAACATTTTCATTACTATGGTTACAAAATACTGCCATTGTTTCTGAGAACACCACTGGAGGAGTTCAATGAGCATGGAGTCAACAACAAAAGACTGAATTCTTCCCTTTTTTTTGGTGAACCACACACACTAAGGATTAGAGCATTAGGGGACTCAGTCCTCTGTGAAATTACTGAGATATAATGCAAGGACAAAAAACTGGAAAATAAATCCTATGAAAACCTTGTGGGCTTTGTTTCAAAGTGTAGTTGGCCAGTTTATAAAAATGATACTTAAACAGAAGTCTGATTTTCCAGCTCTCCTAGTTATCGCTGCATAAAAGATTTAAGGGTTGTATGCATGTGTTTTTCCTACTTTTGTTTTGACTAGACAGTTTTCATGAGGAGGGAAATGCTGTTTAAATCACTGTAAACTGCAACCCTACTTCAAACCTGCAAGTTGTTTCAAAACTTATTCTGTGATAAAAACCCACTCTTTTTCCATAACAGCTGCTTTCCTTAAACATCAGCTCAATTTTAATCTCAGAAGGCAAACTACAGAAGAAAAGCCAAAGTAAAACCCTGTTTCCTTTAAAATTCAAACAGATGTTTTATGTAATCAAATCAATCCACTATTTGAATTTCCTTATACACGCTATGCTGACTTCCATGTTATGTTCAGAAATCTTGCAAAGGTTCATTTTAGACTACTTGGAAAACCTGATCAACAAAGATTATCAAAGATAATCAGAGCGGTTCAGATTAGTAACTTGACCAATGTTGTCAGGCTCCAATCTCAACCCCAACCACAAAATGTAATGAAACTTCACTGACAAAGCTGCTTGATTCACACAGAACACAAGGTCTTATTAGCAGTGTTAAAAAGAAAACCACAAGATGCAAATGGTGTCACTTAGGTGAAGATCCCAAATTTGTAAACAAAGACCTAATACCTAACTTAACTGCAATTTCAACCCTCCAAAAATGTAACCTTTAACCAATTGACCCGGGACTATCCTGATCAGCACTAGGAAATTTACTGGTACATCCATCCTCCTCCCCTTAAGAGGGTGACCTTGCCTAAAACAATGAATTCTTTGCTAGTAATTTTTTCTCATCCTTCTCTACCGTTAAAAACCATTCCTTTCCCACCCCTCCTTACCTTTAAAAACCATTCCTCTGCGTGCTAGATGGGATGCTGCTGGATTCATGAATCAATTAATAAAGCCAATTAGATCTTGAGAATTTAGTTGAATTTTTTTTAACAATTGCTATAGCTATAATTACAGGTATTGAGAACAATTCAAAAGCTAAAATGGAACTGTGTCCAGTGGTTAATGCTGCAGACATGCCACCTTATATGATGACTTTTTTTGGTAGGTTCCACACCCGGTGTGGAATTCACATTCACAACCCTGAGATCAAGACCTGAGCTGAGATCAAGAGTTGGATGCTTAGGGGCACCAGGGTGGCTCAGCGGTGAGCATCTGCCTTGGGCTCAAGGCTTGATCCCGAGTAAGGGGATCAAGTCCCACATCAGGCTCCCCATAGGGAGCCTGCTTCTCCCTCTGCCTGTGTCTCTGCCTCTGTGTGTGTCTCTCATGAATAAATGAATTAAAAAAAAAAAAAAAAAAGAGTTGGATGCTTAACCGACAGAGCCACCAGGCACCCAAGTCCTCCTTTCTGATGTAGAATTACCATAGGTGAACTGAAATATAAGTGGACAATGCCATCCTCCCTGCTCTACCCTTGCAGCTCACATGAAAACACCTGGGACACTGGAAGATAAGCTGCCAAGTCTCATACTTGACTCAGTCCCAGATCTTGAATAAGCTGTGGGAAACCTAGAGGTGTTATTTATAACAGAAAACCGGTCCGAATCAAGCACTGGGAAGAGATTATCTCTCTAGTGGAGACAGTGAGACTGCTTCCACTCCCCACAGGTCGGCCCTCTGGCTCTCCCAGCCAAGGCATCCCACATAGCCCGAAGCTACTTGTCAGCTCGCCCACATCAGTTATAAAGCAGCCCAAGAAAACAAGGCTGAGTGAACACCCCTCACCCTAACTCTCCAACCAACATGGCCACCTTCACCCTCTTTACTGTTTCTTTTATTTTTTTTTTTAACATTTTATTTATTTATTCATGAGAGACAGAGAGAGAGAGAGAGGCAGAGGGAGAAGCAGGCCCCATGCTGGGAGCCAGACATGGGACTCGATCCCAGGACCCCAGGATCATGCCCTGGGCCAAAGGCAGACGCTCAACTGCTGAGCTCCCGGGCAACCCTCTTCCCTGCTTTAAGACAGGTAACAGGCCACCCCCCAACCCCTCCCCAACAACCTAAGCTTGCCTAACTGCACATCTCCAAACACTCTTTCTGTATGAGATCAGCAGTGAAGATATAAGCTGTAAGTTCGACTTTAGGCAGTCAGCAGCCTGTCAGTGTGGGACGCCAACCAGGTGGCACTTTACCGCATTCTGCCTGCATTTTACAAAAATGAACAGAAAAATAAAAGTGCTGACCCTAGTGAGAAGACAGGAGTCACACTTAATGTAACTGAAACAGAGATGGGCACCTCCATACAGCGGAAACAGACTCAAACACCATCGAGAGAGGTAGTATCTGTAGAAATAAAGGCAAAGAAAAAGCTCAAAGAAAATGTTGGAAATGACTGAAATATACTGTCAATGACGGCATTAAAAGGGGGCATAATTCAGATTTTCTTTGCTATTTTTGGTCTTTTAGAAATAGAAACACAAGCCTATTAACACACATGCTTATTAACTAACTTTCACTCATTTAACTTTATTTAATACCTCTGGAGAATTCATCATGTTTGAAAGCAAAAGAATACTTACACCTGAATGTTAACCCAGAAAATATTAATGGCTACAAATGAGTGATTTGTGTCTGTTAAAAACTTCCCTGACCAGGACGCCTGGGTGGTTGAGCATCTGTCTTCGGCTCAGGGTGTGATCCTGGCCTGGAGATGGAGTCCCACATCGGGCTCTCTGCAGGGAGCTGCTTCTTCCTCTGCCTCTCTCTGTGTCTTTCATGAATAAATAAATTTTTAAAAATCTTAAAACAAAAAACACAACTTCCCTGACCAAAGGGGCACCTGGCTGGCTCAGTCGGTAGAACCTGCAATTCTTGACCTCAGGGTTGTAAATTTGAGCCCCACTTTGGGAGTAGAGATTACTTAAAAAAAAAAAAAAAAAAAACAACTCCCTTGATCACCCAATAATTCCACAGCACTACAGTATAATCGAATTTTACAAAGTAAAATCATATATACTAAGTATGGGTGACTGGACGTTAAAATATCAAAATATGGCTCTCTGGTGTGATGTTTTTCCCCCCTGTGTTTCACAAATATACCCAATAAGTTAAAAAAAACACACACCAGTCATGGATAAAATGAACTTTTGCGCCTGGATCCCTTCCAAGGGTGGAAGCATCACGTGATACAATGAGGACCTAACATTTCCAATCACTATAAACAATGAGCTGTAGGGAGAGAGTTTTGTAACCAAAAGCACTCAATAGGGGGTTCAGCGAGGTAATAGTACTCGCTCTGTCTAGGAGGAGAGAGGAAGCCCATACACACAGTAACCAGGAAACCATTCCTGTCCATCAGATGACCAAGTACTAGGGGTTAGGCAGGTCTAAGTGCACATTTGGAGAGAACTCTCAAAGCAAGGGGAAGATCATTACCAAGGAAATGCTTCTTGAGCTTATTTACTTTTTGTAGAAGTCTTCATGGACTTCAGATGCCCTGATGAGGAACACCCATTCCAGCTAACACTTCCTCAGAGGCCACACTCTAGGTCTCCTGTATGGACTTTGGTCACCTCTAACTCCAATGAACCCTAACCAGCTTAAATAATGGTGAAAACTCCAAGAAATCTCAACACAAAGCAACTCTGCACAAACTCCTACAGGACAGATCTGAGCAAGCTCTAACAGGGCTTCTGGCAACCTAAGGCTGCATCCCGAGGATGGCCCAGCTGCCTTTTGCCCTTCAGTTCTCATCTAGAAAAGCTCTGGGCAGTCAAAAGAAATTAACTGCCCTAGCCAACACCTGAGATAGGCCCTGGCCTTCCTTTCTTAACAAAGAGAGCTTACAATTGTGAATCCTTCCTGTCCCTTTGAGATGTGTGTGTATTTCCTACAACTCTGGAGCATCTTTCTCAAGGACCCGAAAGCCATTCCTTGGAAATGTAATTAACAGGAAGGACAGGGCCTGTCTTCCCAGGTCAGTGGAAGGATAATCCTAACTTGTCAACTAGCAGACACAGGGGCCTAATCCCAAGTCTACTAACCACCTCCCGTAACTTTCCCTTTCCTAACTCGACTGGGCCCCGCTCACTCCTCCCTACTCCCTCATTCCCCCTTTAAAACTCCCTGCAGGGACCCCTGGGTAGCTCAGCAGTTAAGTGAGGAGGCCTCCGGCCCAGGGTGTGATCCTGGAGTCCCTGGATCGAGTCCCGCGTCGGGCTTCCTGCATGGAGCCTGCTTCTCCCTCTGCATCTCTCATGAATAAATAAATAAAATATTAAAAAGAAAAAAACCTACCTGCAAAAGAGAACAGAGCTCAGCTCTTCCCCTAGTATCAGTGGTTACAGAAAATAAAATGTTTTCACTGCTTCAACATCTAGCTGTGGGGATCCCTGAGTGGCGCAGTGGTTTAACGTCTGCCTTTGGCCCAGGGCGCGATCCTGGAGACCCGGGATCGAGTCCCACATCGGGCTCCCAGTGCATGGAGCCTGCTTCTCCCTCTGCCTGTGTCTCTGCCTCTCTCTCTCTCAATCTCTGTGTGACTATCATAAAAAAAAAAAAAAAAAAAAAAACCATCTAGCTGTATGTCTCTGACCACAGCTAGTTCCGGGTGGTGTACATGACTTTGTTAACAGGACAGACATTACAAATGGGCTTTCATTGGGGGAAACAGTAATTATTATGAACTGGCTGGAAATACCTTGGCCGGGGCACTCTTGCTCTTAAACGAACTGGCCCAACCACCACTGGATAGTGAATCTGTATCCCAGGAATGGCCCCGTGGCTGTGATCCACCCACGTGGTCTTGCTGGTTTGGCCGCCTGGGTGAGGGTCCCGCATACTAGATCACTGCTGCCTCTGCCTCCGGTGAGCACGCAAGCTCCATGTCAGTGCACCAAGAAGAGCAAAGAGCCGGAACATCGAGAAGCCCCAGATCAGGCTGCCTGACTGCTATGTACCCGCCTGGCCAATAAATGTCAGCATGTGCGGCAGAATTTGGTCTGGAAAAGGCTTAACCTTATCCACCCACAACCACTGGCAACTACTAGTATCTATCAAAACAGCTGTGTATTCAAAACTTCCTGAGGCCCATCATACGCAACAATAATGAGCAACAGGTATTCATTACTTCTACATAATAAGAATAATAAGGAATGGCAGCCTGGTAGTTAAAAGCCCAACCTGAGTCAGGTGGACCAGCATCGAGGCCTGGCTCCACCACCATGGAGTGTCAGTCAAGTTAATTTATTTCTCTGTACTCAGTTGTCTGCCCTGCAAAAGGAAGCCAATTAGAACATTAATCACCCCTTAAGGTTGTTGTGGAAAAATGTATGCTCTAATGCAGGTAGAAACAGGCAGCCCATCGTGGGCATGAGATACACCTCAGCTATCGTTACTACCATCATTAATGCCTATACTTGCCTGGAGTGAACCCTGCCGAGCTTTATTCTCAAATTGCCCTGTGAGCACTGTCTAGATTTTTTTTTTTTTTTAACTCTCCAAAAACCTTTATTTAATAAAACCAGAACATCTGATGGTAAACTAATAACACAGACTCAAACGTGCTAGATGCAAGACGTTCAGGGGGCTTTGCTTCTCTCTGGCAAACATGGGCAACGTGTGCAAAAAGCACCTGCCTCCCCCGTGTCCCGACTGAAGGGGCAAGTTCAAGCTGCTGCTCAGGCCAGGGCCGTCGGAGTCTGAGGTCTCCCTCCGTCCCGGTCCCGAGTGCCCCATGCCAAGAAGGGCTTCAGCGCCACTCTGGTCACGTCTGCCCCCAGATCCACACAGTCCCCGAGAAGGCCGGGACAGTGAGACCCTGGAGAACCCTGGTAGTTCTGTAAGATTCCTCCTCCTGCCTGTAGCTCCCGCCCTGCACCCAGCCGGGGGGAGCTGTGGGGTCCATAAGAGATGGACTTCCTTAAGAAACACGGCCAGGGGCCTGCCTGTGTTTTTGACACATCTTATTTCACTTCTGAAATTTCACTTTGAGATGTGTATGTATTTACTACAACTCTAGAGCGTCTTTTTTATGTATTATCATTTTCTGTAGCTAGCTTTCCCCACACTGCTCCCCTAAATAAGTCGTAAATTCCCAGGAGAGCAAGGCAGCTCTGCTCATCATCCAGTCCTCAGGGACCTGCCCCAGCACAGACAGTGTGGAGTGACCACTCTCCCCTATTATCTCTCCTTCCATTAGCATCTATTAGCAACAGCATAAGTGAAATCTAAGTGTGTTTCAGAGTCAGTGCAAAAATAAGATGACCTGGGAACTATCCAGGTGCAGGTGGGTATTGGCTAGTAACAAACTAAGAGTTTGGGGTTCCTTACTCTGTGCTAAACTATGTACTTAGAGACTGTGTGTCTAGATCACATATAACCCTTACAATAATCCCAGGAGGTATTATCACACCCATTCTACAGTCAAGGAAAACTGAGGTTAACAGAGGGTAGGTAACATGTGCACATTCACACCAGCCCTCGTCCAGATTTACCAATTCAAACCCAGACCTGAGTCCAGAGCTATTTTCTAGGTTATACATTGCTCCTGATGGTCCTTCAAGTCCAAAAAAGTTCTATCTCCAACCTAAAACTTCTCCCAACTCTCTTCAGAGTTTATTTCTAAGTAATCTCTACATTCAACGTGGGGTTGGAACTCAATCCTGATATCAAAAATCGCATGCCCTACCAACTGAGCCAGCCAGGCACCCCTAGTTTCTCCCCATTTAAACATCCAACTGGTGACTTTCCATACGCATGTAATTTATAATAGGCATCTCAAATGTAACAAAGCCTAAAGAAAACTAATTTCCCAAATGTCCTCCTCCCTTCAAGCCTCCCATCTCACCTAGTAAATGGCACCATCAGCAATCCAGTTGCTGGGGACAAATCCGGCATAGCTCTCATTCCCACACCCCACTTCCGATCCACACAAAAGTCCAATTCACCTCTAAAATTACCCCAGAAGCCAACAACCTCCCACTGTGAACACCACTATAGCCTACATTAAGGTAAAACATGCTCTCCTCCTCACACTACAGCAACAGCGGACGGCCAAGCGTTAAGCTCCATCAGGGGGCATCTTTGTTGACTGCTACAGCCTGCTTGCACATACAGGAGGCAGTTAAAAAATATTCCACTGAATGAACAGCTCTGACTGCTCTCCCTACCTCTGGTAGTCCTGGAGACGGTGGAGTCTTCACAGCTCCCAAAGTGATCTAAGTGTGGAGCAAACCACAGCTTGCCCTGGAACCCGCACAAAGCCCCAACTCCAACCGTGGCTGTCAGTCTGTCTCTGGCCACATCTGGACCTGCCTGCCTCTCTGCCTCATTTGTTCCACTGATGACACTCTGGCTACCCTGGACCCCCTTCTGTTCCTCAAAAACCCCGCAAGGCTCCTTACCCAGACCTTGACATGGACATGCCTTGACATGCCTCTCCTTCCTGATCATTTCCAGTCTCGATTCCAGGAGCATCTTCTCAGACAGGCTTCCGCGGCAACCCACCCAAAGCCACTCTGCTACCAGGTCTTGTTACAGTACTAGTTCACTGTTTACATGCTTGTGAACACAAGCACAATTGGACGGACCACTGAGGAAAGAGATGATGTCTGTCTGGCTCATTGCCCTATCTCTAGGTCCTGACACATAGTAGGGGTTGTGATATCGTGATACCAGAAATAGAGATTTGGTTTTCCTTCAGCATGGGAAGCCCATGAGACTTGTGACTGGCATCTCAAGTGTGTGGCGAGAGGCAGTTGTATCCAACTAAGCCCTTAACCTGTGGGATAGTAAATCCAGGTGGCATCATAATTGAATTGAATTGTAAATCCAGTTAGTGTCTCGGGGAAATTGGTGTGGGGGCGGGGGACCCACACATTTGATTTCAGAAATGCTGGGAATAAAACAGTTCATGGGTGCTCAAATTAAACAAAAAGGATTGGTTGAATAGAAAAATTACTTACCAATTTTTTAAAATTGTTTAAATAAAGGGACTGTCAGACTTAGCTTCTGATGGTGCTATGAGTTGTTTTTAGCACACACTTCTTAGTAGCCCCATCCGAAAGACGTCATAGTGTCATCACCCCCTCACTGCATTGAGACCCACCACAGTGTTCCCTCAAGCAGCCCAGAGAAAGGAGAAGTTAACTTTCCTGTGATGAATGGCCAGATTTGGTTCTTTCCAAAGTCCTGAGAGGGGGATTTTAGAAACAAGTCATTAAATCCTGCCAAAATATCAACCATACCAATAATTATTTTACAAGACCACTTGAGTACCGGTAATCATTTTCAAAGCCCTAAATTAGCTGCTTGGAGTCACAGAAGGCCTCAAGGGACTAGGGGAGGGCAGATGCCCCTAAATATCTATAATTACTAAATAATGGGAAGTGCTGCACCAAATTGGAAAGCATCTCAAACAACAATGAAAGATCTGCAAAGCTTTGAGATCGGGAACATTCGGAAAACAGCCTTTCTAGTCCATCTTAGTACCCAAAGCCCTGGTAAAGTGGTAAGCATCCTCTCTCCCTCCTTGCCTGACTTAATGCAAGTCATTACACCTCAAGTTAAAAACCTCAATTTTCAGGGGCTGGCTCAGTCGGTGGAGCACGCGACTCTCGGTCACGGGGTAGTGAGTTTGAACTTCAGGTTGGACATGGAGACCACTTGCGAATTAAAAAAAAAAAAAAAACTCACAAAAACTTCAATTTCCTCGTGTATGAAAAGGTCAACGTGAACGCAAGCCAAGTACAGTATTAGACCTCAAAAACCAGGAGAACTTCACACAGCCGCTGCACATAATCCGGGGGGGCGGATTATCTGCCAACACAACCTGCGGGTTAGAGACTCTCAGAGTTTAACCCTCCGCATCACGCAGGGACCGGCCTCGATTGCCGCAAGACTGAACGCATTAGAAAGCAGGCACATCCCAGTACCTGACTGCTCCCGAGGGAGAGTTACTGGGAAAAAAAAACACACCATTAAAATTATGTACAGAAATGCTGTGCAGAGGGGCACTGGGTGCCTCAGTGCCTTAAGCGTCCGCGCTCCGCGTCGGCTCAGGTCATGAACTTAGAGTCCCGGGTGCAGCCCCGCGGCTCGCCAACCGGGAGCCTGCACGCCCTCTTCCCCTAGCTGCCCCTAACCCCGCCGTGCTCGCTCTCAAATAAATAAAATCTTCAAAAAGAAAAAAAAAGCAAACACAAAAAGAGAAAGAGAAAAGAGACGCTGTGCAGCGTGGGGAGGATAGGGAGGAGGGGGCTCCACGTCGGGAAGGCGTTACCTTTCGTCGCTTCTTACTCTGTTCAATCAGCACTAAAGAGTTAAAGCCCAGTAATTCCGCCCGGATGCGCTACTCGCCAGTAGGAGGCGCCCATCCCAAGGAGACAGACGCGGTTCAAGGTGTTCGCCGGCCCCGGCCCGCGGAGCCGACGCGGAGGGACGCAAGGCTCCGAGCGCGAGCGCAGGAAGCGGGGCTGGCTCCCCCGCCCGCCGGCGCCCCCGTGGCGCGCGACCCGGGTTTCCAGGCGCTCCCGCAGGCCCAGCGCCGACACTCGGGGCTGCACGACGCCCAGCGCAGCTGCCTGCGCCAGATGAGCCGAGTGTCGTCCACCGCACGACAGAGGAGACGGGCCCGCACGCACGTCCTTTTCCGGGCTCGTCGGGGAGGCAGAGCCGGGTGGACCACGGAGCTCAGCGCCCCGGCGAGACCCCCCGGCAGCCTGGGGAGCCCGAGCCCGAGCCCCGCCTGCCCCGCCCTGGGCGAACCCCGAGGACCGGACCGAGGACCCCGAGGTCTCCTCGGCGCTTTCCAGCCGCCCGTCCCTCCCAGCCAGGGCACCGGGCTCCCCCGACGGCTGCGCGCCGCGCTCCGGCCCGAGGCAGCCACGCAGACGGCGCAGCGGCAGCCGCGGCACCCACGCCCGGCCCCTCGGAGCCAAGGATGCGGGGTGCGCACGCGGGGGAGCCGGCGGTGCTGGGCGCCCGGCCCCGCGCTCACCTGGCCCGCGCAGCACCGCGCTGACATCGCGGCGGCCGACGACCACCGGCGTCCTCGCCCGCTGCCTGCTGCCCGCTGCCCTCCGGCCCTCGCGCCACCTCCAGCCGCGATCCCCCCTTTCTGGAGCAGCCCGCTCCTCCACGCCGAGCAGCCGGGTCGGAAAGCCAGGCACGGCCGCCCGGGAGCAAACAACCCCCGCCAAGCCCCGCCCCGCCGCCGCGGGCCCCGCCCGCCCCCTTGAGCCCCGCCCGCCCCCTTGAGCCCCGCCCGCCCCCTCGAGCCCCGCCCCCTCGCGCCGCAGGCCCCGCCCCTCGCGCCGCAGGCCCCGCCCCCTCCCGGGCGCCGGCGGCCGAGCAGGCTCGCGCGGGGCCCGCCCTTCCGCTGGCGTCAGGCGGCGCGGCGGCTGCGCTCTCTTACCGGGGGGCGGGCCCCGCGTTCCCGTGCTGCCGCGCCCGCCTGTCCGCGGCCCGATGCACGGGCTGGCTGCCTGCAGCAGGGAGCCTAGAGCCGTACGGGGCGGGGGCTCGGCGACCTGCACGGGGCGCTTCACCTCCCTCCTCGGCTCCCTGGGACCCGGGGCACCGGGCTGTTCCGCCCTGCTTCCCTCTGCTCTCGGGGGGCCCCGCGAGCGCCCTTGCAGCGCTTCCCTGGAAGCTGATCTGTCTTCCGGGCGCGGCCCTGCTGCCTTCCACCCCGACCTCATTTTTTTATTTATTTATTTATTTATTTATTTATTTATTTATTTATTTATATTTATTTATTTATTATAGTCACAGAGAGAGAGAGAGAGAGAGAGAGAGGCAGAGACATAGGCAGAGGGAGAAGCAGGCTCCATGCACCAGGAGCCCGACGTGGGATTCGATCCCGGGTCTCCAGGATCGAGCCCTGGGCCAAAGGCAGGCGCCAAACCGCTGCGCCACCCAGGGTTCCCCCGACCTCACTTTAAAGGGGGCCCCAAAATTGCTAGAGGACGTGCAGAGGGTAGCGCCCCTAGTTCTCCCTACCCACATCTGCTCTCCTCGCGGCCACTTCAGGGCGTTTGTTAGTAAGAACTTGGCGCCAAGCCCTTAAAATTAGAACTTTACCCATTTTAGAAGTGAGGCCACGGAAGCCCAGACACGCTCAACAACTTGCCCAAAGCCTCGCAGCAAAACTGCAGAAGCAATCCTGGGACTGGCAGTCCCCTGTCTGACCCCCTTGCACTTGATGCCAGGCTTGCCCCAAGCTGAACTCGCCTCCAAGACACAGCCTTTGACCGCGAAGGGTGTTGCTGCGCAGACGAGAAGCTGGAGGGGGGAAGGCAGTCGAATGGGAACTGGTCCTGAGTGTTTTATGAGCTGCGCAGGATCTCCTAGTATGTCAAATGCCAGAGTTTATAGGAAGAAAAGTCATGGCGCAGGCCCTACTCAGAGCCGTGGAATGTAATGAGAATTGACTGAAATCTGGACATAATAGTAAAACAAAAAAGTTTTGCAACAGCATACACAGCAGACCAGGGGAGCACCCTGCTCCTTGATGGCCTGTGACTCATCCAAAGCTGAGGTCACTTTGGTCCCATTTCTCACCTGGGGAGATTAGTTGGACACCTAGAGTTTCTGTCCAGCTGGGAAGAGCCAACCAGCTCCTGGGAAAGGGAAGGTGTGACAGTTACATATGTCTGAGCTGTCTGGGATCCAGGCCTCCTACACAGTTAGAGAAACTGAGGCTCAAGAAGGCAGAGAATTCTCACCAGGGGACCACGGGGATAGAGTCAACCATAAAAGGATCAGGCCTCCTGACGCTAAATACTGTGCTCATTTTGCCAAATGGATGCCAGCATGGGAGGGTTCGGTGACTAAATCAATGCCAGCCTCCCAGAGAGTTAAGGCAAGAATTAATAACCCAGGGATTTGTCAGCACTGCCCCAAGGTATGGAAAAGCAGAGTGGAAGCCTGAGCTTCCAGAGCCAGGAAGTTGAAAGTTTTAACTCTACCAAGAGCTGGCTGGACCGCCTCTTGGTCTCAGTGTCATCATCTGCCAAACAGGACTCACTTTCCAAGGATTAGATAAACTCACCCCGACAGACCATGCCGAACAGGGCCTGGCCTTCTTAAGTCCTGACCAAGTAGCAGCCCTGGGTGGTATTAATGAAGGAGCTTAAAGAATATTAAGAAATGATCTATGCAAGTTGGTTCCCCCAACTCCCTACTGGGAGACTCACAAGAATGTGGCCTTGTGTAGAGCATACCACCTTCCTTGTTCTGAGGTTGTGCAGTCGCTATTTAAGGTCTGGTTGGTAATATCCTTTGCATCTGTGGTCAGGTAACAAGAATAAGGGTGATGTCAGTACACATCACAGAAAACAGTGGGACCTTCATTTTAAGTGCTCTGAAGACCTTTTCAAGGAAGACAGTTGTACATGGTGTTCCTAACATGTAGATACATTTACAGTCCGTCTCTTTTGATTTGGATTTTTCGGGAACAAGCAGTAATAGCCCTGCCTTAATGAGACTGGCTCTTGGCGGACCATGTGAAATATTTCTCCCACAAAAATTTTCCTAAATTGACTAGCTCCTTTTATGCAATATAATTATATATGTATATATGACATAAATAACCAGTTTATAGTTTGCTTTTTACTCCTCCTGAATTTGAAGTGCTTTTTTGGGGTCTTTCCTTTTTTAGAAAGTAGAAGTCAATGTTGAGTTTTTAAAACACCATTCCTGAACTGAAAACAACAGTGGTATACACATATTATTAAAGAAAAACACTAGTCATAGACACCAACAAAATTTCATTATACATTTAGTGTCCACTTCAATAATGGTTTAAAAGCAAATAAAATCCATTGTTCTGATTCCCTAAAGCTTTTTCAACTTTGAAAAAAAACAAAAAACAAAAAAAACACTAGTGGTACATTCAGTTAGTTTTTGAATATAAAAGAAGAAATTTCTCTAATCTTCACTTATAAACTCTCTAGGGACCTCAAAGTAGCAGTGGAAGTTGTATTAATTTCAATTACAATAAACAACAAAGTATTCATTTAGAAACAAAGAGCTACAAATTTAGTACCGCAAGCAAAAAGAATCAGAGCCCTGTGGTACCCTCACCCCACTCCTGGAAATTCCAGGCTCCTTGACCCCTGCTAAATTAACATGTGCACAATGTTTTTTTAAATGTCAGAAATATGACAAAACATCAAATGAAAAATAGCATCTCCCTTCGCTACACCCTATCTTTCAGCCCCCCTCTCCAGGGGCAACCACTTTCAATTAGGTTAGCAGTTTTCGCCTATTTACCTTCATATTTTCTTTTTTTTTTTTTAAGACTTTATTTGTTTTTATGTTTGTTTGAAAGAGAAAGTGAGCAAGAGCAACAAAGAGAGCATGAGGGGGTGGGGGAGAGGGAGAAACAGACTCCTGATGAGCAGGGCTTGACCCCAAAACCCTGAGATCAGGACCTGAGCAGCCGCTTAACCAATTGAACCACCCAGGTGCCCCTGAAAGGATTTTTTTTTAAAAATATATTCTTGTTTTTCCAAATTCAAGTAATGACTAAATAATTTAAAGATACGTTGTCTGGTCAGGATTCTTTGATTAGGTGCTTTAGAGAACTGAAGAAATCTTTTGTATTTGTCATCAGTTATTTTGTCAGTATGGAAAGCTAATGATTCTTCACCAAATGGTATTTGCCTCAGTATTTTAAAGCTTCTCCCAGTAACCCATTTTACATTATTAATTTGCTTGATGAGTCCTTTGAGTATAGATAATACAAAGGGAAATACTCCCTTTAGCATCCCAAGAAGGAACCCAAATTCCAAATTAATGAAGAGCGCAGAGGATTGTTCAATGGGTCTTTCAGCGTTGCTCAACCCTTCTGGGAACAAATTAAATTTTTCTAAATCCTCAGGGTAATACACTTAATATCAGTGGAGAGAAAACATATGTGATATATATATTATCAATATATATATTATATATGTTTGCATATTTCTGCACCCACCTCTGACATACCATGTGTAGGGGCCAAGGACACTGCCCCAAGATAGACCATTTGGCCTGAAGATTTTTTTTTTTTCCGTTAAAAGCAATCAAAACCCTCCAGACTCAGGAAAAGCTCTTCACCTCCCCTTCCACTGCCTAATTTACATTGGAAAAGAGAGCTTGTACCAGGAAGAGAGCTGTTAACAGAGATCTCTTTATCAAAGGAACACTCTCCATAACAGGGCAACCCTTGTTTTCCAAAAATCTCCTCTCACCTTCTGGCTAGTAATCTTCCTCCCCTTCCCGTCCCCAGGGCCCTCACCCTCTCCTTAGCTCAGGATTAGCCTCACACTCCACCAGTAGGGAATGTCCTGTATCTGTGGATTCCCGGTTAGGAAACTACATAGTACATAAGAAACTAAATTCGATTTTTTCCTGTTAATCTGTCTCATGTCAATTTGATTCTTAGTCCGGCTAAAAGGACCTTGAAGGGCAGAGGAAATTTTTTCAAGTCTCCATTTTCTTCTCTTAGAAATAAAAATTTGTGTAAACCAGGCAAATCAACATTGCAGTCACTATTCAACTTTATTATGAACTTTAAAAAAAAATGGCTGAAAACAGTTCATTTCTGTTCTTCTGCATACCAAGGAAAATTATTCTGACTTCTTTGGTTTTAAAACTCAATCCAAAAACTTTCCATATCCAGATTTCAAGTAAACAGAGGCTTGAAGTGGAGGAGAGGGAGAAGGCAGAGGGAGACAAAAGAGAGAGCAAGGCAACCTTTTCAGGTTTCCTGGTTAATCCATTCTAATTAATCTCCTGAGGGGAAGAAACAAGAGGTGAGCCCACTTCTTCACACGAGAGCACTCTGGGGGCTTCTGGCCTGCTCAGCCAGTGGAGCATACTATTCTTGATCTCAAAGTTGTAAATTTTGTGACATGTGAGCCCCATGTTGGGTGTAGACATTACTTAAAAATAAAATAATAATTTTAAAAAGCACCTCGTGTTGTATTATCTTTTTAATACGTATTTAAAGAGATTCTTCCTATTGGTTTCTCTTAAATCCCCTCCATATGATGCTTCCTTTGAAGTTAGCCTCTTAGGAGGTGATTGGTTTTAAAAGAGCCACAGAGCGCTAACTGCCTGTGAAACTAGCTAGTTTCTTGAAAATCAAGAAAAGGCTTTCATTGAGGTTTCACTTGAAAGATGTTTACATTGTTCTGTGAAGGATGGAAAAGTGGAAGGATCTTCCTGAGGCTTCACAGAAAGACAATGCAGCTTATTTATTTGTGATCACATCTCAGAGAAGAATGTTTAAGATTCGAAAATAGAATTTTAAATGCATAAGAAAAGATGGTAAGAAAATATTTAAAAATTATTTCTTTTTGTTTCCCTCTTTAATGTAAAAGAGGAAAATACCCAAATAGGAAAATTAATGACCCTGAAACTCTCAAAAAATTTAGAAGTGACTGCTTTAAGATTTTTTCAAGTATGCATTTACTTTTAAAGGTATGCATTTACTGAACTGACATCAATCACTTTGAATATTTTCTTTTTGTATTTTTCCCTATGACATTCCTACAAGTTGAAAGAAAAATTACACATTCTTAAATTTTGTTTTATTTTTTAAAGCAGTGGGGTTCTCTTCCATAACCCGTCCACATTTTCTGAAGAAGCAAAGGCATATTCATTTCTGGCCCACCAGCCGAAGTATGAAATCTGAAATGAGGATGTGTGATCTGAACCACAGTAAACTGAGGTAGGACACAGACACCAATTTTTTCTTTTTGGCTGGGACCTAGGACCAATTAGTAGAAAACACAGAGTTAAAGCAATGTTATAGACTTGAGGGTGGAGGGGAGAGACAAGAGAATAGGAGGGAAGCAAAAGATTGGCTATTTAGTGGAGGAAAGGCTGAACTGAACAACACCCCACCCACCCCCAGGAAAACCTTAGATATCAAATTGTGAAAGGTTCTTGCTGTTGTCAACCTGCAGATTTATCAGCTTGCTCCGGTAAGGCTAATGGTGATGACTTCATCAACGAGATGACTTTGGGAGGTTTCTCTTTTAGAAATAGAAGTTTTCCTTGTGCCGCTAATTTTTTAAATCCTTTGGAACACAGAGGCTTTTGGAAAAGTAGGAAACCAAGCAGAATGGCTTAGCTTCCACCATAGGAATATGTAAGGTCTAGTGCTTGGGTGGAAGGAAGAAGTACCAATAGCTGTAAAACCTTCTAGCTTTTATGTTTTAAGTCAAATGGTGACTCTAACCATATACCCACTGCAGCCAGATGCACATAGAGGTCAGCCTGGGCCCTCTTTGCCTGTCTTCCTTCAAGCTTTGCTCCCCGGGAATCCCTAAAAGGAAACAATACCTTCATCTAATCAGAGTTCTCTAACTCTGGGGATCTTTCACAAATAGGGAGTGCTTGCAGGCAAACAGGTCTTTGGACATCGATTAGTTCACATAAAATCAAAATTTTAGGATGCGAACCCCTGTACCCTCTATTTTACCATAGTAGATATTGGAAACACTAGATTTTAGGGAAAAGCCTTAGTCAAAAACTACTACCTTTTGGATGACAGGAAGCTGGAGCAAGGGAACCAACCACATTGTGCCCCACCAATTTCCAAATTTCTATATGTTATCTTATTTCAGTCTGAATCCCAAAGCAGAACAAAGGATAGCAGGAGTACCTAAGAATGGGAATGGTTCACCCCGTGAAGGTTGCCTTGTGTTTTCATTCTGGTGAAATAATTTTTTTTTTTTTTTTTTTTTTTTTTTTATGATAGTCATCAGAGAGAGAGAGAGAGGCAGAGACATAGGAAGAGGGAGAAGCAGGCTCCATGCACCGGGAGCCCGACATGGGATTCGATCCCGGATCTCCAGGATCGCACCCTGGGCCAAAGGCAGGCGCCAAACCACTGCGCCACCCAGGGATCCCGTGAAATAATTTTAAAACACGGCAGAGGAGATTTGGGGCTCAAAGTGGCAGACAATGATTACATTCATCTCCTCTCTTTCTCAATATCTATCTTTTTTCTGTAAGTTCAGTTTTATTTGATTTCATATGTAAGTGAGATCATCCAGTATTTGTGTTTCTCTGCCTGACTTATAACACTCAGCATAATGACTTCAAGATCCAGACACATTGTCACAAATGGCAGGCTTTCCTTCTTTTTGTGGCTGAATAATATTCCATTTTTTATATATACTACACCTTCTTTATTCTTCCACTGATAGATACTTAAGCTGTTTCCATGTCTTGGCTATTGCAAGTAATGGTGCAGTAGAAATGGGGGTGCAAGCATCTCTTCCAGGTGGTGATTTCTCCATACTGAGGAATTTCCATATTGTTTTCCATTTTGGCTGCACCAATTTACATTTCTACCAAAAGTGTGCAAGGGCATTCTATTCTTCACATCCTTGCCAGCACTTGTTCTTTCTTGTCTTCTTGATGATAGCCGTACTGACAGGCGTGAGGTGGTAACTCAGGGTGGTAACTCAGCTAAACTGCTGAGCCACCGGGACTGATC
Organism: Vulpes lagopus; assembly: GCF_018345385.1. NCBI lineage: Eukaryota > Metazoa > Chordata > Mammalia > Carnivora > Canidae > Vulpes > Vulpes lagopus. The sequence continues at coordinate 86,743,854 of NC_054827.1, read as the reverse complement.
GAGTATCTTCTTTTTAAAAAAAATTCATTTATTTGAGAAAGAGAGAGCATGAGGAGAGGAAGGAGTAGAGAGAGAAACAGGCTCCCTGCTGAGCCCAGGACCCTGGGATCATGACCTGAGCCCAAAGCAGCCACTTAACGGACTGAGCCGCCCAGGTGCCCCTTGAATATCTTCTTTGGAAAAATGTCTATTCGTGTCCTTTGTCCATTTTTTTTATTGGATAACTTGATTTCTACTTCTTGAGTTTATGAGTTCCCTGTAAGTTTTGGATACTAACCACTAGCTATGTGGTTTGCAAGTATTTTTTTCCCATTTCATAGGTTGCCTTTTCATTATGTCAGTCATTTCTTTTGCTATACAGAACTTTTTAGTTTGATGTGATTCCACTTGTTCATTTTTGCTTCTGTTGCTTATGCTTTTGGTGTCACATCCTAAAAATCATTACTAAAACCAATGTCAAGGGCAGCCGGGGTGGCTCAGCGGTTTAGCGCCACCTTTAGCCCAGGGCGTGATCCTGGAGACCCAGGATCAAGTCCCACGTAGGGGTCTCTAGAGTCTCTCATGAATAAATAAATAAAATATTTAAAAATAAAAATAAATTAATTAATAAAATAATAAAACCAATGTCAAGGAGAATTTTTCCCTATTTTCTTCTAGGAGTTTTATAGCTTCAGGTATTATGTTTAAGTCTTTAACCTATTTGGAGTTAATTTTTGTGGGCAGTATAGGAGAGGGGTCCAGTTTCATTTTTCTGCATGTGATTATCCAGTTTTCTCACCACCATTTATTAAAAAGACTATCTTTCCACCAGCGAATCTCTGGCTCGCTTGTCAACTATTAGTCAACTACATATGTGACCATTTATTACTGGGCTCTTGATGTTGTTCCATTGGTCTGTGTGTCTATATCTATGCCAGTACCATACTGTTTTAATTACTGTAGACTTATAATATAGTTTGAAATGAGGAAGTACAATGCCTTTTGGCTTGTTTTTCTTTCTCAGAATTGCTTTGACTCAAAAAAAAAAAAGAACAAAAAAAAAAAAGAATTGCTTTGACTCTTTAAGGTCTTTCATCGTTCCATATGAAATTTAGGATTGTTTTTTTCTATTTTTGTGGAAAAATGTCATTAGAATTTTTTTTAAAAAAGATTTTATTCATTTATTCATGAGAGATACACAGAGAGAGGCAGAGACACAAGCAGAGGGAGAAGCAGGCTCCCCATGGGGACTCAATCCCAGGACCCAGGATCACACCCTGAGCCGAAGGCAGAAGCTTAACCGTGGAACCACTCAGGCACCCACCATTAGAATTTTGATAGGGTTCACACCAAATCTATAAATGGCTTTCAGTAATATGGACATTTTAATAATATTAATTATTCCAGTCCTTGAACATGGATTATCTTTCCATTTATTAGTGTCTTCTTCAATTTTCTTTCATCAAAGTTTTATAGCTTTCAGTGTACAAATCTTTTACCTCCTTTGTTAAATTTACTCCTAAGTATGTTGTTGTTTCTGATGCTTTTGTGAATGCGGCTGGTCTCTTTATTTATTTTTGAGATATTTTGTTGTTAGGTAATATTTTTTCCTTACTCATCTGCAATACCGAGTCATGAACCAAGTGTCTGTACATGCCTGGAACTGTTTCCTGGGCTCTTTGTTACATTCCATTTATCTAATTGTCTATCCCTGCACTATATATACTCTTAACTTTTATAGCATAAATTTGAATGTCTTGATATATGGTAGATTAACTCCTACTACATTCTTTAGGAGTGTCTTCACTATTCATGGTCTTTTGCTCTTCCATGTAAATTTGAGAGTCGTTTTGTAAAGCTTCACAAAATGCCTGTTGGAATTTTTACTGGAATTTCATTGACTCTACAGATTGTGAAGAATTGACATCTTTGTAAGAATGACTTTTCCTATCCAAGGACACCATGTATATTTCTCTATTTGAGTCTCTCTTACTAACTTTCATTAAATTTTTTTTTAAGATTTTATTTATTTATTCATGAGAGACACAGAGAGAGAGGCAGAGACACAGGAAGAGGGAGAAGCAGACTCCCCACAGCAAGATCAATGTGGAACTCAATCCTAGGACTCTGGGACCACGACCTGAGCCAAAGGCAGATGCTCAACCACTGAGCCACCCAGGTACCCCAAACTTCCATTAAAATATATCATTTGTTCCACACAGGTTTTGCACAGTTTTTGTTGAACATATTCTTGGGTTCCTTTATTTTTTACTATTATTGCAAGCAATATATTTTTATTTTTAATTGTGAAATACAGGGACACCTGGGTCGCTCAGTGGTTGAGCATCTGCCTTTGGCTCAGGTCATAATCCTGGGGCCCTCAACCCAGGATGGAGTCCCATATCAGGCTCCCTGCAGGGAGCCTGCTTCTCCCTCTACATATGTCTCTGCCAATCTCTATGTGTCTCTCATGAATAAATAAATAAAATATTTTTTAAAAATAATTGTGAAATACAAAATAGCTAAAATGAGTATATGAACATATATGTACAGTTTAAAGAATAATTGTAAAGCCATCACTCATGTAAACACCATCTGGATGAAAAAAATACAACCTTGTTAATACTATAAAAGCCTCCCCTGTGTCCTCCATCACATCCTTCTTCCTCCACCCTCTAGATAATTACATTTCCTATCGTTCTGTATAACTTTACTACCACTGTTTGTATCTCCAACTAATTTAGTTTAGCCTATTTTTGAACCTTGTATAAATGGCATCATACTATATGTGTTATAGACTTCTCTTACTCATTGCCATTTTGTAAGATTCATCCATTTTAATACAACTGGCTATTTTCATTCATTTTCATCAATGTGTATTACATTATATGACTATACTATGATTGCTTATCTATCCTACTTACATTGTAACTGAACTAAGTCCACTCCTTGGTGAGTTACATAGAGAGAGATCACACCAGGTGGCTATCAGACAAAGAAAACTTTATTTGCAGCAAATAAGGAGACCATGAGGAACAACTTCCAAAGCTGCAATTCCCCGATTCCCATTCCCTGAGTGGGGGTTAGTGGATTTCTTTTATTTAGAGTCAGGATGAATATTCAGAATGGGGAGATTTATCACCGCTTATAAAGACAGATGTGCAGGCTTACCTAGAAAATATGCCTATATATGTAAGCTATGTTGCATTAATGAGGTTTGTACTCCTCCTTGGGCAAGGATTTTAACATTATAATGAGGTGGAGGTCGAAGATCCATCTGTGCAGGTGTGAGTCAGTGGTCCAGCTCAAACTGCAGCTCTTCCTATTGTCTGCCTCTAAAAGATAAGGTTAACATTCCTGTAAAGGAAAGGAGAGGGAGGTGGTTGGTGGAGGTCTTGCTGGTGACAGTTTTAACCTCGTTAACCCCATGGGGCATGATTTCAGTATCAATCCTGTAAGTCTTGCTTCCAGCTTTTTGTTATTTAAAACAATGCTGCAAGGGGCACCAGGAAGGCTTAGTTGGTTCAGCATCTGACTTTAGCTCAGGTCATGATCCCAGGGTCCTGGGATCAAGCCCCATATCAGGGTCCCTGCTCAACAGGGAATCTGCTTCTCCCTCTCCTGCTCCCCCTGCTTTTGCTCTCTCTCTCTTTCTCTTTCTCTCTCAATCTCTGTCAAATAATTAAATGAAATCTTTAAAAAAAAAATTAAAAAATAGAACCAATGCTGCTATAAAAATTCATGCTCATAAAGTGTGTATGTATTTTCTGGTGCACGTGTACAAATATTTTTCTAGTTCAATAGTTCTAAAATGTGGTCTGAGGGACCCTGGGAGTCCCTCTAGGAAATCCTCCCTTTTCCAAGTACATATCCATGGAGTCTAAATTTTCTTCCTATCCTTCAACCGAAACAGTATTTCACAACATATTGAAAGCAGAAACAGATAAGATACAAGAGTCTAGCTGACATCTATTAAGCAAATATTAAAAGGTTTTTAAAAACATAAAATAGGGGCAGCCCCGGTGGCCCAGCGGTTTAGTGCCATCTTCAGCCCAGGATGTGATCTTGGAGACCAGGGATTAAGTCCCATGTTGGGCTCCCTGCATGGAGCCTGCTTCTCCCTCTGCCTGTGTCTCTGCCTCTCTCTGTGTGTCTCTCATGAATAAATAAATAAAATCTTAAAAAAAAAAAAAGAAATTTGCTGAGAAAGTTTGTCAAAGTAGAAATGCGCGAAGAAGGACATACTTTTCAGAAACTTTTCTGTAGAGTACACTAGCAAAAAGATTTGAAGCCTGCTAATCTGGAACACAGAGAAGCATGTAAATGTTTGTAGGATTCCACCCAGTGCTAGGAAAAAGGGGCGTATATCTCAAATTGCAGAGTTCATGGATTTGGAAGGGCTCCAAGAATATTTCATCTTTTACTTTTTACTGGAACTGGAATAGAGTCCTAAAGTCAGCAGTTACCTCTCAGATAAAGAAACTCTGTTAACCACTCCAACTCGGGCTCAGACCAGTGCAGTCCTTGAGCCCAGAGTGATTGTGAGTAGGAGAGGCCAGCCTGCTCCAGGGCAAGGCCCTGACTCACAGGTAATAGGAGACTCCTTTTAGGACAAAAGGGAAGAGGAATTGAGGAATGCAGAAGGCTGGATTGAGGTTGAATTGAGGCCTATTTGAAATAAGAGCTCTGACAAGCACACACAGGAAAAGAGATAATTCAAGAAATATTTTAAATTGCATTGGACCTCTCTCATAAACATATACACAAATATATGATTTTTTTTCCCTTTCTGAGTAATTCAACCCAAAACCCTCCCCACTTTCAGCCCACAGAATGCTCCAGATTACTTTGGAATGAACACAAAAATAATTCACTTCATGTTTCTCCACGTTTGATCATTAATTATGGCTTCTTTTTCAAGGCAGTTATCTTGGCTGAAACTTAGAAGATCCTAGGGCTGGGATCTTCTTTAAAGAATAAGAATCCCTCTTGAGGCTCCTGGCTGGCTCAGTCCATAGAGAATATAACTCCCAGTCTTGAGATGGTGAGTTTGAGTTCCACGTTTAATGTAGAGATTACTTAAAAATAAAATCTTAAAAAGTAAAGAAAGAAAAAATATCCCCCCTGTCAGTGTGAACCTTCTGTTTCTGTGACACCTCTTTCCAGGTCTCGTTCACTTCTTGCACCAATGTGGCAGGGACTGCTAGTCATCTATCCCAGTACCTTTCATCCTTCCTAAGAGCTCTCAAATCAGACAAAAACCAACACAAGAAAATAACTTTAAAATTCTATCTCATTGGGGCACCTGAGTGACTCAGTTGGGTAAGCATCTGCCTTTGGCTCAGCTCATGATCTCAGGGTCCTGGGATGGAGCCCCACATCAGGCTCTCTGCTCAGCCTGGAGTCTGCTTCTCCCTCTCCTTCTCCCCACCCCCACTCATGCTCATGCTCTGTCTCTCTCTCTCTCTCTCAGACGAATGAATAAAATCTTTCAAAAAATAAATAAAGTAAAATTCTATCTCATTTATGAACATACATAGAAAATTCCTTGGGCAGCCCCAGTGGCGCAGCGGTTTAGCGCTACCTGCAGCCCAGGGTGTGATCCTGGAGACCCAGGATCGAGTCCCATGTCGGGCTCCCTGCATGGAGCCTGCTTCTCCCTCTGCCTGTGTCTCTGCCTCTCTCTTTCTCTCTCTGTGTTGCTCATGAATGAATTTTTAAAATATATTTAAAAAATATTTAAAAAAAGAAAATTCCTTAATGATATGTAAGCATAAAAAAAAATGATATGTAAGCATCACTTCCATTTACATTCCATTGGCCAGAACACATGATCACACCTAGATGCAGAGAAGACTGGAAATTACAATCTTTACTCCAGGCAGCCTGTGTCTAGATAAAAAGTGATTTCAAATTCCCAAGGAACTCATTTCCCCTCCCCCTAGCACAAGGTCTAGATAAACAAGTTTCCTTACTGTGTCCTTCTGTGATGTGCATTATTTCTAGTTTGCCCTTATATGAATAGCTTACCATTTGCAGACCTGGATTTTAAGAGCAATCTTCTATTACAGTCTGAGAGAGTTTTGTCCCCTATTCTCTTATATTATGCCTAACCATCAAAACTGGAATTCAAATTTACCAAGATTTGGAGATGCTCTGAGGGGAAAAACTCTGGCTTCTTGCTTCCTCTGAATGTCCACTTTCCTTTTTCTCTCGTTTGCAAAATATTTTATTTTTAAGTAATCTCTACACCTAAAATAGGGCTCAGACTTACAACCCCAAGAGCAAGCATCACATGCTCTGTTGACCAAGCCACCCAGGCACCCCTTTCCTTTCTCTTGTGAATTTTTTTTTTTTTTGCCAGCTCAGCCACACAGTTACATAATTTTTTAAATGTTTACTCCAGCATGCCTAGTTATTTTACTGGGAAGTTTGTGCAGGGTCTCTGGACACCATCCTGGCCAAGTGGAAGATCACTCTGATATTTTTAGAAGTCTGTTTAATAAAACTTCAGAGGATGGCTAATCTTCATCTTATACAAACTATTTCAAAGAACAGAAAAAAAGGAAAGTTATACAACTCATTTTTAAGACTTGTGTAATCCTGACACCCAAGCCAGGCAAGGTCAACATAAAAAAAGAAAATTAGAAATCACTGTCATGTATAAGCATAAATAGAATTGTCCCTGGAATTTGCAGTCAAATGAGCCAATAAACTCTCTTTTATGCTTAAAACATTGCTTACAGGGGCACCTGACTTGAGTCAGTAGTCAGTAGAGCCTGTAACTCTTGATTTCACAGTTGTGGCTTCAAGCTCTATGTTGGGCATAGAGATTAAAAATAATTTTTTTAAGATTTTATTTATTTATTCATGAGAGGCACAGAGAGAGAGAGAGAGAGAGAGAGAGAGAGAGAGGCAGAGGGAGAAGCAGGCTCCATGCAGGGAACCCGATGTGGGGCTCAGTCCTGGGACTCCAGGATCATGCCCTGGGGCCAAAGGCAGGCACTAAACTGCTGAGCCACCGAGGGATGGCTTATTTATTTCTTTAATTTTTTTTTTAAGGATTTTATTTTTGGGCAGCCCTGGTGGCCCAGCGGTCTAATGCTGCCTTCAGCCTGGGGCGTGATCCTGGGGTCCCGGGATCAAGTCCCCCGTTGGGCTCCCTGCATGGAGCCTGCTTCTCCCTCCGCCTGTGTCTCTGCCTCTCTCTCAGTCTGTGTGTCTCATGAATAAATAAATAAAATCTAGAAAGAAAGAAAGAGAAAAAAAGAAAACATTGTTTATAAACATAGATGAAAAAGTCTTGAATAAAATACAAGCAAGTCCAATTCAACAGTGTACTTTAAAAAAAAAACCCTATGATTTCAAAATAATTCGAGGAGGCTTTAATATGAGAAAATCTATCCATGTAATTCGCCAGAGTAGCAAATTTAAGGAGAAAATCATATGATCCTTTCTACTGATGCAGAAAACACATTTGATAAAAGCCAACACTCGTTCCTGACAGACTAGAAATAGAAGAAACCAACAAATGGACTCTACCTAAGACTTCCAACGCTCATTCCTACTGTGAGCAAAATCGGCATAGAGAAGCTAGAAGTCGTTCTCGTGGTGTGTATCCTGATTGGAGGGGGGCCCCCAAGTGTGGGGTGAGTCTCAAGTGGAAGCCAGTGGCTTAGGAGATGGAAGAATTACCCTGAGGCAGAAAAGAGGAAATAGAAGTTCATTGAATGCACCACGAGGCTGCTGCAGAGAAGGCAGCAAATGAGAGACCTTCAGCAAGGAGGTAGTGGGTGAGGGCTGTTTTTAGAGGGGGGAGATGAGGAGGTACGAGGACGTATGGAATTCTCCCCTTTTTGGTAACTGTGCCTAGCTTTAAGTAGTCCATTGGTCGGTTAGAGCCTGTGGATGTTTTGAGATGGGGTCACCTGATGGGCCTGTCTGTACTCAACCAGGGGGCTGCTGTGGGCCTTCTCCATATTCTATTACTCAAGTTTGTTTGCCAAAAAGTGGCTCCTACAGCTCTGACTTTGACATGAAAGAAAAACCAGGAAAGTGTCAGGTTGCTTGTCCAGGTCCAGGCAGTATGGCATGATTCATTCCTCCCAAGTGAGCAATTTCTCCCAAGTCACATCATCCCAGAAAAGCAGTGAACCTACTTTTGGGTTTCTCACTGTTCCTTCAGTCTGGCCACTAACCCCTGATTGCTGGATACCCATGGAATGCCAAATGTAGAAGCAGCCCTCATGATCATCTAGCTCCGTCTACTTCTCTTACAGTGACATCTCTGGAGCTCAGGATGTGCAAAGTAAAATGCAAGAGATCAGCTTGCTCAGCTAATGGAACTGGGACCAGGCCTGACACCCAGTCCCATTCTCTTCACACTTTCCTCTCATGAGCAAAAATAAATCCTTCTCAACTTCTCATGGACCTTAACCATCTTTTTAAAATATTTTGGGCTTCTAGGGTTGCTTGGGTGGCTCTGTTGCAGAGCATGTGTCACTTGATCTCAGGGTTCAGTTATATATATATATAATATTATATATATATAACATATATTATATATATTATATATATATAACATATATTATATATATTATATATATATAACATATATTATGTATATATATAACATATATATGTATACGTATATGGAATTTCTGGTTATTCATGCTGATGGGGATTTGCCTTCTATCTTGAATAATAGTATGGAAGGGACTGTTGGGAGGGGAAGGCCAATGAGATTAGATAAAATGAAAACTTTCTCAGAAGGAAGTCAATATCTATTTTTAGGATCATTCTAGGGTAGGGAGTTCATGCTGCAGGGGGCAGGAATTATCTGATGTATAAGTTGTAAGTGGCATATCTTTAGGAGGCACCAGGTCACATCATACTCACCAGATTTGTACACATATTATAAAGCATTATGGAAGGAGTGACTGTGTCTTTTTGAAATTTTTTACTTATTTTTAAGTAAGCTCTATACCCAGTGTGGGGCTTGAACTCACAACCCCAAGATCAAGAGTCATATATGCTCTAGCAACTGAGCCAGCCAGGAGCCCTAGGAGCGCCTGCTTCTAAGTCCCACAGAGGTGCCACTGAGTTCGGTGCCCTGGTGAGGAGAGGGTCTGACTGTAGCAGGACTAGAATAAGATCTGGGGAGGGGCCAGCCCTGGCCAACTCTGTAATTAAAAGCTGGGGAGCATGCCCAGAGGCGGTACTACAGGAAGCTCTGGTAGACCAATGGATAGTGAGCTCTTCCTTCTCCTGTACTTTTCTTCTCACCAGGCTCTGGCAGGAATTGGCTTCAACAAGTATACCCGCTCCCTGTTCCCAGGCCCAGGCTCCTTGCTCTGGTGCCTTCTGTCCTCCCTGCCACGCCACTGTCCCACACTGCAGTCTCCATAGCCTAACTTTCTTTCTTTCTTTCCCTTTCCCTTTCTTTCTTTTCTTTCTTTCTTTCTTTCTTTCTTCCTTTCTTTCCTTTTTTTTTTTAAGTAAACTCTACCTTCAATGTGGGGCTCAAACTCATGATCCTGAGATCAAGAGTTGCATACTTGGGCAGCCCAGTGGCTTGGCAGTTTAGTGCCGCCTTCAGCCCAGCACTTAATTTTGGAGACCCGGGATTGAGTCCCACATCGGGCTCCCTGCATGGAGCCTGCTTCTCCCTCTGCCTGTGTCTCTGCCTCTCTCTCTCTCTCTCTCTCTCTCTCTCGCTCTTGCTCTCGCTCTCTGTGTGTCTCTCATGAATAAATAAATAGAATCTTTAAAAAAAAAAAAAGATTTGCTTACTCAACCAACTGAACCAGTCAAGTGCCCCTCTATGACCTAATTTTCAATAAATGCCTTGGAAATATATCACTACCAAATAGGAAGTAATCACTTTGGCATTTTCTTTAGGAGGAATGTTTCTGTCCTTAGTGAGAAAAAGATATGAAATGACTGTAGCACATTGTGCAGAAATTTAAAAATATCTTGGGGGAAAAAAGAAATCCCAGAGAGTTGTCAGATTATCAGTAGATCATGAAAGCCACCAAGAAGTTTTTGAAGGAACCCAAGATACAAATCAGAATCACTTGAAGGAAGTGTGTTTAAAGACGCAATCAAAGTCTTGATGGAACAAATCAAATGCTAGTGGGAAATCCACTTGTTATTTTAGGTTGCCCCAAAACAGGAATGTTAAGAACTAGGATAAAATATTACAGTGCGAAATCTCAGTGAAAATATTATGAGTTTTCACAAGGGCTTTTGCAAACTTTCAGAGATGAAAAGAGCCTTTAATGAAATTAGTCTAAGTAAAGGGACAAAACCTGAATTCCAAAGGGTTAAAAAGAACACATTGAACTTCAGAGACTTGGACACTTGCAGCTAGCAGCAGAAGGGCTGAAATGAGCTCAGTGATCTCATCAAACACTGTCAGAAACTTCCAAAAGACATAGCAAGTGCCCTTGCTCACAAAGAAAATGAAATTCAAGTTTTGAGTAATGGCATTGTGCAGCTGAAATAGCTGGCAGGTGACCAGACTGAGAAGTTAAAAACCAGATGATAGATGGCTCACAAAAGGAACTTTTGTTAAGGATAGTTGAAAAAGATAAAGACCATTTCCAATCCAAGATGAGTGCTGAATTGCAAGCTCAGCAAGGGCTGGAAAACAGAGGAATTGGAACACAAATCTTATTCACTGATTTAAGCCAAAACTCTACTGGAAAATGAATACTAAACTTTGCATTAGAAAGCTGATATACTTAATAAACTCTTGAGCAGAAAGGCAGCATTTTTCCAAAGAAGCCTTTTTCAGGAAGATTAAGAATGGGAAGAGAGGAAACAGAAATATCAGCTATACAGTAAGTAAAATTCTACAAACAGGAAATTCAGGAGATGGAGGATAAAACACAAAAAAACCAAAGATCTTATGAAACCCAGATTTCTCTTCATGATAACAAAGGTCATGAGAGTCGACCTGCACGTACTGCAGAATGAGCTCTTAGGAGAAGATGCAAGTGCCTAGGGCCAGACACATATTAATGTGTGTGGATCAAAAGGTAATAATTTTTCAATAGCCATAGAATGTCCAACCAACGCCAGGAAGGCCATAATAATAGAAACCTTCAAAGAGAGATTTATTAATTCTAATTAGGTTTTTTTTTTTTTCTAATTAGGTCTTTTGGTCCATCCTTTGAAACTAGTGAAAGCCTCTACTGTTACTGATACTGATTCCACCTGCAATCTCTTACTCTTGTCTTAATGGAGTAGACGTGTTAAAGTGAACGTGGGTCTGTCAGTGGTCCTATATTTGGTCCTAGGAGGTCCTTTCAAGTGTATAAGATAATATCTATTTCTTACCTGCATCTTGGTATAGCTTCATCAAAATATCTTACCAGGTGGGACACCTGGGTGGCTCAGTGGTTGAGTGTCTGCCTTCAGCTCAGGGTGTGAATCCAGAATCTGGGATCGAGTCCGACATCGGGCTCCCTGCCAGGCACCTGCTTCTCCCTCTGCCTATGTCTGTGTCTCTCATGAATAGATAAATAAGTCTTAAAAAAAAATCTTACCGGGCAAACTCACCAAGATCTCACTCATTTATTCATACATTCCACAAACATTTGTGTCTTTCATGAGCCAGGAATTTTCAAGTGTTACAACAAGGAACAAGACAAAATTCTTGCCTTTACCCACCTTATATTCTAACAAAGAAAACAGGCGAGTAATAAAGAAAGTGATCATTTAATACCAGGCAGGGGTAAGAATTACAAAGGACAACTAAACAATGTAAAGGGGTAATCATGGGAGCACCACTTTACATATGGTGATCAAAGAAGGCTGCACTAAGGGAGATAGTATTTGGGCAGAGAGACATGAGTGGAGAAAGGGAGTGATGATCTAAGAAAGATCCTCCGAGGCAGAGAAAATAGCCAGTGCAAAGGCCCTGAGCCAGAATCATGTCTGGTATATTGCAGAAACTGCAGATGTTTCAGGCAGAGAACAATATGTTTGAAGGCTGAGAGCTGAGAGCTGAGAACTGAAAATGAACATACTATATTCTCATATAGATGAGGAAATGAAAATTCTAATGGCTCCAAGATTGGGAGAAGCTATTGGAGGGTTAAACCCCCAGTGGATGCTATTGTGCATTATAACTCATGCTAAAGAGTTGGGACTTTAGTCTAATATTATATTGATATCATATGTTGAATCCTTACTACCTGTCAAACAATGTAATAAAAACTTTTAACTTTTCTAACTTGATCCTCATGAATATCCTATGAACTAATTTCAGTTTTATAGATGAGAAATTTGAGTCACAGAGTGAATTAGTAATTTAACCAAGGACCCAGAGCTGGTATATAGCAAAGTTGACATAGGACCCCCTGTCAACTTGAGTCTCAAAGCCTGAACTCTTATCCTCCACTATTCTGCATTTTTTAATGATTCCCTATGACTGAGTGTAATGGAGGATACAGAGGGGAAGGAAACCCATTAGAGACAGGAGTTAAAGGGAGAGAGGATGGTAGTGGGAACTTGGTAAATGAGAGGGCGATTGACAAGAAAAAGACGGGAGATTGAGAGATATGTAGGAAGTGGAATGGTTGGGATTTGGTATTTGATGAAATCCCAAAAGAGAGAGTGAAATGGAGGAAGAGAGGAGTGAAAGATTACTTCCAGATTGCTGGTTCATGAGGTTCTGTGGGTACCATATTTACATACCATAGCTGCTTTATCCATTCATCTATCAGTGGACACTTGGGCTGCCTCCACATCTTGGCTATCGTAAATAATGCTGCTATAAACATAGAGGTGTGTGTATCCCTTTGAATTAGTGTTTTCTTATTCCTTGGGTAAATACCCAGAAGTACAATCATTGGATCACAGGGTAATTCTATTTTTAACTTTCTGAGGAACCTCCATACTGTTTTCCACCGTGGCAGCACCAGTTTTTGTTCCCACCAGCAGTGAAGGAGTGTTCCAGTTCACATCCTCACCAACACCTGTTGTTTCTTGTGTTTTTGATTTTAGCCATTCTGACATGTATGAGGTGATATCTCATTATAGTTTCGATTTGCATTTCCCTGATAATTAGTGATGTAGAACATCTTTTCATGTGTCTGTTGGCCATCTGTCTGTCTTCCTTGGAGAAATGTCTATTCATGTCTTCTGCCCAGTTTTTAATTGGATTATTTGCTTTGCAGGTGTTGAGCTTTCTGTTGTTGGTTTTTTAGGAGGCTTAGTATTTCAAGAGGTTTTATTTATTTATTTGAGAGAGAGCATGAGCAGGGTGAGGAGCAGAGGGAGAGGCAGATTTCCTACTGAGCAGGGAGCCCAACGTGGGGCTCAAGCCCAGGACTCCAGGATCATGCCCTGAGCCAAAGGCAGATGCTTAACAGACAGAGCCACCCAGGCACCCCTGGATGTTGAGTTTTATAAGTTCTTTATTGATTTTGGTTATTAACCCTTTAACAGATATGTCATTTGTAAATATCTTCTCTCATTTTGTAGGCTGCCTTTTAGTTTTGTTGATTATTTCCTTTGCTGTACAGAAGCACATTCTTATGTATACCCTACAGTTTATTTTTGTTTTTGTTTTCCTTGCCTCAGGAAACATATCTGGAAAGAAGTTGCTATGGCTGATGTCAAAAAGTTACTGCCTGTGTTCTCTTCTAGGGTTCCTATGGTGTCAGGTCATGTATTTAGGCCATAAACAATTTTGAATTTATTTTTGTGTGTGGTGTAAGAAAGTAGCCTGGCTGGTTCAGTCAGTGAACCATGGGATTCTTTATCTCTGGATTGCAAAATTGAGCCTCACATTGGACATAGAGGTTACTTTAAAAACAAAACAAAACAAAATAAGGAATCCAATTTCTTTCTTTTGCATGTTGCTGTCCAGATTTCAACACCATTTGTCGAAAAAAACATTCTTTTTCCCATTGGGTATTCTTTCCAGCTTTGTCAAAGATTAATTGACCATATAGTTGTGGGTGTATTTCTGTGTTTTCAAGAAAAACAACTGGGGGTACCTGGGTGGCTCTGTCGGTTAATTATCTGACACTTGATTTCAGCTTCGTCTAAAGATCAGGTCATGATCTCAGGGTTGTGGGAGCAAGCTCCATGCCAAGTTCTGTGCTCAGCAGAGTCTGTTTGTCCCTCTCTTCTGCTCTCTCTTTCTCTCTCTCTCTCTCTCTCTCAAATAAACAAATAATATCTTTAAAATGAAAAAAGGAGAAAGGAAAAGAAAGAGAAGAAAAGAAAAGGAAAGAAAAGAGAAAAACAAATGAATCTAAGTAAGAACATTGAGATTCATGATGTGTTAAGTTGCCCAACTCCTGTCCTCCTCTCCCCTGCTCTGGAGTAGCCTCACAGCTTGAGTAGCTGTGAAAATCAGCAATCTAGCAGCCACCACAGGGGGCAAAATAGGTTTATAGCTCCCAAAAAAGAATCATCACTATTTGATTTATCTAGAAGTTTCTGAAATGCTCCATTCTCTATACTTGTCTCTGCTTCACCTAAAAGTTCACAGTGTGAGAACAGCCCTATCCTCAAAGCACTTACCATAAAACTATCAGCAGCAAATGTTTGATATTGCAGCTGCCTAAGTTGGCTATACCAGCTGAAGCTAATGAGAAGCTGACCGAAAAATTTAAATGGAAAAACTGGGGAATGAAATATTCAAAGGAGACTTTGAAAAGATAAAGCATAATCCTGGGAATCTAGAAAGCCATGCACATAGAAGGTCTGAGTAACTGACAAGAATGAAGCAGAAATTCAGGAAAGTTGGGGCCATCGAAGAACAAAAAGGAAAATAAAGTCACAATGCATTGAATGCTTATTGAGTGCCAGCCAGATGCTGTGTTCAGGGCTTACAATATCCTGTCTCATGGGCCCATATAATCATAATCCCCCTGAAGCAGTTGAGGAAACTGGGGCTTTATGAGATTAGGTAACTAGCCAAGGTTGCAGGACTAGAAGGTAGCTAAACCTGCCTTTGAACTCAGATGTTTGATTTCAAAGTTTGTTCTGGGTCTGGATGTCTAGAATGGCTAAGAGTGTAAAATGCTGCTGAGGGGACTAGTCAGTAAAGATGTAAACTTGTCTTTCAGATTTCTCCGTAAGGAGGTCTTTGCAGAACTTCTTGAAGTTCTGGGGCAAGAAGGCAGACAGATTCTAGTGGTTTGAAGAGTGAGCAGGAGTAAGGAAATGGATGTAGTTTTCAGCTGTTTGCTTGGAAAGAGAAGAGAGATAGGGCTTTTGCTGTAAGATGGGTAAGGATGCAATGTTCTTTTTTATTTTTTAGAGATTTCAGTATATGTACATAGTACAATGTAGCCAGTAAAAATCCTGGTCTTTCAGGAGGTAAAAGTCCTGGCATCCAAGACCCGGAGCAGATAGGGAAGAAAGGACAGTGAGGATGCTAGGCCTGTTAGGTAAGAGAACTGAAATTTGACTCCTAGAGACAAGCTACTTAGGTTCTTCTTAACCTTATTCTCCAATGGAGTTCATCGCTTACCCTTTTTATTTTAGAGATAGAAGCTTGTCTTCAGAAATTAAGAAACAAGGCAGGATTGATGCCCCAAAAACACGATAGTGAAGGAAGATTAATTACTTATATCATTCAAGTGCTCTGCAATTCTTTTAATGCAGTGACATCATCATTAGTCTTATTAATTACCATGCCGATGTTAGGTTAATAGCTTGTCTTCTTGACAATCCATCTGTCTTTAGAACATTCTAGGGATCCTCAGACACTATGCAGGCATTGGAACTGCTTGGTCTTACTGAGGAAGCAATGAGTTCTAACTAAAAGCCAGGATGAAGAAATCTAGAGACTCACTGTACAGGCTTGATGACTACACTTAATAATACTGTATGGAGCCCTGAAAATATGCTAGGAGAATACATTTCAGCTGAACTAATCTTGCACACAAAATGCTAACTATGTGAGGACATATTTTAATTGGCTTGACTAGTAATAATTTCATTAGGTATATATATATATATATATAATTTTATATATATATGTAAAATTCTGTTGTGTGCCTTAAATATAAACAGTTTTTTAATTTAAAAATATATAAATAAATGAAAAATAAGCCTATTCATTTAAAAGAAAAGAAAAAACAGAAGAAGGACACTACTGGTTCTCAGATTTGGCTGCATATGGAAATCTACTAGGGAGCTTTAAAAAGTACTGATGTCTGGATTCTAATCCATAATCTATAGCCTGTATTTAAATTTAATTGTCCCGGGGATCCCTGGGTGGCTCAGCGGTTGGGCGTCTGCCCTCCAGCTCAGGGCGTGATCCTGGGGTCCCGGGAATGAGTCCCATGTCAGGCTCCCTGCATGGAGCCTGCTTCTCCCTCTGCCTGTGTCTCTGCCTCGCTCTGTGTGTGTGTGTGTGTGTGTGTGTGTGTGTGTGTGTGTGTCTCATGAATAAATAAATAAAATCTTCAAAAAAAAAATAAATTTAATTGTCCCAATCATGTCTTTCAAAGGTATTTTTTTTTAAATTAAGGATCACACATTGTACGTAGTTGTCATACTTTTTTGATGAGGTCCTCAATCTGTCTTTGCTTTTATGATCTTAAATTTCTGAAGAGTAAGTCCAGTTATTTTATAGAATGTCCCACGATTTTTGTTTTCCTGGTGTTCTCTCATGTTTAGGTTCAGATGATGCATTTTTGGCTATGAATACTACACAGAAGTAATATTGTATCTTTCTCTGTCCATTCTGGAGGGGCAGTAATTTTTTTTAAGGTTTATTTATTTGAGAGGGAGCATGAGGGAGAAGAGAGTGGGAGAGGGAGAAGCAGGCTCCCCAGTGAGCAGGGAGCCCCATGTGGGACTCGATCCTGGGATTCTGGGATCATGACCTGAGCCGAAAGCAGACACTTAAGTGACTGAGCCACCCAGGTGACTCAGGGGGTTGGAAAATTTTATTTGTCCCATTACTGGTGATGCTAACTTGAATCACTTGGTTAAGGTGGTCACTGCCTGGTTTCTCCACTGTAAAGTTATTCTTTGTCCTTTTGCTATATTGAAAATAACTATCTTTGGAAAGATAATTAACTATCTTTGGAAAGATGCTTAGAGATTACGTAAATGTTGGGTTTCTCATCAAATTTTCACCCATTAGTTAGTTTTTTTTTTTTTTAAGATTTTATCCATTTATTCACGAGAGACACAGAGAGAGAGAGAGGCAGAGACACAGGCAGAGGGAGAAGCAGGCTCCATGCAGGGAGCCCGACATGGGACCCAATCCCGGGACTCCAGGATCACCCCCTGGTCCAAAGGCAGGCGCTAAACCACTGCACCACCCAGGGATCCCTCACCCATTAGTTTCAATCATGCATTGACAATCTTTGGTTGAAACAACTGTTATTATGGTGATTGCTAAAAGGTGATTTTCCAATCCCATCATTACTTTTGCATTTACAGTTGCCATTCTATCATAAGGGAGAGTTTGTTTTTCACTTTCACTTACCTATACCGCTTATCATCTATTTATTTTTATTTGTATGGACTCATGGATTCTCATTTTAGTCTATCGGTCATTTCTGTTAATATCATTATTTATGTTGATGTTCAACATCCCATATTTGACAATGCTAACTCCTTCAAGTGAGCTCTATGTTCTTTCTACATCTACTCCACACCTTTCAATTATATAGGGCTGAGATGAAGACATAAATATCTTAAGCAACACAAAAACTTCACTGTCATAACTAATTGAAATCACACTCTACCATATATCTCAGTGTTGCCAAGTAAGGAATTTAACTAATTTTTAAAAAATAACCTTTTTTATTTTTGAATGAAATTTTAGATTTATGGAAGAGTTATAGGGTACATGGGTGGCTCAGTCAGTTAAGCATCTGACTTGATTTCAGCTCATGACCTGAGGGGTCATGATCTTGGGATTGTGAAATTGAGCCCCATGTTGAGCTCTCCTGGATGTGGACCCTGCTTAAGATTTTTTCTCTCTCCCTCTACCTCTGCCCCTCCTCACCTCCTCTCTTTCTCTGAAAGAAAGAAAGAGAGAAAGAAAGAAAGAAAGAAAGAAAGAAAGAAAGAAAGAAAGAAAGAAAGAAAGGAAGGAAGAAAGAAAGAAAGAAAGAAGAAAAAAAAAGACAAGTTATAAAGATAGCTTGGAGAGTTCAGTTTCTGTATATCCTTCATCCAGTTTCCTCCACTGTTAACATCTTATACATTTGCTATAACTGAGAAACCAACAATGGTGCATCACTGTTTTTGGTTTTTTAAAGATTTTATTCATCCATTCATGATAGAGAGAGAGAGAGAGAGGCAGAGACACAGGCAGAGGGAGAAGCAGGCTCCATGCAGGGAGCCTGTCTCCAGGATCACGCCCTGGGCCTAAGGCAGGCGCTTAAACCGCTGAGCCACCCAGGGATCCCACTATTTTCTTTTTCATGATTGTTTTGGCTATTTCTGGATCTCTTGACTTTCCATATGAATTTTAGGATCAGCTTGTCAGTTCTGCCAAACCTGGAGAACTGGGATTTTGATAGAAATTTTATTGACTCTGTAGATCAATTTGGGAAATATTGCTATCTTAACAATATCAAGTCTTCAAATCCATGAACATGAGATGTTTTTCTATTTATTTAGATCTTCTTTAATTTCTTTCAATGATACTTTGTAGTTTTCAGAATGTAAGTTTGCACTTTTTGTTGTTACTTCTATATACAGTCAAATCTTGTTCTTTGCAGTTATGTTCTATAAAGTTGCTGCCAACTTTGAATTTGCAAATACTAAATAATCGCTTCAAGGGAAATACAAGGTTAAATTCTTGTGAGTCTCTGGTCACATTTTTGCCCATAGAAATACCGTTTGTGTTATATAGGTTTGTTTGCCAACATCTTGTAAAACAAGCCAGTCTCATCAGTTTTGAAAACCTGCTTTTCCACATAACCCCTTTTTCATGTAACACTTAACAGATATTTAAAAATTCTTCCACAGCCTCCTCATCTGCAGAACCTGCCTTCCCTGCAAGTTTAACTCTAATCTGTGCTCTCATCATAACTAGCTGGGCTAAGTGACTCTGGGCAAGTCACTTAGCTCAAACTCTGGGGGAAAAAATGGCTCTAGACAAGACTATCTCTGTGATATATCACTAATTCTGAATTGAATATTTAAAAACCAAACAAAAACCCCTCAGCAACTCTATAATGTTGAAAGCCAACAGCACCACCTGGTGGTCCAAGAAAAGAGGTCATGCAGAGGAACACTGGCTAATCAATGTGTCCAGTTTTACCTGTATTTTGCTTGTTTAAATAAAAATTTCACATTTTCAGGCAATTTTACCTCTAACTGGCTACACACAAGTACATTACTACATATAAAAGCAATCATACAAGTCGTTATGTTTAAAATCACACCTGGCATAGACTCCTTTGTGACTATAAAGATCTTTAAATAGTCATAATCAGCTATTGCTTTGGATTCAAAACAAAATGAAATTACTGAAGAATCAGAACAATTACACGAAACGAAAATATACTTAATTATACGCAAAAATTTTCATCAAATTAAAATTATTCTTATATATCTGATCAAGAAAATGAATTATAGTATTCAATTATAACCCCCCAAATAAAATAAATATCCATGAATCCATGCATCTATAAACACATGCTCAAATGAAGGAATAAGTAAATACTGAAAAGAGATAGCTTTCTCTCTCTTTTTTTTTAAGATTTTATTTATTTATTTATTTATTTATTTATTTATTTATTTATTTATTTTTAAAGATATTATTTATTTATTCATAGAGACACAGGGAGAGAGAGAAGCAGAGACACAGGCAGAGGGAGAAGCAGGCTCCATGCAGGGAGCCGGTCGTGGGACTCGATCCAGGGCCTCCAGGATCACGCCCTGGGGCTGCAGGCGGCGCTAAACCGCTGTGCCACCCAGGTGTCCCAAGATAGTTCTTCTTTACAAAATAATTACAATCAACAAATATAAAAGGAATGACAGAAATAGAAAATCTTGGGACGCCTGAGTGGCCCAGTGGTTTAGCGCCGCCTTCAGCCCAGGGTCTGATCCTGGAGACCCAGAATCGAGTCCCACGTCCGGCTCCCTGCATGGAGCCTGCTTCTCCCTCTGCCTGTGCCTCTGCCTCTCTCTCTCTGTGTGTCTCTCATGAATAAATAAGTAAATAAAATCTTAAAAAAAAAAAAAAAAGAAATAGAAAATCACCATTAGATCACCACTGTAATGATTGTTGCAGGAAAAACCCATCTCCATACACTAAAATTATGCCACATGGGCAAAAGTTTGAGGAGAAACAGAATACTTTCGTAGTGTCAAAATATCTCTCCCAAGATGTTTGAAAATTACAAAGGGAAAGAGTGACTTTATAGTGTTAGATCCAGCAGATATCATTTAGTAAAGTGACCAAGGTTAACATCACCAGCAGTAAGACCTCTGACATCATGTACACATTGATACGATTTATGTTTTTGTTAAGGCAAACTGATTTTAAAGAGAGAAAATCCCATTCAAGTTTTTTTCTAACATTTTAAAAACAACTTTCTGCGTTTTTTTAAAGTTTTTATTTTATTTTAATTCCAGTAGAGCTAACATATTTGTAATTTTAGTTTCAGGTATATGATATAGGGATCCAACATTTTCATACAGCATCCAGTGCTCATCACAGCAAGCAAACCCCATCTCCTGTTTCACCCATGTTCTCACCCACCTCCCTCTGGTAACTATCAGTTTGTCCTCTACAGTTGAGAGTTTGTTTCTTGGTTTGTCTCTCTCTCATTTTTTCCCCTTGCTCATTTGTTTTGTTTCTTAAACTCCACATATAAGTGAAATCATGTGGTATTTGTCTTTCTCTGACTCATTTCAGCATTTCTTTTTTATAAGTCATTAAGCTATTGGAAACTTAGTGGTCAGCAATTGTAAGACAGTCTAAATCTGTTTAATTTTCATAGTTACCCACCGAGAATATGGGTCAATAAAAAAAAGACACCACTCCAGATGTCTTTCAGCATCTATAGTGAACTCAAATTTCAGCAAAATTAACAGAAATATTATTTGAAATTCATTATACCTGTAAGGAGGAAGGAAATATTTAAATATTCCTTTGCTGAAAAAATATTATCTCAGTATCTTGAGCAAGCCACCTTCAAACCAGTTTCCAAAAAAATTTAAAACAAAGGTAATATCAGATTTATGTCCAAAAGCATGAAAAGCCACAAGCATAATAATAAAAAATACATTTTTCAAGTACCCATGAAACATAAATGAACACTGATAATTAATCTAAGAGAAAATATCAATTTCAAAAGGTAGAAATATTTTATTTTCTGATTACAATGCAAAAGGCAGAAATTAATTACCACATCAGGGAGAAAACTTCCCTTATTGTGAAGATTAAAACATTATCTTAAATGATGGTTTGAGCCAAAGGTGAAATAGCAACAAAATTTGGAACTTAAGACATAGAATGAAAGCAAAAGGGCAATTACTAGCTTCTATGAATTAGAAAAGGTGATCCTTCTTCAAGTAGAAAAGAAAGATGGCTACTATCTGCAGACAGCCAAGAGGCAACAGCTCTGAGCCCAGCCGGCTGGAAGATGAGCACGAGGCTCAGGGAAATTAAAGGCAGAGTGAGTTGGTAGCTATGAAAGAAAAAAGCATAAGCTTGTTTTCTCTAAGGCAAATAAAAAAAAAATCCACAAAACCTACTAGAGTGTGAGTTTCCTCTTAATACTGGAAGCAAAATTGTAGTTAGTAAAGTACTTGCTGACAAGATTTTGAAGTCCAAGAAAAAGGCCCACTTAAGGAATGTTTTCTTTTAATTCAATATTCTCAAGGTCCTGACTCTTAGGCTAAAAGACATAGCCCACTACAGGATTTAATTGATTAAATTGATTAAATGATTACAATTTTATATCACCTATAAATGAATCAGGAGCAAGCTTTTACTTAACCTGTCTTAAAGGATGCTTGTATTTGAAGCCAAGAAAAGTCCCAGTTTGTGATTGCATTAAGAAACCATTCAGATATTCTCTTTTTACTGCAGTAAAATATTTTTTTTTAAGATTTATTTATTTATTTATTCATGATAGACATAGAGAGAGAGAGAGGCAGAGACACAGGCAGAGGGAGAAGCAGGCTCCATGCAGGGAGCCCGATGCGGGACTCGATCCCGGGACTCCAGGATTGCGCCCTGGGCCAAAGGCAGGCGCCAAACAGCTGAGCCACGCAGGGATCCCCCTGCAATAAAATATTTTCAAATGGAGTGATTTTTTAAATTATTTCTCTAAGCTCACAAAAACATGCAATACTTTTGGGTTCTGCTTTCTTTTATGGTAACATCTCTCCTAGAATGCGACCAATAAGCTCCAGGTGCTATGAAAGTCCAGGGAAGATTTCTCACACCATGCACTTCGGTGGTAAAACAAAACAAAACAAAACATACTTCAGTTGAGTTTGGGTTTGTAAGTAGTGGAAATGACATAGGGAGGTCACGGAATACAGTTAGAACAAGTTGAATAAAAACCTAGAAAAGTAGGGAGGGAAAGGACAGGCATAAAGATCTTTCTGGGCAGAAGACTAGGAATAGTTCAAGGTTGGCTTTGATTCATGAGTCACTGGGCAGGGGTTTAAGGGGATTCTATTGTGACAAAAAGAAACAGAAGCTGGAGATAGGCTATGATAGTACAGTGACAAAATAAAGACCTGGTTGCTAGGGTCAGAGAATAGACACCAGAAGCTTGGAGAAGGACAGATGGAGCCCTAGCTCCTGGTCCGCTTTCTCACCCTCCTTCCCCCCTAGGTCATCTGAAATGTCACCTTTCACCTAATCATCATCTCCTTGGTTTCAGACCTTAACTCTGGTCTCTCGACTTCTGCTTAGTTCCACATTCTCTACCCTTTTGCACAGAGGACTACCACCTTCTCTTCCTGGAGCCTCTAAGGCTTTTCTGCTTGCCACATGCTCTAATCACCAGCCCCTCCTAACTCAGCTGAAATGGAAGTGTCCACCCTCTCCAAAACTCTTAAGCCAACTCCCGGTCTCAATCAAGAGTCTTTGGGCCCTAGGATTATCATTGCCTTATTTGAAATTGGATCACTACCTCCTGTCTCCCGGTGTTTTCTCCCTTCCCCAAACAATAGTGACCATCAAGCAGCTGAACAACAGACTGCACAGAAGTTTGAAAATCTCTTAAAAGATATTAAAGATATCATTAAAAATGTGACAAGTAATGAAGAGAAGATCACAGAAGTCAAAGATTCTTCTGAGGAAATCAGTATTTCTGAGGATGTGTCAGAACTTAAAGAAAAAATCAGAGAACTTGATAAGATAAATGAAGTGTTATTGAACAACCTGCTTGGTTGCTCAGACCTAGAGAAAGAAGAGAATGCAAAAAAACAGATGATAGTGGAAAACCAGAACTGTAAGGACACGGTACAAGTCTTTAGAAGCGATTTGGTAAATTGTTCAGAAGAAAACAGAGACTTTAATGAAACTCAGTTAAGTAAGGAAAAAGCAAAATATAGACTCCCTCATGTTCAAGAAGAAAATATCAAACTTAGGAACAACATGGAGCAGTTGCTACAGGAAGCAGAACACTGGAATGTGCAACATGCTGAGCTCAGTGAATTAATAAGAACATATCAGAAATCTCAGAAAGATATACAAGAAACTCTTAAAAATAATGGAGCACATTTCCAAACTCAATCAAATGAGAAGGTGTCAGCTCAGCATGAACTGGAGGAACAAGCGAAAAAACTGGAACATGACACATATTCATTGCATTTGATTTCAGCTTTGCTGGAAAATGAATGTCAGATCTTACAGCAGAGAATAGAACTTCTCAAGGAACTCCATCATCAAAAAGAGGGAACTCTGCAAGAGAAGCCAATTCAGAAAAACGGTGAAAAGGACAAGAAAAAACAGAAGCTATCAGCAGAGCATAAGCCAAAAATGCAAGAAAAAGAGGGTACATTTCAGAAAAAAGACAAATTCTACAAAGGCCTGGATGCTGGTAGCAAGAAAGCACTTAATAACCACTTCAATACTCATATTGCAAGAGGAGCTCCTGTGGAAAAATCATCCAGCAGCCTAACTTAGAAAATACCAAAAGTAGAAGAAAAGGCAATTCTTCAAAAACTGTAATACATCAACTCCAGGCATAATCAATCATCAAACCTAGGATAGATCTGCTGGTTTGACAAGAGTAAGCCATAGAACAAGAAGATTAACACTTAGATTATTCATTACCTCAGTAGTTATGTAAGTTTGGTGTTTCATGACCATTAGTGCCAGTATCAAGTTCATAACCTGTCGTACAATTTGCTTGTTTTTTGTATTTATCCTATCCTATGACACTGTAACCAAGAGGGAGAAGTTACAGGTCCAATTAATAAAGATCTAAATAAAAACTAGAATAAGAATGAAAAGTTTGTTTTCTTTAATCATTTACTGGGTAAGGGGAATTCTGGGAGGAAAAAGTATATGATCCTTTTATTGTGAACCTTTAAAGCTCATGTTTGAAATGCATGTTTCCTTTTCCTGTTATCTACTGAAGTGTGGGAAGTAGTGAGGTAAAGAAGAAAAAAATGCTGATAAACCAACCCAGAGCAGTTTTTCTTTTCTCATAAGTGTTCCCATTCCCTAAGTACTATTTTTCATAATATTCCTCTCCTGCTCCTCCACTAGTGAACAGTGGGCATACCAAGCAGCAGAGGCCCTTGGGGAAGGATATTTCAGTTGGTTTAGAAGAATAGATGTATATCTAGATTTTGTTCTGTGTTGGCAAAATTCCTCCCATTCCTCCAAGTGGGGATAGTAGAGTTACCCAAGGGAAAAAGCAGTATTTTCTATTAAGGGAGCTGGGCTTCTGGGATGCCTGGGTGCCTCAGTGGTTGACTGGCTGCCTTCAGCTCAGGGCATGATCCCAGGGTCCCAGGATCGAGTCCCACGTTTGGCTCTACGCAGGGAGCCTGCTTCTCCCTCTGCCTGTGTCTCTGCCTCTCTCTGTGTTTCTCATGAATAAATAAATAAAATCTTAAAAAAAAAAAAAGGAGCTAGACTTCTGATTCCAGAAAAAAGCACAGCAGATGCATTTCTTGCTATTCCTCCCATTAAGTATGGTAAAGACCCTGGATGTTATGTATAAAATGAACTGGAGACCCTGAAAGATGGAGAGAATGTGATGGACTATCCAGAGACCTTGAGACTTCAGGAACAGCATGCTGTTAAGTTCCCTGGGCTTTCTTTTTGTCTTGTATATCCTGGATAGAGTGTTGGAAGAGTCCACAACCCAGAAATGCCAGAAATGCCAATGCACTTAGACCAAAAAAAAAAAAAAAAAAAATCCCCTTCTCTTGCTCTCCCTTGGCAAAGGATGAGGAAAGAGACAGGTAAAGGACAGGAAGGGGACAACTCTAGCCATGCATGAAAAATGCCATGCCTCCACCCTCACTCCCACCAACAAACACTGAGTGGTGAGCCTAGACTTTCACCTCTGCCTAGTGGTAATGAGGCACTCCATCCCCTTTTCTTCTGGGATGTTACAGAAGAAGCAGAGTGGGGACTCTGAAGTCCCACCCCCACTTGAGGGTAACAGGGTGGTCCTTCCTGAGCCCCTCCTCCAGTAGATTGGAATGTCATGGAGGCCTAATGGGTGACCTAGATTTTTATACCTTTCTCTTGCTAGCACAGCATCAGGGGAGGCCTGCTAAAACAGAAAGTTTAATAAGATCCAGGGCCTCATAACATAATGCTAAAATACCCATGTAGAAAAATCATACATCCTACCAAGAACCATTAAAATCTCACCTTGAATGAGAAACAATGACAGATGCCAACAATGGGATGACCCAGATATTAGAATTATCAGATAAGGGGATCCCTGGGTGGCTGAGCGGTTTAGCACCTGCCTTTGGCCCGGAGTGTGATCCTGGGGTCCCAGGATCGATTCCCACATCAGGCTCCCTGCCTTGAGTCTGCTTCTCCCTCTGCCTCTCTCTCTGTGTGTCTCTCATGAATAAATAATTAAAATAAATAAAATATTTTTAAAAATGAATTATCAGATAAGGATTTCAAAGTTGTCATTATAAAAATGCATCACTGAGCAATTACAAACACATTTGAAACAAATGAAAAAAATAGAAAGTCTCAGCAAATAAATAGAAAATATAAAGAAGACACAAATGGAAATAGTTGTAAAACTCACTGAGTGTGCTCAAAAATAGAATGTTGATGTCAGAGGAAAAATTCCGTGAAATTGAAGATAAGACAATTACCCACTTTGAATAATTAAGAAAATAGACTGGGGGAAAAAAACAGTCTCAAGAATCTGTGGAACAGTAAAAAAAGATCAAACATTGGTGTCATCAGAGTCATCCTCGAAAAGGGGTAGCATGTGGCCTGATAAAGTATTCAATGAATACATAACTGAAAATTCCCCAAATTTAGTGAAAGGCATAAAGCTACAGATTCAAGAAATTGGAGTTCACTGTATAAACTCAAAGATCAAGGCACTGAAATAAGATTTCTGAAACCTAAAGACAAAGTAAAAATCTTGAAAGCAGTTCAAAAAAAATTCATTTGGCATAAAGGAATAATTATCCAAATGACAGCAAATTTCTTATCAGAAACCATGGAGGCCAGAAGGAAATGACCATTTTTCAAGAACTGAAAGAAATGTAAACCTAGAATTATTCACCCAGTGAAAATATCCTTTAGGAATGAAGGTGAAATCAATACCTTCTCAGCTCGAGGATAACTGAAAGAATCTGTTACACGGCCACATCTATCTGAAAGCAATTGGGAAATGCGATTTTTATCTGGGCAGCCACGTTGCCCAGGCAGAAGGAAGAATTAATCTTGGAGCCCTGTGAGGTGTTGAGAAAATATTTTTGAGTTTCTACACCATTAGGGATTTCTGAGCAAGTTTTATGGAACCTTGAAATCTTGGACTAAAAGCAAGCTATAGAGATAATTTAGAACCGCATAGATAATTAGAACTCAAAAGAGGGCAGCCCAGGTGGCTCAGTGGTTTAGCTTGGCCTTTGGCCCAGGGCCTGATCCTGGAGACCCAGGATCGAGTCCCACTTTGGGCTCGCTGCATGGAACCTGCTTCTCCCTCTGCCTGGATCTCTGCCTCTGTCTCTGTGTCTCTCATGAATAAATAAATAAAATCTTTAAAAAGAAAAAAAGAACTCAAAAAATATACCTACTTTGAGATGTCTATTTTCACTTCAAGTTAGGGTGAAGCTTGGGTCTCTGGAGATATCTCTGAGTTATAAAGCTGGAGACTTGGGCTACTCTGGCCCCTGGAGAGATTTATTTACATTAGAAAAGAGAGAAAACAAGGATTCTTTCTATCTTGTCTTTGAGGAGCAAAGAATTTTTTTCTCCCTATTTTTAGAAGAAGAGGAGGACAGCTGCCTTTCTTTCCTACAAAAATACCTACACTCAAAAACAAACAAACAAACAAACAAACAAACAAACCTAGATTCATTTCCTCACTTACAGTACAGACCCTTTGCATGTAGGGTGACATCTGGTTCTCATTGCATCTCTTCAGGGGTAAGAATTGAAGGGAGGGGAACCAGCGCAATTATTATTAGGTAAGTAATAATCATCTGTCTCTGATCCAAAAAAATCTCATGTGGGGCAGCCCCGGTGGGGTGGCGCAGCGGTTTAGCGCTGCCTGCAGCCGAGGGCATGATCCTGGAGACACTGGATCGAGTCCCATGTCAGGCTCTCTGCATGGTGCCTGCTTCTCCCTCTGCCTGCCTCTCTGCCTCTGTGTGTGTGTCTCTATGAATAAATAAATAAAGTCTTTAAAAAAAACAAACCAAAAATCTCATGTGTATATTCAGGATAAAATAAAAATGAATATGAAGAACACACAAAGACAATAACAATCTCCACCATATATTCTATTATGAATGAAGTATAAGGCATACAAATTTTTCATATGTTGGAAGTACTGAATATACAAATTGGAATACTGCTTCCTACTCAAAAATTTACAGTTGAACAGTAGGTACTAAAAGAATCATAGTTCTTTGACTTTCCTTTGAATGGAAACTATTATCTAAACTATTCTATTTTCCAGCCATCTTGACTAATAAAACATGCAGTTCCTTTCCATACTTTACCAGATATGTGGTTCATATTGCCAAGAAAGAAATTGTTGCTGAAATAAATTATAACTTTCTGCATAGTCAGTTAAGCCACCAACTTGTGGTTTCAGCTAAGGTAATGAGATCAAGTCCCACCTTGGGCTTTGTGCTGTGTGCAGTCTGCTAAACTTTCTCTCCCTCTTCCTCTGCCCCTCCAAGCTCTTACTTTCCCTCTTGTGCTATCTCTCCCTAAAATAAATAAATAAATCTTTTAAATTTTTTGAAATATAACAAGTTGAGGTCATTGATATTTTTTACCCTATTTTAACTCCAATATGGTCAACATACATATTAGTTTCAGTTGTACAATATAGTGATTCAACAAGGTCACTAATATTTTTCAAAGTAAAAGAAAGATGTTACACAAAGGTGAAAGTTACCAGATCAAAATGAAGTAAAAAAGTGGGTCTATCATTATCACATTATCATCATTATCTTGTTCTTCCGCAAAATTGATTGATGTAGAAAATTACTATTATTATTATTATTATTATTATTATTTTGTTTTAAATAGACTCCTCACCCAACATTGGGCTTGAACTCACCACCCTGAGATGAAGAGTTTCATGCTCAATAGACTGAGCCAGCGAGGCACCCCAACAAAATTATTTTTTAAATATTTCTTACCATAAATAAAGGCCTCAAACATCCATCATCGGAGTGTCAGGGTCACTTGAGTGTTTCATTTTGTTCTGTTTTCTAACAGTTACACAGTTTTCTAAAGGAAACCACTAACCACTAATCCATACTTAATTAAATCTTCTCTCACAGGGAAGTGTACATCATTTTGACAGGCACTGATCTGTTATGAAACTTATTTTTTTTTAAACTTCATTTTATAAGGAACTTAGTGTTGATGTTTGCATTCTGTTTTGATCTTAAAGATTTTTTTTTAGAGTAAGTTCTACACCCAGCAGGGGCTTGAACTCACAATCCCGATATCAAGAGTCTTAACGCTGTACTGACTGAGCCAACCAGGTGCCCCTTAGAGATTTTTTTAAGTTTTAAGAGAAAAGTACTGTTTAGTGTTCCTTAGACTGTTCTGGGGAAATATTTTTTTTAGTTGTATCTTTTCTTTTTTTCTTGGTGAAAGAAAAGCAATAATCTTTTCTAAAAACTGGATTTGAGTTTGTTAATATTCTTTATTATTTTTAGAATTCCATTTCAGTGATTTTTGTCCTTATGTTGATTTTCTTTCTTTTTTTCAGTTGTTTTGTTGTGCTTTTTCCATTTCTTGACTTGAACACTTACTGTTTTCTACTTTTCTTGTTTCCTCAAAAATGTATTAAAAACTTGTAACTGAAACAAAACAAAACAAAAAAACCTGTAACCGTCCCAACATATATTGCTTTGGATATGGATCGTAAATATTTCACTATTATTAATTCTAAATTTAAAAAATATTTTAAATTTTAAAAATTAATTGTTCAAATAATATTTTAAAATATGATTTTAAAATTTAAAAAATTATTTTCTTTATAGCCCAAACATTATTAAGTAGAGAAGTAGACACACTGATATAACGTTAAGTATTATTCTTTACATGATATGTAGGCATCATATGGTATCCCTTGTGTGTTTGACATATTCATAGGAAAAATCTTTAAGAAATAAAAGAAAATACACTTACCTACAGTTGGGAATTTTACCGGTTTTTTGTTTTTTGTTTTTTTTTTAAAGAGATTTATTTATTTATTTATTTATTTATTTATTTATTTATTTGAGAGAGAGGGCTTAAGCACACATTGGGGGAGGGGCTGCAGAAAAGAATCTTCAAGTAGCCTCCCCTCTGACTTGAGGCTCAATCCCACAACGTGTGAGATCATGACCTAAGCTGAAACCAAAAGTTGGGCACCTAACCAACTGAGCCACCCAGGTGACCCTGGGAATTTTACTTCTTATAAACTCTTGTACAGAAGGAGAAGTAGACCTATATAGTAATAATCTTTGTAATATTACTATTCTGTGGGAAACAAGCCCTAATGTCTATCAGTAAAAAATGGCTAAACTGGGCTATATGTATATGAAAAGTAATAATGTAGAAATTACAATGAACTAAATGCATATGTATGAGCATGGGGAGATGGCTTTTGAAATCTTTAGTTAGAACTTTTGACTGATGTCAATTATGATACCTAATCAAAAAAGTATATTTTCCTACTAGTCTAAGATCTTTATTTTTTTTTTAAGATTTTACTTATTTATTCATGAGAGACACACAGAGAGAGGCAGAAACATAGGCAGAGAGAGATGCAGGCTCATTCCAGGAGCCCAATGCGGGACTCGATCCCAGGACTCCAAGATCATAACCCGAGCCAAAGATGTTCAACCACTGAGCCACCCAGGCACCCCTAATCTAAGATCTTTAAATTCAGAAATTTAACAAAACTAACCACCTAAAGCCTTATGTATTTTAAATGAATATAGTAATGGGACACCTGAGTGGTTCAGCAGGTTAAGCATCTGCCTTCAGCTAAGGTTGTATTCCCAGAGTACTGGGATCAAGCCCCGTGCAGGACTGCCTGCTCAGTGGGGAGCCTGATTCTCCCTCTCCCTCTACCCCTCCCCTTGCTCATGCACACACTCTTTCTCACTCTTACTCTCAAATAAATAAATAAAACCTTTAAAAAATAAAAATAAATGGACATAATATTTACATAATTATTTTTATAATATTACTATTTATCATTTTTCATTGTTTTTCTTTTTTTATATTTCCTTCAACAGTAAAATACTATACATATTTTTAAGTCAGTTTTTTGTTTGTTTAAGAGAAAGAGCCTGAGGTCGAAGAGGGGCAAAGGGAAAGGGAGAGACTCTCTCTCTTTTTTTTCTTTTAAGATTTTATTTATTTGAGACAGAAACAGAGGGAAAGAGAGAGAGAAAGGAAGGGGTGAGGGGAGGGAGAAGCTAGGGAGAGAGGGAGAGGCAGAAGCAAACTCCCTGCTGAGCAGGGAGCCCAATTGAGGGCTCCATCTAGGACCCTGGGATCTTGACCTCAGCCAAAGGCAGACACTTAACAACTGAGCCACCTAGGCACTCTAAAAAGCTCTCAAAGTTTTGAGAAACTTGATTGGTCTCTACAGTGGTGAGGATGAGCAAACAATAGGCTAACTTCATTTGAATTTTTCTTTTCTTTCTTTCTTTTTTTCATTTAGTGAGCTGTATATCAAGTAAGGGACTTGAACTCATGACCCTGAGATTAAGAGCCACATGCTTTACCAGCTGAGACAGCCACATCTCCATCCAGTTGATTTTTTAAAATAACCTATCCAGTATAATTTGTATAACTCAGAATTTAGTTCTTTGTATCAGCATTTTCTCTCACAAAATATCTTTTCAAAGAAATGATAACTGAGGGGTATCTGACTGACTCAGTCAGAAGAGCATGCAGTTCTTGATCTTGGGTAGTACTCTTCAAGCCCCATGTTGGGTGTAGAGCTTAGTGGGGGGAAGGAAGGTGAGGGGAGGGGCAGGAGGGAATAACTGTTTTTGTTTTTTTAAAGATTTTATTTATTTATTCATAAGAGACACAGAGAGAGAGAGG
This sequence comes from Vulpes lagopus, assembly GCF_018345385.1. NCBI lineage: Eukaryota > Metazoa > Chordata > Mammalia > Carnivora > Canidae > Vulpes > Vulpes lagopus. The sequence goes on along the minus strand of NC_054827.1, from coordinate 86,712,161 downwards.
CAGAGACACAGGCAGAGGGAGAAGCAGGCGGAGCCTGACGTGGTACTCGACCCCAGGTCTCCAGGATCAGGCCCTGGGCTGAAGGTGGGGCTAAACCGCTGAGCCACAGGGCTGCCCGGAATAACTGTTTTGAATTTCACTTCTCTTTCTGGTTCCATTGTAAGTGATGACTGGCAGGAGAATTAGTTCACCAACAATTGGTGGTGCTCTACATAGATTTGTTGTTCTAAGTCGGCTAGAATCTGTGGCCTTTTGAGCCCTCATGAGAGTTTCTTGGAACTCAGCTTTCAAGCATTCAGTTCAGGCACTCCATAAAATAATACATATTTGCTTGATAGTGTATTTTTTGTAAGTATGTTAAGTATAGTATATACATCTAGTGTATGTATTTATACACGGAAGGTTATATAGAGAGAGATTTGATGGCGTATCTGTATTGCATTCCACCTTTTATGTGAAAACAAACTTATATTTTTATTTTTTCAAACTTATATTTTTAAAAGTTAGTTTGTTTATTTGTTTGTTTGTTTGTTTTCAGTAACCTCTATATCAAATGTGGAGCTTGAACTCACAGCCCTGAGATCAAGAGTCACAGCTCCTCTTGACTGAGCCAGCCAGGTACCTTACAAACTTACATTTTTGAAAAAGTTTTTGTATTGAGCACTTAGTGAATGGAAAAAAATAGAAACCTGACAGATTTATAACTACATCCTACTGATATTTGAACTTTATTGACTTCATTATTTACTTATGGTGACCACAACTTTGAACTGGGATCATGGCAATGGATACTCCTTGTAATTATTATAGACAATAGACATTTGGACCAAAACTTGTGAAAATACTTAGACATACTAAAGGAGCAAAATTAGCTCAGATACCTGATACCACGGAGAACTGAGTTAGAATTCAGGGTGACCCTAAAAAATGATACAAGTGGGGAGAAATTTACATAAAATACACTATGTGAAAAACTGTAGGGGATCCCTGGGTGGCGCAGCGGTTTAGCACCTGCCTTTGGCCCAGGGCGCAATCCTGGAGACCCGGGATCGAGTCCCACATCGGGCTCCCGGTGCATGGAGCCTGCTTCTCTCTCTGCCTGTGTCTCTGCCTCTCTCTCTCTCTCTCTCTCTCTCTCTCTGTGACTATCATAAATAAATAAAAAATAAAAAAAAAAGAAAAAAGAAAAACTGTAACAGAATAACTTAATTTAGAAGTACCCGCTGGCTCAGTCAATTAAGTGTCCAACTCTTGGTTTCTGCTCGGTCATGATCTCAGGGGTCATGGGATGGAGCCCCGAGTCAGGCTCTGCACTCAACACAGAGTCTGCTTCAGATTCTTTCTCCCTCCTCCTCTGACCTTCCCCACTTGCGCTATCTTGCTCTCAAAGAAATAAATAAATAAAATCTCTTTAAAAAGGAATAATTTAATTTACTTGAGAAGGAAAATCTGCTTTAGAGAAAGATAATGAAGAAAAATGTTATTTCATCATGTCTCTTGAAATACGTTATGGGTGACTCACAGAGCTTACATAATGATATTGAAGTAATATCTACTATAAAAATGCTAGAAATATAGCTATCCCTCATTCCAGAGTCTGTAAACATAAGCTCAGCAACATATCCATCATTCAAGGCAACTATAATTAAAAATTGAGTGTATTTTTCCCAGGCTTTTTGTCTGTTGATTTTATTTTACATGGTGTAATCGTGCTGTATATTCAACTTTTGGTTACCTGTGTATAATACGTATAATTTATGGATTGTCTACAGAAAAATTCTTTATCACAGTTTAGCTTTTCTTTTATAACAAGCCATGGTCTTAACGTCTAACATTAATTAATATTTGCCTAGAAATAGGGTTAATATAAGGAAAGTAACTAGGCTACCCAGAATTTAAATGCCCGTCACAAAACAAGTGAAATTACTCTTTTTTTTAAATTTTTTTTTTTATTTAATTATGATAGTCACAGAGAGAGAGAGAGAGAGAGAGAGGCAGAGACACAGGCAGAGGGAGAAGCAGGCTCCATGCACCGGGAGCCCGATGTGGGATTCGATCCCGGGTCTCCAGGATCGCGCCCCGGGCCAAAGGCAGGCGCCAAACCGCTGCGCCACCCAGGGATCCCTGAAATTACTCTTTATTCATTTATTACTTCACCACTTCGTGAGTACCTGCTATGTAAAAAGCACTGTGGTTGAGTCAGTGAAAATCAGAAAGATAATCAATAGATATTTTTGCCCTGAAAGAACAGAGGATTCAGTGAATTATCATGTTGTGACAATTGTTTGGAATTAATGATTATTTTTCTGACCAACATGCATAGGCTGACTTCAGAAATGACTTCAGGTTCTTTGGAAGATATTTGGAAGAATCTTTCTTTGGAAGAGATGTAAATTTCTATTATTTTATGTGGTAATTTAAATGAAATTTGTACATTGGATATAATACTAAATCGAATATTAATGATTGTGTAATCATTAATATTTGTAATCTTTGGTGTAATTTGAGATATAACTGCTAAAAATCATTCCAGGAAGAATCTCATATGTTTCTAACTGAAAGTTTGGAGCACTTAAGGAATTTCTTCTAGTTCTAATGTATTTGACCAATTTATTGGTCGCTCTCAAAACTAGTCACCACTTTAATCATCAACAGCTTCATTATTTTTTTTTTAAGATTCTATTTATCTACTCATGAGAGACAGAGAGAGAGGCAGAGACAGGAAGCAGGCTCCCCACAGGGAGCCCGATGTGGGACTCGATCCCGGGACTCTGAGCCAAAGGGAGACGCTCAACCACTGAGCCACCCAGGCGTCCCTACAGCTTCATTATTTTGGATGGTAATCAAATCTTGGGATTTTAAGAAGTTTAAATTACAGAGTGGCGTGTTTTTTCCATATTTCCAAATATTTTACACTGAACACCACATTATTTGTGAACAAACTATTTTTCATTTATACGTAACTTGCATGGAGAAAATACCAGAAGCATGTAACCGTGAAGTATTTGTAGTTTTCTTCTCAATGTTTATTCTTTCTTTCTTTTAAAGATTTTAGGTAATCTCTACACTCAATGTGGGGCTCGAACTCATAACCTCTAGATCAAGAAGCACGTGCTCTTACAGACCAAGCCATATGAGTGCCCCTGTTCAGTGTCTTTTTTTTTAAGATTTTATTTATTTATTCATAAGAGACAGAGAGAGAGAGAGAGAAAGGCAGAGATACAGGCAGAGGGAGAAGCAGGCTCCATGCGGGGAGCCCAACGTGGGACTCAATCCCCAGTCTTCAGGATCACTCCCTGGGCCGCAGGCAGGCGCTTAACTGCTGAGCCACCCAGGGATCCCCTCTGTTCAGTGTTTCTTAATTGATTTTACTATAATAAACACTTTTTAAAAAGTGATCCCTGTGCTTAATGTGGGCCTTGAACTCACCACCCCAAGATCAAGAGTTGCATGCTCTACTGACTGAGCCAGCCAGAAGCCCCTATAATAAACATTTTAAACAAGGAATTCAATGCCTAAAAAAATAACATAATCTGTAATTCTTAGATTTGCAGTTGACCATAGGATTCAATAGTATTTTTCTGTAAGTAGCACATGTATCTTTTAAAACAACTATATTTCAAGAAAAACAGCTAAAATAATTTTCTTAGAAGAAAGCACCCTTGCTACAAATTATCTAGTCTAGAGCCAGTTCTATTGGTTAGAACAGAGCTACAGGGAAAATAGCCATGGCTCTGATAACCACAAGAACTTGTTGATTAACTTTACTCAGTCTCATAAGCTTATCTTATATCATCTTATTTATTGCCTCTAACCCCTGGTTATTTGCCTTTTGAATCTTTGGAATGTTGCATGTACTAGGGCTTTATCACTCTTCCTAAGGATCTTCAGTGATTGTATTGTGGACATTACAAATGTGACTATCCTCAGAGCACTGAAAAGGCTTTTACAAGAACCAATACTAAATAATAGTGTTTGGTATAAGAGGACAGTAGGCTCTCAGCTATGTATTCTTGTGTGACTACTTTCCTACCTAACCAACAACTATCTTAACACTATGAAAAATTAGTGATACGTAAGTTTGGGTTATAGCTAAAGACAGATTCTTCATAGTCAGGAAGAAGTGCGATGAATTGGCTCTTGGTATGAGCAATTTTGCATATGAAGCTGATGACTGGGGATCCCTGGGTGGCTCAATGGTTTAACCCCTGCCTTCCGTCCAAGGTATGATCCTGGAGACCTGGGATCGAGTCCCACATCAGGCTCCCTGCATGGAGCCTACTTCTCCCTCTGCCTGTGTCTCTGCCTCTCTGTTGTGTGTGTGTGTCTCTCATGCATAAATAAATAAAATCTTAAAAAAAAAAAAAAAAAGAAGCAGCAGCTGATGACTGTAACCAACAGGTAGGAATTGCTGTAGCTCTATTTTGGAACATTGCTGTTCTCAGAAATTTATAGTTTATAGTTAAACTTTATGTGAACTAATTTGGAAGAAAGGCCTATTTGATTGTCATAGGATTATCATTTTGTTTCTATGAAAGGACTAAAAGTCAAAATCTGAGTTCCTGAATGTACCTTTTTCTAATTGTTTTGTCAAAGCCAAAGTGAAATGCACATTAGAAATTAGTAAATGTATTTTAAATATTACAATGTCGATGACTTTCAGCCAAAAACCACCAGGAATATATTTGTAGTTGGATTTATTGCTCATTGCTACAGCAAAAGAGAGACTAATATGAAAATAGAGATATGACAGGAGACTAAGGGATGTCACAGGGCAGGGATATTAGAAAAAACTTATAGGATCTGGACTGTGTTTGGTGATTTGGGGGTTGGGGGAGGAGCAAGCGAGAATTTATTCTGAATTGGGGACTGTTAGGAAGTGGGTGTAATTCAATGATTAGGTATCTTAACAACTCTTGTCTAGGAGAAGGGAACATGAGACAGACGCCAAAGCTTTTATTGATAAAGAAGCAGCAGTCACTCATGTTAACCAGGATAGGAGATGTTTGGCATTTTGAAGTTTGGACAATTTCATGTTTTGTTTATGTTCAGACATGATTAAGGAAAGGTCTAGTTTTTGTCTAGATCCATCATAGTCACAGAATGTCCTTAAAATATATGATGTTGATATTCTGTGAAATTGTTTATGTTGAAGAAGAGAACAATACCATGATGTAACTGTGAGTACAAGCCAGCTCCCAGATGTAAAGGGCTGTTTGTTTCTTTCTCAACTCTTATGCCATTAGGTGGCAAAAGTAATAATCATTGATTTCAAAGATTTGTTCCCCATTATTATACATATTTAATGAAATTCTATTATAACTCCTACTCAAAATATGAAACAGATATCATTACACTTCTAAAGGTCTACTAAACTACAGCAGGGTTTTTGTTTTTGTTTTTGTTTTTGTCAACTTCAGAATTAAATCCTTATCACTGAGATATTTGGCACTAAATTTAAGAATCAGGAGTGGGGTGCCTGCATGGCTCAGTCAGTTAAGCATCCAACTCTTGATTTAGGCTCAGGCCATGATTTCAGGATCATGAGATCAAGCCTTATGTCTGGCTCTGCACTGGGCCTAGAGCCTCCTTGGGATTCTCTGTCCCTCTGCCCTCCTGAGCTCTCCTCCTCTCTCCCTCTCTTAAAACAAACAAACAAAAGAATCAATGAGTATAAATTTTGTATTTGCTAAGTTTTTGTTTCTTATTTTATAAAATTCTGATTTGCATACTGTAGCAATCTAATGGAACATCAATATGGCCCAGTATCCTGTCCTTAGTATTATAGCCTCAGAAATTCAGTATATTAGAACATACAGATGAGATTGGGCTAGAGGGCACCAATGCACACTTAACCAGAATTACAAGAGACTAATGTATCTGCAGGAGTGCTAATGGTAATTCACAATAAGAAATATAACCATCAATAGTAATAATAGTTAATTCTTACTGAGTGCCTACTATGGTAAGCATGTGAAATGAATTAATTCATAAAACCTTCCTTATATGGTAACTGCCTTATATGGTAGTCACTGTTCATTTTGAGAATAGTGCACCTGCCAACTCTGTTTGCCCCTCCCCTTCTAACAGGAGCCTCCTAACTTGCTTTTTTCTTTTTTTTAAGTTTATTTATCCAAGAAATCTCTATACCCAACCTGGGGCTCAAAGTCATGACTCTGAGATCATGAGTTATACAGTTCTGACTGAGCTAGCCAAGTGCCCCTACCTTTTCTAAATGCTCTCCCTCTTATTCCCAACTCTCATCCCCAAGAGTTGTTGCATTTGATCATCTTTCACATTTCTGCAATACCCCTTTCCCCAATGGTGTATTTTCTCATCATTCAGACCAACTGATGTGGTGGTCTTAAAAACTGAGGGGTACCTTCCCACCCTTTTTTTCTTTGAAAAAATCTGACCGGAATTTTAATATTATTTATTTTTATTTATATAATCATGAATTCTACAGCTATGACAGATTAGAAATTAAGTGTGCTGGTATTTTATGTTAGTCCGACTTGAAACTAGGCCCACAAAGGTGATAATCCTATAGTAATCTCTTTATTAAAAATATTTATTAGCTTACTGTGTTTTATTCTTTAATTGCTTAGTCATGCATCTCTAATGTACAAAGATAGTTTTCATGACTTTATTTACTTATTGTCAACAACTTTATTTATTTATTCATGAGAGACACAGAGAGAGAGGCAGAGGCACAGGCAGAGGGAGAAGCAGGCTCCATGCAGGCTCCACGTCGAGTTCCGACGTGGGACTTGATCCCGGGTCTCCAGGATCACACCCCAGGCTGAAGGCGGCGCTAAACCGATGGGCCACCAGGGCTGCTCTCCTTTGATGATTGTAATACACTTTCATTTTCTAGGCATTACTTGCAAATTGTATTTACTTACTTTCAAGCACTTTTATTACTTATGTCGTCTATTGATATGTCTTTCTATTTGTGAAAATTATTTGGGTGTCTTGAGATGGGATAGATCATGTCATCATTTTTCTCCGTTAAAATGAAAAAATAATCTTTTCATTTAATGGCAAAATCTTCAGAAATTAATTGAGTGGGAAAAAAAAGAAATTAATTGAGAGGCAGAGGCAGAAGCAGGATTGCCACTGAGCAGGGAGCCCAACGTGGGGCTCAATCCCAGGACCCCAGGATCATGACCTGAGCTGAAGGCAGATGCTTAACTGACTGAGCCACCCTGGGGCCCCTTAGATATCTTTCATAGTAGGATATATAACTCTAAGCAAAGATTTTATTTTATTTTTTTTTGAGCAAAGATTTTAAAGCAGAGTTTTAATCTTGTTCAAAGCAACTAAGCTTTAAAAAAAAAAAGCAACTAAGCTTTAAATACTATTTTTCTCTAAAATCTCTTCTTTAGTGTTAATTAATATCCTGTTGTGTATGCCTTTCTTCTGGGCAATTTTCAATTTAGTATGATCCCTGGCTTCTGAGCTTATCATATATATCTAGTGACTTGTGACTGAAAGGATATGCAAAGTTTAATAGTGTATGACTTGCTTCTAATCCGTTGTAGAATTCTCCTCAAAGAACATGATAATTTTACATTTATGGGTGGAAAGTTATAGTGTGCTGACTTTGATGGCTGTGTATCTTATGTTTTACTTCAAAGCATAAGGCTTGGTGCCCAAATCAGTCTCAAGACCCCTTTCTGTAGTTAAGCATACGAAGCTATAATTCATATTTAGAGCTATCTACTCCCTTTATGAGTGTTTGAGCAGGCAAGTCTTACTGTGCTAAAACCACATCGTAAAGCTGTTTCATGTCCCTAGAATTCTGGTTCATTTCCCTGCCCCCTCTGCTTGCTAGTCTTAAGAACAATCCCTATCTCTAAACCACTTAATACTTTGTGATGACCGCAAATACGAAAAAAAAATAATCTTAAACTTTAAATTTTTTCATGCTGTTGGGGAAATCATTTGCCTAGTCAATAGATTTTTTAAAAATATTGTAAAAGTGAATGCCAGGCATATCCTGTTGCATTTTCTTGGTTCAATTCTGCAAGATTTATTACTAAACCAAACTTTAATTTGATATTATAGACATGACAACTGTGATTCTTAAGGCTTCAAGAGATGTTTCATATTTTCTGTCTCTACTGTGATAGAAAAGTGTGTATTAGAAAGTATGATTTTTTTCTTACTCCAAATCATTTCAGTCTGGTTATAAAAATTTTTCCCTCAGTTGTCAGATTAGGTTATCAATAGTTATTTCACATAAGGCTACATTTTCACCCTATAGTAAATAAACGTCTTGCAGTGAAGAATAAAATTTGAACAGAATAGATTTAAGAACAGAGAAGTCTTGAACCCCATATATGACAGATTTGAATGTTAGCATTCCATGTTTTTTTATTTGTAGATCTATCAGATAGATAGATAGATAGATAGATAGACCTGTAGACAGTTCTCTTCCATGATGTAACTGTAAGATTTATTAAATTCTTATTTTTGGGACACCTGGGTGGCTCAGTGGTTGAGCGCCTGCCTTCAGTCCAGGGCGTGATCCCTGAGTCCCGGGATCGAGTCCCACACTGGGCTCCCTGCACAGAGCCTGCTTCTCCCTCTGCCTATGTCTCTGCCTCTCTCTCTGTGTCTCTCATGGACAAATAAATAAAATCTTTAAAAAAAATTCTTATTTTTGTCAATGCTACCAATTCATATGTTCCTGGTAGTATTCATTTTCATGCCTTTGTTTCTCAATGAATAATCTCTTCCAATAGAATAGACTTCCCTTTTTTGTTATCCTAAACATGTTTCTATGATTCATCTAAGAGGGGCATTTTTCATATACTTTAGTCACAGAATTGTTTGCTTTTTCCCTAACAAAATGTTATGATGAGCTGTTTTACAGTGTGAATTTAATTTATAATGTCAAATTATAGAATTTATTTTTAGCAAATCAATAAGCAAGAACAAGGGGCCTGTTTTAATTGGCCCACATATGAAATCAGGGTTCGTAGATGGCATTAGCATATAATTTAATTTTTATTTATTTATTCTTTTATTTTTAAAAAAACTTTTAATGATTTTATTTATTTATTCATGAGAGACAGAGAGAAAGGCAGAGACATAGGCAGAGGGAGAAGCAGGCTCCTCACAGGGAGTTCGATGCAGGACTTGAGCCTAAGACTCTGGGATCATGACCTAAGCCAAAGGCAGACACTCAACCACTCAGCCACCCGGGTGTCCCTAATTTTTTTTTAAAGTAAACTCTATCCCCAACATGAGTCTCGAACTCACAACCATGAGATCAAGAGTCACATGCTCCACCCACAGAGCCAGCCAGGCATCCCTAGCATGTAATTTATATTTATATTTGTTTGGCTATAAAATGTGGAGAACATTCTGATTCACCCATGTTCTGACAGGTGTTCAATAGCTTGACTTCCTAAATACTCTTAAATTAAACAAATAGTAGAAGAAGCTTTTATTCTGAAGTTTGTACAAAAGTGAATTATCTGGCAGCACAAGTATGAATTTGTTGATGATCTCCAGATGTTCTACATAACACATTTGAAGGAGTTCAGATTTTTAAAAAATTCCAGTGAAATACATTTAACATAAAACTTACCATCTTAGCCATTTTTAAGTGTATAGTTTAGAACTGTTATGTATATTCCTAATGCTATACAACGAATTTCCAGAAGTTTTCTCATCTTGCAGAACTGCAACACTATACATATTAACCAAACTTTTCATTTTATTCTCCCACCAGCCCCTGTCAACAACTTTCTATTTTCAGTATGTACGAATTTGACTACTCTAGATAACTCAAATAATTGGAATCCTACAGTATTTGTCTTATTGTGACTGGCTTATTTCACTTAGCATAATATCCTCAAACATAATATCCGGAGTGTAGCATTTGTTAGAATTTCCCTACTTTTGGGGCACGTGCACCCCCACGTTGATAGCAGCATTATCAACAATAGCTAAGTTATGGAAAATGCCCAAATGTCCATTGCCTGCTGCATGGGTAAGGAAGATGTGGTATACATGCACAATGGAATATTACTGAGCCATCAAAAAGAAGGAAATCTTGCCATTTGCAATGATGTGGATGGAGCTAGAGCTTATCACGCTGAGCAAAATAAGTCAGGGAAAGACAATTATCATATGATTTCATTCATGTGGAATTTAAGAAACAGATGAACATAGGGGAAGGGAAGGAAAAATAAGGTAAGAACAGAGGGGGAGGCGAACCATAAGAGACTCTTAACTACAGAGAACAGGTAACTGCCGCCCTCTCCTCCTCCGGCCAAGGAGTTTCTAGAAGCTGGCAGGTCCAGAAGCTTTATGTGGAGGTGTCTATGTGTCTCCTGCCGTTGGCGGCAAGGTAAAGCCCCTGGTGTCCCCAGTCCCTGTCCGTAG